>NC_086162.1:20022244-20622244 GCF_035149785.1 Candoia aspera
TAAACCTCACGGGGTGAGCCGGGCGGAATCAGGCCGAATGCAAAAATGAACACAGCCATGAGATTGGGGTGGAATTTAATGCTTAGGTGTACTTTTGCATGCTCGATTCGGGACCGCACAATTTTTGGCCCAGAAATCAAAAAATTCCTGACCCCGGGGTCAGGAAAACCTCACGGGGTGAGACGGGCGGAATCAGGCCCAATGCAAAAATGAACACCGCCATGAGTTTCGGGGTGGAATTTAAGGGTTAGGTGTGCTTTTGCATGCTGGATTTGGGACGGCACAATTTTTGGCCCAGAAATCAAAAATTCCTGACCCCGGGGTCAGGAAAACCTCACGGGGTGAGCTGGGCGGAATCAGGCCCAATGCAAAAATGAACACCGCCATGAGATTTGGGGTGGAATTTAAGGGTTAGGTGTGCTTTTGCATACTGGATTTGGGACGGCACAATTTTTGGCCCAGAAATCAAAAAATTCCTGACCCCGGGGTCAGGAAAACCTCACGGGGTGATCCGGGCGGAATCAGGCCCAATGCAAAAATGAACACCGCCATGAGTTTCGGGGTGGAATGTTAGGGTTAGGTGTGCTTTTGCATGCTGGATTTGGGACGGCACAATTTTTGGCCCAGAAATCAAAAAATTCCTGACCCCGGGGTAAGGAAAACCTCACGGGGTGAGCCAGGCGGAATCAGGCCGAATGCAAAAATGAACAGCGCCATGAGATTCGGGGTGGAATGTTAGGGTTAGGTGTGCTTTTGCATGCTGGATTTGGGACGGCACAATTTTTGGCCCAGAAATCAAAAAATTCCTGACCCCGGGGTCAGGAAAACCTCACGGGGTGATCCGGGCGGAATCAGGCCCAATGCAAAAATGAACACCGCCATGAGTTTCGGGTGGAATTTAAGGGTTAGGTGTGCTTTTGCATGCTGGATTTGGGACGGCACAATTTTTGGCCCAGGAATCAAAAAATTCCTGACCCCGGGGTCAGGAAAACCTCACGGGGTGATCCGGGCGGAATCAGGCCCAATGCAAAAATGAACACCGCCATGAGTTTCGGGGTGGAATTTAAGGGTTAGGTGTGCTTTTGCATGCTGGATTTGGGACGGCACAATTTTTGGCCCAGAAATCAAAAAATTCCTGACCCCGGGTCAGGAAAACCTCACGGGGTGAGACGGGCGGAATCAGGCCCAATGCAAAAATGAACACCGCCATGAGTTTCGGGGTGGAATTTAAGGGTTAGGTGTGCTTTTGCCTGCTGGATTTGGGACGGCACAATTTGTGGCCCAGAAATCAAAAATTCCTGACCCCGGGGTCTGGAAAACCTCACGGGGTGAGCCGGCGGAATCAGGCCCAATGCAAAAATGAACAGCGCCATGAGATTCGGGGTGGAATGTAAGGGTTAGGTGTGCTTTTGCATGCTGGATTTGGGACGTCACAATTTTTGGCCAAGAAATCAAAAAATTCCTGACCCCGGGGTAAGAAAACCTCACGGGGTGAGCCGGGCGGAATCAGGCCGAATGCAAAAATGAACACCGCCATGAGATTTGGATTGGAATTTGAAGGTTAGGTGTCCTTTTGCACGCTGGATTTGGGACGGCACAATTTTTGGCCCAGAAATCAAAAAATTCCTGACCCGGTGTCAGGAAAACCTCACGGGGTGAGCCGGGCGGAATCAGGCCCAATGCAAAAATGAACACCGCCATGAGATTTGGGGTGGAATTTAAGGGTTAGGTGTGCTTTTGCCTGCTGGATTTGGGACGGCACAATTTTTGGCCCAGAAATCAAAAAATTCCTGACCCCGGGGTCAGGAAAACCTCATGGGGTGAACCACGCGGAATCAGGCCCAATGCAAAAATGAATACTGCCATGGGTTTCGGGGTGGAATTTAAGGGTTAGGTGTGCTTTTGCATGCTGGATTTGGGAGGGCACAATTTTTGGCCCAGAAATCAAAAAATTCCTGACCCCGGGGTCAGGAAAACCTCACGGGGTGAGACGGGCGGAATCAGGCCCAATGCAAAAATGAACACCGCCATGAGTTTCGGGGTGGAATTTAAGGGTTAGGTGTGCTTTTGCATGCTGGATTTGGGACGGCACAATTTTTGGCCCAGAAATCAAAAAATTCCTGACCCCGGTGTCAGGAAAACCTCACGGGGTGATCCGGGCGGAATCAGGCCCAATGCAAAAATGAACACCGCCATGAGTTTCGGGGTGGAATTTAAGGGTTAGGTGTGCTTTTGCATGCTGGATTTGGGACGGCACAATTTTTGGCCCACAAATCAAAAATTCCTGACCCCGGGGTAAGGAAAACCTCACGGGGTGAGCCAGGCGGAATCAGGCCGAATGCAAAAATGAACAGCGCCATGAGATTCGGGGTGGAATGTTAGGGTTAGGTGTGCTTTTGCATGCTGGATTTGGGACGGCACAATTTTTGGCCAAGAAATCAAAAAATTCCTGACCCCGGGGTAAGAAAACCTCACGGGGTGAGCCGGGCGGAATCAGGCCGAATGCAAAAATGAACACCGCCATGAGATTTGGATTGGAATTTGAAGGTTAGGTGTCCTTTTGCACGCTGGATTTGGGACGGCACAATTTTTGGCCCAGAAATCAAAAAATTCCTGACCCCGGTGTCAGGAAAACCTCACGGGGTGAGCCGGGCGGAATCAGGCCCAATGCAAAAATGAACACCGCCATGAGATTTGGGGTGGAATTTAAGGGTTAGGTGTGCTTTTGCCTGCTGGATTTGGGACGGCACAATTTTTGGCCCAGAAATCAAAAAATTCCTGACCCCGGGGTCAGGAAACCTCATGGGGTGAACCACGCGGAATCAGGCCCAATGCAAAAATGAATACTGCCATGGGTTTCGGGGTGGAATTTAAGGGTTAGGTGTGCTTTTGCATGCTGGATTTGGAGGGCACAATTTTTGGCCCAGAAATCAAAAATTCCTGACCCCGGAGTCAGGAAAACCTCACGGGGTGAGACGGGCGGAATCAGGCCAATGCAAAAATGAACACCGCCATGAGTTTCGGGGTGGAATTTAAGGGTTAGGTGTGCTTTTGCATGCTGGATTTGGGACGGCACAATTTTTGGCCCAGAAATCAAAAAATTCCTGACCCCGGTGTCAGGAAAACCTCACGGGGTGATCCGGGCGGAATCAGGCCCAATGCAAAAATGAACACCGCCATGAGTTTCGGGGTGGAATTTAAGGGTTAGGTGTGCTTTTGCATGCTGGATTTGGGACGGCACAATTTTTGGCCCACAAATCAAAAATTCCTGACCCCGGGGTAAGGAAAACCTCACGGGGTGAGCAGGCGGAATCAGGCCGAATGCAAAAATGAACAGCGCCATGAGATTCGGGGTGGAATGTTAGGGTTAGGTGTGCTTTTGCATGCTGGATTTGGGACGGCACAATTTTTGGCCAGGAAATCAAAAAATTTGGTCAGGAAAACCTCACGGGGTGAGCCGGGCGAAATCAGGCGCAATGCAAAAATGAACACCGCCATGAATTTCGGGGTGGAATTTAAGGGTTAGGTGTGCTTTTGCATTCTGGATTTGGGACGGCACAATTTTTGTCCCAGAAATCAAAAAATTCCTGACCCCGGGGTCAGGAAACACCTAACGGGGTGAGCCGGGCGGAATCAGGCCCAATGCAAAAATGAACACCGCCATGAGTTTCGGGGTGGAATTTAAGGGTTAGGTGTGCTTTTGCCTGCTGGATTTGGGACGGCACAATTTGTGGCCCAGAAATCAAAAAATCCTGACCCCGGGGTAAGAAAACCTCACGGGGTGAGCCGGGCGGAATCAGGCCGAATGCAAAAATGAACACCGCCATGAGATTTGGATTGGAATTTGAAGGTTAGGTGTCCTTTTGCACGCTGGATTTGGGACGGCACAATTTGTGGCCCAGAAATCAAAAAATTCCTGACCCCGGTGTCAGGAAAACCTCACGGGGTGAGCCGGGCGGAATCAGGCCGAATGCAAAAATGAACACAGCCATGAGATTGGGGGTGGAATTTTATGGTTAGGTGTGCTTTTGCATGCTCGATTCGGGACCGCACAATTTTTGGCCCAGAAATCAAAAAATTCCTGACCCTGGGGTCAGTTAAACCTCACGGGGAGAGCGGGCGGAATCAGGCCCAATGCAAAAATGAACACCGCCATGAGTTTCGGGGTGGAATTTAAGGGTTAGGTGTGCTTTTGCATGCTGGATTTGGGACGGCACAATTTTTGGCCCAGAAATCAAAAAATTCCTGACCCGGGGTCAGGAAAACCTCACGGGGTGAGCCGGGCGGAATCAGGCCGAATGCAAGAATGAACACCGCCATGAGCTTGGGGGTGGAATTTAATGGTTAGGTGTGCTTTGCATGCTCGATTCGGGACCGCACAATTTTTGGCCCAGAAATCAAAAAATTCCTGACCCCGGGGTCAGTTAAACCTCACGGGGTGAGCCGGGCGGAATCAGGCCCAATGCAAAAATGAACACCGCCATGCGTTTCGGGGTGGAATTTAAGGGTTAGGTGTGCTTTTGCATGCTGGATTTGGGACGGCACAATTTGTGGCCCAGAAATCAAAAAATTCCTGACCCCGGGGTCAGGAAAACCTCACGGGGTGAGCCGGGCGGAATCAGGCCGAATGCAAGAATGAACACCGCCATAAGATTCGGGGTGGAATTTAAGGTTAGGTGTGCTTTTGCATTCTGGATTTGGGACGGCACAATTTTTGGCCCAGAAATCAAAAAATTCCTGACCCCGGGGTCAGGAAAACCTCACGGGGTGAGCCGGGCGGAATCAGGCCGAATGCAAGAATGAACACCGCCATAAGATTCGGGGTGGAATTTAAGGGTTAGGTGTGCTTTTGCATGCTCGATTCGGGACCGCACAATTTTTGGCCCAGAAATCAAAAAATTCCTGACCCCGGGGTCAGTTAAACCTCACGGGGTGAGCCGGGCGGAATCAGGCCCAATGCAAAAATGAACACCACCATGCGTTTCGGGGTGGAATTTAAGGGTTAGGTGTGCTTTTGCATGCTGGATTTGGGACGGCACAATTTTTGGCACAGAAATCAAAAATTCCTGACCCCGGGGTCAGGAAAACCTCACGGGGTGCGCCGGGCGGAATCAGGCCGAATGCAAGAATGAACATCGCCATAAGATTCGGGGTGGAATTTAAGGGTTAGGTGTGCTTTTGCATGCTCGATTCGGGACGGCACAATTTTTGTCCCAGAAATGAAAAATTCTTGACCCCGGGGTCAGGAAAATCTCATGGGGTGAGCCAGGCGGAATCAGGCCGAATTCAAAAATGAACACCGCCATGAGATTCGTGTTGGAATGTAAGGGTTAGGTGTGCTTTTGCATGCTGGATTTGGGACGGCACAATTTTTGGCCCAGAAATCAAAAAATTCCTGACCCCGGGGTCAGGAAAACCTCACGGGGTGAGCTGGGCGGAATCAGGCCAAATGCAAAAATGAACACAGCCATGAGATTGGGGGTGGAATTTTATGGTTAGGTGTGCTTTTGCATGCTCGATTCGGGACCGCACAATTTTTGGCCCAGAAATCAAACAATTCCTGACCCCGGGGTCAGGAAAACCTCACGGGGTGAGCCGGGCGGAATCAGGCCGAATGCAAAAATGAACACAGCCATGAGATTGGGGGTGGAATTTTATGGTTAGGTGTGCTTTTGCATGCTCGATTCGGGACCGCACAATTTTTGGCCCAGAAATCAAAAAATTCCTGACCCCGGGGTCAGTTAAACCTCACGGGGTGAGCCGGGCGGAATCAGGCCCAATGCAAAAATGAACACCGCCATGCGTTTCGGGGTGGAATTTAAGGGTTAGGTGTGCTTTTGCATGCTGGATTTGGGACGGCACAATTTTTGGCCCAGAAATCAAAAAATTCCTGACCCCGGGGTCAGGAAAACCTCACGGGGTGAGCCAGGCTGAATCAGGCCGAATGCAAAAATGAACACAGCCATGAGATTGGGGGTGGAATTTTATGGTTAGGTGTGCTTTTGCATGCTCGATTCGGGACCGCACAATTTTTGGCCCAGAAATCAAAAAATTCCTGACCCCGGGGTCAGGAAAACCTCACGGGGTGAGCCGGGCGGAATCAGGCCGAATGCAAGAATGAACACCGCCATGAGATTCGGGGTGGAATTTAAGGGTTAGGTGTGCTTTTGCATGCTCGATTCGGGACGGCACAATTTTTGGCCCAGAAATGAAAAATTCTTGACCCCGGGGTCAGGAAAACCTCATGGGGTGAGCCAGGCGGAATCAGGCCGAATGCAAAAATGAACACAGCCATGAGATTGGGGGTGGAATTTTATGGTTAGGTGTGCTTTTGCATGCTCGATTCGGGACCGCACAATTTTTGGCCCAGAAATCAAAAAATTCCTGACCCCGGTGTCAGTTAAACCTCACGGGGTGAGCCGGGCGGAATCAGGCCGAATGCAAGAATGAACACCGCCATGAGATTCGGGGTGGAATTTAAGGGTTAGGTGTGCTTTTGCATCCTCGATTCTGGACGGCACAATTTTTGGCACAGAAATCAAATAATTCCTGACCCCGGGGTCAGGAAAACCTCACGGGGTGAGCCGGGCGGAATCAGGCCGAATGCAAAAATGAACTCCACCATGAGATTCCGGGTGGTATTTAAGGGTTAGTTGTGCTTTTGCATCCTCGATTCGGGACGGCACAATTTTTGGCCGAGAAATCAAAAAATTCCTGACCCCGGGGTCAGGAAAACCTAACGGGGTGAGCCGGGCGGAATCAGGTCGAATGCAAAAATGAACACAGCCATGAGATTGGGGGTGGAATTTTATGGTTAGGTGTGCTTTTGCATGCTGGATTTGGGACGGTACAATATTTGGCCCAGAAATCAAAAAATTCCTGACCCCGGGGTCAGGAAAACATCACGGGGTGAGCCAGGCGGAATCAGGTCGAATGCAAAAATGAACTCCGCCATGAGATTCCGGGTGGAATTTAAGGGTTAGGTGTGCTTTTGCATTCTGGATTTGGGACGGCACAATTTTTGGCCCAGAAATCAAAAAATTCCTGATTCAGGGTGGAATATAAGGGTTAGGAGATTGCATAAAGTAAATAAGTAACGTAAGATAAGTAAGTAACGTAAGTTAAGTTTATAGCGTGAAGTAAGTAACTTCACGTTACTTACTTACTTCACGCTATTTACTTACTTTACGCTATTTACTTAGCGTAAATTAAGTAAGTAACGTAAGATAAGTAAATAGCGTAAAGTATCTAAATAGCGTAAAGTAACGTAAGTTAAGTAAATAGCGTAAAGTAGCTAAATAGCATAAGTTAAGTAAGTAATGTAAGTTAAATAAATAGCATAAAGTAAGTAAGTAACGTAAGATAAGTAAGTAACGTAAGTTAAGTAAAGAGCGTAAAGTTAGTAACGTAAGAAATTAATTTACTTAACTTACGTTACTTTACGCTATTTACTTACTTTACGCTATTTACTTAGCGTAAGTTAAGTAAGTAACGTAAGATAGGTAAATAGCGTAAAGTTAGTAAATAGCGTAACGTAACGTAAGTTAAGTAAATAGCGTAAATTAACTAAATAGCGTAAGTTAAGTAAGTAATGTAAGTTATGTAAATAGCTTAAAGTAAGTAAGTAACGTAAGATAAGTAAGTAAGGTAAGGTAAGTAAATAGCGTAAAGTAAGTAACGTAAGCTACGTAAATAGCGTAAAGTAAGTACATAGCGTAAGTTAAGTAAGTAACGTAAGTTAAGTAAATACCATAAAGTAAGTAAGTAACGTAAGATAAGTAAGTAAGGTAAGGTAAGTAAATAGCGTAAAGTAAGTAACCTGAGCTATTAACTTACCTTCCTTCCTAACTTAATGCTATTTACTTACTTTACGCTATTTACTTACCTTACTTTACTTACTTACTTTACGCTATTTTCTTAATTTACGTTACTTACTTTACGCTATTTACTTACTTTACGCTATTTACTTAGCGTAAAGTAAGTAAGTAACGTAAGATAAGTAAATAGCGTAAAGTAAGTAAATAGCGTAAAGTAAGTAAATAGCGTAACGTAAGTCAATAGCGTTATGTAAGTAAGTAACGGCAACAATTCAGGCTCGCCCTCGTCCCCGTAGAAAGGCACGCTCTCCATCTCGCTGTCAGCCACTGCAGTTTTTATCTTTCTCTGTAGCGAGGCGGACTTTGCAGTCGACTTTCCCTGCCGGTCCTCGCCCTTTCCCCTCGGGCACGCCGCCGCGTGGTGCCCCTCTTTGCCGCAGCACAGGCACGGCCCCTTCGCGTAGCAGCGCTCCTTCTCCTCTTCCCACGAACGTTGTACGGGCCTCCCTGCGGTGTCCGAAGGGTGGGTGGGTTTCCCGTCTCGCCCCGACTTCGCCGCCCGTCTCTGCGCGAACACCTCGTGGGCATGCTCAGCCTTTCCCGTGAGCTGGATCCACCCGTACAGGCTGTCAGGGTCATCTCGTCCCAGCGACCAGCGCAGCACTTTGGTGTTTAGACCATCCTTGAACAACTCTATTATGGTTGCCTGCAACCAGTCTTCCACCTTCCCCGCTAGCGCTTTAAACTCCAGCGCGTAATCAGCCACGGTTCTCGATCCCTGCTTGAGTTCTTTCAAGGCACGCTTTGCCCGCTCCTTAGCCAGTGGATCTTCAAAATGGTGCTGAAGAGCCCAGAGGAATTCATCGAATTTCTCCAATTCAGGGGCTTCCGACTGGCACATCTGTACATACGGGTCCGCTGCCCTCCCCTTGAGCTTCATGGCAATGGTAATGATTCTTGCTTTTTCCGAGCAAAAAAGCGACCCCCATTCTTCCATGTAAGCCTTGGCATTCGCCAAAAAGAACGAGAGCTTTGTCAGGTCTCCATTGAACTTGACAGGGAAATCCCTCAGCCCTCCGCCCGGCGGGCCGCGCCCCCCCACTGGCGGTTTGGCGGCTTTGACAGCTCCCTGCTGCCTTCGCTCAGGGCCGGGCGGCGACGCAAGTTCCACCCTGGTAGCCCGGGTCCCCTCTCTCGTGCGAGCTCCCCTTCTCCGCTCCGGAGACTGTAGCTGGGAGGAAGGGGTCGAATGCCGCTGGCTTGACCCCTCCCGCTCTTCTCTCAGCGAACTCAAGTCCATGCTCATTTTCTGCAGGATGAGCTCCAGGGAGTCCATCTTCGACTCTAAAACCCGGATTCGGTCTGGGGGGGGGGAGTCTCGCCCCGGCGCCACCTGGACCACCGTCGGGGACAGCGGGTATCTCTGCCTCCGGAATGAGCCCTTCACCTCGGAGAAGTCCCCACGACTTTCGTCCCAGGTGACCAGTTCGCCCGGGGTCGTGACCGTGGTCTCTGGCGCGGTTTTCATGCCGGCAGCATCGCCCTCCCACCCCGAACACGCCTCCTCCTGGATCGCCGAGAGCTCTCCCACAGGGGCTCTATCGGGTCGCCGCATGGTGGACTCGGGCTCTCCCTCGCTCGACTCAGCGCTTTCCACGAATAGCACGTCTGGCAAAAGCGCGCGAAAATACAAACTAAATCCCCTTGCTTGAGAAGCAACCCCTCCCTCACCCGGCCATAGCAACCACCCCTTCCCAGGTGCTAGAAACCGTTAGCCTCCGCCTGGGAAAGCAACCTTGACTCCATGACCTAACCCAAACACATTCCAATACAGCAGCCAAGAGATAACACCTCAGTAGAGTGGAATTAGCAATCCGCTCTTGAGAGTAACCCCCTCCAAGGAAATGGCATGCGAGGCGTTACAATGTACCAGGCACTTTGAAACGGTGAACATGACATTACTTACTTTACGCTATTTACTTAGCGTAAAGTAAGTAAGTAACTTAAGACAAGTAAAGAGCGTAAGTAAATAGCGTAAAGTAAGTAAGGCAATTTAAGAAAATAGCGTAAAGTAAGTAAATAGCGTAAGTTAAGTAAGTAACGTAAGTTAAGTAAATAGCGTAAAGTAAGTAACGTAAGATATTAACTTACGTTACTTACTTACTTAACGCTATTTACTTACTTTACGCTATTTACTTAATTTATGTTACTTTCTTTACGCTATTTACTTACTTTACACTATTTACTTACTTTACGCTATTTACTTAGCGTAAAGTAAGTAACGTAAGATAAGTAAATAGCGTAAAGTAAGTAAATAGCGTAAAATAAGTAACGCAAGTTAAGAAAATAGCGTTAAGTATGTACATAGCGTAAGTTAAGTAAGTAACGTAAGTTAAGTAAATAGCATAAAGTAAATAAGTAACGTAAGATAGGTAACGTAAGTTAAGTAAATAGCGTAAAGTAAGTACTGTAAGATATTAACTTACGTTACTTACTTACTTAACGCTATTTACTTAATTTACGTTACTTACTTTACACTATTTATTTACTTTACGCTATTTACTTACTATACGCTATTTACTTATCTTACGTTACTTACTTAATTTACGCTAAGTAAATAGCGAAATGTAAGTAAATAGCGTAAAGTAAGTAACGTAAGTTAAATAAATAGCGTAAAGTAACTAAATAGCGTAAGTTATGTAAGTAATGTAAGTTAAGTAAATAGCTTAAAGTATGTAACGTAAGATAACTAAGTAACGTAAGTTAAGTAAATAGCGTAAAGTAAGTAACGTAAGACATTAACTTACGTTACTTACTTACTTAACGCTATTTACTTACTTTACGCTATTTACTTAGCGTAAGTTAAGTAAGTAACGTAAGATAAGTAAATAGCGTAAAGTAAGTAAATAGCGTAAAGTAACGTAAGTTAAGTAAATAGCGTAAAGTAACTAAATAGCGTAAGTTAAGTAAGTAATGTAAGTTAAGTAAATAGCATAAAGTAAGTAACGTAAGATAAGTAAGTAACGTAAGTTAAGTATATAGCGTAAAGTAAGTAACGTAAGATATTAACTTACGTTACTTACTTAACGCTATTTACTTACTTTACGCTATTTACTTAGCGTAAATTAAGTAAGTAACGTAAGATAAGTAAATAGCGTAAAGAAAGTAAATAGCGTAAAGTAACGTAAGTTAAGTAAATAGCGTAAAGTAAGTAAATAGCGTAAGTTAAGTAACGTAAGTTAAGTAAATACCATAAAGTAAGTAACGTAAGATAAGTAAGTAATGTAAGGTAAGTAAATAGCGTAAAGTAAGTAAATAGTGTAAAGTAACGTAAGTTAAGTAAATAGCGTAAAGTATCTAAATAGCGTAAGTTAAGTAAGTAACGTAAGTTAAGTAAATACCATAAAATAAGTAAGTAACATAAGATAAGTAAGTAATGTAAGGTAAGTAAATAGCGTAAAGTAAGTAACGTAAATTAAGTAAATAGCGTAAAGTATGTAAATCGCATTAAGTAAGTAATGTAACGTAAGTAAATAGCGTAAAGTAACGTAAGGTATTAACTTACCTTCCTTCCTAACTTAACGCTATTTACTTACTTTACGCTATTTCCTTCCTTACGTTACTTACTTACTTTACGCTATTTACATACTCAAAATGCTACTGGGGAGGAACAGAGGATGAGCTCAACTAGCCCCAGACGTGATGACGCAGCTAGCTCAAAGCCGAAAGGACGGCTAGCGGCCGACGGTGCTGGTGGTGAACGGCGAATCCGATGTTCTAAGGATCAACACACCATCGGAACCTGGAATGTAAGATCTATGAGCCAGGGCAAATTGGATGTGGTTATTGGTGAGATGTCAAGATTAAAGATAGACATTCTGGGCGTCAGTGAACTGAAATGGACTGGAATGGGCCACTTCACATCAAATGACCACCAGATCTACTACTGCGGACAAGAGGACCACAGAAGAAATGGAGTAGCCTTCATAATTAATAGTAAAGTGGCTAAAGCAGTGCTTGGATACAACCCAAAAAATGATAGAATGATCTCAATTCGAATTCAGGGCAAGCCATCTAACATCACAGTGATCCAAATATACGCCCCAACCACAAATGCTGAAGAAGCTGAAGTAGAGCAGTTCTATGAGGATCTGCAGCACCTACTGGACAACACGCCTAAAAGAGATGTTATTTTCATCACAGGAGACTGGAATGCTAAGGTGGGCAGTCAAATGACACCTCGAATTACAGGTAAGTATGGCCTGGGAGAACAAAACGAAGCAGGACATAGGCTGATAGAATTTTGCCAAGACAATTCACTCTGCATAACAAACACTCTCTTCCAACAACCTAAGAGACGGCTTTATACATGGACTTCACCAGATGGACAACACCGAAATCAGATTGATTACATCCTTTGCAGCCAAAGGTGGCGGACATCTGTACAGTCGGTAAAAACAAGGCCTGGAGCTGACTGTAGTTCAGATCACGAACTTCTTCTTGCACAATTTAGGATCAGACTAAAGAGATTAGGGAAGACCCACAGATCAGCTAGATATGAGCTCACTAATATTCCTAAGGAATATGCAGTGGAGGTGAAGAATCGATTTAAGGGACTGGACTTAGTAGATAGGGTCCCGGAAGAACTCTGGACAGAAGTTGGCAGCATTGTTCAGGAGGCGGCAACAAAATACATCCCAAAGAAAGAGAAAACCAAGAAGGCAAAATGGCTGTCTGCTGAGACACTAGAAGTAGCCCAAGAAAGAAGGAAAGCAAAAGGCAACAGTGATAGGGGGAGATATGCCCAATTAAATGCAAAATTCCAGAGGTTAGCCAGAAGAGATAAGGAATTATTTTTAAACAAGCAATGTGCGGAAGTGGAAGAAGACAATAGAATAGGAAGGACAAGAGACCTCTTCCAGAACATTAGAAACATCGGAGGTAAATTCCAGGCAAAAATGGGTATGATCAAAAACAAAGATGGCAAGGACCTAACAGAAGAAGAAGAGATCAAGAAAAGGTGGCAAGAATATACAGAAAACCTGTATAGGAAGGATAACAATATCGGGGATAGCTTTGACAGTGTGGTCGGTGAGCTAGAGCCAGACATCCTGAAGAGTGAGGTTGAATGGGCCTTAAGAAGCATTGCTAATAACAAGGCAACAGGAGACGACGGCATCCCAGCTGAACTGTTCAAAATCTTGCAAGATGATGCTGTCAAGGTAATGCATGCTATATGCCAGCAAATTTGGAAAACACAAGAATGGCCATCAGACTGGAAAAAATCAACTTATATCCCCATACCAAAAAAGGGAAACACTAAAGAATGTTCAAACTATCGAACAGTGGCACTCATTTCACATGCCAGTAAGGTAATGCTCAAGATCCTGCAAGGTAGACTTCAGCAGTTCATGGAGCGAGAATTGCCAGACGTACAAGCTGGGTTTAGAAAAGGCAGAGGAACTAGAGACCAAATTGCCAATATCCGCTGGATAATGGAAAAAGCCAGGGAGTTTCAGAAAAACATCTATTTCTGTTTTATTGACTATTCTAAAGCCTTTGACTGTGTGGACCATAACAAATTGTGGCAAGTTCTTAGTGGTATGGGGATACCAAGTCATCTTGTATGCCTCCTGAAGAATCTGTATAACGACCAAGTAGCAACAGTAAGAACAGACCACGGAACAACAGACTGGTTTAAGATTGGGAAAGGAGTACGGCAGGGCTGTATACTCTCACCCTACCTATTCAACTTGTATGCAGAACACATCATGCGACAAGCTGGCCTTGAGGAATCCAAGGCTGGAGTTAAAATCTCTGGAAGAAACATTAACAATCTCAGATATGCAGATGATACCACTTTGATGGCTGAAAGTGAAGAGGAACTGAGGAGCCTTATGATGAAGGTGAAAGAAGAAAGTGCAAAAGCTGGTTTGCAGCTAAACCTCAAAAAAACCAAGATTATGGCAACCAGCTTGATTGATAACTGGCAAATAGAGGGAGAAAATGTAGAAGCAGTGAAAGACTTTGTATTCCTAGGTGCAAAGATTACTGCAGATGCTGACTGCAGTCAGGAAATCAGAAGACGCTTAATCCTTGGAAGAAGAGCAATGACAAATCTCGATAAAATAGTTAAGAGCAGAGACATCACACTGACAACAAAGGCCCGCATAGTTAAAGCAATGGTGTTCCCTGTAGTAACATATGGCTGCGAGAGCTGGACCATAAGGAAGGCTGAGCGAAGGAAGATCGATGCTTTTGAACTGTGGTGTTGGAGGAAAATTCTGAGAGTGCCTTGGACTGCAAGAAGATCCAACCAGTCCATCCTCCAGGAAATAAAGCCAGACTGCTCACTTGAGGGAATGATATTAAAGGCAAAACTGAAATACTTTGGCCACATAATGAGAAGACAGGACACCCTGGAGAAGATGCTGATGCTAGGGAGAGTGGAAGGCAAAAGGAAGAGGGGCCGACCAAGGGCAAGATGGATGGATGATATTCTAGAGGTGACGGACTCGTCCCTGGGGGAGCTGGGGATGTTGACGACCGACAGGAAGCTCTGGCGTGGGCTGGTCCATGAAGTCACGAAGAGTCGGAAGCGACTAAACGAATAAACAACAACAACAAGTAAATAGCGTAAGTTAAGTAAGTAACGTGTTATGTAAATATCTTAAAGTTAGTAAGTAACGTAAGATAAGTAAATAACTTTAGGTAAGTAAATAGCCTAAAGTAGGTAACGTAAGTTAAGTAAATAGCGTAAAGTAAGTAAATAGCATTATGTAAGTAAGTAACGGCAACAATTCAGGCTCGCCCTCGTCCCCGTAGAAAGGCACGCTCTCCATCTTGCTGTCAGCCCCTGCAGCTTTCATCTTTCTCTGTAGTGAGGCGGACTTCGCAGTTGACTTTCCCTGCCGGTCCTCGCCCTTTCCCCTCGGGCACGCCGCCGCGCGGTGCCCCTCTTTGCCGCAGCACAGGCACGGCCCCTTCGCGTAGCAGCGCTCCTTCTCCTCTTCCCACGAACGTTGTCCGGGGCTCCCTGCGGTGTCCGAGGGGTGGGTGGGTTTCCCGTCTCGCCCCGACTTCGCCGCCCGTCTCTGCGCGAACACCTCGTGGGCATGCTCAGCCTTTCCCGCAAGCTGGATCCACCCGTACAGGCTGTCAGGGTCATCTCGTCCCAGCGACCAGCGCAGCACTTTCGTGTTTATACCATCCTTGAACAACTCTATTATGGTTGCCTGCGACCAGTCCTCCACCTTCCCCGCTAGCGCTTTAAACTCCAGCACGTAATCAGCCACGGTTCTCGATCCCTGCTTGAGTTCTTTCAAGGCACGCTTTGCCCGCTCCTTAGCCAGTGGATCTTCGAAATGGTGCTGAAGAGCCCAGAGGAATTCGTCGAATTTCTCCAATTCAGGGGCTTCCGACTGGCACATCTGTACATACGGGTCCGCTGCCCTCCCCTTGAGCTTCGTGGCAATGGTAATGATTCTTGCTTTTTCCGAGCGCAAAAGCGACCCCCATTCTTCCATGTAAGCCTTGGCATTCGCCAAAAAGAACGAGAGCTTCGTCGGGTCTCCATCGAATTTGACAGGGAAATCCCTCAGCCCTCTGCCCGGCGGGCCGCGCCCCCCCCACTGGCGGTTCGGCGGCTTTGACAGCTCCCTGCTGCCTCCGCTCAGGGGCGGGCGGCGGCGCGAGGTCCACCCTGGGAGCCCGGGTCCCCTCTCTAGAGCGAGCTCCCCTTCTCCGCTCCGGAGACTGTAGCTGGGAGGAAGGGGTCGAATGCCGCTGGCTTGACCCCTCCCGCTCTTCTCTCAGCGAACTCAAGTCCATGCTCATTTTCTGCAGGATGAGCTCCAGGGAGTCCATCTTCGACTCTAAAATCCGGATTCGGTCTGGGGTGGGGGAGTCTCCCCCCGGCGCCACCTGGACCACCATCGGGGACAGCGGGTATCTCTGCCTCCAGGATGAGCCCTTCACCTCTGAGAAGTCCCCACAACTTTCGTCCCAGGTGTCCAGTTCGCCCGGGGTCGTGACCGTGGTCTCTGGCGCGGTTTTCATGCCGGCAGCATCACCCTCCCACCCCGAACTCGCCTCCTCCTGGATCACCGAGAGCTCTCCCACAGGGGCTCTGAGAGTGAGTGGAGTGCACCGGAACGGGATTTAAATACCTCGCGCCGGTCAGCGCTCCACCCCTTCTTACTCCAGGTGCGCCCCCGAGCCCCATCGGTTCCGTCATTGGTAGGTGAGGGGTCGTGGAGCCCCTCCTGTGCTCCGGGCGTTTCCTTGACTGTTTTCCCAGCCGGTGATGGGTCATTGCCGGGCGATCAGGTTCGTAATCTCTTTGACAGCTCGGGCGCGCCTCGTGGTCGGGTGTTGTCAATTACCTTCTTTGCAACATTGTACCTCTCTCTTCTGTGCCTCCGGCTAGAGTCGATACTTTGTTGCCAGCACCCGTTGCTCTCCTTTGTTACCTAGTTGCCTTTTCCCTTAATCCGCCCGGGACCCATTTCCCTGTATTGTCATGCGAGCCGTTGCGATGTCACAAGCATCGAAATGGTGATCATGACACTTACTTACTTTACTCTATTTACTTACTTTTCTCTACTTACTTACTTAGTTGGAGGAATTGAGGAACATTTTTTGGCCATGTCAGGGAAGGCTGTAGCCCTGAAAAACATATTATTCTTCAGTGCTCCTGACATAGCTGTAGAATGGGGGAAGAGCTGCACCATTCCTGACATTAATATAGTTTGTTTGATTCTCATTGCTATCAAAGGGAAGGAAGCAGTTCAATGACCACAGGAAAAATCAGAAAGGAAATATTACTGTTTTTTAATGCCCCATCTCCCCTCTTTTCTTCAACTTAACAAGCAAGTAGGGCTGCTTTCGAGCTCTGTTGCCGAACCTTCTGTTCGGCATGGAAAGCTTCCTCTGTAACAATCCATGCAGAATAATAGAGGTTGGCCAAACAGCATCCATGGGTTCCAAGTCACCGAGAGCCAAAGTCAAGACAGCATCCAAAAAAGCCAACGTTTTAAAAATGGTTGAAGCTTCATGAGATGGCCAACACTTTGGTGTTCTGACCAGAAATGAGATGAGAATGTCAAATATCTTCCAGATCTTTGGGGAACAAATGTCCAAATGTTGAGAGATCTTTAACAGTGGGTCTGTTTAGGTGTTTCATAAGATCTGGGACATTTTAGAAAACAATAATGTTAAATTTCTTTTGTTATCTGTGCTATTGCGCAAGACTAGAGATGGTGCCTGTTGCCCCAAAAGATTGCCAGATCTTACTGTATAATAGCTTTACTTTTGTTAATGTTTATGGACCTTACTTCTTCTCCCCAATAGGACTGAATATTTGTTTTGCCCGTTCCCAGATAGCCCTGAGGTCCTGCTCATCCGTAAATGTCAGTACAAAGGCGATGCCACCGTTTGTTCTTGTGCTTTCCACTCTTGGCCTCCACCAGAGATCCAGTGGCAAATGGACAAGAAAGATCTAACAGGGAACACCACCCCTGGCAATGTAAACATCACTTCCTCAACTAAAGGGAACATTGGCACCAGTTCCTTACATCTCATAGGATCTACTTTACATAGAGTAAAGTAAGTAAGTAGAGTAAAGTAAGTAAATAGCGTAAAGTAAGTAAATAGCGTAAAGTAAGTAGGTAGAGTAAGGTTACGCTACTTACTTACTTTACACTATTTACTTACTTTATGCTACTTACTTACATTACCATACTTACTTTACGCTATTTACTTAATTTATGCTATTTACTTAATTTAAGCTATTTACTTACTTTACGCTACTTACTTACTTTACACTATTTACTTACTTTATGCTACTTACTTACATTACCATACTTACTTTACGCTATTTACTTAATTTACGCTATTTACTTAATTTAAGCTATTTACTTACTTTACGCTACTTACTTACTTTACTGTATTTACTTACTTTACGCTATTTACTTACTTTATGCTACTTACTTACTTTACGCTACTTACTTACTTTACGCTACTTACTTACTTTATGCTACTTACTGTCAGCGGGAAAAACCTCCCAGAAGAATTCCAATCCACAAGGTTCGATGATGCAGAGAAAAGAGTTTATTTGTAACGCGTTTGCAAAGGCGGGTCCCTCCGTGCAAGAAGGAACCCTGAATGAAGTTAACACAAAACTTTTATACCCTATCTATCCTCCCCCTCTCCAGGGGCTCAGCTCACAATCTTACTTCACAAGTATCCTTGATTGCTGGATTTTACATGTCAGCAGGATGTTCCTGCAACTCTTATCACCTACTTGTTTCAGGGTCTCATCCTACTCAAGCATATCTTTGCTGGCGCCAGCCAGCAGTTTATACATAATTAACTACAAATTTCTAACCTAAATAACTTTATCTAACACCCATATCCTCCACCCCACAAGTTCAGGGTCCGATGGCATACTTCCCCTTTTGTTTTAGGCACATTCAGGGGTTTTTCTTTACCTTGCCCCTCTGTTTTAGGCATCTTACCTTGCCCCATCACCAATTTTACAATAGATAAGCTGTCACTTCCCTGTTCCCTTTTGATGCATATGCAAAATGTTTTAAAGGTCAAATTCTTCATCCTTATTCCTTATGAAATCGAGACACTTTTTATTTTACTTTTAACCCCCAGCTCACAATTCCCCCCTTCTTCTTTCCACCCACCTTGTCTCGATTTCAGATAACATTATTTTAGCCTCTTTATCAAAATCACAACATTCTGTTATACAATTTGTTAGATTGTAAAGACATAACGGTGCACATTAAATACAACAGCAGATTAAAATGCCAAAACAAACTATGATTACAACTATAAGCAAAAGCGGTTTTATCCACCCAAACCCTGGCAGCCAGTTTCATAGCTAGCTCCAATCACCATCTTCTCCCAGGTTCTTATATGAAAATATAAATTCCCTATTGTTCTGAATTGAGTACATCTTCAAAGCTTCCCTTGAACCCTGTGACTCTCTTTTCCAGGT
This sequence comes from Candoia aspera, assembly GCF_035149785.1. Taxonomy (NCBI): domain Eukaryota; kingdom Metazoa; phylum Chordata; class Lepidosauria; order Squamata; family Candoiidae; genus Candoia; species Candoia aspera. The sequence goes on from NC_086162.1 coordinate 20,041,070, forward strand.
TCAGGGACCCATATGGTCATCAAAACTACAAGGTATTAGAAGAAAAGTTCAGACGCATTTTTCTTTTTCTGCACAGTCCAGTATCCAGCAGTATTTGGCAACAACAGTGTCTTCCTTAGGGTTTTTCCCAACTCATTTGCTGACTCCCCTCTGTCTGGTTTAACTTGATTTCCAGACTTAAAAGGATGCCTGCTTGTTCCAACAGTGGGGCTCTGTGTTCCTGTAGATAGGGAGACAAGGACAAGACTTGCGCAGATAACTGTTTCAAATGCTTGCAGACAAATTTCTTTCCCATGGCATACATGTCTCCTACTTCTCCACTAAGAATTCCAAGATAGAGTCACCCATCTCAAATGCACTGACTCCTAGTCTTTTCTTAGGAGCAATCCAGAGACTTAGTATTGTCACTAAAAAGGCCTGTGTCCATGTTGATCCTGCCTTTGGTCCTAGCCTCTCCCAGTGTCTTTTCAGTCTATAAAGAAAGCCTTTCACCCATTCTAAGAAACAGTTCACCCCTGGGCCACCCCATTCTGGAGGTTCCCCTGGAGTTGAACCTGGTTGGTCTTTGGGTTGTCCTTTTGGCATACCACACATCTCTCACACACACCTGTTTGGCTTTCAAAAAGATTCCAGGACAAATAAATATTCTAAACACACAAATCTCTGAAGCATTTGTCCCATGTGACTAGATTGGTAGGTGTAGGTTTGGATGTATCTAAGCACTACTTTGGATAAAACTAATTTTCTGCCCTAGCAAAATACCACCCTAAATAAGTAGATTGGCCATCTCTTCGCCACCTGACCCAATTGCTTAAACAAGACTTTTTCCAAAACCTCCAAAATTGGGTCAAAACTTTCACAGCCAGACCTCTAATTTTAACAACTTCATTTCTCTTTTCCAATAAAACCATATTATATACTTCACTTGCCAATATTTAATTTCCCAATAACTTCCTTAAAATCAAAACTTGTAAAACAATCACCACAAAAAGAAAGCATTGACATAAGAGCCCATCTAGTGTTTTTGGACTGTTTCCATAGCCAAAATTGTTAAAACAAAAACAAAAAACCAAAAGAAAACAAAATTCAGATAGATCATTCCAGTCCATGGAAGCTCTACTAAAACCATACATTGTCCAGAATTTTTCCTCTCTCTCCCTCCTGTTTTTATCATCATGTGCTATGTTGAGGAGTGATTAAAATTTAATCCATATAAAATTTATAAAAACACACACACTTTTCTAAAACTGGAATGTTAGGGGCAGAGCAGAGTACTTCTCTGGAACTGCCCACATTCCCCCCCTTTTCACAAGAGGAGTAATCATTTCCTTCTTGGAAATGAGAAGGAAAGAGACATCTCTGAAACTTAAAAGATTGCCCCCGGTGTGTGTAAAGGCACTGCAAAAGGAAGGATCCTAAAAAGATGGGGGAGTAAAGGATCCTCTGTAAAAGCATTGCCCCTCCCCTCTGTCACCCTTCTCTCCCCTCATCTGGATCCTCAAGCCTGTAACAAGCAGGCAAGAGGCAGAAGAGGGGGGGGGAAGTTTGGGTGAGACTGGGCAAATAATGAAACACACATACACCTCAAACAATTAAAAAAGTGGGAAAGGATCGACAAAAACCTTTCAACTTTCCCATCATATGCATTCAAATCACACAAATCACAACACACACACAAAACCAGAATAAATGGTGGATGCAGGCATGGCCAGAACCTGCAGCCTCCTAAGGAATAGACTCACACAATCTCTCAACTCTCTTTTCACAACTCAAAACAGTTTCTCAACCTTACGTGTACACACACATTCAGACAAACAAATGCTCCCAAAAAGAAAACTGCACACCAATGCCTCAACAGGCTGTTGCCACATGCAATCCATCACAGCTCTGCAGGAACACAGAAGCTCTTCCCCCCAGCCTCTCAGCCAGGAGAAAGGAATGCTTTATTAAAAGGGCGATAGCTCCCATCAAGATGAATCTAGCCGCTCCCAGGCCTATTGGAGACAATCCACACTCAACTGCCCTATTGTGATTTAACTCAACTCCTCTCCCCAGAGAGCCTGCGTCTCTCCAGGTCCTTCCACGCCTGTCTGTTTCCCGAGCCCTCCATTCCATGGAATACCTCCTCGACCCAATCTTCCGAGAACTCCCCCTGCCTCCCCCTCTTTGGGGCCGCAACCCTTGAGCTAAAAACAAGGCATTTCATCTTTCTTTTTCTTTCTTTCTTTCTTTTTCTCTCTCTTCCTGGGGTTGCCCTGCAAATACCCTGTTCATTTATGGGCTCTGCCAGCACCCCCCTTTTTCTGGCAGCTCAGTATAATCTACCTGTGCCCTTTGAAACGGCCAAAAGGCTAACGGTCGCCCCCCTTTTTCTTTCTTGCTGCCTTTTTGTTGACTTTTAAGCAAATGAAGCGTTTCTAACACACACTATGGGCTATGGTCCACATAGTTAAGCACCAAAACTTTCCTTTCACTGCATCTACCAAAGCATCGGTTCCCCAGTGCCCTCCTTCATGCATCTACCAAAGCATCGGTTCCCCAGTGCCCTCCTTCATGCACTTTTTCCAGAATTCCCCTCATAACCTCGGGAGATACTACTTCTCCCCCTCCTTCCGTTTGCCATCCTTTCTCCGTCTCTCTGCAACCCCCCTCTCTTAACTTTTTCTTTCCTTGCTCAGTGGGTTTCCAGATTGGGCTCTCTGGAGGGTCCAAAATTGGCACCGCCACCATCTGTAATTCCAATTGGCCAGCGGCCTCCTTTGCCCATTATCTGCCCACTGATTTCCCACCACCTCTGAGCTATGGCCTCTCTGATGAGCTGGTATATAAACTACGGCAATTTTATGGGGTCGTATCAGCATCTCCAAAGTTCTTCCACCTGCTGGACATGCTCCACCTGTATCAGCTTTTATAAGACCCCTTTCTTGCCAGATTTTCCCAAAAGTATGAACCACTCCCCACGCACACTTCGAATCAGTCCAGATGGTGATTTCTACTCCCCCAGCCAATTCAAAAGCTCTGGCCAGGGCGTAGAGTTCACCATCGCTGCGCCGACCAACTCGGAGGCAAAGCTCCCTTCTCTATCACTTCCCCATTCCCTTCAACAATTTCAAAACCCGACTTCCGCTTTCCCTCTTCTACTTTGCTTGATCCATCCACAAACCATCTTTCTCCAGTGCTTAATTGTGGTGTTATTACAGGGAAAAACTTCTTTCCCTTAAGTCCCCTCAACATCACAAGTTCATTCTTATTTCTCCTCCACTTTATTTAATTCACTTTTACCCAATTCCCTTCCACACAAATTAAATTGGTCACCTACTCACAGCACTGAACACATGGCACAATCAAATCCCATGTCCCTCCATCCACAGCAAATAACAGAAGGGATTGCATAGCCAAAAATGTGGAAGACCCGCAGCCTGGCCAGGGCTATGGATTTCCAAAAACCTGAAGCATTCCCCCTTTACTGTGGAGGAGTTCAGTTCCTTAAAGGGACAGACTCACGTTTAACTCCTTAAGGGACAAGCTCACATAGCTTCTCTCTCCCTTCCTTCCTTCTTCAGACTCTCTCTCCTCAGCTCAGGACAGATGCCCATGCCACACACACACACATGAGCACACACCCACTCTGCACCATTTCCCTCAACAAATATACATACCAATACACAGGCAACTACCTACAAACGGAAAACATTTTCACATACTCATACAAATTCTGACAGTCCTGAAGGACTCCCAGGATTGATTTCCACCGGTTCTCTTCTTCCCCGCCATTTCCACACCTATACTTTCCTCATCTCTGAGTGGCAGCGTCCTGCTGTGTTCCCTTAGTTCCATAACCTCCCTTACTGTTGCTACCCTGATCCTGCCCTTCTGCTTACGTTTTTCTCTGTTTCTTTTAAGAGATCCTCTATACTCTCCTCAGCCCATCTTGGTTACTGCCTTCTCTCACCCTGATCCTTGATCAGCACTAGCCCCTCTCGACCTTCTGATTGTTTTACGCCCAAGGTAGAGTCCTCCAGCCCGCGCTGGATTTGCTTTCCAGCAATTTTAAGCCTCTGACTGTCGGGGGCAAAACCGGGCCGGCCTCCCAGCAAGCGCTGGCTAGTTTTAAAGTCCGACCTCATCCTATGGCATCGAGACGAGTTTAAAAAGGCATTCCTCATCGCTGCTGCCCTCTTTACTTACAAAAATGCCTGTGGGCGGGTCTGGCCCTTCCCAAGACACATGTTACCCAACTTCTACATAAGGGACCTGGTCCGTGAGACCATGTTCCACAATATAGTCCTTTTATTGAGTGATCCAATATCCATCAGTCATTCCCTCTTTGTTCCAATAGTATGGAGCTTTGGGATTAACCAATGGATAGGTGGGCCACTGCTTCATACACAACCTAATCAATTTTAACTTGCTTAAATCCCTAGTATACTTCTTTAGCCAAGGCATATTCCACTGGTTTATAACCTGTCCTAGGGGCACATCCGGATCTGGCCCCTTGCTGGATGCTCCTCCATTGCCAGCCTCCAGTCTCCTAGGTAGTTTGCTCTGTGCCTTCCCCATGACTGACCGTTTTTCACTGATCTTGCCCCGAGGACTCCAGCCCGCGCTGGATGCGAATTTTAAGCCCTCTCTTTAGCAGCAAGATCTTGTCAGACTCCCAGCAGACGCTGGCTATTTTTAAAGTCTGGCTCCTTCTACACCCGGACTCTCACGGCTACCTGCAGGAACTGCGACTGTTTAACCACCCACACAAAGGGTCCCTTGGTCAGTCACATTCTCCCACAAGCCTTACAACTCACCTATTCCAGCTCTCGTCAGAGCCTACGACTGGACAATCCTCAACTGATCCTCAATCAGTTGGCCCTCCAACCGGTTGGTCTTCTTCGCCTGCTGCCCCAGCAGCCGGGCTTCACCTCTTTTCTCTGGACCGTCACTCTGTATAGGAACCTGGGTAGACAGTCCTGAGGGGTCTCGAACAGGGACACTTCGACAATGGGAAGCGGTGGCCACTTACCCTTTTACTGGAACCCCTCCGGACTGGCAACACCTCAGGCTCCTGGCTGGCTCGCCAAATTGTCAGCGGGAAAAACCTCCCAGAAGAATTCCAATCCACAAGGTTCGATGATGCAGAGAAAAGAGTTTATTTGTAACGCGTTTGCAAAGGCGGGTCCCTCCGTGCAAGAAGGAACCCTGAACGAAGTTAACACAAAACTTTTATACCCTATCTGTCCTCCCCCTCTCCGGGGGCTCAGCTCACAATCTTACTTCACAAGTATCCTTGATTGCTGGATTTTACATGTCAGCAGGATGTTCCTGCAACTCTTATCACCTACTTGTTTCAGGGTCTCATCCTACTCAAGCATATCTTTGCTGGCGCCAGCCAGCAGTTTATACATAATTAACTACAAATTTCTAACCTAAATAACTTTATCTAACACCCATATCCTCCACCCCACGAGTTCAGGGTCCGATGGCATACTTCCCCTTTTGTTTTAGGCACATTCAGGGGGTTTTCTTTACCTTGCCCCTCTGTTTTAGGCATCTTACCTTGCCCCATCACCAATTTTACAATAGATAAGCTGTCACTTCCCTGTTCCCTTTTGAGGCATATGCAAAATGTTTTAAAGGTCAAATTCTTCATCCTTGTTCCTTATGAAATCGAGACACTTTTTATTTTACTTTTAACCCCCAGCTCACATCACTTTACTCTACTTACTTACTTTACTCTACTTACTTACTTTTCTCTACTTACTTACTTAGTTGGAGGAATTGAGGAACATTTTTTGGCCATGTCAGGGAAGGCTGTAGCCCTGAAAAACATATTATTCTTCAGTGCTCCTGACATAGCTGTAGAATGGGGGAAGAGCTGCACCATTCCTGACGTTAGTATAGTTTGTTTGATTCTCATTGCTATCAAAGGGAAGGAAGCAGTTCAATGACCACAGGAAAAATCAGAAAGGAAATATTACTGTTTTTTAATGCCCCATCTCCCCTCTTTTCTTCAACTTAACAAGCAAGTAGGGCTGCTTTCGAGCTCTGTTGCCGAACCTTCTGTTCGGCATGGAAAGCTTCCTCTGTAACAATCCATGCAGAATAATAGAGGTTGGCCAAACAGCATCCATGGGTTCCAAGTCACCGAGAGCCAAAGTCAAGACAGCATCCAAAAAAGCCAACGTTTTAAAAATGGTTGAAGCTTCATGAGATGGCCAACACTTTGGTGTTCTGACCAGAAATGAGATGAGAATGTCAAATATCTTCCAGATCTTTGGGGAACAAATGTCCAAATGTTGAGAGATCTTTAACAGTGGGTCTGTTTTGGTGTTTCATAAGATCTGGGACATTTTAGAAAACAATAATGTTAAATTTCTTTTGTTATCTGTGCTATTGCGCAAGACTAGAGATGGTGCCTGTTGCCCCAAAAGATTGCCAGATCTTACTGTATAATAGCTTTACTTTTGCTTCTCTTTCTCCTTTTTGAGGCAATGGATACCCAGTTAATGTTTATGGACCTTACTTCTTCTCCCCAATAGGACTGAATATTTGTTTTGCCCATTCCCAGATAGCCCTGAGGTCCTGCTCATCCGTAAATGTCAGTATAAAGGCGATGCCACCGTTTGTTCTTGTGCTTTCCACTCTTGGCCTCCACCAGAGATCCAGTGGCAAATGGACAAGAAAGATCTAACAGGGAACACCACCCCTGGCAATGTAAACATCACTTCCTCAACTAAAGGGAACATTGGCACCAGTTCCTTACATCTCATAGGAATGAGAACAGGTTCGCATGTTATAACTTGCAGAGGAATCAATCCAATTGGGTTCTCCATTTTGAAGATCCTGTCTTCTCCAGTCAAGCGCGGTGAGTTCCTCCTACCCTGAAATTACTTTGTTATCCATGTTGCACTGTAGTGTTGCTTTTTGAGTTAGCAAGGAATGCAGTTTGGGCTTTAGGAGGGGGGATCTTGGGACACATGGGGCTTGATGGCAGGAACACTGGCATGACCGGGATGTCAAGATGATGCATCATCATGTTATGATGCAAGCTCCATCTGTTCATACTTGCATCCAACATCTTACTCAAGTTCAAGGGGAAGAGTTAGTTGCCACACTGTACCCCTTGCAGATGCCCATGTACAAAAAGTAACTTTAATTTAACTTATTATGTTATTATTAATTAATTAATTAATAATTCTTTATTATTACTATTATTTACTGGGATAGCATTCAGAGTAAGCTACAAATAAGAAACATCACTGAAATCAGTGTTACAATTCATTCTGATTAACTCCTGTGCTGTTAATTCCATTGTTATCATTATTATTGTTCATTTATTATGAGTAATTTCACCTGAATACCACACATTGATTGAATCTATACAATGCCCCTATTTCTTTCACCAGATTAAATAAAACACAACTGTTATTTTCATATAGCGTGCTATATATCCAACAAATAAACCATAGTCTGGGTTAACATGATTTCCCAGGTCACACAATGCATGGATACGATTGATTATAATAGCTGGAACCCCACAACACATTGAAATGCAAGCTAACAACTCAATGCTGCATTCACACAACCCACTTAACCTGATTTACTGTATTGGTGTGTGTGTGCGCGCATGCGTACAATTTTCCTTTTCCCCCCCTTTTCTTAATAAAAACACCATTTCAGCTCTATTTTGCTCACAATTTCCTTTGTTCAAAACCTGCAAACCCTGCACCCCCGATTCACAACAGCTTTCTAGAAATATTTTTTTTATTTTTATTTTATAGCTTATACTCCCTGGGCTGTTTACAACACAACACGCCCCAAATATAATTCAAGTTAAAACATACGCAACAAGATCAAATAAAAGAGAAAATAAAGACAAACAAGGCAGCAGTAAGGGTCAGTCGTTCAAGATCTAGAACAAAACACAATTTAAATTCAATTTAAAAATGAAAATGAAAAAGCCTGGGAGAATAGAAAGGTCTTCACCCAGTGCTGGAATGATGCCATGAAATGCCGCTGGTTTGTTTTTTTTTAATCCGTTCAATCCTGTCCGGTTCTCGGAGTCTGCCTGGACAAGTCCCTGCAGTTTTCTTGGCAGGTTTTTCAGAAGTGATTTGCCATTGCCTCCTTCCTGGGGCTGGGAGAAAGTGACTGGCCCAAGGTCACCCAGCTGCCTTTGTGCCTGAAGCAGCACTAGAACTCACAGTCTCCTGGTTTCTGGCCTGGTGCCTTAACCACTACACCAAACTGGCTTCTGTCTTAACCTGGCACTGAAATGATGCTATGGAGTGCCATTGACACATGATTTCAAAACCTGGGGATCAGGCAGATGTGAGGACCTCTGCAACATGTTGCTTAAACTTCTGCGCAAAGCACCATTCAGAGCTCGTGGAAAAGAAAAGGGATTTTAACTGACTTGCAGGGGCCTCAGCAGGGGGCGAGGGAAGGCTAAAATGGCACATGACATCATCGCCCAAATGCCATGACTTACGTGTGCAGGTCAAAGGTCCTGATGCAAGGACGTAATGGCAGTGCTTGCCTGATGGCGTCATCTCACGGGTGTCATTGTGACATTAATGCAGTTTGTTCCTGATGCTGCTGCAACAGAGCTCACTCTTCAGGCCAGCAGCCCCAGCTGAAATTCCTTTTTCTGTGCAATTATTTAAAGAACAGGAGTTCTATTCTTTTTTCTCATCTAATGGCCTCCTTTCCTCCTCAGCACAAGGGGCTCCCCAAAAGAGAGCTGGGTCTGTTGTCCATCTTACAGTTACATCGTGTCAGTAACCTGATGTTACCATGCCTGATTAAGTCTGTCTTCCTTCCTTCCTTCCTTCCTTCCTTCCTTCCTTCCTTCCTTCCTTCCTTCCTTCCTTCTTTCCTTCCCTCCCTCCTTCCTTCCTTCCTTCCTTCCTTCCTTCTTTCCTTCCCTCCCTCCTTCATGTTTTCCTTCCTCCCTCCCTTTCTCAGCTCATGGGCAGACTTTCTACTCCTTCTTTCTTTTAACCTCACAACAGTCTTGTGAGGTAGACTGCACTATTAAATAGTGCCTGGTCCAAAGACTCCCAGCCAGCTCCGTTGCTTAGAAGCAACTTGCACCTGAACCTCTGGCACAGTGTTTCTCAACCTTTGCAACTTTAAGATCTGTGGACTTCAATTCCCAGAATTCCCCAGCCAGCTAATGGTGGCTGGGTAGGGGATTCTGGGAGTTGAAGCCCACACATCTTAAAACTGCCAAGGTTGAGCAACACTGCTCTGGCATCTAACCACTACGCCGCTGGTTCATGTTGCTCCCCACCAGCACCACCCCACCAATCACCAAGTTGTTTTGTAGCTCCATTTTAACAGGTTCCTCTTCCAATCTTTGAAAGTCACAAAAACTGTGTTTCCTTGGATCTCTGGCAGACATTTCCTCTGCAAGTGTTTTCCCACAACCTGAGCACTCAGATGTTCCAACATCAGATGTGGGCACTCCCTCGGCTGCACACTGTGATTTTGCAAAGGGAACGGCCGGTCTGTTGTCTCTTGCAATCGGGTTCCTTGGTGACTTCCTGCCCTTCTGCTTAGGATGCCTCAGAGAAGCAGAAGTCCAAGACTCTGCTAGGTGAAACCGGCAGACAAACTGCAGATGGAAGGCGTCACGAACCGTCAAATGGTGAGCAAGCCTGGGGCCAAGATGGGGCCACCAAGTCTCAGACAGGAGGCCTTGGGAACAGCTGTACAGGTTCCAGCATGCCCACCCGGCTTTGACTGGGTCTAGAGGGTACGGTGGGTTCCTCCCAGGCTTTTTAAAATAACTCTAGGGGGGGCTGAAACTGACATCGTTGCTGATGCTGTGGATAGATTGCCACCCATGTCTGTTCCTCTCCGATCCAGCAGATTTTGCAGGGCTTTGTCGTGCCCCAAAACCTGCGTGTAACCATGCAAGGATTGGTAAATCCATATACAGCCCTCCTGGAAATTATTCTCCTTTCCTCCCTCTTCCCCCAGGGAATTATTTCCCTGAGAATTCCATTTCTTCCCCTGCTGTTTCTCCCTAAAAGCCAAATAATTCCATTTCCGAGGATTCAAGGACAGAGCTCCTGTTTGCCTTTTTCTCTTTACCTGGAAAAAGAGGAGCTTTTTCAGGATATGAAGAAGTTAGAATAAATGGCATGCCCTAATCAATCTCTTTGGAAGAGAGTTTCTTTTCTTTTTTTTCTTTTTGCCATGGAGTGACATGCAGAAGATGCTAGGTTTTCCCATAAGCTGGCAAAGGAATCAGATTCAGTTCAAAACAGGAGCACGTGGCTGCTGTTGGCTCCACAGCCGCACCGGGTTTTATGCATCAAGTTGAGAGCCAACAAGTCTCCTTAGGGAGGGGGAGATTCCGAGTTTTTAAGGGTCAAATGTCCTCAAGGCTTAAAGCACCCACTTTTGCCACTTAAAACTTCTCTCAAAGCCCACAGAACGCAAAACAATCTTAAAACTTTTTCAAACCACCCATTCTGATGCAATAGGTGTGTTGAAAGTTTGCAGCTGTTAAGTTGCCTCTTGGGATCCCTGCCCTCAAGAAAAAGCCAGGGATGGCAGAAAGCAATTTCACCAGTTGCTCTTCTATTAAATGGGTGCCTTAAACCCCTTAATCACCTATCATCCCAAAGATGAAGGAATTAAATTAAAGAAGGAGGGGGGGACTAACATTTTTGGCCTCTTCTTCTCTGTGGGATTAGAGAAAGGTTGCTTTAAGACATAATGTTCTTTTTCCATTATGTGAAAGCAGCACCTGGATTTGGTTAACTCAGGTCTAGTATGTTGCACCAAGGGTGTCAAGCTTGGAAGATTCCTGTAAAATTTCCCATCACAGCTATGCTGTGAAGCAATATGACCTTCTTGGTTCTACAAGCCAAGTGGCTGCATTGCTTCATTTTGCTTCTGAGGCCCCTTTGGCTCTTCTAGAGCCTGGAAAAGGCTTTGCCACATGCACCAAAGGCATGTGTGGGAAGCCCCTTCTGACTCCTGAATGTTTTGTGACTGGGCCGAACTCCATGCCTCCACAGGGTGGGGTGAGAATAGAAAGTTTTAATGTACCTGATGTTACGAATACGGATGGTGAGCAGGAGGGGGCCGCTATCCAGGGGGGAAAATGCATGCGTAGTTTAGAGGCTTTGAACTGTCATTCAAAGAAACCCAGAACAGACCCACCTTGAGTTTGGGGGTTTATTTGTCTGGGTTTTCCCTTGCTCCTTCAGTTTGGTAGGATTTTCTGTCTACTATAGCAGTTTAATAAACACTAGAGACATTCTCCTCGTCTCAGCGTGGTCTTTGCTTAAGCCAGGACACCTTTGCAGCCATTTTGTTGACTAGGACAGCCCACCTTGGCAACCACATTGTAAGAACACTCTCAAGAGGCTTTCAAAATTTCCAGTGTGCCCAGCAACCAAAAAATTCTATCTACCACCCAACCTCAATAACTTCAACTCCCAGAATTTCCCGGCCAGCATGCGCCTAGAAACACTGCCCTACCGTAATGGTATGTGGGAATAATCTTGGGAGATGGGAGGAAGAGTGGCAGACTAGACAATGGTCAGATAAGAGGCAGCTGAGCCCACAGAAGGAATAGGGGCATGGCAAACATCTCAGAAAGGACCCTCCCTAGCTTCTTGGACTGTAGAGGCAAGGGAGAAAAATGGACTTTCGGACTTGCAAGGTTCTGTTCATGTAACCTTACAATAAAGTTATTTCTAGGACTTCTGGGAGTGCTTCTTGTCTGGACTACCACGCAAGGCTGACACCTACCATATCAGTAGATAGCAGACCACTATGGTATTCCTAGAACATTTGAATTATAAAGAACCATTCCACACATACTGATTTATTCCCTAGAGAGGAGATTGGTGAGGACTTCATCATATATTTCTCTCTTCTCAAGCATGAACGTGGTACCCCAAGAATTTCAACTGGGTTCTTTTTAACTCCTACTGAGATTTCTCTTTGGGTCAGATTAGCCCTTGTTCTTTCATACTTCTCTGTGAATCCATGCCCTATCTACATCCTGGAAGAGTGCTTGCAAAATCACAGTGTGACATAGAAGAAACCACAGCTTCTGTCCTTGGGTAGTTTCTCTATTTTCTGCAAACACATGAGGATATGAACTGAACTGAGTCCGTGACAGACCGAGTTGAGTGGGCCAAGATTCAGCAGCAAAGTTGGAAGGGGACTGCAGAGGAAGACTTTGAGATGGTAGGGCTGTAAGCTGCCCACCCTGTTTTCCATCAAAGGGATATGAGGTTTAGAAAAAATAGGAGGCAATATTGAGTCTTACTGTGTTATTCTTTTTAGGCAACCACGAATGTTTCTCATTGCCTCCATAATATAACAGCTGTGGAAGAAGTCATGCGCCACATTGCTATCGTCACCAATGTGATCGTCTTGGTACTGGGAGTTTCTGGCAACGGGCTGGTAATGTGGATCATAGCTACGCGAACGAAGCACAAGACCTTCACTTCCATCTGCTACTTCAACCTGGCTGTGGCCGACTTCCTCTTCTCTGCGGGTCGTATCCCTGCCCTTGTACAAGAGACCATGTACAACCGCTGGCCCTTTGGCCTCATCCTCTGCAAGCTCCATGGCTTTGCCCGCTACCTCACTGCCTTCACGAGCGTCTTCATCCTCACGGTTATCAGTCTGTATCGCTGTCTGATGGTCGTAAAGCCTGTCTGGGCCCGAAACCACCAAAGTCCTCGTTTCCAAGCCCTGATGTGCATTGGTGCATGGACCCTAGCTTTGTTCTTCAGCATCCCTTACCTGGTGGTCCGCACTGTTGAAGTCAGAAATGGTGCCTCCTGTTGCACCTATCGAAAGGATCTCAAAATCTCCACAGAACTGCCCCTGAGATTGAGCAGGTTCCTGGGCGGGTTTCTTCTGCCTTTTTTCATCATCTCCACAGCTTACTCAGTTCTTCTTTGCAAGCTCCGTGGGCGGCGCTGGACAGGATGTCACCGCACCATCAGTCTCGTGGCCACCATTGTGGCTCTTTTCTTCATCTGCTGGCTGCCCCACCACATCTTTGTGCTGCTGAGCACCATTTACCCAAATGGTGTAAACATTCCCCAAAACAACTTTTGGGGAATTGCACTCAAGCTCTCCAATGCATTGGCATACTTCCACAGCTGCATCAACCCAGTGCTCTACGGCTTTGTGGGGTATATCCGGAGCAGAGGCCTCTACCGCCGAGCCTCCTTCTTGGGACTTTTCCGCAAGGCCCTCGCTGAAGAGGATGACACTTCAGTTGGGGCAGAAGCATCACAGAACCTTAATCAGACGACCTAAGGACGCAAGGAAGGTTGAGTGTTTTCTGTCGCATTCTCAAAGAGTGACCATACAGCAAACAGCCATATTGTACTTCCAGTAAATATGAAAGCTGCCATGGTTGTAACAAGACAACCACCAGTCTGAGCAGCTGATTTTTTTTTTCCATTCTTTAATTCAAAACTATCTTCTTAGCCTTTGTTATTATGAAGTTTTGGGAAGATCTCGAGTACAGTGAGCCTAGCGGACACCCCCATCTACAGGTAGTACTCCCTTACCAACTGCCTCATTTAGCAACTGTTAGAAGTTATGATGGCATAAAAAAAAGAGCTTTGCAACCAATCCTTGCATTTACGACTATCGCAGCATCCCACAGCCATGTGATCACCATTCACATGCTTGGAACCGGCTTGCAGCGAACAGAGTTAATGAAGAACGTGGAAGTGAATTCGTTAGTTGCAGTCATGTGATGTTTCACTTAACAACTGTGGCGATTCACTTAATGACCAAATGGGAAGTGAAGTCATAAGCCCTTCATAGTCATGTGATTTTCCACTTAGAGACTGCGGCGCTTAGCCACAGAGTTGCCAGTCCCAATTGTGGTCTCTAAGTGAGGACTACCTGTATCTAACCTTTTCCACTGTCCCTTTTTGGGCTTTGTCACCCAGGATTGTCCACATGCCCCAAAGCTGGCAAGAAACAAGGCATTTTCTTTTGTTCTTATCATTCACTTTGCTAAATCAGATGAGAAGCAACAAGCAGTCAACAGTTGCTCACCAACAGGCCTTAGCTTGTGCCCAATGATACTGGGGAGTAAAATAATTATATTTTCTAATTCACTTAAAGGCACTGTGACTAGAAGGCTCACTGTGGATGGTAGCACTAAATGCACCAAGAGTTCCCTTTTCTTCAGAGCTGAGTTTATTACAGTTGGGAAGAAGTTGTGTGTAGGGACCTTTCACAGGGGAAAAGTGTGGTTGCATTATTGAATCATCCATTCCTATTCAGTGCAATTCCCAGTCTATATAGAACAGCTGCTAGTCAGATCAGACGGAAAAACAAGGCTGGGGGTATATCTGTTACAAAAGCTAAAAGCAGGTTTTCTGTGTGGATTCTTCAGCTGCCTGTTTATCCAATCTCTTTTGCATAACACAGGCCCACACACCGGCTGCTCTTTCTTTTACTCCACAGCCTTGGATCTCCCCTAGAAATGACAAGTTAGCAAAACACACTGATTTTTCTCTGGGCCATTTTTGCACAGCATCCAGCTTGCATGAATTGAACTTGGCTCACTTTTTACATCATACAGTTTTTCAGCCTTGGCAACTTTAAGATGGGTGGACTTCAACTCCCAGAATTCCCCAGCCAGCCATGGTGGCTGGGGAATTCTGGGAGTTGAAGTCCACCCATCTTAAAGTTGCCAAGGTTGAAAAACACTGATATAGGAGAACTGTTCTCAGAATGTTGTATACCGCCATCTTATGGCTGAAAGCACCAAAAAGCATCAAAATGGATCGTTGCACTTTCGTTGTTCATTTTTTAAAAATTGCTTGCTCTACGCCAGTCTTTCTCAGCCTTTTGACCCTTGAAATATTTTTCAGGCCTCGGGGAACCCCTATACATTCAGGCTCAAATATAGGCCAGAAGCTACACAATTATATTCGTTTCATGGGTAGGCCTGGATATATTCTTAGACTAAAAATAAAGGATGAAACTTACCTCTTTACTGTGATGTTGCCCGAATTTGAAATAATTATTTAAATAAATTGTGATCTCCCAGGGAACCTCTAGAGACCTCTCATGGAAACCGAGGGTGCCACGGAACCTGGGTTGAGAAACCCAGCTCTATGCAATCGTCCCAACTTTCAGGCTTCTGCCCCAGGCTAGTGTTTGCCACTGTATTTGAGAATCCTGATGCATTGGCAGAGAAGCTATCCCTTGTCTTTGTAGAAGATAGAATGTGCCACCCTTAAGGCCAGCCCTGCCACGAGGCACAGTGAGGCAGCTGTGGTTTTGAATGTCCCAAATGGGCAGTCAATGCTTCACTGTGCAGTTTTAATTTGGGGTTTTTTTTATTCCTGGAAAGAGGGATTGGGTCTTGTTAAGACTTCAGGTGGACACTTTTCCTGTTCTGCCTACCATTGGATCCAAATGTGGGCCTATGGGTGGTGGTGTATATTTCACTCTTTCCATGTGGTGAAAAACCCCATTAGTTGATTTCTATGGCACAATGCATTAGAGGTAAGCTGTTTTATACTGTTTGCTTCTCAAAGGTCTCCTGGAGGATATATACATGACAAAGAGTTAAAGAGGTAGCCTCTTGGGCCAGTCACACTCTCTCAGCCCTAGGAAGAAGGCAATGGCAAACCACTTCCAAAAATCTTGCCAGGAAAACTGCAGGGACTTGTCCAGGCAGTCTCTGAGAATCGGACATGATTGAATGGATAAAAAAAATCAGCCTTCCAGGATCTGAATTTTTCTGGCTTCCCATCCTTCCATGAAATCCTAAGGGAAAACATTAAGAGGGAACTCCTTCCTTGGCACTTTTGGAGTGGTAGTGCTACTAAAGAGTAATTGTCCTTGAGTAATGGTTGGATAGTTTTTCCTTCCCCAGAGAAACTTGGAAAAGTCATGCATCCAATGTCTTCACCTATAAATGTGGTGGAGAATTTCAAAAGGCCAGCATGTCCAGCTGAAGGTTGGTACGCTTCTGAATGAACCCTGGGAGGTGAAAAGAAACCAAATATTGCCCCCAACTAATTTGCTGAATTGTTCTTACTGTGAACATGTTTTTCTGGGCATTCAGCCCAAATGTTTTTTCTAGAACTGAAGCTCTTTAGATCTAGGAGAACTATTTTGAAATTCTATTGATTTCTAACCTAATACCTAATTAGATTTTCTACTCTAATTCCTAAAGCCCAGCTGAAATCAATGGAACCTGAACTTTGACTTGCCCTAAATCTGGTCCTTGTGATTTATCTGAAACATCTGTAAACTGTTTCTCTCTAAAATGGCTAATAACTTGCATGCTGTCTCTTCACCTAATATGATTGCATGCTGTCCGATCTCAATGATGTCCTTTGGTGACCATAGTTCTTCTTTGAGCTGTTAAAGACATTGTGTTACCAAGAAACAGAAAAGATCTGTGAAAGTGTCATCTTTTGAATTTGTGAAAATTCACCCAATATTTCTACAGTATGGATAAAGTTTCACTTTGGCTCTGGACAGGGCTGGGGAACCCAAAATATTTTGCTGCTTGCAATTAAGAACAAGAAAGGATTCCTACCTGTTCTATGTTTCAAAGTGGCCAAGAGCAGCCATTGAATCTTATCTGAGCACAGGTCACGGGAGAACAACATTGGAGCCTAAAGGCATTATCGAGTTGGGCAGCCTTAGAAATGTAATAAACAAATAAACATTCATTTCTACCATCGCGTTTAAGAGGTCTTCTCAAGCCCCCAACCTCACGATACAGCCCAGCAACAAGATTCATGGTAAGTCTCATAGATAGGCTTATTGTCAAGATGATAAGAAGTTACTACATCAGTGTTTCTCAGCTTTAGCAACTTTACGTTGTATGGACTTCAACTCCTAGAATCCACCAGCCAGCATACTGGCTGGGGGATTTTGGGAGTTGAAGTCTGCAGAGCTTAAAGTTGCCACGGTTGAGAAATATTGAGCTATATCAAATCTTGGAAACTGAATAAGCCAAAATTCCAGCTGTCATTTATTTTAGTCAGTTCACTAAGGCAAGGTCCCTAAGAGCTGTCTGAACCTCTTTTTCCCAGAATGTAAGGCTGAAGGGCTACCAGGCCTTTCCCCAGATAAGACTGATTCTGGAATATCCATCACCTTGTCCATAATGTCCCGAAAAACTCCCATTTCCTTCCCAGTCCCAGAGATCTCACTTACAGCTTTAGGCTTAGCTGGGGAGG
This sequence comes from Candoia aspera, assembly GCF_035149785.1. Lineage (NCBI taxonomy): Eukaryota > Metazoa > Chordata > Lepidosauria > Squamata > Candoiidae > Candoia > Candoia aspera. Next base: position 20,058,283 of record NC_086162.1, read on the forward strand.
GTAGGATAGAATCTATGGCACACCCAGTTCTGTTCCCCACCCCACCCTCCTCTCTTACCATCTGCTGCCTGAGACTGCCAACCCATTATGCCTTAGGATAGAGCTGGCCCAACATCTACCTGGAGTTATGGTGGAGGGCTGTACAACCCCCATCAACTGAAATGCTGCACCAGGCTTTCCATGAGATGTCAAGGCCCCCCTTCCCAAAGTAAGTTTATCTAGGTGGGGGGTTTAAGGGAGAAAATGGATGCCTTGGATACCGCCTGTCTAAGGCACTCATTATACCCCTTCACTTTTTCCAGCCTTCCAAAATGCAAAGGGGAGAAAAGGCTCCATTTTTTCACTATACCCATTCTTGGAAGGGCTCTTGAGACCATGAAAGAGATGCTGATATAGTGCCCCTGACTCTACTTCTTGTACCCCCTTAAGGGACAGGTGCCTTCATCTGACAAAGTTTAAGGCCACATTTCACAAGCTGCTTAAGTTGCTGGAAAATTTCCCTGCAGGGGAGTCACATGAAAAAGCAGACAATCTGGCTTTTGTGGCAAAGCATGATGCTGCTCTGGCGGCAGATAGCCTCCCCAAGAATCACTTCCTGTCATGAGGAGGTGGGTGTCCAAATTCCAGATGGTCAGGATAGCAAATTAGCACCACATGCTTTGGCGGCCTGAAGAAAAAGGTACGGTTTGGTGGCATAGACCATTAATGATAAAACATTTATATTCTGGAATCTCCAAGTGGCGTTCCTCTCTAGGATCTCAGTGGCATTCAACAACAGTCTCTCTGATTTTATCTCTACAACAACCTACTGAAGTAGGTTGGATTGAGAGTGAGTGGGTGCTGTTCTCATACAACCCACTTGACCTGGTTACTGAATTAACCTGGTTTCTGGGTTTGCAGAACTAAGTTATAACCTAACCCAAATCTAACCACCTTGCTTTAGTGGAGATGGGATGTCAATAGACAGTCTTGAATGTAACATTAAAGGTTAGAGTTAGTTCTTCAGAGCCCACTGTAGTTCAGTCCCCAAACTCCAATCTTGCATTCATAAAGATACAATCCATCATATCAAAATTGCTTTTTGATTCATCATACTACCAGGGGCATCTAAGAAGGGGTCAAAAAAGTTGAAATGGCAGCTGCAATTCCATCACCACTCCCCACATCACACATTTTGATCGACAATTAAATTGGGAAGTGAAGACATGAATATCTTGAAAGAATGGAAACTGTAAAAAAAATGGTCTTTAAAAAGATTGTGTTTCCAAAGTGTGACTGTCCAACCAACTTCTCTAGAACTCCAGTTTTAGAGATAACTGAGAAAGTTTCTTGACTACACAAGTCCTTCTTGTGTAAATACTCCAAGACTGCATCACCAACACATCTCCAAAGGCTAAATGGACGAGACTAGGGAGATGAATATGCCAGGCAACCCCCCAAAGGCCCATTTGCACAAATGACACTTAAATCAGTGCTTGTATTAGCTGTGTCTGTAATTCAAATGAAAAAGTTAACCTACATTGGCCTATTCTGCTGGTTTGATTTCAAACTGGGTCTCAGCAGCTGCTGATTCTCTGATCCTTCATTAGCTGTTTCCCCAAGTGAGATAGAAGGGAAGCTCATTCTTGATGGCATTTACATGTAGCACTCTTCAAAACAGTGTCTGCATCAGTGGGCCACCTGTTGTTACTGAGATGACAGGTGGCTTTTTAAAAGTCCCCTTAGGATGAGGTGGGCTCTCGTCCTCTCTTGAGTTGCCAGGGCAGCCTCCAAGCCTGGAGAGTTGATAATGAGGGAGTGTGGCATTGACTAGAGATGAGATGGAAAGGTTGGGCTTACTTTGGCAAAGGAAAAGGAGTGACATATGGCACAGGGAGTCGAAAGAAAAATCAAAGCAATGAAGTTCTGCATGATGGATTGCTACTTTGCCAACTTGGAATAGATTGTCACCATCCTAATGGCCCCAAAGGAGAAGACAAGTTATAAATCAGCTTGATGTTTCACGGCCTATTCCCTATCCAAATAGGTCTATTTATGTGAGCCTTTGAATTTCCCAGAATTCTTCATCACTGGTGGAATTGGGGTAGGGGTAGGAGAACTAACTTGATAAGCTTGCCATTGGTGTTGGGTTTGGAAGTAGCTTAAATGACCTTTAAGGATTACTTCCATTGTTGTTCTGGTCTTCTTGATCCTGTCCATTGGGTTGAGTGAGCAGTAGAATGATCTTTTGAGAGCTGCTTTGGTTCATGATTAAGGAAGCAAATTATATGAAACTGTTGGGACCACTACTCTCATCAGCTGTGATTTCCTTGGATTTGATCTTTGCCTGTGATCCCTTTGTTTTGCTTCTAACATCTTTCCTCTGTTTTCTTCGGATTCCTTATCATCCTTGCACCCTCTCTATTATTTAGATAAGTGTTTCTCAACCTTGGCAACTTTAAGATGTGTGGACTTCAACTCCCAGAATTCCCCAGCCACCATGCTGGCTGGGGAATTCTGGGAGTTGAAGTCCACACATCTTAAAGTTGCCAAGGTTGAGAAACACTGATTTAGATGGACTATCCCCTGGCCAAATAGGCCTACAGTTCTAGCACTCTGGGGCTATCTTTCCAGTTTATTTCAATGGTTGCCTCAATGGCCTCATCTCCTTACTGAGAACCAAGAGGTTGAAAGCCATCTTCAAGGTACAAGGTACTGCACTGAAAGGAAATGGGGGAGGGATCACCAACTTCCAAAAGTCTATTTTGAAGTGGACTATTTCTCAACTCAGAAAAAGGGTTGTAAGCACCTGAAACCCAGTGACTCTCCCATGAGACATGAACATACAAATACAGAAGTCTTCAGTTGTAGAATTAACTTCATTTCCAGTGGGTCTAAGGAAGCCTATTTTGGAGAACAAGCCACTGGGTTTTTAATTCCTTTATTCAGTAGGCTACTGCAAGAAGATCAAACCAGTCCATCCTCCAGGAAATAAAGCCAGACTGCTCACTTGAGGGAATGATATTAAAGGCAAAACTGAAATACTTTGGCCACATAATGAGAAGACAGGACACCCTGGAGAAGATGCTGATGCTAGGGAGAGTGGAGGGCAAAAGGAAGAGGGGCCGACCAAGGGCAAGGTGGATGGATGATATTCTAGAGGTGACGGACTCGTCCCTGGGGGAGCTGGGGGTGTTGACGACCAACAGGAAGCTCTGGCGTGGGCTGGTCCATGAAGTCGCGAAGAGTTGGAAGTGACTGAATGAATAAACAACATATTCAGTAGGCTGCCAATAAGGTTTCTTACAAAGCAGATAAAAATTCAATTATAATATTTTGCTTTCAGAAAAATACAAGCTGATAGATTTCTAGACAAAGTTCTATTTCCTTTTCTTCTCCTTATCTCATGCCTGTAATTTCTTTGCCTAACTGTTTCTCACCCCATTCTACATTTTGTATTATGCTGCTTATTCCTAAAGTATAAAGTGTTGTATGTATGTAAAAATATACATTTCCCCCTTGATCACACTCTTGGGAGATATGATTTCTTCCTACCTCTGATGATTATAGGAGAATGCAATCTTTTCAGCCAATGGTGCAAGAAAGGAGACAAAGAGGGCAGAGTGACATTTCAGCTGTACAAGTCAGGAGGAAAGAATTAGTTTATGGCAGGGAGAAAGTTGTTGCTTCTGAGAAACTACTTCGCCGAGGACAAACAACACAGGAGACATTTAGGGCATCAGGCGGATACAGGGTGTGATGTCCAGAGACTGGACTGTTAGTGGCCTCTGGAAAAGACACAAGGAACTGTTAATCTGTCAAATTAGGACTTGAGCAGCATTACAAATTTCAGCCAAGATGCGCTGCCGTTGCAGCTGATTCATCCATGGCAGCAGAAATTACGCGAGCATCCATCGGCCGGACTGGCGATGTTGAAGTCACAGCTTCGTCAGTGCTCACAGAAGGATTCTCGGTACATGCGACCTCTCTTTGTCAGTATCATTTTCTGGGAACAATGCCATAACAGTGCTCTTTCTCAGTCACAGAGACCATTACGCGTACATTTGCCATAATCTCCTGCTGTGCTTAGCTGCTTTGGAGGTAGAAGGCAAATGATGTATGTTTGGTTCTCATCTTTTTGGGGGGGGGGTATTTCTCCCTGATTCCCCTCACTTCCAGGTTGATCTGCAGGAAAATTGAGCCTGAAGCAAGAGGATGAAGTCTATCTCTTTGAACTCAGGGGAGGGAGGGGCACTTGGGATTCATTAAGGGCACCCTTTGATTTTTGCTAATGAGGAAAAGCCAAGGGAAAGATTGCGAGATTGGTTTTTTTTTTCTTTCAGGGCCATTTTTCCCTGGCTGGGTGGTACCTTGGATCAGATGGCACAGCAAGGAGGTGCCCCTTATTCCTACAAAAGCTGACTCAATCTCTCTACCTCTACCTCTACCTCTATCATCTATCATCTATCTATATCTCTTTCTATCTCTTTCTATCTTTTTTTCTATCTTCTGTCTACCTATCTATCATCTATCTATCATCTCTATCATCTATCTCTGTCTATATCATCTATCTCTATCATCTATCTATCTATCTATCTATCTATCTATCTATCTATCTATCTATCATCTATCTATCTGACGTCTATTCCCCCCTTGCCTCCAGAAGCAAAAGATCGTGTACATACTGCTCCCTCTTCTTATTTTTCCCCACAACAAAAATCCTGTGAGGTTGGGCTAAGAATGACTGCCCTAAAGTCCCCCAGTCAGCTTTGGTGGCCAATGAGGAACTTGAATCTGGATCTCCCCATTCCTGGTCCAAGACCTTCACCATTACAACACACAGGTTCTCCCTCGATATAAGAGAACTGGGCAGAAAAACTAGCACTGAGGATAGATTCTGACCCTTAAGTCTGGGAGGGCAGATACTGATATTCATTTGAGTTGAAAGGTGGGGTCTATATCAATTCACAGAGAGAGAGGAAGGGAAAGAGATTTATTTATTTGTTTATTTGTTTATTTGTTTATTTGTTTATTTGTTTATTTGTTTATTTGTTTATTTGTTTATTTATTTATCAATCAGATTTTTATCACCGCCCATCTCCCCCACATAGGGGACTCTGGGCGGTTCACAGTAAAAGCAATTCAAAATTCAATGAAACTACAAATAATACTAATATTCCAAGAAGTATAAAATACAATAAAATCCAAATAAGGGCAGATCAATTCAGCCCATAAGGGATAAGGCTGGTCCCTGCAGGGCTAGGGAACTAACCTGCCCCAGGAATGGCTCAGCCCCAGATATGGATGGGAAGGCAACTTTCTCTCTATTAATAGTGATAACTCATTGGAGCCATATAGTGGGTGGGGCTGAGGGAAGTAGTAGGTGATGCCAGAACCCAAAGTGGGTGGGGACATATATTATCTTTCTGATGTCCTCTCAGCCCCAGCCCCTTGTTCTTTCTCTCTCCTCAGCAGCAACCTGCAGGAAACAAACAGATGGCTGTCACCAAACTGAATTCTGGGACAGGGTTTTGAAATTAGCCAAAGGACTACAGTTTCCCATCCCTGTTTTATAGACAGGGCAGGCAGAAATTCAACAGATGCACCTTTCCTGGAAGGCAAATCATTTGGTTTCTAAACAGTTCACTGGCCACCTGGATGAGAAAGGAAATGGGCAGGCTTATTTTGAAATTCTAAGATGTGGAGGAAAGATTCTTCCACTAGAGAAGAGGAGGAAGATGGGGAGGTTTGTGCAGAGAGAATTATATGCATCTGGATATTTAGATTACAGCAGTTCAAGAAATTGTCCTTGATTGTCTGGGTAGTTGATCAAGATATAATTGTTTGTGAGTTTACGTAAGAGTTTGTCTCCTTGAGATCAGTGGGCATGCTTCCCAGCCAATTAGGCTATATCTAATAATAATATCATGAAAATTAGATTAAATTTAATAGTAATATTATCAGCAAGCATTAGCAGAAGAGAAGTAAACGTTCTAAAGCGAAATGCCACTGCTTATAGCAGTATGCACTGCAGAAGAGGTCTTCTTTAACCCTTCAAAAAGAAAGGAAAAAAAGAGAAACCAGTGCCTCTTCTTAATATGGCCCTTGACCCCCACCAGTTTCCCTGAGCATTTTCCCATTATTTTTAATACAAAGATTTGTATTGTTTGCCCTCCCTGATTAACAGCGCAACAGCCCTTCTCTCTAAAAGTAAAGATGTGGATTTTCAAGAAGTTACAGCAGCTCTGGGGCCAATAAGGTCTGGAAATGCCAATGTGACAAACACTTGGTAGATTTCATTTGCAAAATGTTAGGCTGGGAGAGGAAAGAAGAGAGAGAGACTGATAGGAAACCAAGATAATCTCCAACGGTCTCGTCTCATGTGCCACTTCAGTGGCTAGAGAGATTGGGGACCCCGATGAGTTGGGCAGATGGAAAGACAGCAAGCTGTGTATCAAAATACCACGGCAGGCAGGGGCTCCCATGACTCATGAGGGCAGGAAATGTAGATGACACGACAATCATCACTCAGGGCTGGAGCCTGCATTGAAACCAGCCTTTCTTGCAATGATCATATGGATCCATGGGATTTATATCACATTGCTGCACTGTTTGGCACCCCATCCTGTATCTGCTTGAATGGTATAGCAAATTTTCCTTAGATTGCTGTTAGCCCTGCGAGGCAGTCTAGACAAGAAGACTATGTTCCTGGGTGCCCATACCTAACATCATACAATAATGCCAAAGTGTCAAAGGGTGCATCATGAATCACAACACAAGCTCCATCCTTTTGTACCTGCATTGTGATCTTGCAATGATCTTCTCATCACTTGCCCCATCTCCACCCCCACCCCTCACCCCGAGCTACCCATTATAGAAGGTTGGTTGAGTGATTGATTAAACGTTGGGATTTTTCTTTAAACACTGCAAGCACGCAGCCTCGTTCCTCAGCCCTTTCAAATGTTCATATCTTGGAAATGGGATATCTATGTATCTGTATCTCTCTATCTCTATCTCCATCATATCCATCCATCCATCCATCCATCCATCCATCTATATCTATCTATCTATCTATCTATCTATCTATCTATCTATCTATCTATCTATCTATCTATCTATCTGTGTCTCTGTCTCTCTATCCATCTATCATCTCTATCATCTAGCTAGCTAGCTCTATATCATCTCAAAGGACATATACCTGGGTATTGACTGACAACTGCCTTCCATGATTTTGCCCTGGAGATCAAACCAGGTCCTTGCATGCAAAACAGGCAACTTAACACTAAACTGCAGCATTTCACTGCTGGAAGAGGCAGTCTTAGCACATCAGGAAGGTGGGTGCCAGAACATAGGCCCAAAAGACAGGTTCAATGGTGTGTAGGTGCATGCATGAAAGAGAAGGTTGCCAAGCAGTTATATACTACCATGCCATGTTTAATAGTATTCTGAATTCTAGCCCCAGTTGATATTATAAAACGTCTTTGGCATAAATGATGATATAAGTACTATTGTCAGGGCCAGCCTCGTTCCGAATAAGACACGGACTCACTTAATAGGGATTAAGGATTTCCGGTTTATTGAAACGGTACTGACAGAGAGAAAAACGGGAATGGGGGTGCGGTGGTGAGGTGTCCTGTTTATACCCCTCTTGCGGGGTCCTGTGCTTCTCCACTCTCCATTGTCCCCATTCCCCTTGATGGGTTTCTTGATGGCCGTGTGGGTGTTTTCCCGGTTGCTGTCCTTGTCCTCTTGGTTCAGGTGTGTCCTCCAGGGCACCAGGTGCAGGTTATCGCTGCTTATCTGAAGTCCTTCTATTCATCTGCATATGAGTCCATGGGTGTGGGTGCTTTGGGTGCTTGGTTTAATCGTTGATTTGATTATCTGCTTCCTCTCTTTCTTAATGATCATGATCCACGTTGTGAGGCTCTTTGTGCCTTGCAACGGGGTCATGATATGCTGCCCCCCGAAGATGTCTTTAGGGTGCTGGTTTCCCTGGGTATGCCTCATGGAAACGTCTAGTCAGTTGTTTTGCTAAGATGTGTTGTGCCTGGACCCACTCTGGGTGTGGGAAATGCTTCCATGTAACGAGGTATTGTAGAGTACCCCTTTGCCTTCTTGAGTCCAGTACCTCCTGTACCTCAAAATGCTGTTGTTTATCTATCATGATGGGTGGGGGCGGTGGGTCTTCCATGTGCCATTTGGATGGGCTTGTTGGTTTCAGCAAGGCACAGTGGAATACCGGATGGATCCGTCGTAGATTGTGTGGCAGTTCCAGTTTGAATGTCACCGGATTGATTACTTCTGTGATTTTGAAGGGTCCGATGAATTTCGGTGCCAGTTTCTTCGAGGGTTGTGAGGTTTTTATGAACTTAGTGGAGAGGTAGACCCTATCTCCCACTTTGTAGTTCGGTGCCTCCGCCCTGTGATTGTCCGCAAATTTCTTGTATGTGGTTTGTGCATCTGCGAGGGCCGTTTGGATGATTGGCCAGGTTGTCGCCAGTTGTGCCGCCCAGTCGTCTGGTGAGCAGGGTGGGGCATCTGGTTGAGGTAGTTCTGGTATCGGTACAAAGCCCCTTCTGTAGACCACCTTAAATGGGGTGTGGCCCGTGCTCTGGTGTACTGCATTGTTATAGGCTACCTCTGCAAAAGGTAGTAGGTCCACCCAGTTGTCTTGTTGGTAATTTATGAATGCCCTCAGGAATTGTTCAAGGGTTGAGTTTAGGATCTCCGTAGATCCGTCTGTGTGTGGATGCCATGCCGTTGACAGTGCCTGTTTGGTGCCAATGAGTTTTAAAAATTCCCTCCAAAATTTTGACGTGAACTGTGTGCCCCTATCGGTCACCAACCGACAGGGGGCACCGTGGATCCTGTATATGTGTGTCAGGAACAGGCGTGCCAGCTGTTGCGCAGTGGGGATGGTTGCGCAAGGAATAAAGTGTGCCTGTTTTGAAAAGTAGTCTTTTACCACCCAGATGACTGTTTTCCTTTGGCTGGGTGGGAGGTCTACAATAAAATCCATGGAAATTTCTTCCCAGGGGTGAGAGGGGCTGGCTACTGGCTGCAGCAGCCCTTGAGGTTTCCCCCCCTTCCGTTTGGAGGTGGCACATGTGGGGCAGGTGGCTATGTAGTCTTTAATGTCTTTTCTCAGGGTTGGCCACCAAAATTGCCGTCTCGTTAGATGTAGGGTTTTTACGAACCCAAAATGCCCCGCAGTCTTGTCACTGTGTGAGCAGTTTAAAACTTCCCCCCGCAATGACTCTGGCACGTACAAGACTTTCTCTTTCCAGGCTAGGTTGTCCTTGATAGATACATGGTGTCAGTTGTTTTGCAACCACATATCTGTTTGTAGTGCTTGTGCGAGTCTTTGTTGCCAGTTGGGTGAAATTGAATGGCGGCTCCGTTCGTTTTCTGGCGTTCGTGTTGGCGTGCATTGATTTCTCGTCTGGCTGCGCGTGACAGCTGGGCAGCCCAGTTGTTTGTTGGTCCATACCGCCCCCACGATGTCTGAGGCTTGCGTGTCGTCCTGTGGCCGTCAGGAGAGGGCATCCGCCAGGAAGTTCTTTCTACCTGGTATAAATTTCAGTGTGAAATTGAACCGGCTGAAGAACTGTGCCCAGCGCACCTGCTTCGGGCTGAGGCGTTTAGGCGTGCTGAGAGCCTCCAGGTTCTTGTGGTCTGTCCAGACTTTGAAGGGGCAGGCTGCCCCTTCCAGCAGGTGCCTCCATGTTTCCAGAGCTGCTTTCACTGCGAACGCCTCCTTTTCCCATACATGCCATCTCCGCTCCGTTTCGGAGAATTTGCGGGAAAGGTACACGCAGGGTTTCAGCTGGTTGTCAGAGTCCCTTTGTAGCAGGAGAGCTCCGATGGAGAAGTCGGAGGCATCTACCTGCACCACGAAGGGCTTGGTGGGGTCGGGATGTTGTAATACTGGCTCAGCTGTAAACAGTTTTTTTAGTCTCTCGAACGCCGTTTGACAGTCAGCTGTCCAGTTTAGCACCGCCCCTGGGTTTCTTAATTTGCGAGTGTCCCCCAAACCCTTGGTCTTTAGGAGGTTGGTCAGGGGCAGTACAATCTCTGCCAGCCCCAGGATGAACCCCCGGTAAAAATTCGTGAATCCGAGGAAACATTGAAGTTGTCTCCTCATGCGTGGGCGCTCCCATGCCAGTATTGCTTGGACCTTGCTCGGGTCCATTTCAATCCCTTTTTCTGAAATCCTGTACCCTAAATAGTCAATTTGTTGTTTGTGAAACTCGCACTTGGAGAGCTTGGCAAACAGCTCTGCCTTGCGAAGTTTCTTGAGCACTTCCCTTAACAACCGTTCGTGCTCACGCTCTGTTTCAGTGTATATTAGCACATCATCGAGGTAAACCAGCACCCCCTTAAAAAGGTGATCATGCAGGACCTCGTTGATTAATTGCATAAATACACCCGGTGCCCCTGCCAGTCCAAAAGGTAGCACCTTGTATTGAAACAACCCCAATGGGCAGTTGAAGGCCATTTTCCACTCATCCCCCTCCCGTATCCTTATGCAGTAATAGGCTTCCCTTAGGTCTAGTTTAGAGAATACCTTGCCCTTTGCCAGGTGGGACAATATGTCCTTTATTAGGGGCAGTGGGCTTTTATTGGATACAGATGCTGCGTTCAGGCCCCAGTAATCTGTGCAGAGCCGCAGTGACCCGTCCTTTTTTTCGCGAAAGAGGACCAGCGCTCCTACTGGGGAGTTTGCAGGCTTAATAAAACCCCTCGCCAAGTTCTTATCTATAAAGTCCCTTAACGCTGCCAGCTCCCTCGGGGTCATGGCGTATATTTTGGGTTTGGGTAGGGGCACCCCTGGTACCAGTTCGATGGAGCAGTCTGTTTTTCTGTGAGGGGGGAGTCTGTCCGCTTCCTTCTCGCAGAAGACGTCTGCAAAGTCCGCGTAGTTTGGTGGCAGGCCCTCTGGCAACGCCGTCCCTCTGTGCTCCGAGGTAGTCGTTGCCCTTCCCATTGCTGCCCGGGGGACCCTGTCCCCTGTGGGTGCTTGGTAGCGCCCGTCAGCAAACTTGATCTCTCTGGTTTTCCAGCTGATGACTGGGTTATGCTGCATGAGCCACGGGATCCCTAGTATCAGTAGGGGTTGCCCCACCGGTGCCACGATGAAAGCCAATTTTTCCTCATGGCTGCCGAGCCGTAGCGCAGTTTCGCCGGTGTATTGGGTGACCGGGCCCCCTCCCGCTGCTGATCCATCAAGCTGAGTAAACACCAAATGGTGCTGAAGTGGATAGCAGTGGAGGTTCAGCGCAGCTACCAGGTCCAGGTGCATTAAGCTTTTTGAGCAGCCTGAATCAATCAGTGCCCAGACCTTTTCAGTCTTTTCCCCATGGGTGAGGGTGACACGGACATAGAGGGTGGGGCATTCTTCACTCACCCCTCTGTTGGTGCGCCTGTTGCTCTTTTCCACCTGTCCTTTGGTGCCCATTAGGCCAGGTGGCTGGCGTTTCCCGTCGGCTCATCGGGATTGCTTCCCTCCTCCTCTGAGCTGTAGGGGAACTGTCTGGCTCGATACTCCCCCCTCGCTGCTGTTCGCTTTCTTGGCGCTGGGGTTGGTGCGGCTGGTGCCCTCCACGTGTTCTCTCTGGGTGTCTGTTTGGGGCAGGCTGCCGCCTTATGGTCGTCCTTGCCGCACGTGAAGCACTGCCCCTTTGCGAATCGCCGGTCCCGTTCCTCTTTCCACGGTTGGGATCTTGCCTTCCCTGGCCTTGCAGCTGTCCTTGAAGGTCTCGCTGCCTCCGCCTGCTGTGCTTCCCTCTTGGTTTGGAGGAAAGTGTCGTGGGCGTCCTCTGCTTCCCCTGCCAGCCGGATCCACTCGGTCAGGGAGTTGGGGTTGTTGCGACAGAGTGCCCACCTGAGCACGTTCAGGTTGAGTCCTTCTTTAAATTTCTCAATCAGGGTTGATTGAGACCAGACTTCTACTTTTCCGGCCAGGGCTTGGAACTCCATGGCATACTCTGCCACGGGGCGCTGTCCTTGCCGGAGCATTTTCAAAGTCCGTTTTGCTCTTTCTTGCTCCAGGGGGTCCCTGAAGTGTAGTTCCATCACCCGAAGGAACTCTGTGCTGTCCTGCAGCACCCGGGCGCCTGATTGGCACAGTTGGACGTACCAATCAGCAGCCCGTCCTTTTAGTTTTATGGCCAGGGCATTAACTTTGCCCCTTTCAGTCCGGAAGCAGGGGCCCCACTCTTCCAGGTAATACCTAGCATTCGTTAAGAAGAAGGAGAGTTTCGAGGGGTCCCCGTCGAACTTTATGCCAAAGTCCTTGGCCGCCGTTCTGGTCTGGCTCCAGGTCACATCTGGGCCATGCAGCGTGCTCTGCGGGGGCTGGTGCGGGTCGATTCGTCTCCAGGCATCTGGCAGTGTCAGTGCCCTCTCTCACCAGGTCTCCTCATCCGCAGGTTGTCTCCTCGACAGGATGGGAGGGTGGGATGTCGTCCATCTGGTGGGCTCCTGGAACCGGGCTCTGCCGTGGTCACCGCCACCTGCGGGGTTGTCACTCCGTCTCTCATCCGGGTGCGCCTCCAGTCGTCGGGTGGGCTCCTGGAGCTGGGCCCCGCCGTGGTTGCCGCCATCCGCTGGGCCGTTCCTCCACCTGTCCGCTGGGTGCGCCTCCAGAGCTCTGGTGCCCTCCACGCTGTTGCCACTGCGGGGTTCCTGCGCCGCCGTCAGCTGCTGGAGCAGTAGCTGTATCGCCTGCACCCCCTCCTCCAGCGCGTCTAGCCTTGCCGCCGTCCGCGAACTCCTGCCGGTGCGCTCAGCTCTCCGCTCGCTCTCGCCTCCGGTCGTCGTGGATGACGGTCCGTCCTTCGGTCCCTCTGGGGTCTCGGGCGAGCCTAGAGAGGATCCCCCTATCTCGTCCATGGTGGCCCATGGGCCACGGGACGCCGGGGTGTTTCCCTCCCACTCCTCTTCCCCCGAGCTGGACCCCGGGCTTACCTGGGCGTTGCGCCGCCGGGTGCTGAGTGGTTGCATTGCCGCGATCCGTTGGTCTTCATGCCTAGCTGGGTCCCTCACAAGCGGGTTGGATGGGTGCTAGGTAAAGAGGTTTTGTCGATTCCCGTTTTTATGTCAGGGCCAGCCTCGTTCCGAATAAGACACGGACTCACTTAATAGGGATTAAGGATTTCCGGTTTATTGAAACGGTACTGACAGAGAGAAAAACGGGAATGGGGGTGCGGTGGTGAGGTGTCCTGTTTATACCCCTCTTGCGGGGTCCTGTGCTTCTCCACTCTCCATTGTCCCCATTCCCCTTGATGGGTTTCTTGATGGCCGTGTGGGTGTTTTCCCGGTTGCTGTCCTTGTCCTCTTGGTTCAGGTGTGTCCTCCAGGGCACCAGGTGCAGGTTATCACTGCTTATCTGAAGTCCTTCTATTCATCTGCATATGAGTCCATGGGTGTGGGTGCTTTGGGTGCTTGGTTTAATCGTTGATTTGATTATCTGCTTCCTCTCTTTCTTAATGATCATGATCCACGTTGTGAGGCTCTTTGTGCCTTGCAACAGGGTCATGACAACTATCCATTTTAGGCAGCTAAACCGCTGAGCTGTCGATCGGAAGGTCGGCGGTTCGAAACCGCGCGGCGGGGTGAGCTCCCGTTGTTAATCCCAGCTCCTGCTCACCTAGCAGTTCGAAAACATGCAAATGTGAGTAGATCAATAGGTACCGCTTCGGCGGGAAGGTAACGGCGTTCCGAGTCGTCATGCTGGCCACATGACCCGGAAGTGTCTATGACAACGCCGGCTCCAAGGCTTAGAAACGGAGATGAGCACCGCACCCTAGAGTCGGATTCGACTGGACTTTACGTCAAGGGAAACCTTTACCTTTACCTTTACCTACCCAACTATTTAAACCATAATTTGATATCTCTGCTACAGAGTCTTCTTTGGCCCCCTCCCTTCCCCCCACCCCCCACACGCAAACCCTTTAGAATGAACAATCTCTGAGAATCATATTTCAGTGGTGTTGGATGTTTAATGAAAGCTGTACCCAAAGAAGACTGGAAACCTTATATGGACTTTTTGCTGAGAGAAGAAAAAAAATGAATTGATGATTTATGGATTTGAAGATTAAGAAAGATGCAGATTAAATGAGTGGGTGAGGGGATTTGCAAAATATTTAAGGGTGAGGAGGGATGATAAGATTGTAATTATCTGTTGAAAAGAAGGTTGGAAGTCATTTATATATTTCTTAACTTTAGTTTTCTTTTTCTTTTCTTGCACTTTTTTGTTTTTCTGTTTTTTCTTTCTTTCTTTCGATCTGTTTTTTATTATATGAAATTTCTTAATAAATACAAATAAATAATAAAAAAAGAAAGCTGTACCCAAAGAATCGAATATGGGGCTATAGCAGAACAAAATTCACTATGCTTGTCCCCTGACAGAGGAGGACTGTGTTCATCAGGGCAGTTACTTGACAGGACCACAGCCCCTCCTTGCAAGCTTTTTGGAATGACAGACAAGATAGATAAGAATGATAGTCAAGATAGGCAGAAATTAGATGGAAAGTTGCTGCAAATCTCCACTATGCATTGAAAGACGGGTTGCCAAGTTTGTCAGGACTTAAAACTGGGTGAGTAGCCTCAATCATGTTTTTATTAATATAAAATCTGATTCGCACATCATACTTAAGGTGATTTGCTTGGTTAGGACCTTGTGCTTTATGGGAACTAAGCTGTTGTGGTTCACAAACTATGGTTTATGGCTCAGCAAGTGGTGTAAACCTCATGAAGTCATGGCTTCATACAAGGGTGTACCAGTCGGGCTCCAAGAACTGCATCTTTCCCTCCCCAAAGTTTTGGGAGGTGTAGCACCAAAGCCTCTACACAGGCTGGTATCAGGCTGGAATGCACACAATGCTGTATTCCAGCCTGGAATTAGAGAGTTGCAAATAGCCAGAAAAGGACATCAGTGCTCGTAAACCGTTTGGAGTATTTGGAAACATAGCACAGAGGGAATAGTTGGGAGTTTTGAACTAGATTTAAGGACCAGACTAAGGGGTAAAAGAAATAGGACAGACCATTCATATGTACTGAAGAAATGCAGATTTACAGGTCCTAGGTGCATACCGATTGTGCTGTTCACTAGCAATAAACATGCAGGCAAAGTCATAATGTGAGCGATTGAAAGGCTGTGCTCATACCACCTGTTTAACACGGTCACTGAATTAAACCATTATGCACTGAACCATAACTGTGGAACCAAACGCATTGGGTTCAGACAGCACACTCAGCCATCTAGCTGAAGTTAGCGCTAAGCAAGCTTAGCCTATCTATCTATCTATCTATCTATCTATCTATCTATCTATCTATCTATCTATCTATCTATCTATCTATCATCTATCATCTATCATCTATCATCTATCTCCATCCATCCATCCATCCATCCATCCATCCATCCATCCATCCATCTTTCTATCATTCAAATTTGCCACCGCCCATCTCCTATGACTGGAGGGACTCTGGGTGGTTTACAGCAAATGCAGCTGCTGAGTTTCTAACTAACCTGATAAATCTGATGGTATGAACACAACCAAACTGCGAAATAGTGAAAGGGGTACTAAATCATTCAGTGCTACTGAGTTTTCTCCGTAGTCCTTTACTTTGCAGGCATCCACAGGCAGAGTCAAAAAAGTCAAGATGGTAGCTATGACTGTGTGATTGAAGCTCTGCCCCTTTCTTTCATAGATTGCATCTTCACTTTTTGACCCAGCCACTCCGACACCCCTCTATCCAGCAGTTCCTTTTGTTTACTTTGTTCTTTTTTTCTCTGTTTTTTTTTACTGTGCTACATATTTAATTTTACTTAATAAGGTATAAGGAAGAATGTACAGGCAGCATTCTGTCTAATCATTCGTTGAGGTAACATAAATACAACTTTTAGCAGACAGAACTAATGGTCTTGGGGGAACTTAACAACATGTTTGCAGCCCTCTTAGATCACAGTGGATACTGTGTTCCACAAAAGCTTATGAAATAATAAATAAGTTCTGTTTTAAGATGCCCCAAGACCTTTTTATTTGTGCAACAAAAGACTGACAAGGTTACTCTTCTGAAAACTTGAGCATGTTCATGTCACTACTGATTTTTCTGGTTGCCCTGAAAAGATGCCTTCCCATGGCACCATTTCTACAAGTGCCTTGGCCAAAGCTTTACCAAGGGTTGAATCTGGAACTGATATTCTGAACACCAGGAAAGATCTACAGTTTGGACTCACCAGAAGAAAGTCCTTGGGCTTGGTTACCTCAAGTCTAGACGTTTTAAAGGTGTAGCCCCAGAGTTCCAAACTAAGTATTAGTCTGTGCAGGAATAACCACATGTCAGGTATATCCAAGAACTTAAATCAAAATCTCAAAGGTTCCATTCTGAAATATGAAATTGGGTTTTGTGCATGGAATTCTGAAATCTAACAATCAGAACTCCACCACCATTTTCTTATTCATCTCTACTTGGTTCTCGCACAAAAGAAATCTGTTTCATCTTGTAGGCCACACGCTCTGAAAGAGGGAGAGAACCTCAAAAGAATGGATTCCCTCACTTCTTTTCCATATAGTGATGACAAGGAATTTCTGCTATTTCCTGAGAATGACACCTACAGTTTCATCTGGAATGGTGCTGGGATCTACTATGATGACGCTCATACCTCAGGGATAATTCAGATGGTTTCCATGGCAATTTACAGCATCACATTACTCCTTGGAACCATTGGCAATGGCCTGGTCATCTTCCTCACTGGTTTCCAAATGAAAAAGACAGTAACCACCATGTGGTACCTCAACTTGGCTCTCGCTGATTTCATATTTGTCCTTTCTCTGTCTTCAGAGATACTATATATCGCACTTGGTCAATGGACTCTTGGGCGGCTATTCTGCAAACTTGACACTGTGGTGTCTTTCCTAAACATGTTTGCTAGTGTCTTCTTCTTGACAGCCATCAGCGTTGACCGCTGTGTTTCTGTAGTGTGCCCAGTTTGGTCCTTGAACCATCGCACACTCCAGCTGGCTTCCTTAGTAGCTGTCCTTATCTGGATGATGGCTTTGGGACTCAGCTCCCCCTACTTCAGCTTTCGGGACATGGAGTATGCTGAGGATGGCTCTCTACAGTGCTCCTATAGCTTTAACTTGGAAGGGGCCAGCAACCTAAAGTCCCACCGTTCTGTGGTGGTGACTGAATTTGTAGTGGGGTTCCTCATCCCCTTCCACATCATCCTGGCTTGCTACTGCATCATTGTCCTCAAGCTCAGAGGGAAGATCTTTGGCTGGTTTGGCAGATCTTTCAGAATCATTGTGATGGTGGTTGCAGCATTCTTCTGCTGCTGGTTCCCCCACCATCTCTTCTCCATTCTAGAAACCCTGGAAGACAAGAGCCTTGAACTGCGAACTGTTGTTGACATCGGGGTGCCATTGGCTAACGGCTTGATGTGTCTCAACAGCTGTCTCAATCCATTCCTATATGCTTTCTTTGGTCCAGATTGTAGGAAGGCCAACTGGCACTCCTTCCTGTCAGCCTTCAAAGGTGCTTTTAGTGAAAAATGGACCATGTCCTCCTTCTCCAGTAATAGGAATTCAGGTTCTACTTCAGGAATAGTGGAATCCAGCATGGTGTGAGGTCTTCTTTTTGCACAGAGAACATGCCTACAGCCACAATCACACAACAGACTTCCTGAATTCACCCATTATCTCGATTCACATAATACAGCAAACCGTAAGCTAACCAAATGGAGCTAGGCCCCAAAGTTAAAACTCATCAAGCTTAGCCTGTTATATAATTGCAACCACTAGGATTGTCATTGGCTTGGTTAAGTGTCAGCCCACCTTATGGCTGCATTCAAACAACTCATTTAGCTAAGTCAGGTAAAGACCAAGCAGACAAGTTGCACAGCACTTGGTTGTGGGTTGGTTAGGGTTAGCCTTGGTTAGGATTTTGGTAGCTCATTGTCCTGTCTGAACTCAGCCATTTGGTTACCAGAAAATGGGTTAATTCAGGAACCAGATTAAGTGAGTTGTGTGAGCACACTTTGACACTGGTACAGAACAGAACATCCATGTGTGTTCTGAGTGTCCTACTCCTCACCAAACCCAAATTTTGCAGATAGATTATGAACAGATTATGCAGTTCAATGGATATTTCTGAGACAGGGCCTTTTCAGTGGTGGCATTCCACACTTTCCAACAGAATCTGTCTATTCTCATTGCTCAAACTTCCAATGTTTTATTCTTCTGTGCTGTTTATTACAGCTTGCTACAACCCTTGGCCTCCAGATGTGCAAGCATACCTTGCTTTATTGTGTTTCACTTTATTGTGCTTCACAGATACTGCATTTTTTTTACAAATGGAAGGTTTGGGGCGACCCTGCGTTGAGCAAGTCTATCAGCACCATTTTTCCAACAGCATTTGCTCACTTCATGCCTCTGTGTTACATTTTGGTAATTCTGGCAATATTTCAAACTTTTTCATTACTATTAATAATGATGATTCGCATTTTTTAGCAATAGTTTTTAAAATTAAGGTATGTACATTTTTTTTTTAGACATAATGCTATTGAACACTTAATAAACTACAGTATAGTGTAAACATAACTTTTATTTGCACTGGGAAACCAAATTTGTGTGACTCATTCTATTGTGATATTAGCTTTATTGTGGTGGTCTGTAACCAAACCTGCAATATCTCTGCATTGGCCTATTATTCCTAGGATTCTAAACCAGGATGACCAATGATCAGGTATTCTGGGAACTGTAGTCCATCAGATTTCAAAAGCATTAAGTTCTGGCTGATGAATTTACTGGCATATAATTGGCTTGCTTTTATCTATATCAGTATTTTTTTTTTAAAAAATGTATTATGTATATTTTAATTTCTGTTAAAAATGTTATGTACCAGCTATGAAAAAGAATTTTAAAAGTAGTGTGATGATTACCTTTAATTGCTTTTCTGCTTGGTTAGTTAGGGCTAGTCTGACTTCTAGACTATTAAGAGTTTTAAAGCTTGGTTACTTTTTTCTCCAATAAATTTTCTATAAAATAATTCTACATGTTTGCTTGTTTTAATCAAACTAATTTGCAGTTAGCTAAATTTAAGTTATGTAAGACCACGGGTTTCATGGATTTCCAGAAGACAGGGCATTTTGATGGGTAAGTGATCTCGTTTCCATACTCCAAAGGGCCTTTGCCACTTGTACATAATCATGGTACAAACACTGCCTGGCAATCTCTCTTTCTTCACTATATTCTCATGATATGGCCTTCCTCTTATCTCCACGCTTTGAGTGAGAAAGGCTAAGTCATCCTTAGCTGTACTGTGTGATGGTAGTGTTTTCCCTCTTATTCCATCACCATCCAAGAGCAGCCTCAAGGTGTACTCAATGTGTTATGTTTTGCTACTCATTACCTTTTTTTACAGTTTCCCCCCCCCCCTTTATTATTTTTATAAATAATAGGCAGGGAACATACCTAATACTCCTTCCTCCTCCTATTTTCTCCACAACAACCACCCTGTGAGGTGAGTTGAGCTGAGAGAGACTGTCCCAGGGTCACCCAGCCGGCTTTCGTGCCTAAGGTGGGACTAAAACAGTCTGCCAGTTTCTAGCCCATTGGCTTAACCACTGCACCAAACTGACTTTCATATATGTGTCTGTCTATCTATCTCAAGGCTGCAAACATACCTAATTCTCCTGCCTCCTGTTTTCCCCCCAACAACAACCCTGTGAGGTGGGTTGGGCTGAGAGAGAGGGACTGGCCCAAGGTCACCCAGCCGGCTTCCATGCCTAAGGCAGGACTAGAACTCAGTCTCCTGGTTTCTAGCTGGTGCCTTAACCACTAGCTCAAACTGGTTCTCTTCTTACCTTCGAAGGAAGTCAGGGACTGGCAGTGACTGGGAACACAGGCAATAAAGGCAGGATAGATATCACCAGTGGGCCACCAAATTTTATGCTGGAATACTTTTCTGCTCACTTGAGGATGGTTAGAGAGCATTTCAACTCAGATTGGGAAAAGCCTGAAGTATTATAAATCAGCCTGACCAACAGTCAGACGGTCTGACAAAAGCATCATTGTGCCAGCATGACACAAGCCTTGTCTTGGTACATGTGTCATGACATCACACCCACATCTGAAAGGAGTGGCTTTGACAGCACAACAAAAGCAGCTGGAGCTGCAACCACCCAGGCCAGAGCATCATCATGATGGCACAGTGTCATCCATACAGTTGTCAGCTCCAGGCTTCATGCAGGCATACAACTTGACATGTGAGGTAGATGTAGGTTAGCAGACTAGATCCTATCCACCCCACCCACACTTACTGAATATAAATATGTTGGATGAAGAATGTTCAAAGGTTTGTGTGCAGAAGGACTTGTCGCTCTAACAAGGCAAATAGTTGTTTCCATTTTTTTGGAGACTGAGTTACCATAGATGTAACCCACCATTTTGATTTCCAGGGTGCCATGTCAGACTTCCCAACATTCTGGAGAAGTTAAAATGACACCTCCCATCATTGGGGGCTTCCCATTAAGAAGGGACTCAAATCGGAAGAGACACCAGATTCAATCAATTTAACGTGTTGACGAGGATTCATCAAATTTATAAAGTTTACAAACTCCTGCTTCCAAGGAAATCCATCTTCTAGGGCGTGAGGCCGGAGACAGGACAGGGGAGAAGATTACAGAGAACAAATTCTAAAGGATAAATAACCATCTCCAAATACTTTTATTTAGATACTCAGAGGAAGATTTAGAAAAAATACTGTGTCAGTAAGAATGAAACATGGCATGCATTGCTTAAGGTTATATCACATATCACAGCGTGGTCATATATATGAAGTATAGCCATGCAATGCTCCAAGTAAATCCATGAAAAAGGATTTTGTGAGAGAAGGATGGGAGAAATATCATTCATCCACCAGGACTGAAGACTTGGAAAGATGTTGCTTTGCTGGCCATTTCAACCTTTGTTCTACTGATGGTAGAGAGATGATAGACAGATAGAGATAGAGATGATAGATAGACAGATAGACAGATAGAGACATAGAGATAGAGAGATGATAGACAGATAGAGATAGAGATGATAGAGAGATAGACAGAAATAGAGATAGAGAGATGATAGACAGATAGAGATAGAGATGATAGATAGAGACATAGAGACATAGAGATAGAGATGATAGACAGATAGAGAGAGATGATAGAGAGATAGACAGATAGAGATAGAGATAGAGATAGAGATAGAGATAGAGATAGAGATAATGATAGATAGATAGATAGATAGATAGATAGATAGATAGATAGATAGATACTGTAGACGATAGATTTTATAGAGAGAGCGAGAGAGAGAGAGCGCACATATAATAATCTTCCCACAGTAATCGTAGTGAAATAGTCTTCCATGGCTTTTTTCTAACTGTTTATCCATTAGTCCTAAAAAGCAAATCCTGAGAAGCATCATATTTCTGATGTTTATCCAAATCACATTGAGGAGAATTGTTCTGTATCTCCAAGGTGGCCAGACTGGATCTAATGGGCCTCAGTTACACAAGGGTAGACTTTTACTGAATACTGTAGAAACACTCTGCAAGAACCGTTCAGCAGCCAAAGCAATTATCTAGAGCAAAAGTGAGCTACAGAAAGTGAATCACCAAAGTTCTTCAAGCAGAATTGTGGAATTCCTTTCTTTCGCACTATTTTTTTGTACTGATGAACACGGGCTTATAAGGCCTCCAGCTCTACATGTAGATGATGTCTTTGAGCATGTGAAATACGTGAAAGTGGAAGGGCAAGGCGCTTCTTTCATGCTTCTGATGTCATTTTACAACACTGTAATAGTATTCATGTTGAATATCAGATTGCAAGAGATTTTAGCTGAAACCTACTTCATCGTGATCTGTGGGTTTTCATGGAGATGCACATAGCTCCTTTCACTGGGGACCAGATGAGGATTGCAGAAATGTGTTAATTGGACATCTGCATTTGCTGCATGCAAAGGTACCATTTCTGGATCCAGGCATCTGATTTCATCATAGGTTTTGCACTTCTTCAGATGTGCCTCAGAGAATCAAACCTCAATGCAAGGAACCTTTCTCCTTGCACAGATAGGGAAATGGAGCAGTGCAAAGCAGATTCAGAGTGGTTTCGTTGATAGCCTTGCATCGGGACGGTTGTGAGAACTGAGATATCAGCCAGACTCAGAGCTCCTGGGAGTCCATCTCAACTGAAGATTTAGTCTTGTTAGTTATTGTGCTCTGGCTATACTCTTCAGCAAAGGCATTCTCAAATGCAGAAAAGAGGGAGAGCCTCAGCCTCTTTTTGAATTCCTGACCCATGAAGACATACAAGATGGGGTTGAGGCAGCTGTTGATGAAAGCCAAGCTGGTTGTAAAGGGAAGACCGATCCTCACTAACGAATGCATCTTTGGCTGTTGTCCAGCCTTAATCTCAATGAAAGAAAAAACATGATAGGGTAACCAGCAGACAAAAAAAGCAATAATCACTGCAGTGATGACCTTGAAGGGTTTCTTTGACTGAGACAATTGATTGTTTCTCAGTCTCAAGACAATCGCTCCATAGCAGACAAGAATAACACTGAAGGGAATGACAAAGGCAAAGATGAAGCGGCTGATGACCATTGCATGATGCCTGGCCGTCATGATCTCTTTGGTGTCACCATAATTGGTATAGCAGATAATATGATCCTTGTTATGTTCATCTGGTGCTGTTTGCCTGAAATAGCCATTTGGAGAACACAACACCAGTGCCAGGATCCACACACCCGGGGCCACAAAAGAAGCCAGCCGAGGTGTTCGGTGATTCTGAGCCCACACCGGATGCCTGACAGAAATGCAACGGTCAATGCTGATGACCGTGAGGAGATAAACACTGGCATAGAGGTTGAGGAAGGCGAGGGTGCTGATGATCTTGCACATGGCCAGGCCAAAGGGCCAGTGGAAATTCAGGGCTGCATGAGCAACACTCAGGGGGAGGAAGAAGGTGAAGGTGAAGTCAGCAATGGCCAAGTTGAGGAACCAGACCGTGTTGACTGTCTTCTTCATACGGAAGCCAGTGATGAAGATGACTAGCCCATTGCCAAGGACCCCTAGCACAAATGCAAGACTGTAGATCACCATAGCGAGAATGTGTACCCCTTTCAACAACATATGGCTGTTATTATCTGCATGTGTAGGTTCATTTTCTAAGTCAGTAGGGTTATTAAGATCTGTAGTGTAGAAAGCTGTGTTGTTCATTTTTTTTGATAGACTCTCCTTCACTGGTGATGTCTCCCTTTTCCTAGAAGCAAAAACACAGGAATGTATGAGTTGGTGTGCAAAAACAAAAACAAGCAACTTTGGGTAGCTGCAGGCCACACAATATTTGGAGGATTTTAAAAATAGATTTTGATTGAACATTCTAAGGGAAAAAAACACATAAACAGAAAAAGAGAAAGACATTCAATTCAGTTTTGTTGAATGGTGCAACCATGGGTGGTCAAGATCTGGGTGGTCACCTGTGAAACCCTTCCTGACAATCTTTCCAATTGTCTCTATCTGTCCTATCAGGTCTGGGAGAAGGGGAATGCTCTGGGTCCTGCTGATCTGAAAATCCCATCTTGTAGGAATCAGTGTGCCTTTTCTGTATCAGTATCTGCCTCTTGGAACGCCATGTCCTCTGAAATTAAGTTGGCCCTGACCATGTTAGCCTTCCAGAAAGCCCATGAACCCTAGCTGTTTTCCTTGGCCTGGGTGCTGAGAACTTAGGGGAACTCATGATGTTCTGATTGATTGGTTTTTCTCAGTTGCTATTTTTATGCTTTTTTTAAAATGGTTATTATTGTTTTATCTTGTTACTGTTTTGATATTGATATTTTAACTCTGTTAACTGGCCAGAGTCATGTTTGTGAGATAGGCGGCCATATAAATCAATTAAATAAATAAACCATAAGCCAAAAAGAGGATAAAAGAATGAGGTGAATAAGCAAGGGATTTACAAGTATCATGAAAGTTATAATTTTTCAATATTTCATTAAGTGATTATAGATAACTGGGTATATTTTAACGTTTGAAAACCTGAAAATGGGAAATTAACAGCACACAAATTGATCCATGTTTACTTTCAAGCAAGTCATACTGAAATTGTTGCCGTGTATCGTTGGTATACTGTATGTCACCAGAGAAATTATCTAGCATGTATAAAGGCATGTTAAATTTATGTTGGAAATGTGAACAAGAAGAACAAACATTTTATCATGTTCGGTGGACATGTAAAAAAGCTAGAAAATTCTGGATTCAAATACACACACTGATTCAGAGGATTTTAAACATTGATATATAACTGAGACCAGAGGCTTTTCTTTTGGGATTGATGGACAAACAGCTGGAAAAAAGTCATGGAACTTGGTTTTTGTACATGGTAACTGCAGCGAGATTACTGTATGCACAAAGAGGGAAGGACTCCGCACTACCTACAATGGAGGAATGGCTGGTGAAGATGATGGAACTTGCTGAGATGGCAAAATTGACTTCTTTGGTCAGAGAAAAGACAATATCTGTGTTTATTGCTGACTGGAAACCCCTTATGGACTTTTTGTGTAAAACAGAAAAAAGCGAACTTATGATTTATGGTTTTGATTATTAGACAGGATAGATTAAAGAAGAGAATTATGTTGTAACCATAGAGTGAGAGGTAAATTTATAATTGTACTTATAACTGCTGTAAAGAAGATTGGAAGCCTCTTTCTCTCTCTCTCTCTCTCTCTCTTTCTCTTTCTTTTTTCCCTTTCTTGCATTTTTAGCTTTTCTTTGATTTCTTTTTCTTTTCTTTTCTTTTTCTTAAGAAAAAGAATATGTATAAAAACTGATATATTTATAAAAATATATAAAAACTTATTGCCAGGTAAAGTTTATAGAATTGTATCTTAAATATATCAAATGAATGTACTCCCATGCACATATTCTACATGTTCCTTGAGCATTCAAGCACTTGGCTCAGCCCAGTCTGTCTTTTACCCCCCTAAACCCAAACATGTAGCCCTAATCCTGCCATACAATGATGCTAAAAAGTTTTCCCACCTTCAGTCCTTATGTTGTAATGGGAGTTGTTGGAAGCTGCCTTATCTTTCCACCAGTTGTTTCAAGTCAACCAACTTCACCCCAGCCTGATATGTAACTTTGTTGACCAATGAGTTTAAATATACTGAGGGTGCTTAGAAACATTCCTTTCAAAAATACCCTTGGTGGGAACCTGGTAGTGATTGGTTAAAGAGATTTCCCAGGACTCTTTGCCAACATCAAGATGTCCCCTCTTTAGTCTGTTTCTTAACACTAGGGCAACCTTGCCAAGGTGCCCAATGAAATGATGTAAGATGAAAGATAAGGCAGGATACATGAAGAAGGTTCTTAGTCAACACAGGAAAGAGTTGCTTACTTTGTATTGTCCTTAGCACAGGAAAGAGCTGAACAAGAGGAGGTTAAGAAATCTTTTGAATGCCAGAAACCATTTGGTCATCTTCTTGCAGCAACTCTGTCTTTTAAAAGCAGCAAACAAAACAAAATAAAACAAAAAAGACCGACAGCTAAGAAAAATCATCAGCTGCTGAATGTCGGCCTCAAAGCCACACTGCTGACAGCCATAACAACCTTTTTTTCCCCAGGAAGAAGAAGGAAGAGAAATGATTTGGTATACTTATATAAGCTCATCCAGTAACATTATTGCAAAGAAGTGCAACTCACAGCCCCTTGTAACTTGCCCAAAGCCTTGAGTACAGCTCCTGAGACCTCAAAAATAATGTGCCAGTTGGGTTGGTGGGTTTTTGTTTTTATGTAAGAAAAAAGTGGAAATTGTTAATATATGGCTGAAGAATAATTGTATGAACTGAAACTATTTTTCATTGAATTTCAGAGTCAATGTGATGAAATTAAATTTCATTTTTGGCCTGACCCTCACTCAAAACTTTTGGAGATTGGCTCTCCGGTCTTCAGGGATCTCACTCAGCATTTATCCTTACTACTGACGAGTAAACCTCTGTGTGAAGAATTTTCCAGACTATCCAATCTAAGAGAAAGAATCGTAAGAAGGGAGATAGCTTCTTAGCCATCAACAGTCAACCTGAGCAGCTGATACGAGTCATATCTAGCCATATCTGCATTATGGTGAGATCAGTCTATCTTACCATAGTGCAGATGTGACTAGATATGATATCTGCTGCTCAGGTTGACTATTTATGGCCAAGAATTCCTATTTAAATCATGGCTATAATTTCTAGATTTACACATATGCCTGTAATGCCTATGCAATTTGTTTTGTAAAACTTTGCCCTGTATTGGGAGGAAAGCATAAGCTTCCTCTATTTTAGCCCAGATAAGTAAACATCCTACAGTAAGCAATTAATTAACTATAACCCAATCTTGAAGATTAGTCTGAAAGAGAAACAAAATGTAGATAAATTGCTTGCCAAGGAATGTTTGATTTAGAAACAGTCACAGCTATTAATCTTCTGGATCTTCCCAACATCTCTGTTCTTATTTTGCCAAGGAAGAGAGATAAGGGACTCGTTCAGGAGAGGGTAGAGCTAACTAACAAGCCAAGATGGTGAAATGGAATTCATGAAAGGAGATTCTCTCTCCACAGTTCCTGGAGTGAGAGATTCCATCCAGCAATGGGAAGGAAAACATTCTGATGTGTCTTGTCTTGACAGTGTCACCCAATGCAGTTCTCTTTGTGACACCAACAGGTCAGCCACCTGCCCATAAGGTTCCTGAGTGGATAGACCCACAGCCACCAGTCATGGTGCTGAAGCAGCTTCTGCAAAACGTGCAGTTCAAAGAGGAGGATCTATGGAGAAATCCACATTTCCCCTGCCTCCTCCTTTTTTCACCCAGAGAAGTGAGGTGCAGCTTTAACAACAATCACCCCCTGCAACCTGCAGGGGAGGTAAGAAGGAACAAAGGGTCTTACAGCAAGACCAGTCGCGCATCACTCCTCTTTGGAAATATGGAGCCACAGCCAAACTGTAAAATTGCACAACATCCTCTTGTTCATCCTCACCCTCAGTGTTAAGCTTCTGGAGTTTCTGCAAGACCACCAACAGGTGTCAACAAGTTCCATACGCTTGCCAACTTTTCCTCCCTGATGCAATTTTAGGCTGTTGAAGCAAAAATTCAGCCCAAGGAGAGTTGTACGCACTCAATTTCAGTTGGCCTTGCAACACCACCAGAGCAATTTAGGGCCACCCAATCAAGACTGCAAAAAACTAGACATCCGGTTAGACAGGAGCCAAGAAACACAAAAAACTCATAGTTCTTTTTCTGCCATCTACCCCAAGAGTGTAAACTCTTGTTCACATTGGAGATGTTTCCATATACTCCAACATACAGATGGGGATATGTTTGCTTATTTGTTGATCTGATACCTTTCCTTTGCTCCAGAAGCTCAAGGCACCCCATTCCCTTCTTCAATTTTTCCTTACACCCACCCTTGAGGTAGGCTGGGCTGAGAGGGAGTGATAGATTCAAAGTCACCTGGAGCTTCCTCAGCTGAGCAGGAAATTGAACCTGAATTTCCCTGGTTCTAGACCAACATCTTGGCCACCTCATGTTGTTATATATACAGTAGTACATGTAAGTATTTTTTTATTTATTTAAACTATTTATATAGTCTCATCAGTGACTCTGGGCAGCTCACAGAGGATTCAAACCAAAAAAAAAGACGACAGCACAATATAGACACTAAACCAAAGTAACAGGAAGGAGGAGAAGGAGAAAAATCATCTTTGGTTTTTATGATATTTATTAGTATGATTTTTATATTTTATCTGTTGTTTTTATATTGGCTGTTTCATCTGATCGTTGTACATCACCAAGTCGCTTTTGGTGAGATGAGTGGCTGTATAAATCTAATAGATGATAGATAGATAGATAGATAGATAGATAGATAGATAGATAGATAGATAGATAGATAGATAGATAGATGAGAGGAGGAGGAGGGGAAGAAGAGGAAGAGGAAGAGATGAGGAGGAGGAGGAGGAGGAGGAGGAGGTCGTTGTCCAGGGGTATTAACAAAATCCATTTTCAATTAATGAAAAACAAACATTTTGGAACTTACCTGGCACTGTACTATTTATATCTGAGATTTGATTTTTTAAAAAAATAATGTATTGGTACATATGTTACGCAGAGGGCAGAAAAGGATTAAGAAAAGCCAAAGAAATCAAATAAAATAAAAAAGAAATTAAAGGCATGAGGAAGAACAAGAAGCATAGCCAAACTTCTTGAAACCAACAGCACTCACTATTCCTCCTCAACTCTTTTCATGCTTGGAAACTGTCCTTCATCCCACCATGGTCCATACAGCCCTTTAAACATGGCCTTGGGCATCAGGACACTGACTTTACCTCCTAGTCTGTGGAATGTAAGCAACAGCATGTTGGCTTTTAAGGCACTTCTAGATTAGGGATGCCAGCTTGCACAGAATAGCCTGAGCATACTCTGGGTACAGGTGAAGCCCAGTTGGCACCCTGGACAAAATGTGCCCAAACTGTCCAGGATTTTCCTTAAGTTAGCAGGGAATGCTCCATGTGGCCCAGCTGTAGTTTCTCTATCTTTCTGAAAAGCATTATGTGAAATCCATTTGCATTTGTTGATTAAGTTTATGGTCTCTCCTTTTCCTCCAATGCCATGACACTCCAAGTTGTGCTGCTTAAACCCCAGTTCTGAAGGAAAAAGCTTAACCGTCCCTTGCCCCCAGAAGTATTTCTTACCGTGTGGCAAAGAGGAGCCCAGCTGCTTCGTTCTCTCCTGCAATTGTGGTCTTCTGCTAACAAGCCAGGAAACAGAACTGGTGGTACATAGGTGTAAACAGAGAGTCATAAATTATTTTTTTCCCCACCCCCAGGGGAGTCTTCCTATTACGTTACCACATGCACAGTTTCAGCCTTCAAGACTTGAAACCTGTTAAAACAAATGGATTCGTTCTCCCGGTGACTTGCTGGCAATCCCACTGCCCTTGGAGGGTTTTGGCACTAAAAGGCTCCAAGCATTATCAGTTAAAAGCTATTGTGCAGCTCTTCCTTCTTAATAGTTGTGTTTTCCTTTTTTCTTTTTTGTCCTAAGATCACAAATAGAGAAGGAGCAATGGGGAGACATGGGGGTGGTTATAAAAGAGAGGCAAAGTTGTTTGGAATCCCAGTAAAATCCTGTGAGTTCATGACAACGAGAACGGAACTACAGTATAGCAGCAAGTTTTGAATCTCTTGTGGGTTGTTGGCGCCATTTCTACTTACTTCACAGGCAAGACAGCCCAGTTTACGGTGAAGGGCTTTCTGAGACAAATATTCCATGCATCTCCCTTCCAAAAGCAGACATGTCAGAATACAAGTCATGCAAAGAATAGCTATGAGAAGATTTTGATACCACATATCAGTTCATAAAAGCTAAGACTTTAATTTTTAAATCTTAAGAGAAGAAGCAGAGGTCGGATCAATGAGAATGTATGAGTCCTATCTTCCTTAACAAGGTGTCATAGAAAATCATAGAATCATAGGGTTGGAAGGTGCCTTGGAGGTCTTCTAGTCCAACCCCCTGACCAAGGCAGGAGTCTTCATACCATCTTGGGCAAATGGTTGTCCAATCTTTTCTTGAGAACCTCCAGCAATGGAGCACCCACAACTCCGGGAGGCAAACTGTTCTACTGCTTACTAGTTCTCACTGTCAGGAAATTCCTCCTTGTTTCTCAGTTGGATCTACTCTGATGAGCTTCCACCCACTTTCACTCAGCCCTAGGAAGGAGGCAATGGCAAACCACTTCCGAAATCTTGCCAAGAAAACTGCAAAGACTTGTCCAGGCAGTCACCAGGAGTCAACACTGACTTGAAAGCAAAAAAAAAAAAAAATAGCAGTGGGTTAAGATGTCACAAGTCTTTCTGTTGTTTGCATTTGCTGCAAGAGAGTAGCGTGGTTCCTCTGGAAAGTTCTGGCTGTTGCGTACATCCCTATCTACAGTTCGGAAATGTTAGTGCAGTTTTTCGAAGTGATGCACTCCATCCTGAATTCAGTCACTGCTTTTCTCATCCACACTCAATCATTACAACTCCAGCAGGGTTTCCCATTGTAGGCAAGAGGAAACACAATAACAGCAGGGAAGCTCTTCACAAATTAGACCAAAGACAATCTTGAAGAAGAGATATCAGCAGTTTATTTTCTGGTGCCATTACAGGTGAAAGGCAAAAAGTGTACAAAGAAGCTGATGTCACCATTGCTTATTACTGGAGTACATTGGGATAGTAATCCTGCATCCCCAGAAGCAACCTCCTTTTTTGTCCCGGTGTGTTCATACAAGGGTGGTATGACGGAATGTGAGGGTGACCTTGGAGGACAGAGGGAACGATCAGATAAAAGATTGTTGTCAGCCCTTCCAGGGTAAACCAGACAGGAAACATGACTACATTGTAATGGCAACGCAGATGACCATTGTTATTTCAAGGAGTTTAAGTGACATGTTTTGATTTTTCTGCTTCACACGAAGAAGCTTAGTTTATTTTGAGTTATACTAATGTTTAGCTGGCTTGTTTTTTATTTCTGTTTGAAATAGGGGGAAGAAGAGAAAAACCCCAAGATCGTTTTTGCTGAGGTTCGAATCCACGTGACGGGGTGAGCTCCCGTTGCTAGTCCCAGCTCCTGCCAACCTAGCAGTTGGAAAACATGCCAATGTGAGTAGATTAATAGGCACCGCTTCGGCGGGCAGGTAACGGCATTCCGTTTAGTCATGCCGGCCACATGACCACAGAGGAAGTGTCTACGGACAAACGCCGGCTCTTCGACTTTGAAACGGAGATGAGCACCGCCCCCTAGAGTCGGACCCGACTGGACTTAATGTCAAGGGAAACCTTCACCTTTACCTAACTTATCAGTATAGCTTCCCAGGCTCTTGCATTACATCATAAAGAGGTACCCTGGGACCCATCCACTCAAGGTCAGATCCTGCAGCCTCTGTAGCATGGAAACAGGGTCACGAGGTTTTAGGGCCAGACTTTGATAAAAACCTGACGAAAAATTTAAAATTCATAAATTTTAAAACGATATATACAGTATATATATATTTGATTTTGTAGACAACCCTTGAATATAATGTTTATCCAAGTCTATGCTCCAATCACTGATGCAGAAGAAGAGGAGGCTGATGAGTTTTATGGCCAAGAACACTCAAGCAAGATATGCTGCTTGTCATTGGAAACTGGAATGCCAATGTTGGAAATAGTAAGGTTGGACTATATGACCTAGGAAACAGAAATGAAGCAGAACGACTTCTCAGTTTGTGCCATTCCAATGATTTCTTCATTGTTAACACATTCTTCACACAACAAAATCAAATCAAATGAAGTCTTTATTACAGTCGTAAGCCAGCATATTCACACAACAAAAATGCCACCTATCTACATGGACATCATCAGATAGAGCAGACAGAAGTCAAGTTCACTCTATTATTGGCACAAGGAGATGAAAAAGCTCAATTATAACAGCCAAGACATGAAACTCTGGAATAGATCAAAAATTGTTTATGTGCAAGTTCCAAGTCAAGCTAAAGCAGAAGAACAAAGCCAACCAGTTTCCATGATATGATCTTGAACATATCCTAACCATTTTCAAGGAGAACATCAGGAATAATTTCAAAATCCTGAAGCCACTGATAGGGAATTAGAGAAACTTTGGAATGAAATCAATGAAGTTGTTAAGGTTGAATGTGAAAACAGACTACCAAAGACCAAAAAACAGAAGAAACTAAACTACATGTGGAATAGCTGTTAAAAGGGATAAGTAGCAAGATTAAAGTCATCGAAAATAGAAACAGACATTGAAAACCAAGGGAAGTCTTCCAAATGTCTCCAAACTCAGAAGGAGGTTCTAACCTCAAATTGGTATGCCAAAGAACACCAATGAACAGATAGTAACTGATTCAAAGAAGATAAAAGATGGAAGGGGTACATTGAAAATCAGTAAAGGTTCTAATAAAACTATGCAGCAAATCTGGAGAATGACCCAATGACCAACAGATTGGAAAAGGTCAATCAATATTCCAATAGCAAAGAAAGGAGACTTAACAGAGTGTGCAAATTATTGTACAATATCCTTCATTTCACATGCTAGTAAAATAATGCTTAAGATCATCCAATGCAGATCAAAGCCCTACATGGAAAGGGAGATGCCAGATGTTCAAGCTCATTTTTGAAAAGGCAGAGGAACAAGACACATTACTGCTGACGCATGCTGAATAATTGAGAAAGCCAAAAGGAAGTCAATATGTGCTTAATTGATTATAGAAAAGACTTTGATTGTGTTGACTATTCCATGCCGCAGAATGTCCTTAGGAAAATGGATCCCAGAACATTTACTGTAATTGCCTCGTGAGATACCTATGCACAGAACAGGAAGCCACACTCTGGGTGGAACATGGCAAAACAGACTGGCTCCAGGTTGGTAAAGGAGACAAGGCTGTATATTCTGTCCTTATTTATTCAAACTATATATTTTGAATATAGTCTGATATACTATATTCAATATACTATACTGAGGGAGGTTGGAC
This sequence comes from Candoia aspera, assembly GCF_035149785.1. Classification (NCBI taxonomy): domain Eukaryota; kingdom Metazoa; phylum Chordata; class Lepidosauria; order Squamata; family Candoiidae; genus Candoia; species Candoia aspera. The sequence goes on from NC_086162.1 coordinate 20,090,843, forward strand.
TAGAAGAAGATGAGTGTAGTTTTAAAACTGAAGAAACAGCAATAACCTGTACTATGCTGATGACACTCCTCTGATAGCTGAAAATCCAAATGATTTGCAAGCTCTAGTAATAAAAGTCAAGGTGCACAGAGTAAAACCGGGACCAAGATGAAATATAAAGAAAATAAACCTAAGAACAATAGCTACAGCAACCACCCTTACAATTACCAAGGACGGTACTGGAGTTGTGGATAATTTCTGTATTTTAGAATCAAGTATCAGTAGTAAAGAAGCAAGCAATCAAGAAATACACCACAAGGTAGCAACGAAGTCTTTGGAAAAGGTATTCAGATGCTATGATGTGTCCATACCTACAAAGATCAGAATCGTGTGGGCAATGGATTTCCCTGTGACCCTCTATGGAAGTGAAAGTTGGAGTTTGAAGAAACAGGATGGAAAGAACTATCTTTTGAACTTTGGTGTTGGAGAAGACTACTGAGAATATCATGGATAGCCAAGAAAACAAACAGATGGGTCACAGAACAAATCAATCCAGAGTTCTCATTCAAGGCATAAATATCGAGGCTCAAATTATTCTATTTTAAATGAATTATGCAAAGACCTACCTCCTGTGAGAAGTCCATAATGCTGGGAAAGGTGGAAGGAAAGAGGACAAGAAGACAACCAGCAGCAAGGAGGGTAGTCGCAGTGACAATGGCAATGGGTGCACTGTTGGAAGACCTGAAGGGCCAGACGGGGGACAGATCATCATGAAGGTCTATCTATGTGGTTGCTAAGAGTCGACACCAACTTCATGGCACAAAATCAGTCAATGCCTGATAATACAAATCTATGCGATGGGCTACCTCCATTGCCCCTTCCCCACACTGTTCTCTTATCCAATCTTAGCTCCCTTTAAAGATGCTCCAGGAGCATCTGCAGAAAGTTGAGATTTCATCAAAAGGATAAAATGTGTTTTGCTACATCAGAGTGCAAGTTTAACCTTTGTACTTCCTTTCCACTTTACAATGGAAATCCAGGCAAGGGTCACAGCATTGCACTGCATGTTTCATTATTCCCCTGGCTCTTCCTGCAGATGCCCAAGAGAAGCACCTTATATGGCTGTCAGTTTCTTTGTATAGCCAGAAATAAACATACATGGTGCAGTGTAGTATATATACATCCTGTATGTATAAATGACTAATGTTATTTGTATCTATTGAGAATTGGCCCTCTCTTTAGAAATGTGATAACTGCCCTCCAAGATACAGAATGATGATGGTTCCAACTCCCATCATTTTGCAAAGGCTCCACTATCCAAAACCATTATGGTATATTTAGCTTTGATTGGTGGATCCCGAAGATCAACAAGGGAGGTGGACAGATTGCATAAGCTTGAAGTCCCCCCAGTTCTTCATTAAAGTGTGTGACACTCTACCTCCACACTGGATTTGCTCTTGGTTAATGTCTGCCCTGAAGACTCACTGAAAGCACTCTCAAAAGCAGCCAAAACAGACGTCTGTAGCTTCTCCCTGAAGTCCTGTCCCACAAAGACATATAAGAAAGGATTCAGGCAGCTGTTGAGATAAGCCAGGCTGGAAGCCAAGGGTATTCCCACCACCAGAATGGTCTGTAGTCCAGGTGTTATCATGGCAGCTGACATCTCCAGGAAGGAAAAGACATGATAAGGGAACCAGCAGATAAAGAATGCCAAGACCACGGCCACCATGATCTTGAAGGGCCTATTTGAGCGGGTGAGCCGAGTTCCCTTCAGCCTGACCATGATAATGCCATAGCAGAAAAGAATTATAGCAAATGGCACCAAGAATCCAGCCACAAAACGGGTCAACACCAAGGCTTGATGGCGATACTCTTCCAGCTTAACAACCTCCTCTGACTGGAAACTGTCTGATAAGGCAAAGTTGTTGTAACAGTAAGTGGTGTTCTCTTCAACAGAAGAGTGCCTAATATCACGGAAGACAAAATAGGGGGAACTGAGTGCCAGGGCTGCCATCCAAATGCCCAGGGCCACCAGAGAAGCCAGCCGAGGTGTTCGATAGTTCTGGGCCCAGACAGGGCACATCACAGCGACACAGCGGTCCATGCTGATGATGGTGAGGAGGAAGACACTGGCAAACATGTTGAGAAAGGCCACCATGCTGCTGAGTTTACACAGCAGCTTCCCAAAGGGCCAATGGAAGCCCAGGGCTAGGTAGGCCACACTCAGCGGGAGGAAGAAAGTAAAGACAAAATCAGCAATGGCCAAGTTGAGAAACCAGACAGTATTCACAGTCCTCTTCATGTGGAAGCCAGTGATAAAAATGACCAGGCTGTTTCCAGCCACCCCTAACAAGAAGGCTGTGCTGTAAATCACCATGGACAACATGTGCATTGAGTTGCGGAGACTTTGAGTTTTGTCATCAAAAGCAGGATAGTCCTCGTAATCTTCATAAAGGCTTTCCAGAGTGGTGGTGTTGGCAGACATTTTGGTAGAAAAGAATCTGTTGGAAGGAAATAGGAGGGGGAAGATTGTAGAGGATGGAAATATTACTTCACATTGTTGATGCAAAATGAATCTAAGGCTGCTTGACCAACTTTCAAAGCCACAGAACTAGCCTAGTTATCCTGCTATAATGGCATAAGATTCTTTTAAAGGATTTTAAATTTTAAGGATGTGAACAGATGTGCCCAAATCCCAGGCCAAATCAAATGTCCTGAAAGGTTCCATACCTTTCTTTAAAGTGAGTTTTTTTTAAAAAAAAATAGTTTGGGGGAGGGGTTGCCTTCAAATTAGTCTTGACTCCTGGCTACTGCCTGGACAAGTCCCTGAAGTTTTTTTGGTAACATTTTCGGAAGTGATTTACCACTACCTTCTTCCCAGAGAGAAGTGATTTACCACTACCTTCTTCCCTTTCTCAACTCTGGCACTTTAAGACGTGTGGACTTCAACTCCCAGAATTCACTAGCCACCATGCTGGCTGGGGAATTCTGAAGTCCATGCGTCTTAAAGTTGCCAAGGTTGAGAAACACTGTCATAGAAGGACTGGCCCCAAGTCACCCAGTTGACCTCATGCCTAAGACAGGACTAGAACTCACCATCTCCCAGCTTCTAGCCTAGTGCCTTAACCACTAGACCAAACTGGCTCTCAACTGCAAGATATCCCCCTTTGATCTGGCAGCAGCATTGTACTAACTTGTCCTGCTACTGTATTTGAACAGCAAAAAATCAGATGACCACTAGGTGTCAGCAAAGAGATACAGAAAACTTTAAATCTTTACTGTCACCTGTTGGTCATTTCGATTTTTGCAGGCCAGACCTGGTAGCTCTATCTTTTATGCATAGGGAGGCCCACCTGGTCTTCATCGCACTCTATCCTGCTTATTCACTTCCCACCTCTGAGAACAATTATATTTCCAAAGAAGATGAGCAAGTGTACAATTCTTGAGCTTCCTCCTTCTGCTTAAAGAGGATGGACGAACTGGCACCACAGCAAGAAAGAACTTCAGGGCCCAGAGATTAACAAGACCTTTCTCTTGCAGAAGAGTTTTGGTAGGTACCCAAGGTACCCACTGGCCTGATTTAATGGCTGAAAATTTACATTGAAGATTTGTCTGGGTTAAGAGAGCTTGTAAACTTTTCCCCTTTATCCCTCCCACCCTTTAATTTTCAGATTTTCTAAAAATTGTCAGCCTTGCGAGGAAGCCCAGACAAGAAGTACACCTAGGAGTACTAGCTCGATCTTTATCCAAGTGTTACATTAACAGAATCTTGCAAGTCTGAAAGTACATCTCTCCCCCTCACCTTTATAGTCCAAGAAATGTGGGAAGGTCCCTTCTGAGATGTTTGCCACACCCCATTCCTTCTGTGGGCTAATCTGCCTCTTATCTGACTGTTGCCTAGCCTGAGGTTCTTCCTCCTGTCTCCCAAGGTCATTTCCACATACCATTACAAAACTCACCCTAATATATACTTTAGGGGTTAAATAAACAGGTTAGGGTCAGGGCACTTGAAATTTTTAGATCTTAAAGGGAATATCTCTTCAACCTCAGCAATAAAATATTAGGGTCTTCCCATGTTCCAGAATGTCTTGATAGAGATTTTGGGAAAGTGTTTAGACAAGGCAGTAAGAATCTTGCAGTGCAATATTTAGCCACTAGATGGCAGCAGAGCAACATACTTTCAATCCAGCAGTAGCAGGGAGTTTGCTGTGTGTTTTAACTTTTCCAGTCTTCAACCAGTAATTCATCTGCCTAGCATCTATTTGGCCCTTCAAATGAAGCTGGATGTAGTGTTCCTGCTTTGCAACCAGTTGCACTTTCAGAACAAGAGTGCCCCAGGCATTAACCATTTCTTTTGGTTCTTGAAATCAAAATTTATTTAACAGCATTTTATATTGACACCCCCCCCCCTCCTATTGGAGTAATCTCCATGGCAGAATTGCTTTCACACCTAAAGGCTTATTATCTCATGTGAACTGAAACTCCTCCTCTGACCCTTTCCAAAGCCAGCAAAATAAATGATATTTGGGCTGGGTTCATACAATATATTTTTTTAATCCATTCAATCTTGGACCATTTTCAGAGACTGCCTGGACTAATCCCTGCAGTTCTCTTGGCAAAGATTTTTGGAAGTGGTTTGCCATTGCCTCCTTCCTGGGGCTGAGAGAGAGTGACTGGCCCAAGGTCACCCAGCTGGCTTTGTGCCTAAGGTGGGACTAGAACTCACAGCCCCTTAGTTTTTAGCCTGGTGCCTTAACCACTACACCAAACTGGCTCTCTCATACATGATAGGCTAGCCTAAAATGGGGTTGGGCTACCTGTGGGGCAATCAACCATTATCTTTGCTTGTGGTATGCACCCACCCATCACACTGGCATATGATCTGTTCTGGGAAGGATGGGTGGGTGCATACCACAAGCAAAGATAATGGTTGATTGCCCCACAAGCAGCCCAACTTCAGAACCACTTCAGAAAAACCTGCCAAGAAAACTGCAGGGACTAGTCCAGGCAGTCACCAGGAGTCAACAATGATTTGAAGGCACCAAAAAAAAAAAAAAGGATTATCTTAGCTCAGCTGCAAAATTTCAGGCAAAATACTCAATGGCACCAAAGATGCAGGTTATTCACTATGCTTTTTCTGCCACCTACTGTTGGTCTAGATTTTTGCAGCCCAGATATGCTCATCATGGTCCTCCCCCTCCACCTCTTCTTCCTTCTTTCATTGGGGCTGCCCCTGTTTAACTCTGGCAGCAGAGCTGGAAAAGTTGAGAGTTGTCATGCTAACGCATCTGGACACCAGAATGAGGGAAGTTGAACTCAGCAAATTATGGGCTGCTTGGCAGAAGCTGACCACACTCCAAGCAGGTGGGGGGAAGATATGGGCGGACTGAATGATACCTCCAACTTCTTGTAGCTTTAGTCAAACCGTGTATCTCTTTTAAGGACAGCTGCCTGCCTCCTCCCCTTCCTCTACTTTGAGGGACAAATTGGTTCCTAATTCTCAGCCCCCTATGCACGGGAAGCCAAGACATTTACACCGTTCTAAACCTCTGGATATTTGCAAAGCCTTGAGTAGTTAAGTTGGGGTAAGAACCCGACATCAAAACCACAAGGCAAAGTAAACGATCAGTTTAAGTAGAAAGAGATTTTAGAAGTCAGCGCAGGACTTGATGTGCAAGTTACAGCAACTGCACTGTTGACCGATTGGCCCTCAAATCTCTGCTTAAATAATTCCACAAATGGGGAATCCACCACCTCCCAAGAAAATCTGTTTCCCTGCTGAACTGCTCTTCGCCTCTGTCACCTTCTCACAGCAGTTAGCCAAAACCTTCTTCCTTACAATGTCCAGACATTGTACCTTCCAGATCAACAAGCATCAGAGAACAGGGGACCCGGACAGTGCTTATAGCGGCCACGTTCTATTCCTGGCTGATTAAAGCCTTCTGCCTTTCCTAACCCCTTATTTCCTTCCACTGAAGGCATGCTTTTCAGAACTCTGCGTTCTTTTTCTGCAAAGCAAATTTTTCCTTCTTCCACCTTTGCTCACGGAATGAAAATATGGACACTGGCATCCATTAACAGCCTGCTTGCTTGTCGTGCAGGGATTTCATAAAACAGAAATATATTGTGGCCGGATGTTCAAGCCAGGAAACTGGGGGTCAAATCCCATCCACCCACCCTCCAGCTAGGAAATTCAGTGGATACTCTGGACTGGCCCTGGACCTCCTCAGCCTCTCCTAAGCGACCGAGATCATATGGCAGTAAAAATAGAGCAGCCATCTCTCTTGTCCAGATCTGAGAAAAGCAATAGAATAGAACCTCCAATATGAATTCTAACTGGGAGGCAAAGACGCTGTGAAAAGGGAATCGTGACAGCCTTACCTTTCAGCTGGTGCCTTCTCAAGTGTCTGTGCCTTTCCTGGCTTCTTCAGGGTCTGAACCTCTAATTTCACGGCTGCTTATGGAATTTGGTCTGCCCTCTGATGGCTTGAGAACGTATTGCAAAGTAGGGAGATTCACCAGTTGGGTGTGTGCATTTCCTAGGATGATGGAGAATCCGGACGTGTGGCTGGAGGGAACATCCACTGCCCACAGAACAGTGCTCATTTTTGGACTGCCTGCAGAGAGCTAGCAGAGGGCTGTGGGCAGGTTTAATTCTTTAACTCTTGGCCCAACAATGAACATGCTGTATTAGTGTTCTTCTCCAGCACATCATGCTGGAATCAGGAACTCTCACTTGCCAGAACAGCAGCCAGAAACAATGATATCCAAACAGATTAAATTATTCCAGAGAAGCAAGTGTGTTGAGCGAGGAGAGGTTACAGCCAGGAAATAATTTCTCTAGGGCCACCTACCAGCTCCTAGGTCTTCCCATCAGTCAGCTGGGTCAAGTAAAAACTAAAGTCCAATGTATTGGGAGAGTGCCATTCTCCACTTTTGCATGCCTGAAGGGAGAAAAATGCAATAATGGAAAACTAATATCAAAAGTAGATACTGGTTTAATTAATAGATTTTCTAGTGGATTTTTCCAGTGGATCTCCATGAATATATGTGTGTATATATAAAATAGTACTTATTTTATGCCAGAGCTCAGGCTTAAAAGGTAAAGGTTTCCGTTGACATTAAGCCCAGTCGTGTCCGACTCTAGGGGGCAGCGCTCATCTCTGTTTCAAAGTTGAAGAGCCAGCGTTTGTCCGTAGACACTTCCGTGGTCATGTGGCCGGCATGACTACACGGAACGCCGTTACCGGCCCGCCAAAGCGGTACTTATTAATCTACTCACATTTGCATGTTTTCGAACTGCTAGGTTGGCAGGAGCTCAGGCTTAGCTCCATAGAAACTTTATTTCCCTCCCCTTCTTCACAAAATGCCTCTTGTGAAACAATATGGAAAACATGAAGGGTGTGGCTGTGTATTAACTTCCCTAAACAACAACCCTTCCAAACCGGCTTGTTGCATTTGTTTCACAAACTAGATAATGTAGTTAAGAAATAACAACTCACTATACACCCATTAGGGACGCGGTGGCGCTGCGGGTTAAACCGCTGAGCTGTCGATCGGAAGGTCGGCGGTTCGAAACCGCGCGGCGGGGTGAGCTCCCGTTGCTCGTCCCAGCTTCTGCACACCAAGCAGTTCGAAAACATGCAAATGTGAGTAGATTAATTGGTACCGCTTTGGCGGGAAGGTAATGGCGTTCCGTGTCGTCATGCCGACCACATGACCCGGAAGTGTCCCTAGGGACAACGCCGGCTCCAAGGCTTTGAAACGGAGATGAGCACCGCCCCCTAGAGTCGGACACGACTGGACTTTACGTCAAGGGAAACCTTTACCTTTACCTATACACCCATTGCTTTATTAAACTTTGGGTTCACACAACACACTGAACACTCAACCCAGCTTAACAAGCATAACTTCTGTGTTTACATACATGCTACACGCAGACAAATAAATTATGTTATTCCTTAATGTGATGATTTGGTTCCCACAGTGTGTTAAGATAAGGGCTGTGTAGATTCCAGGAACATTTTGATTCACAAACTATCAATCCCATTTTAGATTAACTTGGTGTGTTCTGTAAAGCCAAAGATCACATTGGCTTTCTACACACATGACAGTACTCAGTTGTACTGTTCAGAGAAGCAGATCTACAATCTTAAAGAAAGGGTAAGTTGGTGAAGGCAAAGGATTCCTTTCACAGAAGACCCAAGTCAAGTTAGGGGAAGTTGAAAAACAAGACCATTTCTGCAACCAGAAACAAACGCTTTTCAAAAAATGGCTTGTATATTTATTTCTCATGATACAGATCGTGGCCATGTCCACCCCCAATCTTATGAGCATAGATCTTAAAGAAAAGAGGGAAAACGTTAAAAAGGAGAAATTCAGCCCTCTGGAAAAGCACTCGTTCCCAAGTTCCCACTTACAGTCCTAGGAAGACTGTGGAGCCTGGTGGTTAGAGCAGAGGCTGATTGCCAAACTGGAGCGCCTATTCACAAACAAAGCAATTAAAAGAGCCCACAAGCTGGAAATACTTATGACCACAAGCCGCAGAGGCGACAACTTCAAGTTCGCCAAGACTGAAGAAGCATTGCCTTTGGTGGATCATGACCAGGGTGGTTCGAATTGTTTTCAGTGGAGAAAATAAATCATTAAGAAAATAAACTCAGAGAAAAAAAAACAAATTTACAGCAACTTGTTGAACCTAAAACATTTCCAGGCATTTGAAATAACTCTGGGCCGTAAGACAACCAGAGAACCACCGGCCATTATACTAACATTCCTGGTTGAATGTTCACCAGGGAAAGAGTGGGAGGGGAGAGTGGTGGCAGATGGGTATTGGAGACTCATCCCCAAACATTATTATTCTAACCCAACACACTGAAATGTTTTGAGACCTTGAGGATGTGGGGAACACACACACACATACACAAAACCACCAAAAAACAATGATGTGCAATGCAGTAACTGTAAATCTTTAGTCACGTAAATTTGCAAACAGAGGCGTTCTTGGTGCTCTCTGAGCTTGGCTGTTGCTTGCAGGCATTGCATTACCCAAGTCGGTAACATCGTCAGTGTAAATAATGTTACCTAGTTGGGTAATACAATATCTGCAAGCCAACAACCAAGCGCGGAGAACACAAGAATCCGAACCATAACCCTACAGATATTCTCTTCTACTGAAATCTGCAAACACTTCGTAATACTTACTGAATTTGTCAATCCATACATTCCAACAGTATAACAGCCCCCTTGCTCCTGGACTTCTGCAGAAAGCCAAAAACTTGATTTTGCCATTGTGCCTGGAGCAGGATGGGGAACAGCCAGGCGTGGGGATGGCTAGCGCCCTAGGATGATCTTTTAAACTCACGGACTGAATCACAACTTTTAGCCATCTGGTTTTTACTATATTTTACTGTATTTTATTTTTATTATGTATTTATTATGTATTTACACTGATATTGAATTTTAAATTTTTGTTTTTGTAAACTGCCCAGAGTCCCTCCTTTGGGAGGGAGAAGGGTAGTAATAAAATTTGACAAATAATAAATACATGATGCAACCACCCCCAAGCTGGCCAACCTGGGGATGATGAGCACCCTAAAGACACTCCCTGGAAATTAATTAAGAACTTTTTACCATCCACCTCTTGGAACATATTATTCATTATTTATTAAGAAGGCTGTTTTTATTGTGCTGCTTTACTGTGTTTTTTTTTTTAAAGAACTTTATTCGTTTTCAGAATATAATTAAAATACAAAATATAGAATATAGAACAGATAGAATACAGGACTAAAGAAAAAAGAAAAACTACAGAATTGCGGAACAGATAGAGAACAGAAACAGAAAGTGACTTCTGACCTTCTCCAATACAGATATAAATATATTTACAAATATAATCTCTCACCATTAGTTAAACCTTAGTATCATTATTTCTATTAAATCAAACTGTTTAATCATTAAAACCCAAAATCAAAACTTCATTTTTTTCTGACACAAGTAAGTAGTCTAAAAGTGGTTGCCAAGTAGAAACAAATCCAGAAACAGCATTTTCTCTTACCAGCGCTGTTTGTTAGCAGATTGCTAGGAAAGCCTTTGGCCCAGGAGAGATCAGAAAAGTCACACACCAGGCATTTCTATAAAAATAATTTTATTTACAGAAAGCAAACATATTTACAGGCTCTCAGTGAGAGCTGCTTAACTCTCTACATGCCTACACAGAAGGGAAACTGAAACTAAAACAAGTCCAGGCAAGTTCTTCTCCCCAGGTGCAAAAATTAACATCCGAAAAGAGGACAATTAAATTCAACCTCTTCACCCAGCCAAAATGATTAGTTACCATAGTAATCTGTAGTAGAAAACATTAACACTGTTAACTTGGCCATTTGGACTGTTTTATTTTTATTTATTTATTTATTTTTTGAATTTATTATCACTGCCCATCTCCTCCGAAAAGGGAACCCTTTTACTGTTTTACTGTTTTATTGTACTTTAATTAATGTTTTATTCCTGTTTTATGTAAACTGCCCAGAGTCGCTCTCTGAGTGAGATGGGTGGGGAATAAATTTGATCTATAAATAAATAAAAACTCTTTTTGGGAGGATGGGCATTTCCATGTGGGGCTAACCGTAGATGCATGTAACCCACCTGAGATGAATGGTTATAGCTAAGCTTGTTTGAAAGACACCCAGAGCTAGGTGCATCATGGACTAGCAAAGTCCAAATTGGTCCAAAGTCCTATCCCTTGTTACAAGATGGGATGTAGTAAAGTAATGGTTAGAGCACATGGGTATTTTGCTAGAGGACAACTGTTAGTCTGTTAAGCAGAAATGAGTTTGCAGCAGTTTAAAGGAGGTAGAACTTCACTGCAACATAACTGCTGTTGGCCGGAGTCCACATCTTCTGGTAGAAAGCAGGGCTTGCCCACACAAAGAAGAATGAGCTGGGGTAGTATTATCAGCTGAGAATAGAAAGGCCTGCAGTGTTTAAGAGACTGAATCCTTGACTCTTTTGCCTGAATCTCAACTTTCCCTTTTTCTTCTGTATTTGCAACATGACATGAATTCCCTTCTCCCACATTACTGGCCTCATTTTGAAATTGCATTCTTCATGCACACAGAGAGACACGCATGAGCATTTATGCATTCACTTACCCATGGAGGATCAATAATGCATGTGTCTGATGAAATGGATTTCAGTGCTGAGAAACTGATGTCCTCATCTGGATCTTGCAGTTCCACCAGAGTTGTGTTGTTCCAGCTGTGGTTAAAAACCAAAGTCTGTACGCTGTTATTACTGGGCTAGTCCATAATTAGAGTTTTAGTGGTGAAAAAACAAACATTAAGCCACCCTCCCCTTTGCTGCTGACAGTCCTAAATTCAGACCTCATACAAGCACCAGATACTCCATTCCATTTCTCTGCCTTCTTGAATCTCCCTCTTTGGTCATGCATTTAGGAGAATTTATGATCTGAGCTTGGCAGTTCCCCAAGTTAACAAGGATGCCAGTATTTCTTGATAAGCAACCAATGTGCTATAAGCTTAGCCTTGAATCCTTCCCTGCACAGAAAACATCATGATGCACACTGAGTGTAATAACAGGAGCAATCTAGTGCATCCATAGGAATGCTAAACAGCTAAACACAAGCTGGCTGGGGAATTCTGGGCGTTGAAATCCATGCATCTGAAAGATGCCAAGGTCGAAAAAGACTGCATTAGAGGGTGGACATTGGGAGAAAGGGAAGGGAGTTCCCCCTTGCAATCACTTCCTTGAGTTTTTGCAACACCGCATGCAATACCTGTGTAAGAGTCAGGTTCCAGATTGAAAAAGGTTATGGAGACAGTTATGCAAACAGCCAGCTGCAGAGTTCCCCATTATCAGTGAAAAGACCTACCTCCTCACTAGATCATAGAAAGGCTGTTGGGAAATGAGAACATCTCCACCCTCATGTACAGGGGGATATGCTGGTTGGTTCTAAAGGAGAAATAGTTCAGTTGCTGGAATGCTTCCCTTTCTTCTCAATAAATCTTGCTAAAGAAAACTTTGAGACTCTGGCTTGGAAAAGAATCACTTTCAGTTTTAGGCAGTTGCTAAAGTTACCTTGATTCCTCTGACCTTCTTCCCACTTCAGATGACAAAGCAGTTTTGGGAAGGCAAGTGGGAGAGGAAGCAGACCCTTCCCCCTGAGTGCCCAGGTAGTTTTGGCTTACTGTAATTTGCTCCAGGAACTGGGCAGATTTGCATTTTTAATACAAAGTTCAGCTCTGGAAATAGGTTGCTTGAGCCCCTGAGGACTTAATTGGCTGAAGCTTTTGGCCTTGAAAGTGACTGAAAGCTCCATTTACAGAGAGGCTAGTCAATTACCCCCCACCCCCTCCCAATGGAGGCTGTTTGGTAGAACAGAAAATCATGCAGAGAAACAAGGGATAAACTCTTCCATTAGCAGATGCGTGCTTTTGGTTCACAGTCGGAACCTGCAGCTGATGACTTGTGATAGCCTCAGCCATTCCCGTGTGGCACCCAGTTTGGAAATGATTTCTGTTAAGTGATTGATTCAGCAGCCTGATGTACAGCAATCCTTTGCACCACTGGGTCACAGACACAGGCATTTCTCTGCATGGATAAGAGGCAAGATTTGAACATGGCTTGGTTCACTGCTTCCGAGCATTGGTGCCAACAAGCCCAGAGGCTCAGAACAGCATCAGCAGATACCACAACTGTATGGACTTGTAAAACCAGCATGAGTATATTTGCCTTTGAATGAATATCTTCTTAAGTTTGTATTCAATTAAGTCTCTAGCACAGCCTCTCTCAACCTTTTGACCCTGGAGGAACCCTTGAAATATTTTTCAGGCCTCAGGGAACCCCTGCACATTCAGGCTCAAATATAGGCCAGAAGTTCCAAAATTATTATCTTTGTTTCATGGATAGGCCTGGATATAGGCACTAACAGTGTTCTTAAACTGAAAATAAAGAATGAAACTTGCCTCTCTCATGTGAAGTTGCCCGAATTTGGAAGAATTTTTTAAATAAATCGTGATCTCCCAGGAACCCTTAGTGACCTCTCGCAGAACCTGAGGGTGCCATGGAACCCTGGTGGAGAAACCCTGATCTAGCACCATTCATCAGTATTCCTGCTTCCCTGCCCAGTTTCAGGAATACTTGACACAAGTGTACTATAAACTGTCTGCCTTCCACTTCTGGATGGTGATAAATTTCAGGGGCACCACTGCCTCGTGTTAGAAAGAGCTTCTTTAAAAAAGATTGTGGGACACTTAGAAACTGGGTTGACCCAACATGCTAACCAGGTGTGATGGGGTTGAGTAGGGCAGCATGTTATGTGGACCAGGCAATCACATTAAGCCACAGGGTGGTTTCTTTGTTTGGGCATAGCATGTTGTATGAACAGAACTGAATCACAACTTGTCCATCCCCTTAGTGCAGGGGGTTTCAAGTTGCAGGTCGGCACCTGCAAGGAGGCCGCAAACTGCCTAGAAGGAGATCTCAACATTTTTTAAAATATTCAGGTCACACCCATTCATTTATTGCTTCAGCGGCTCGGAGTGCCTCCAAGTTTGAGAACTGCTACTTTGGTAAATGGCCTAATCTAGTTGTTGTGCAAACCCAGCCTATGAGATCACCCTGATTCATCTCCAGGACCTTAACTGGGTAAATTTATACTCGTATTACCAGCATAGACAAATCTACATGACTATTATAGCACTGTGCAGTACCTAACTATTTTGCACATTGCTGCTCCTGAGAAAATTGTTTTAAAAGTTTGGCCACAAACAGTGGGACCCTGTTGGTTTTACTACGTCTATCTTTCTTCCCCTACCCCCCCCCCAAATAATCTCCCTTGTGGCTTTTACAGCAGTGGAAGATGGGTCTCCTGCTGAGTTAATAAACACTGTACACTGAAGCTGGTGACAAGACTTAATCCACATGTCATAAAAGAGAGGGTGGAATTCACAAAGCTGGCTTTCAGAATAGAAGGGCAGAGCTCCAGACGCATGTCTACTGTACTTCTGTGTTTGCAGTTCCAGAAACATTCCTCAAGGCAGGGTGACACATTTCCTGAGCGGCAGTAACAGTCTAAAAAGGGGATGTGGTTGACCCCAAACCAGCTGTGGCTGGACATCAAGGAGTTCTGGAAATCTAGCAGGAATCTAGCTCAGTTCACCCTGTTGCTCCCGCTGTCTCATCCTCTTCCACCTTCTCCAGCAGGTTCAAGGCATGCATCTCCAACATTTTGCTATCCTGAACTTATTATCCACCGGACTGAAAACAAAACTATGGCCAAAGTGATCTCAGTTAGGTTGGACACAGTGGATTGCCCTGATTCACTCTTGAGACACATCCAGACAGCTGGTGCAACACCTACGCAATTCCCTCTCGTCTGCTTCCTAGTGAGGTGGATGAGTGTTGCTGGTCTTGCAATGTGCTGCGGGCAACAATTAGAGGAGTTCTGGCCAGTGGGACGGTGGCTCTTCCTAAAGTGGGGTGGGTTGGTGAGTTTGGACAAGATATCTAGAGGGGGGTGTGGTTGCAGCCTTCCAGGACTTGATCAGCACAGCGGGTGGTGGCTGTCCATTCCTGCTTGCCCAGGAAACCTCTGCCCCACCCGTGCCTCCGTCAGATGCTGGGCAGGGTTCCAGTAAAGCAGGAGGGGACTCCCCACGTGCTCTGCTTAGAAGCCCCCACCCCATATGGCCTCCCCACATACTGTGTAGGGGATCTGGGAAGCTAGGGTACTCTCTCTTCCCGGATCCCTGCATATCCTGCCAATATAGTGTGCAGTTGGATTACTTTGGCTGGAAGTGGGAGGTCTCTCCCAACATGCTTCAGGAGACAACTGGGAAGGAAGAGCAAATATGACTTCAAAGAGTCATTATCTCCCCCACTGGGTGACCAGCCTGTAAGTCACTACTCCACACTACAGGTGACCAGAGGGGGAGGTCCATTCCTAGCCAAAAGCAGCCAATAAGAGCTCAGGCAGATTCCCCCCTTGCAGGCCCACAACTAGGGTCTGTGTCACCGGGGGCAAACATGGATTCCGCACCCATTTTGGCACACACACACCCGTATGGTGCCCAGGGTGCATGCCCCCTTGCCACCTAGTTGCGGCCCTGCCCCCTTGCCACATCCTTAGCTCAGTTGCCACCAAAGGACCTCCCTTCATGGACATCAGAAAGCCTGTGTGGGGAAAAGGTGGAAGGCAGCCTTTCAACTTTAGTTCAGAAAAACACTAACTTGGCTGGTCTTGATTATTGACTGGGGGTGAGGGCACGGCTGTGCCAGATACGTCCTTCGAGAATTCATTCATTCATTCATTGTTTTGTTGTTTGTTTAATTTAGAGGCCGCCTGACTCCAGAATGACCCTGAGGAGCTTACACTTAACAAGAGAAAGGAGTGAAAAGGAAGGACCTATGTCTCCAGAGGAACCACACACCACGTACCCCAGCAGCCAGCCAGCCAGCCAGCCAGCCAGCCAGCCAGCCAGCCAGCCAGCCAACCAACCAACCAACCAACCAACCAACCAACCAACCAGGGTTTCACAGCACCCCACCGCATGGCCTGTGAGAATAGACAAGTTTTAAGTTTTTAAAGACTTCTGAAACTTCATCAAGGTGGGAGCTACATCAGATCTATGGGGTGATTGTACTGAATTGGGCAAACCTTTTGTGAGATGGCACAATAGGAACTATATATGGGTAGTCCTCGACTTACCAGCACAACTGGGACTGGAATTTCCATCGTAAGTCATTGCAGTCATAAGTTGAGTCACCATGTGACAGGACCTGATTTTATGAACACTTTTACAGTGGTTGTTAAGCAAATCATGGGTCGTTAAGTGAACCCAGCTTCCCCAATAGGCGTTTTTTGCCAGAAAACAGAAAAAAAGTCGCAAAACGCTTTCACGTGACTGCGGGATGCTGCAACCAGCTGTAAATACGAGCCAGTTGCCAAGCGACCAAAATGCAATCATGTGACCACGAGGGGTACAACGTTTTGTGACACTCGGAAGTGCTTTACAGGCCATAAAGCACCCATTCCAAGTCCTGTTGGAACTTTGGACTGTCATTAGACCAACGGTCATAAATTGAGGGCTAGCTGTACAGCAACAAAAATGTGCCTATATCACAGAGAATGTATAATTGCATTCTAGATGTTGGCAAGCATATTTTTTATTTGCTCCTTAATGATGTCCAAGATAGAATGTGTCTTTTTCATAGAATTGACATGCCGGTTTGCCATTTGCTTTCACCACAACCCTGGGATCTCTTTCCTGGTCAGAAATAGCTCAGATTAATTTAACAAGACGGAGAGAAGAAGGAAGAACAAGAAAGGAATGATGCCGATGGACAAGGAATTGAAGTTCAGTCCCTGAACCACAAAACAGAAGGGACCGAAACCAATAATTGAACGTTCGACCAGTGAGCAAACAGAGTTCCTTAAATTTGTCTCCAGCTGCACAATCTTGGTCTGCAGCCAATCCACAATCTGTGACTCCTTTGAATCTGTTATTAATGCTGGGTGATCGTTGTTATTGCAGAATAACAAGAAAAAAATCTATCTTAAGGAAAAGATCTAAAGTTTCATCTGGTCCAGCATCTGGTTGCTTGAATAGATAACCACACAGCACCTAGGCATGAGGATGACACCACTGTCCAGTACATATCCCTCAACATCTTGCCTTTGACAATGGAGATACTAGATTCTGACCCTGTGCCATCAAGTCAGTGCTGGCTCTTAGTGACCACACAGATATTCTTAGATACTCTGTCCCCAGACTGATCCTTCAAATCTTCCAACGGTGCCCCCATTGCCACTGTAACTGAATCCCTCCACCTTGCTGCTGGTCATTCTCTTATCTTTCCTTCTACCTTTCCCAGAATTTTAGACTTCTCCAGATAACCAAATCTTCACAAGTGTCCAAAATATGATAATTTGAGCCTGGGCATTTGTGCCTCCAATGAGATCTCTGGATTGATTTTCCATGCTCCACTTTTTTTTCCCTGTGCTATGTATGGCATTCACAGGAGACTCCAACACCATCATTCAAAAGTATCAATGCTCTCTAGCCATTTTCAATCAGAGTATCCTTCCGGATAGGCTGTCTGAGCATGAATGAGGAGGTGCTGCAGCAATGGTGGTTCTGCTCCTTCTAAGCTGGCCAGGTCCAGAGAGTAGCATTGGGGATTTTCTGGTCTTCCCCACAGCAGTTATGCTATGCAGTTCCTTCATGCTTTGGAACAACTTCCCAAACCCATGAGGGTAACCATTAGTTATTCAGTTACCAACAACACACAGCTCCTCTCAGCTAACAACTGTATGGCACAGGGGTGTCCACAGGGTGCATTTTAAAAAGGTCAAGATGGCAGTCACAATAAGGAAATCAAAGCTCCACCTGTTTGTTATGTGCATCACACCACTGTGGACACTGCCTTGACTTTTTCAAATGTACCCTGTGGACACCCTTGGTATGGTAGTTGACATTCTAAGCAATGGATTGGAGGAAAGCTAATAAAGGCTCAATCCAGATGAGACAGAGATACAGGTAGTCCTCGCTTAACAACCATTTCTTTAATGATGATTCAGACTTATGGTGGCGCTGAAAAAGTGACTTATGGCTGGTCCTCACACTTATCACCATCACAGCATCCCCCCAGGCACATGATCACAATTTCAGTACTTGGCAACCGATTCGCATTTATGACCGTCACAGTGTCCTGTGGTCACGTGATCGCCATTTTTGACCTTCCCAGCCAGCTTCCGGTAAGCAAAATCAATGGGGAACCAGTGATTCACTAAATAACCATGTGGTTCACTTAACACACGTGGTGGTTCGCTTAATTACAAAAAGGTTGTAAAATTGGGTCAGATTCACTTAATGACTGCTTCGCTTAGCAACAGAAATTCTGGTCCCAATTGTGGTTGTTAAGCAAGGACTACATGTATTAGCTGTGGTTGGTTTATCTGCTCAATTAAGTGGGATTCATCCTGTTTGGGAAGGAGTTGCATTCCTCCCAAACGGTCAGGTACATCTGCCTGGAGTTTCTCCTGGACTATCATTGTTGCTGGAAGCCCAAGTGATTGTACTAGCTTGGAGTGCTTTTTATCAGCTCAGGATGATATTTATTAAATTATTCTGCAAATTTATATGGTGGCCCATCTTAATCAAAGAACTCTGGATGCCTAATAAAGCCTTTAAAAAATATCTCTGCCTGCGCTTTGTATATATTTCTGTTTTAATTAATTTTTTAATGTGGAGTTTTATATTTTTAAGGCTCACTTTTACATAGGTATGTACTGTTTTTGCTTGATTACTGTACGCCGCCCAGAGTCACTTCCCATGAGATGGGCGGCTCTATAAATTTGACAAATAAATAAATAAACAAACCAAGAAACAAATAGAAAACAGTGAAAAGAACAATAAAAGACACCGTGGAAAAATAGGCCTCAACCAACGCAGAGCAAAACACACAAACCAGGCTCTTTAGCAGTGTCAACCCTACCCAAATATTTATTCACACTTTAGTAATTTCCCAGCTGGATTACTACCCAGCATTGTACATGGCCTGCCTTTCAAAACAGTTGGGAAATTTCAGTTAATTCAAAACAGAGCAGCTAGACTGCCTATGGGGACCTGCCAATGCAATTACATGATTCCAGTTCCTTGCCATCTCAGTGGGTGGCGCATGAATAGAATATGAACAGAATAACTTTATTGTCATTCCACTACACAGGGGATTAAATTAACCCATTGCCTGACTTTGCAGGTGACAATGACCCATAGACAAACACAATGGACTCGGTGCGGATGACACACGCAGCCCTCCCCCCACCCGTGCTTGCGTTATTTATTTATTTGCTTCTTGCTTATGCGTGGGGCTTATAGGCGGCTCCAGTTGCGATGGAATGTCTGCAGGATGGGGTCAAAGAAGTCAAGATGGTGGTCATGGCTGTGCACTCTATGCTCCACCCACTTTAAGGGTGTGGTGACCACATAAAAACACGCTTTGATCGCACCGTTGCGGCCGTTATCTTGACCACTTTACCCCACCCTGCGTCCCCCCGAATCAGAACCAACTCCGAGCGGCGCACAGGTTTGGTCCCATACAGTGGGATTTTAAAACATACCAAAGCCAGCAACCCCATCATGTGAAACAATAATGATGGAATAATCATATACCTAATACCAATGAAAAGTAGCCAAGCGTAGCGTTGTATCGAAATACAGCCACTGAGTTTGTAACTGATCCAGTTAGGTGCATTGTACAAATCCAGCTTTTGTGGGAAATTGGCTTCAAAATTGAAGGAGGTGGGTGCACTGCTATACATGCCCACTAGGAGGCGCTCAGAGCTTAGAGAAATCCTACTTTCCCCGTTTGGTTCAAAGGAGAGGCTGCCGATCGCTCTGGGCTGTGCACAAGGTCTGGGGGTGAGAGGCGCCCAGCCAGAACCCCGGGGTGCTTAGATTGGGGGTCTTCAAAGGAGTGAGATGCAGGTCTGGCAGGGAAAAAAGCAACCGGTGGGCCTTGCAGCAGTCGAGCTGCAAGTTTCCATGGCAACCAAAGGCCCGAGCAAACCTCAGAGCATCTGCTAAACCTTTATTCAGTGCCTGCCGCCTTTTAACTCCATGTCTAAGACAAAGCTTTGGTTAGATTGGATTGGATTTGATTCTTCTTTCTCCTAGAGGAATCCCAAGTGGTCTACCTGAAAAGAACAATAGAACAAGCTCCCATCATCATCGTCGTCGTCATCCATTATATATCATCAAATAAAAGAATGTAAACCATAGGAACCCAGTGGAAACAAAGGATGTGTTAAAACAGCTGTCTGGCCTTGGATTAAAAAAACAGCAGGGCAGGGGTCCGTGGAAATCTAGGCCATAAAGGACAACCATTAGGAAAAGAGGAACAGCCGAGAAGAAGCTGAGATGTCAAGTTGACGTCTTCTTCAAGCCAAGATTGATTCCTGATTATTTTATGGGCACATCCCTGTAGTTTTCTTGGCAACAGCATGGAAGTAGTTTGCCATTGCCTTCTAAGAGGAGGAGGAGGAAGAGGAGGAGGGGGGGAGGATGGTCTAAGTTGTAGCTCTGAGGAGCCCTGACCCCAGCTTAGCTTTTGCTGATCAGCCAGCATTGGCTAGGTCAGTGTTTCTCAGCCCTGGCAACTTCAAACGGTGTGGACTTCAACTCCCAGAATTCCCCAGCCAGCACTGAAAAAGCTTATATGATACCACCTCAATCTCAGCATGTTGAGGAATTTCTTTTGATGATTGATGGCTTTGAATGTTATTGCTGACACTGTTTATTGCATTCCTCCTCCTCCTCTCCATCATCATCATCATCATCATCATCATCATCACCATCACAGTCTTTAAACATGGAATTTCCCAGTTCAGATTCTAACCACTAGCCTAGGAACCATGGAGGATTGTCAGAGTTTGTAGGAACTTCAAGCAAAGAGACTTTCTGCAAAGTCAGCAAAGTCAAGTCTGGCAAATTTAAAATTTCCAAATATTTGGTAAATCCCTTTGGTACAACACCAAGAGCTGTGATTCTTACTGGAATTGCAGCTGACTTTTTCCTCTAAAGTCTTTCTACCCCAGTTGGCAAAACCCAGTATTTTGTTACTTTTTCCATTTGTCTTTCATCAATTCAGATATCTCCTAGTTTTACCACATCCATCAGTCTGTATTTTAACTTGCACAAGATCTTGACCTCCTCATTTTCTAAGACTTTTTCAGGTGTGTGGTCAAAATGGTTTTTTAATCATCATCACCACCACCACTATCATCATCATGCTGTTATCCATCTTTCCATCACTCACCGGCCTCCCTTGCTGCCCCATTTTCTGCCTCCCTGTGTGGAACTCCCCTGATGTCTTTCTCTGGAACTGATGCAAAATATGGGAAGCCAAGGAGGCTGCAGGGATGAAAGACAAAGCTATTGCACACACACACACACACACACACACCTTGGCCATCTCTGCAACCACGGCAAGGGCCAGAATCTCACATTCCATCTACAAGAATTTCACTGAATTTCTCTTTTTTTGAGGAGGAGGGGGAGAAAAAAGAAAGCAATCTTTTCAATTAAACTGGATGCAAATGGTAAGAATAAAAGGCAGAATAAATCTAGCACAGATTTATCTAGAACCTAGATAGATCTAGAATCTAAAGTATTCTGTGCAAATACTTTATGTAACTATTGCCAGAACTCCCAATATTGGGTTGTGTCTTCACTTTCACTATTTACTGTAAGATGGGCTGGTTGAAATTGTGGCCCAGAGCACCTGTACTTGAAGCTTCATCCCCTTCAGCCTTGTGGGATTGCAAATTTTATAAATCTCCATCCGGATGACTTCGGAAATGATGGGAACCAAAGGAGAGTGGGATTCTATGTCTTGTCTAGGTGTTGTACAATGGAACCCTCTGTCTCTCTCTCAACCCCATCCCTGTTCTTAAGGGCTTCCTAAGCAATTAACTTAAGCATTCTTTTATATAAATGAGTTTTGCTATTCTATCTTTATCCAAGAAAGAATAAACGTTAGCTGCCTGTTGCCCTAAGAAGGCATAAGCAAGAGGAAAGCCATAGACTCCTATTCAAGCAGGAACATCAACAAAGGGTGAGAAGTTTAAGCAAACCTGATCTATATATTGGCCTTCAACAACTGATTTTTCCATTCACTTCACTCCCCTTCTTTGGGATGGTTTTACCTTTCCAGTTTATAAGCCTAGTGGAGAGGCTCTGGATCTTTCCCTTTACTGATATGAGCCTCTGGAGAGGTAATACTTGTGTGAAGAATATAAAAATATCTCAAATAAATAATAAATAATAATATAGCCACCCTGTTTCTTTGCAGACAGCCATTTCTACACAAGGATTCTCCAGGACTCCTGGTTTCTTTACTTTTAAGATCATGTCCTTTCCATCTTCCATCAACTGCAGAATTTGACTCCTTGGGTATTCCCTGCAAGCCCTTCTCCACGTACTTGGTCATGAAAACTTGCTTAGCCTTGCAATACATTTCATACATCATACATTTCAAAACATCAGTGTCTGGAAAAAAAGGAAGCTCTAGTCTGGGTACATGAAGACTAAGAAGTAGGAACTGGTGGACTCTTCTCTGTCCATGCCCTGTTCAATACTACTATTACATTTTCACTACATGTTCTAGAACTAATGGTGGAATATTAGACTCTTCAAGGGGCAATGCTCATTGCATGAATGATCACATAGCTGACTGAAAATTCATATTGATGAAGATAGGATTGAATATTGAAAGATAGGATAGTTCTCATATGCCTTGGGGACCACATGATGAAGTTGGGTGCAAAAATCCCATACGTATCTTGAGAATTTGAGCAATGATTCATCACATTTTCTTTTCCTTGGAGAAACACATTGGAAGCCATTTTTCCCCTTATACAGAATAACTGTTGAAATGGTTCTGGTGGCTGCATTTGAAAAAAGATACAAAACAACTGGAAAAAGCACAGAAGGTGGCAACATGATCAGGTGGACTCAAAAACTTTCCTTATTAAAAAAAGTAGAACCTTTGAGACCTTCCAGATTAGAAAAAAGCTAAATGAGAGGAACACAATTAAGGAATATAAAATTATGCATGGCATGGAGAAGGTGGACAGAGAAGAGTTTTTCTCCCAGAACATTAGGACCAGAGATTATCGAGAAGGAAATTTAGAACAAAGGAAGTACTAACTGATCTGCAGATTCATTATAACAAGACATTGCAATGGATGCTAACACGGATGGCTTTAAAAAGCAAATTGGATAAATTCATGGAGGCCCATGGAGGATAGACCTACCAAAAGTTATTAGTGTTGAGAATCAGTGCTTTCTCCAGTTGGGGGCAGCGTGCCTTCAAATACCAATTGCAGTGGAACAAGGACAGGGGAAAGGTATGTCTTCATGCCCACCTTCCAAGTCCCCCAGAAGCCTCCGGTTGACCATGGCTGGTCATGATGAGAAACAGACTGCTGAACTATGATGGACCTGACCCTGATCCAGCAGGGTTATTACATTCTGATGAGAAAAAGAAATGAGAAATAATTTTTGATTTGTAATGGAGGGCTCAGGCTATGAAAAGAATCAACAAAACGTTCTCCACTGTTTGGAGAAAGGAGTATCTTTCTCCTCCTACTCCACACCACTATACATTAAATGGTGGGTTTGCACAACTTACTAGAGAAGAAGAAAAGGGGTTGGTTATTTTGTGGTTCAATGATCCTTCCTTCACAATGCACTTAACTCGATCATTGGAGAGGGGTGATTATCTGTTGTGGGAATACCAAAAAGGGGGTCAATTGACTCCATCAACTAATTGTGAGGAAGGTAAATTGCGCTTCAGACAGATTTAGATATGCACAGAGTTAAACTAATTCAACCTAGGCCAGTTCTTATGGAAAACACCTAAAGCAAGTATCTGGCCCATTTTACAAAGTCCTCCAAGAAAAAGAGTTGGAGAGAAAGAGTGGTTAAAAAAACAAGTAGCTGGCCCATTTTTACAGACTTAGTCCCCCAAGAAAAAGAGTTGGAGAGACAGAGCGGTTTTTTTAAAAAAATCACCCTTCAATATAAAACAATCCGCCAAGACTTGAAAGCACAGAACATACTCCCCAAACAATGGTTGGCTGCTGCTGTGGCTAAGCCACACCAATTGCTGCCTGACAGGTCCAAGGGCTCATGGCATGCCAGGGCTTTTTGGGGAGAAAGTTGTTGGGGTCTGGTAACTTCCACACTTGTGACTTTTAACCTGGCTGATGTGATTTTGTGCTGCCAAAACCACTGCTTAAGAAGTCTTGACCAGATTAGGAGCCAAACAGCACATAGATAGTATAAAAGAAGGCCAATGCATTGTAGGCTTGCAGCTGTTCCCATAACATGTTACATCAGCCTGGCCGTCTTACTAAACCCATGAGCGAACGGATTAGCAGCGGAGTGTCCATTGCCCCTAAAAATCCATGAAATGGTAAATAGGATTTTACATATGCAGTATGCAGTTTTAAATATGCACAGAACAATGAACAGATTTTATTTCATTATTACATTTTTTCCTCTCTGAAATTTGTAAGGGTTTTGTTCACTGCATCCAAGGATTGCGAAACTGAATGTTGCTCAACACATATAATCTGATTTATTATAATCTAATTAATTCATTTCAGCACTGCGTGTTACAGAACAACCTCTGCGTTTGGTAATCCAGGTTTAGGGTTAAGCGTGGTGTGCGAACCTAGCATTAAACAGGGTTTCCTGGATCTGAGACATCAACACATACACACACAGATTGCTTTTGACCGAACTTAAGTCCCTTTGTGAATTCAGAGTGAATCAATTTGGTACATGCGCTGGCTTATACAAGTATAGTATTACTTATATTCTTTCGATTTTATTTCTTTGAAGTCACTTTTAAGAATGGAATGTTTATGGCTGTGCCAGTTTGCGCCTGTTAGTGACTAGTTGATTATAGAACTGATATGCCTTGAATATCTCTCTCTCCTTCTGCAGGGAGACACAGGGTCAGCTTAGGAAAATAAGACTTGATATCTCTCCTATATCAACGTTGCATTTGAAAGAACGTTTCTGTTTCACCCTACGATAGCTGGGTCTCCACTTTTCTGGTTATCTCATTCCTTTATCAGCTGTAAAGTAAAACAATTCTTTCTCTTTTGAATTCTCCTAGTAATGTATGCACCAGCTCAACTTCCGTTGATCCAAGATTCTATGTAAGATCCACAGTTTCATAGCACCTTTTCCAACGGACAACTTTTATTAAAAGGCAGGAGCATTTGCGAGCTGCAACTCCCCTCATCAGACGCTGCAGTTCTTGAACATTTCTGCATTTTAATAAAAGTTGTCCATTGGAAAAGATGCTTTCACCGCCCTAGACTAAGGCTCTCTTCCTACAATATGTACGATCTATGTAACCTTGTGATCTTGTCTGGGTGCAAAAGACCTGTGATTCACAGTAACCTGCTAGCTTTCAAAAAATAAAATGACAATTAAATCAGTGTTTCTCAACCTTGGCAACTTGACGATGTGTGGACTTCAACTCCCAGAATTCCCCAGCCAGCATAGCTGACTGGGGAATTCTGGGAGTTGAAGTCCACACATCGTCAAGTTGCCAAGGATGAGGAATACTGATTTAGATCCTCTCCACATGCTCCAACTTCTTGGATGAGTCCCAACCACAGTGGGGCTCCACCATTGTAAGCACAATTCCCTTGGCCTGCTCAGAGAAGAGTAGATCTTGAAACAGGTAATAAATAAATAACTAAATAAATCCCCAAATCCCATTGATTGCCTGGTCCTTTAGTGGGTCACTCCTATTAGCAGAAGGATAGCTCACATGACCTTGCTGTGATCTCTCCACTATGCCCCGAACACTTTGCTGAGTCAGTATGCCACCGTTGCTCTGTTTCCAAAATTGCTCAATGCCCAAGCAGTGGTGGAAACTGAGTCCCTGGCTGACTCAGTTGCTCAGGAAAAAATAAAACTAAATAAACACCACTGACCAGCAAGGGGAGTGGGAGCCTCTTTGCCTAGGGCATCACTGAGCATCCTGCTATTCATGAAATGTAGGTGTGTGCTCACATTCCATCAGATGCCCATAAATGAAATACTTACCTTGCTCCAGCCCATGTTAGAGAAGCAAACACAAGATTTTGCTGGGCATCCTTTCTTGGAAAATGCTCACTCAAGTGGAGCTGAAGATAGAAGTGTTTCCTCATTCCTGTGTACTTTCTTGGCATTGGGGCTGAGGACATAAGGCCAACTGAGAACATCCCAGCAACTTTGCTCTTCCCTTCAAAGGTCAAAATAGCGATGGAGGCATGTCAAAGGTGCCAACTCATTCACTACCTACCCTCCCTGCAACCTCTCGGAATCTATGGGTCTAAACTCTTAAGAAACCCAGCAGAAGACCAGGTATTTCCACTGCCCGCTATACAGAAACAGGTATAAAGCAAAGAATTTTGTGTCGTGTGGGGTAGGGAGATCCCTCCTTTTGGGGCCACAGCTTCATACCTGTCCCCCCAAGGGTCATTCACACCCCACAATGCTCTGACATTCCTCATTTACCATACCAGAGTTTCCTGTACAATCTTGTCTTCTGGAGATGTGGAAGTGTCACCAAGAGATGGCATCCAGAAATTACATGTGAAATTATACTCATAAACTTGTTAAGATCCTATCAGTTTGGGTGAGCGGGAGAACAGATGACATGTCCCCACCTTTTCTCCCAACCCTACTTCCTTCTCCTCACATGCCACACCTTCCCAACCATCACTTTACCCAAAGACCCTGAAAGAATAAGAGACGAGGCTGGTTTCATTTTTCAAGCCTACCCACTTTTTTTCAAGACCAAAGTTGGGTCCTGGTGATATTGGGAAAGTGAATCCTTGCTGTTTATTGCTACCTTCCTACTGTAGAATATGAGAATTGGATCAGAAGAAGGTGGTGAGGAAAGGGTCAGAATCCAGCCCTTAACCCTTTGGGTTTTAAAGTCTCTGGATTTGGTGTTCCTTCATAGGACCTGTGGGGAAGAAAGGGAAAAATCAAGCTATTGGAGTAGCTTGCTTCCTGCTTTTGTTGGATAACTTTTGCCTTCATCTGATCATAGAAGCTTAACAGTGTCACTACAGGTTGATACGTTAATAACAATAATAATAATAATAATTTATTAAATGTATATGCCGCTCAACTCCCAGCGACCCTGGGTGGATATTTGGATGGAAACCCTTAGAACTCCAGGACTTTTGCTAGCCACAAGAAAGCAGTAGCATTTCTGACATGCTGCCAAATCATCAAGAGTTGAGTTTGACTTAGAGAGGGCCATGGATTGGTGGACTTACCAGAAGCCACTGGGAAAAATTCTGTCAACCTCCCAACATTCAGCTGCATTTCCTGGTTTGGCAGGACTCTTTCTCATTTATCTTTTAGGTGAAGATGCTAAAGAAGAAATTAATCTGGCGCCACCTCCACGCAATTCCTGTTTTCTTTCTCTGAGCTTTGCGTCTCTGGTCCTGGCTTCTGCTTCTTTTAATTATGCCGAAGTATGATCAAATGATGGAAGAGGATGACTGAGTGCCCAAAACTGAGTTATATGTTATTTTTATTAGGTAATCACAGCTCCCCTCCTTCGAACTGCTTCCTGAAATATTTAGCTGCAGTATTTTGTTTAGTGTGAAATGTTCTACTTGCCTAATTTGGTTAGCACTGGAAAATCTGTCACCAAGCCGAGCATCCCCAAGGATGGTTTGGAAAAATTATGGGCCTCCCCAAAGAAGTTATTTCTGTCTTCCTAGACAAATAGGCCTGGTTCTGAGCTTCAGCTAATGCAAAATCTCCTTCTAAATCTTATTATTGTAGCAGAATGTGAGAAAAGTGCACCAAGCTTCTGAAACATAAGAAATGGGTTAACCTGTGTGAATGGGGAGCAGTTGCGCTAAAGCAGTGGTATCAGCGGCAAAATATAAAGCAGACCAGCTGTTGAAGAAAAAAATCCAAATGAAATGGTTTAAGTAGAAAAAAAAATCGACTAGGTTCAGAAAGCAAATGTAGTTCTTATGCTCCATATTTTCACTGTTGTTGATTCTTTAGGATTCTGGCCAGATTTCCTTCCATTAGTTGTAATATCTAGCCACAAATGGCTCCCCTTCGCCTTTACTTCCTCTTCCCAGTCTTCAGCAAAGCTCAGATGCAGACAGAAGGCAAACTGGGATGTCTAGATAGTTCTCAATAGATTCACAAGCCTTAAACCTCTGAGCTGTCGATCGGAAGGTCGGCGGTTCGAAACCGCGCGGCGGGGTGAGCTCCCATTGCTCGTCCCCGCTCCTGCTCACCTAGCAGTTCGAAAACATGCAAATGTGAGTAGATTAATTGGTACCGCTTTGGCGGGAAGGTAACGGCGTTCCGAGTCGTCATGCCGACCACATGACCCGGAAGTGTCCCTAGGGACAACGCTGGCTCCAAGGCTTAGAAACGGAGATGAGCACCGCCCCCTAGAGTCGGACACGACTGGACTTTACGTCAAGGGAAACCTTTACCTTTTTAATTTACCAATAGAGAGCCAGTTTGGTGTAGTGGTGAAGGCACCAGGCTAGAAACAGGGAAACCATGAGTCCTAGTCCTGCCTTGGGCACACAGCCAGTTGGGTGACCTTGGGCCAGTCACTCTCTCCCAGCCCTAGGAAGGAGGCAATGGCAAACCACTTCGGAAAAACCTTGCCAAGGAAACTGCAGGGACTTGTCCAGGCAAACATCCAAAGTCAAAAACTGACTCAACAGCACAAAAAAAAAATTACCAATAGCAAGTTAAATTATGAATTAAAAAGTATTGACTTTCATAGCAGCCTGTTGCTCATCTTATTTCTCTCAATTTTCTCATCTATAAACTATGAGTATTAATTTGTTACCTTGGGCAAGATCTTAGTGCAACTCTTAAACTTTACGGTATTTGAATCCCTGATCTATAGCAACACAAATATAGATAGATGATAGGTAAATAGGTAGGTAGGTAGGTAGGTGAGAGAAAGAGAGAGAGGATGGATGGATGGATGATAGACATGTGCAGACTAGTCCAGCCTATAGCTCACAGACACCAGCACCACACAAAACCAACCATTTTGTGTCTGTTCATTGCCCACCAACCAAACCCATTAACTTTCTGCACAACTTTGCTTGGTGGGCCATAGTGTTTTATAGAAAAACTAACAAAGTGGATCCACGTTCCACATGCCTGAAATCCACTGAGCTTTGCCCTGTGGATAGTTTTTATCCCACCCAAACTGGCCATTTTCCACTCCCCCATGGAAGCAAAGCTGTAAATTGTTTCCTTCCTTGGGCAACCCTGCCATCACGCTAGCCGAGCCCATCGGTGTTAGATGCTTCACCACCAAAATATAATATTGATTTGTTATTTTGGAAAAAGTGAATGTAATTAGATCTCCAAGGGTGCCGCCTGCAATCAACATGAGTACATAGGAACTGCCAGGCTGAGTCAGACCTTCTCATCTAGCTCAGCAACACTCACTGGAGCCTGAAAGGGAAGTTTCATGAGCTGGGCAGCTCTTCTGCAGTGGTGCTCAAGTGGCTGAGACAGGCACGTATTTCTTACAAAAGGTTGTTCCAGGCTTCAAGCATGTGCAGAAAGAATGGCTTCTTACCCAAAAGCCACATAGCCAAACTGCACACAGGCGTGAATAAGCTCTTGGTGCACTTTTGCAAATGTGTAAGCGCTGAAGGAAGGAGATCTGGCTTGGCAGGAGAAAGAAAAGGACCTTAGAATTGTAGCTGGTTACAAGCTGAACATGAATCAGCAATGTGATATGTCTGCAAAAAAAAAAAAGGGGTGGGGAATGCAATTTCTGTCTGCATTAATAAAAAGTTTGTCACCAAGAAACAGGAAGTAACCATTCCACTTTATTCTGCACTATTTAGGCTTCTTCTGTGTTGGAAAATTACTCACACCAATGAGGTCAGCTAAGAAAAAGATAGCTCGATATTTATTCAACATTGGCAGACCTCAGGGGAGTTAACTGGCAAAATCAGAAATTGTTAACCACAAGCAAGAATTTACATGATCTGTATATCTCTAGCTATACATCAAAAGGATGCAGAATTTTCCAGGGCTGCTGGAAATAATAGTATGGGTAATTAGGATGGAGAATATTCCATCCTACAATACAATAGCAGAAGAGAGATGGAAAGTAGGACACCAGGTAATCCTTCCTCTGCTCTGTACCATGAAGGAAACAATTTGATGGATGGGGATGAGGTATCCAATAGTCTAGAGCAAAAGAGGGCAAAAGAGCTGCACTTGGCATCATGGAGGGAATGGAAGCAAAAAAAAAAACACAATCCAGGTTTAATCAGTGCTAAATATCACTAAAGTTAATAGTTGTTGGTTCAAAGCAGGGTTTCTCAACTTCGGCCACTTTAAGATCTGTGGACTTCGTGCTGGCTGGGGAATTCTGGGAGTCCACACATCTTAAAAGTGGCCAAGGTTGAGAAACACTGTTCAAAGACTTAAATAATAGGAAACAGTTTAGCGACCCTTACAATGAGCTGAACCATCAACCATCGTATTATCTTCTTGCTTTGAATATAAGGGCAGACAAGAGACTAGCAAGCTGATTTCCAGAAGGACGTGCTTCAAAGAGATCGAAGATGGCCAGCGTGTCTCCAGATAATCTGTCATTCTTCTAATAAAACTTTGCTAACTGTTTCACAGCCCCTCAAATCTATATTTAGCCCTCAGGTGTGTCAGAAGGTGTTTAACTATTGGGGTTGACCAACCAGAGCCTGCGCATTTCAGCAATGGCCATCCATCCATCACATTGTCACTAGAACATTTCCTAATCAGCGGTCAACACCCAGGCACCCCTATTGACTTCAATGGAATCCATGACAGCCAAGTCAAGGTGCGAAGGAACATTTGACTCCTGCATTCAAGCGGTATTGTTTCAGCCTCACGCCCCAAATCTCTGAACAGTGAGAACACCAGGTGTGCAAGCATGTTGCTCAGGGTTGGGTTTTCTTGGCATGAGCTACTGGGGGCTTGGGGCAGTACTGTGATGGGTGGTTTATTTACACATAGGCTGAGCATCAATGGAGATGTTGATCACTAACATTCCTGCCATTGCGGCTTCCTCTTGTCGACTTCTAAGCATCTTGGGGGCCCCCAAGGTGTCACCAGGCCTCTATTTTAAGCCCACTCTGGAAACATTTGCTGCTTTTCTGAGCTTTTCCTTTGTCCCTTGCCGCTGGGCGTAATCTGAAACGGACAGCACCTAAACTCCCTGCCTTTATCCCATGGACTCCATTTTAGGATTGACAGGAAACTGCAAACAACATGACATTAAACATCCAGGCCTGAAAACAAAAAAACAGCCTTTTCCTCCACTCCTTAGAAAAGAGAAGAAATCTGCCTGATTAGCAGAGGAAGAGTTCTGGAAAACATGACAGTCTGCACACGTTTTGAATTCATGTAATTGGTCCTAGAAGAGGATTCTGTCCTGGGTTTCTTTTCACTGCCCTTCTCAGTGGCAAAGGCCATAAAACATCTGGCATTTTGAAAGATGCTCTCTTGCACAATTTTGGGGAGAATGAAGCCGAGGGAGAAAGCATCAATAGGGCACTGGGATCCACTAATAGGGTGTTATGCTGGCTGGGGAATGCTGGGAATTCAAGTCCACACATCTTAAGGTTGCTGAGATTGAGAAACACTGGCCTAAAGCAACAGGGCTAACTTGGTTCAAAGAGCTGAGATCCGCTGCTGTTCCCAATTATTTAAAATCATAGGTTGTAAGATAGAGGATGCATCACTGTAGGCAACCAGTAACTCCTGAGCTTTGGGTTTATCGTCCCCAGGCCTGTTAACTGACCAAACCACCAAAACTAGATGGGGAACTGCTATCCAAGGGGTCATTTTATTGTTTACTTTGTGTTCCCATCCCCATATCTTGCATTGTTAAAAATAGGAGTTCTACTTTTCTAAAATTGATTTTTCCATGGCTCCTTTGCATCACTTTCAGAATTGCACAGTGCAGCCCTTGGTCATAAAAGCCTGCCTGTTGTGCTGTAAGAAATCCCTCTGTTTAGGCCAACTCCGATTTTTATTACATAATAATCCATGAAAAGTTGCACCTGACCTGAACTGACCCTTCTCCCTCACTTCAACCTGCCCTCTTTATTGTCCCATTTAAAAATAATCTTTATTAACAATAAGCCATCCATCATAATACTAATTATTTTCCAATTGACCTACTGGGCTTAAGAGCCTCACACTGTTTTAGTACTGGCAGCTTGATTTTTATTTATCCTATGGATTACTGATTTTTTTTTGTCCTGTCTGACATTTATTGTCGGTTGCATTTTCCAGTTTTTCTTTGCATCTCAGTGTATGCATCATAAAAGAAAGATTAGTTATTTGGAATTTTTTAAAATAATGCAATAAAGAAATAATATAAAACCAGGCACATTCATGCATGCATGCATACATGTGTACCCATCACACTATTCCCTTTTAGGTTAAGCAAAGGTATATAAACTACCGAAAAGGGAATAAGGAATAGTAAGCCAAATAAATTAAAAGCATGAGCTAAGAAAAGGAAATATAGTTAAATCAACAGTATGCCAGCTCTGTTCACTATATCTCTTTCAAGGGATATCCACAGGGTGTTGTCAAAAAAGTCGAGATGGTGGAGCTTCAGTCACACTGTTGTGGCCATCTTGACCTAGTATAACCCGTGGATATCCCTTGAAATATACACATAGTCGTCATTTAGTGACTGCAATTGGTCATTAAACGAAATGGTCGCTAAGTGAACACATAAGAGACAGAGAGAGAGAGATGCTGAGAAGATCGCTGGTTGCTGCCGTTGCCTGACCCTTTTTCCCCCCCTTTATTTCCCCCTCCCAGGGTGGAGAGATTGCCTAAACAAGCAACCTGAACTGCTTTTCTCTGTGGTGTAGCAGGTCCCTAAAAAGTGCGAACCACCGGTTAACTGACCAGACCTTAATCAGTTTCACTCAGAAGGCTTTTGTTGGGGTAAGTTCCCACATTGGTCGGAAAATGAATTTTTTATTACCATTGTATTTGTGAATGGTTGCTATCCAAGGTAAAGGTAAAGGTAAAGGTTTCCCTTGACGTAAAGTCCAGTCGTGTCCGACTCTAGGGGGCGGTGCTCATCTCCGTTTCAAAGCCTTGGAGCCGGCGTTGTCCATAGGACACTTCCGGGTCATGTGGCCAGCATGACTCACGGAACGCCGTTACCTTCCCGCCGAAGCGGTACCAATTAATCTACTCACATTTGCATGTTTTCGAACTGCTTGGTGTGCAGAAGCTGGGACGAGCAACGGGAGCTCACCCCGCCGCGCGGTTTCGAACCGCCGACCTTCCGATCGACAGCTCAGCGGTTTAACCCGCAGCGCCACCGCGTCCCTATCCAAAGCAGTGGCTAAATGAGGACTACCTGTATTCTTAGGGTTGCCTTTAATTTCTTTTTTCTTTTCTTGCCTGTAATTTCTTTCCTTAATCTAATTTCTTTAATTTCTCTTTATGTGTACCCCACATAAAAAACAGCGGAACTTCAATTACACTGTCATGACCACCATCTTGACTTTTTTGACCCCCCGAGGACATCCCGGTCTCTTTCTACCCTTACAAACCATCCTTGTTTCCACCATGTCCATACATTCCACCATCCATCATACGCCTTACGAAAATATAACAAGAAGAATGCAGCCCTTCAATTTACAGGGAGTCACATAGTTGCTTAATCTAGAAAGAGCATATAACAATGCTAACTATGAACAAGTGAAATAAACCTGGATATTCCAGATTTGAAGAGATATTATTACAGTGCTCGAAGCTGTGTACTTGGGCTGGCTTTCGGCCAACGTATGGTGTTGGAAAAAACCAGACACTTAAAGCATATGATAGAACTCAAAAAAGCACTTTACTCAAGCCATTTCAGTGCATTGTGAGAAATGTTTTTCTAAGCTCTGTCTTTACAGAATGTATAGCTTTTTCTGAAGTAACAGCATGAAAAGTGTTTTAAGTTATTTGTTGCATTCCCAAAGTGATGAAGATAACTTTGTTCACCTTGGATTTTTTCCCCCCGCCTATTCATATTTTAGAGACAAGAGAAACATTTGTTATTCTTGTTTTTTGAATGCAGACTTAAGCTAATGCCGTATTTGGAAGCCAAAATATTACAGAGCCAACCTCAAGCTTGCCTTTAGAATTTGAACTTCTCTGAAAGGAAGTTTGTCGATCAAACGATCATTATACAGGTCAGGGGTCAAGACCTGCAGGAAAAGAAAAAAATATGAACGAAGTGATGCACAAAAGGCATTCGGCTATGGAAAATTGTGTACCAGAAATGGGTACATGAAGCAAAATGATAAACAAGACGTAGGGGAAGGCTGTTTTTAAAAAGATC
The DNA here is from genome assembly GCF_035149785.1 of Candoia aspera. Taxonomy (NCBI): domain Eukaryota; kingdom Metazoa; phylum Chordata; class Lepidosauria; order Squamata; family Candoiidae; genus Candoia; species Candoia aspera. The sequence continues at coordinate 20,124,794 of NC_086162.1, forward strand.
TTAGACCGCTGTTTCTCAACCTTGGCCACTTTAAGACTTCAACTCCCAGAATTCCCCAGCCAGCATGTCTTAGACTAATATAAGAAAGGGAGGAACTGAACTGACAAATGAAGAAAATCAGAAAGTGGGAGAAGCTGAAATGGGTAGATTCACCCTTCCGTCCCCCTATTGTTTGAATTCTTAAATGCATCTGCAATATGTCCACAAGATGCCGTCATAGCAGGCATCTAGCTCTTATCCCCAATTTGCTCATCAGCTGCACTTTTAGATTTTCCAGCATCAAGTGTCTCTCCTTTTCCTTTCTCCAGGTGCTGCTTTATCTGCTTAAATACATCCCTGAATTTCTGAGTATTTTCAAGAAAGTGAGCCTGACATTTGGGGCTATTTGAAACAAAGCAATACACATTTTCTCCTGGGCCAGACATTCTTCAGCTGTGTCCTTTGGAGCTTTCTTTCAAGCTTCACTCAAGGTGGGAGGTGATAGCCCTTTAAATTCATTTCCACCCGACCCCGAGCACATTTCGGAAGAGGGTTCTGTATCTTGTGAAGAGGTAACTGCATCAGGATTCCCTGTGTTACTGATTGGTTTATCACCTAGGCTCTCGGGCATTGTTAATGAATGACCATTGTTGGCAGAAGAGATCATCCTTATTTCATGGAAAACGCACCCTTGCATTCTTTTCTTATCATTTAAGCCTTCTCTGCTCACAAAAGCCTTGCCGTGGCATCTGCAGCTGCTGTTCCTTCTCCTTCACATCAGGAGCAGCCCTATATACCCTGAAAGCCTGCATCGATTCTCCACTAATGACCTAGGGGGGAACTTCACACTATTTCATGGACCAATTGCTATTAGACATGCATGTAGCAAGGTTTTAAACATATTATCCATTTGTGTGTTTGTGTATCAGAATGTTCTGCAGGACTCTTCTGACAGCCAAGAGGTATCCTCAGAGGGGACAAGTAGCAAGGAGCCTGGAGGTGCCAAAGCAGATTTAGCACTTGGACATCCCACTAAGCAGGTACACACTTTACCTGGTCACCATCTCCCTGCCCCCACTTTTTTTTAAAAATAGCACGTAAGTCCAAATTGTATCTATACACATAGTTACCAGCAGATGAAAACATTACACATCTCCACGTCTTCTTTCTTTTGGGTGGCAGCTGTTTCTTCTTTTTGGCCAATGGGTAGGTGGCCATCCGACATGAGCCGAAGAAGATCTATGTGATCTGGACTTTAACAACCTAGTTCAGACTGCACTAAAAACTGCAGAAACCTCTCTGTTTGTATCTTCTAGTTATGTGGAAATTTGCAATCCATATTTGGAAGCCCCAGTGGAAACTCTGCCTTCATATTTCATCCCACTTCATGCAAGAGATCCCAGTCCTGTAATGGTATGTGGGAATGACTTTGGGAGACGGGGTCCAGAGACGCTGCTTAGGGAATGGTCAGATAAGAGACAGCATAGCCCACAACTGCACAATGGGCAGAGAGAAGGGACCCTCCCTAATTTCTTGGGATGTAAAAGAGATGGGAGGAGAATTGTACTTACCCTATAGAATGGAAAGAGGAGTTAAGAAGTTGACCAAGCGAGCTCATGGCAGGGCAGAGATGAAGGACTCTGGCCTCTCACTTTCAAACAATGTCAGGTAGCAGGTTGCTGGATTGATCTGCAACTACCAAAGGTTTCAACTTCTACCATGTTTGCACATCCTGCTAAGCCATAATATGGCTCGCTTTTAGGTTTAATGGGTTGCATGAAGTAGCCATTGTGATCTGCAACCCATCATTCAGTATGGTAGTGATCAAATTCTTGGTGGCCAAGGACCTTCTTTAATGTTGTAGAAAGGGTTAAGAGTTTAAAGTGGATAGGACCATATCACACCCATGGCTATGGATGAATTCATGGGTGCCAACAGCTAACAGAGATTAGGTCAAAATGATGCCACACATACAATGACATATGATACCTGCAAACCTGCTCTTGCCTACTTGTATCTCAACATCTGAGGTAGGTACATAAGTATCAGGCTTGCATCATGATGTTATATGATACAACACCCCATCGATCCCTATACCTAGGCTTGGGACAACGTTTAGAAAGTGTCTTTATTGATAGTGATGATGATCTGCCTATTTTAAGGCTTACACTGCAGTCAAAATAATAGGAGACTGTGTTATGAGGTTTTTGCAGTCATGGTCAGAAGATCCACAAGAACCACAGGAGGAGGATATAGAGCTGTAAGTTCCCCAGGTTTATGGCTTGGCATGATGTGTGAATCCAGTCAACTGTCGTTTTTTTTCTCACCAAATGTTTAAACTATGACTTAGTAGAATATATGAACTTAAGTCTATATATGCAACGTGGGGTTAACAAACCTCTCCCATTATCTCATCTGAGCCAGTAAACTACCAAAATAGATCTGCTGAGAGTGGTAACTTTAAAAAAAAAGAACCAGGTTCTTTACAGTTTTCTTCGTAAAAAGGTAAAGTTGAGCAATCCGTTCAAGAGGACATAGGATTAAGGAGCTGATGGAAATTCCCGAAACCATGAGAAAAGACAATCCAAATGTTGACTCACATGGTCTGAATTGCCAAGTACTCAACGTTTATCACTGTAACTTATCTCTTTCTTTCTCCCACCTTACATTCTGTGTCAGTATTACAGGAGGGGGCACCAACCATGGTAAGGCCCAGGGTGAGTCCTTCTCCTAAGAACTGGATGCTCAGGTGTTTCTGTTAATAGTGGAGAGATCCTATGCATTTACAAGCCTTATGAACATTTATATGGACTCTGTCCAGCAACAGTCTGGTCAATCGAGGTGATCAAGGTGATGAAAATTTAACGGGTGAAATATTCTCCATTGCTGAAGGGGAGATACGTCATCAGGTATATTTCTGATTCAAAAAAGGTAGAGGAGCCACATCTGAGAGAGGATGATCTTACAGCTCTGGGTGCAAGGAGGAAATGAAAAGGAATTCTGTAGGATATTGTTCACTGTATGATGGAGGAAAAAAAGGACACCCTTCTTATAAGAAGGAATAATGCTTGCATGTACACAGAAACCGGCTTCACACATCATGGTAAATCAAGGCTTGCTTAACTATGATTCTTTGAATAAAACACAGCAGATTTGCACAACTACTTGGACCGATTTCCACCAAAACATCCCCAAAAGAGGTAGATTGACCCAGTCAACTAATCTCCAGTGGGCTAAATTTAGCTTCAAATGAACCCAGTCTTTCCAAATGGGGACTTTTGATCCATTTAATGGGCTTGTTTGATGCCAGAACTATCAATAAGAACATCTGCCTGGGTTATGGGTGGTGGAAACAGGGCTTTAAATCCAGATTAAGGTTTTGCAATCACCAAGGAGAAGCTAAGAGCTACACTGTTCATAATGCTATATGATGGCTATGATAGTAAAACACCTTAATCCATGTTTCTCAATCTCAGCAACTTTAAGACGGGTGGACTTCAACACCCAGAATTCCCCAGTCAGCATGCTGGCTGGGGAATTCTGGAAATTGAAGTCCACACCTGCTGGCTGGGGAACTCTGGGAGTTGAAGTCCACATATCTTAAAATTGCCAAGGGTGAGAAACACTGGTCTATAGATTAAATTCAAATGTTAAATGCACAGAGAGCCAAATCACAACTTGGTCAAATCTGGAATGCTTATCCACTGTACAGCAATAAGGGGTAACAATTTGTGTGTGTGTGTGTTCCTTCTCAAAACAGGTTTGGAGAGCTCACCAGATCTCTTGAAATTACTACCCCCACCATGAGCAGCAACGAGGAATGCTGGAAGCTGTGATTGAATGACATCTTAGAAGCCCACACATTTTCCCCATCCCTGCTGAACACAAGAAAACAAAGATCCCAATTAGCACCGAAACTGATTTTTCATAACAGAGCAATTGGAACACTTAAAATATGCTATGAAAAGTGCAAGCCACAATCTGCAGCAAAGATGATGCTTCAATTCAAGGGTCTCCAGACTGGAACACAGTGACTGGTTTGCAAATATGAATGCATTTCAACCAGGAATATACAATATTCCAGGACTAACAATAGCACCCCCCACATCCAAGAGTGTTGGGGGCTGTTCCCAGAGCCCTTCCAAAGATTGCTCCCAAACTGTAGTTTTCAAGTGACCAGAAAGAAAAGTTATGAAATAGCTGGAGAAGAATTACATTAGTTCTATTTAATTTGTTTGAAGTTAAATGGAAGTTTAAATTAATGTTGGTTTTCTTAAGGGCCTGCCTACTTCTTTATCCTAGCCTCTGTTTATTTTTGAGTGGGTGCCCCTGTGGCCCACTATTCAAAAACTGATTACATGCATCTTATAATACAATAAAACAATTAACTACCCCCCAAAAACCTGAGTATGTTCTTCCCAGAAAGAAAAGGTGCCTGCCCTTATCTTGAGTGCGTGAAGACAGTGATGTTTTCCTATGGATACTGTAGATAGACTGGAATGTGTGAAGGTAAAATTCCCACCAAGCTTACTGCAAGAGCGCGCACAGCTCAGCGACCACAAATTCAAACAGGATGTTGGGTTGGGATTGGATCCAGAGAGAAAGAGTTTCAAAGGGGATTAAGGGGGGATGAGGCATTGAGGAAGATTAAAGGAGAAATCCGATGCTGGCTATTGACTGCTTAAAGGGATCTCCACAACAATGAAACAATGGATCATCTTGTCCATGAAAGAGAAGCAGGTAGACAGAAGAGCAGTGATTTGTAAGCTGTAGGAAAGTCGATTTAGATTAAAGGTTATTCAGCTATGAAGCAAGCATGCTGGAGAAGCTGGGAAATTCTCCCTCAAGAGAGGGTTGCAGGGAAGTAAAAATTTGGTACTGCATCTTATGGGGAGGTTTCCGATTTGATAGTCAACTTTACAAGGGTGGATCTGTGACTTAAAACAAGGCAAATGGCACTCTGAAGAACACAGCAGAAAGTAGGGCAAGGTTAGGATGGCCAATTATGCATTTCTCTCCATGGAAAAAGAAACGCATTAAAAAAATTGATTAAAGAGGAGACAGATTTGCACGTGTGAATTTACATAACATAAACATGCAACTTTAGAAAGAGTTACTTCCATTTTGATAGCAAGGTAACTTTGGAATTAATTTCCTTTCTTTTATTGGATATTTTTAATGTAATAAAATATACAGAACAAACAAGAAGAAAGATAGAAAATAAGAGGGAGAAAAACAAGAAAGAAATTGGAAAAAAAAAACCCTACAGTTGTGCCTTCTGCCCTTCTTTTTATCAAGTAATTGTCATCTTAAACTTTTTCCCAACTTCTTCATGTCATTTTTAATCCCCAATCCCCAATCATCAATTCATTTTTTTCTTCTTTCAGCAATAAGTCCATATAAGGCTTCCAGTCTTTAAAAAAATATATATCTTTATTGTTTTTTCCTCTGACCAGACTGGTCAGCTTTGCCATTTCTGCAAGTTCAGTTAATTTTACGATCCATAGTAGGCATTTCATTGCTTTTCCAACTTTCTGCATACAATAATCTTGCAGCAGCTACCATATTCAATATTAATTTCCCATATTTCTTTTCTAATACCTTGTCCATAAAACCCAGTAAAAATAATTCTGGTTTCATTATGATATTAGTCTGTAATATCTTTTGCATTGTTGCATGAATTTGCTCCCCCCCCCTTTTTTTTTTTTTTGCTTTTTCACCATGCATGATAAAGTGTCCCCTCTTCCTTTTCTCACTTCCAACACTGATTTGATATTCCTTTATGCATTTTAGAAGTAATTTCCAAAGTAAATTCATTTGAATGTCTTTAAGCAGAAGACCATTCTCAAAAATCCTTCAAAGAGAAGAATGTTGTCTCTAAAGTAGGATTTGGGGATACCTGAGATAGGATAAACCTAGGATGATTGTTCCAGAAAATAGTAAAGGGAAAAGGCTGGGAGAGACATGTTATGTTGAAGGTGACCAAGTCTCTATAATGGGCAGAAGGAATAACACTGTGGAACAGGAGGAAGAGCCACAACCAAGGCAATGGTCAGATAAAAGAAATTGAGTCCAGGGCAGAAATGTAATTTGAGAAATCATCTCAGGCAGGACCTAGTTCTCATGAAGATGAAGGGAGGGAGGGAGGAAGCACTTTCAGACTTGCAAGATTATGTTACTATAACCTTATAATAAAAGTAGTATTAGCTTGTGTGTCTTTAGTTTCCAAGTTTGGTCTACCTTAGAGGGCTGATAGCACCTTGCTAGGAAAGGAAAAATGTGCATCTCTTGTGGGAATTGAAACAAGATAGATATAGTTCAAAAGAAGGAATAGGAAATCACCATCCTTAAATGTTAGCACAGGAGTGCCTGTGAGGATGGGAAAACTGTGGTGACAACTGCAGTGACAAAAGTTGTGGAATTCAAGAGCATGTGCCTAAGTCTCAATATACTTAATGCAAAATAGATGCAAAGTCAATTATCTACATTTCCATTTCCTTCCACTTCTTCTAAGGTTCTGCCTTTGTCTGATATTAGCCTGTAAGCCTTTGGGGGCAGAGACCTCCCCTGCTGGTGTAAAAATAACTCTCTCAGTGTGATGCCAGAATGTGTACCTGGAAACCTATTGCCAATTGGGTTGGGCAGATCTTCAAGAGGGCACCTCCTTCAATGAAGGCTCAAGAACCCTTCAAAACCCATCCTCCTTCCATTCCTACTTCTTCGCAGCCTTATTTATTTATTTGCATTTTATCTGCCTCCTCAGTCCAAGCAGACCCTAGGGTGTGCAAACTGCTTCTAGCAATCATCAGTCCTGATCAAGGGTTGTGAGACGATGCAAAGCATTTGTTTTGGCAAATCAAAGCTATCTCCTGCAGGCCTCACACATTCCTAGATGAGCTCAGTGAATCTAGGTTTCTAAACAGCAATGGAAAGGATATCATGTTGGCCCCATTAAAACAGCCTTCTATGAAAATAGTTATCAAGGTGGGAGGGAAGTATGTATCATTGAGGGGGGGGTGTTTCTTCCCATCTTCAATCTCATTTTCAATCCCAGCATTCGTGGTTTCTTTATTTGTGGGGGTTGTGTTGGTTTCTTCCTTTTTTTTTTCATCTCATCTCATCACATCTCGCCTCATCCACATATATTCCATAAAAAGGATGGTTTTCTTTTGCTTCCTTTAAACAGGGTTGCCTTCTTGCCATGTCTCTTGGACCAGAAGTGGAAAATCTAATGTCTCTCCCAAGGTCCCATCAGACAAGCCAAGCAATCAAGTTCTTTCCTGCGGGGGCCTCTGACCCTCTTCCACCACCTCTTCCACCGCCCCCCACCAGCAATTTCCTGCAGCCACAGGAGTGTCTGGGTGCCTGCTTCCTAGGGCTGTAGAAGATGAGGAAGGCAGAGGACAGACAGGCCAACCAAGTGACTAACAGGTCAGGGGAACAAAATGGATGCTCTACTCAGCCGCCCCTTCCCCATCCCTGGCGTTTCCTCGCTGCATCTTTTTTCTTTGGGGGGTACAGGTGTTTTAAAAGCAAAATAGGTAGTCCAAGTTTAGCAGAAGCTTTGCATTCTTAGACCACTTGCTATTTTTTTAAAAGGCATTCACCCAATATTGGCAACGGGCTCCTGTAATTCATTTCCCTTCCAAACTGAAAAAAAAAAGGTGATAAATTATTCCCCTACCCCAAGCTGCAGACTGAAAATGTGGAGTTTAAGTGAATGGCTTGTCCAAGGCTACTTGGAAATGTTAGGGCAGAGGCACAATTCCAGCCAGAAATATTCTGATTTTTAGTTTCAGTCCATTAGCTACTACCTCCATGAGAAAGAAGGAGAAAAAAAATCTGCCAGGGACTCTCCATTTGCTAATATGCTCTGTTTGTGACGCCAACAAAGAGCAGGCTATAGCAAAATAAATATACAAAGTACAGTTTTGGCAATATATAATGGGAGGTGTGCAGTCATCCTTTTCAAAAGGACTGGGTTGTTTACACGTACATTAGAATATTCTATTTTCACCTAGCAAAGGTTGGAAGGCACATTCCTGCTTGAATTGACAGCGAAGGTCCTTCTTTGACTGCTACCAGACTAGCCCGGCTCAAGGCTCAGGATCTGGACTGGCATCAGCTTTTCAAGAGTAGACCCAGGGTAGGTTTTTGTTCTTCTCAGCCAAGCACCTGAGTTATGCCAGCAAAAGAGAAAAACAGTTCCCAGGGCATCTGACGATGAAAGGAGAGGCCCTTAATGTCTTGAAACTGTGTGCATTGTGGAGCTCAGTTTTTGTAAAGGAAACTCCCATAATGGAACCAAAACCTGATGGGCCACTGGTCGAGAAGCGTTGGCAATGGAGCAGAAACCGAAGGGGAAGTTGTTGAGAAGAGTTTGCAAAAGGTCTCTCACCAGGAGATAAGAGGTATTTGCAAAGCTGGAGTGTGCAGCTGTGGCCCAGGAGGAAGGTGAGCAGGAAAGGGCCCTGTTGCCCAGAAGCAACTTCCTTGTTATTGCTGTTTTGACCCTTAAAAAAACTGGATACACCTGGACAGCCCTTCGGATGGGCTCTGAGTTCCAACAGAAAGGCTGGCTTCTGACAGCCCGTGCAACAGAAGATTGCTATCCACAATATACAGTAGGCACCAAGGCCACCTCGGTTGGGTGGAGAACAGGAGACGTGCACACAGGCATTCTTGTGGTCACATGAATGCTTGGGAATTTCTGCCAGCCAGCCAGCCAGCCAAGGAACACCTTGCTTTCCTCTCCTTTTTACCTTTTTCTAGGAGTTGGAGTGACAGCTGGGAAGATAAGAAAGAGAAAACTGGCTTGGAGCCCAAGCCATCTGGAGCCCCGACAATTGCAGTAGAGGCAATAATCAGTCAAATGCGCGTTGGTCCCCAAACCTCCTACAGGCCAGAATTTGGCAAAAGATACCTGGGCATTCGTTGCTTGTGTGATTTTGCTTCTGTGTTGATTTGTCCCCTCCCAGTTCACCTCCCCGCATTCCAGAAGGCTTCTACCAGAGCTAGGAGAACTGCTATTATGGCCTTGTGGTCTGGTTTCTGCCTTTCATCGTTGACCTGCCCAATGACTGAATGGGTTTAGACAGCACACCTTAAATGAAAACCAGACATAATAAGTTTAGGAGTGGTATGCAGATCAGCTGCCTTCAAGTTGGGGCTCCCCAAACTTCTTGTGACAACAACTTCCCAAAGCCCTTTGGCTACATTGGCAGAGAATTCTGGGAATTGGTATCCCAGTGCTCCTGGAAGGACCACAGGTTGGGGAAAGATTGAGGGTCTCCAGATAAAAGGATGTAAGAGCTGGGTTTTTGGAGATTCAAATTTTTATCCGTGTAAATTTGGAGAAGGGAAGGGCTGCACCCCTTCAGCCTTTCTGAAGACATCTTTCAGCCTAAGGCAAAGAACAAGATGGCAAGCCATCTCTTGAGCTACCAGTTTAACCTTTTCTCACCACTGGCAACAGATCCATCTTTCTTTGCTCCTGAAATCGACCACACGCTAATTTAGAGACATAAAATAGACTATCTGCCATATGGCTCTTGTTGTCCAGCTTTGCTTCCCGTAACCCTAACTCAAAAATTATGCTGCCTAAGGAAACAACTTCATTCTACCTAATGGTAGGGCTGGTCTTAGTTCTGCCAAGCAGTGTCTAGGCTAAGGTGGCTGATGGTGGACCACTAACATCAACAAATAACATGGCAGAAGGAAGAGGATAGAACTGATTATTTTTTTAAAAAATCCTTGTGTGTCTGTCTGTGGTTAGGATGTCTGGCATGCCATGTATAGTTGTCACAGACAAATTTTGGCTAGGTCTTGAATGGTGGAGACTTGCTTATTTATTAATTTATTTATTTATAATCTGGGTCTATCCCAGTGTTTCTCAACCTTGGCAGCTTGAAGATGTGTGGACTTCATCTCCCAGAATTGGGAATGGCTGGGGAATTCTGGGAGTTGAAGTCCACACATCTTCAAACCGCCAAGGTTGAGAAACACTGGTCTATCCCATTGAAGGTGCTTGTTTTCAATTGAAGATAAGGTGAAGTGGAATCATCCTGACCACATGTGGTCATCCCCAATGGAAAAGCATCTTGGAAGGACAGAGGAAAAAAACCTTGAGGCAGCCACTTAATCCGCAGCGATAACAAGAGAAGCGTAGGCAGTTCAGAAGCTGGGCACGGCTGACTCCTGGCCTTTTGCTATCACTTGAATGAGACAGGGGCACACCCACTTCAGGGAAATATCTTTTGAACTACAAGTTGCAGACTGGCTTGGCCTGAGGTGGGGGTGGATTTGCCCTTTGTTGACCCACAGGCAGGGATGTGGCCTGGGACTGGGAAGTGGTTGGGAGCTTGCAAGCCAGCTTCTGAAGTGACTAATCCCAACAGCATCTGGAGAGACATTCCACGTGTCAGAAATCCGGGGCGGAATGACATAAACCAGAGAAGACCAGCTTCTGGGGAGGCACACAGGCGAGGCCTGGCGTTAGAGAGGCAGCAAACGCAATCACTCCTAAATTGATGCCCTGGTGTCCATTTCAAGACTGCCAAAATGTTTGGAGACACAGAGTTGGCCACGCCTCTTAAGCTGAGTGTTCATGAAAAGAAGAAGCCTTGCAGAGAATGTTTGCACGTGACCCTAACAGTGTTTTTTCAAAAAGTCCTGTGCCTATCAACAGATATAAAACCTAAGAGGGACCCCCCTGAAACAGCCATACCCAGCTCTTCAAAGTAGTAATGTTTGCGAGTAGTTTTGATTTATCAGAAGATGGAGGGGAAGGGGAGAGAGAGATTTTGGCTGTGTTCACATAGCGCCCTTGACCAGATTATGGTGTTAACTCATTTTCAGGTTTGTCCAATACTTTGAATCCCCAACTCAGCCAATGGGTTGGATTCATACAGCATGCTAAACCGCAGGAAAAAAAAATGATCACATTTTCTATCAACTAGCTATTCCAGAGGCCAGCCGGGCTCATTCACATGTCCACCTAAGCATGCCTCCTCCCCAAGCCCACATTGGAGGAGCAACTGGGGAAGTTTTCCCCACTGGCAGCAGATCCACCACTCACTTTCCTTCGCGTGTTCCACATGGAAACAGCACCACTTTGCTAGCAACAGAGAATAGCAGTTGGCAGTTGAGACAGAAGGAAATATGCTGGCAAACTTTTCTGCCACTTTGTGGACTGGAGGAAAACACACTCAACCCACAGAGTGGATGTGCCCACAGTTGGTTGAAAAAGAGGTGGCACACCACATCCGCCATGGTGAGCTTTCGGAAGAAACCCTATCTCAAAACTTTGTCTTAGTCGTTCTTCTTTGGTGCAAGCACTTCCTTCTTCCGCTGTTCTCATAGGCCCACTTCCACCCCATTCTGTGACAGGTCGCTTTCCACAAGATTACCTGATTCACACAACAACCTTCTTTTTTTCTTTTTTTCTGGAACTTTTGCGTATATAACAACAATATATTTTGTTACGGCCATTGGCCAGGTAACAAGTATGATCAAATCCACAGCAAGATCAGATTTTGAATGAATAAAATTCACTTGACATAATTGGTATAATTGTAACAACAGACACTGTCTCTTCTCTTAACACACACACACACACACACACACACGTTATTTGCAAAAACATTTGTGATCCCTACCCAGTGGTGTCCCTGGGGATATTGGGGAGGCAGAATGATGAAGATAGCATTCTGCTGTTGGGATGTGAGCCCCACCCTTTTGCACACGTCATGACATCACCCACATGCCCCAAAGGGGCAGAGGCTGCAGTGTGATGGTACAGCCCTGCTTTCATCATTTCGACCAAAGTAGGAAGCTTCTGTAGATACAGGCAATAGTTAGATGCATGCCCCTATAGACTACACAACCTGTTGTATGTGGTTCCTGAATTAACCCACTTTCTGCTTCGCAAAACACATTCATCTGCAAAATAATAAAATCAGCTGGATTCATACAACATGCTACGTCACCAAAAGCTACCCCAAATTAACACTGACCAAGGTTTAAGATGCTTTGTGGATGGAGCTACTAAGTTTGTAACTGACCTAGTATAGCTTGCTGCGGGATCACAGTCGATACCTCTGGAAGTAGGATTCCAAGATCACCCAAAATAGACGCATTTTGAGGTCTCCCGATTTCTATATCTCTCATCTATCAAAAGGCTATAAGAAGTATCTTTGGGCGAGTGAAGAAATCTGCCCTGATATCCCAATGCCACAACCACCATCTTGCCGTTTTTGCCCCCCTCTTACAGACATTACTGTTCAAAATCATTTCAAAGTACTGTACACAGGGCCCTCATATTTGAAAGTTTAGGAAAGAGCGTTGGTTAAAGAACTTAACACAGCAGCAGGGCTGTGAAGAATCTTTTAATTAAAGATTGTTTTTTTCACATTGGGCATCCCTTTCTAGATTACTTCCATAAATGCAAAGTGTTTTGGAGACAGACCTACTAGAAATGTTTAGCATGTTGTTTCTCACCTTAAGATTACAAATACATTGAAATATTCTCTACAATGGTGTGCATTTGTTCGTAGGCTTCCAGTAAAACCAAGCTGAGGTAGAAATGAAGAAAAGTGCATTGGGACATCACGACACCCAGCCCAGCCTTTCGTCGTTTCATCATGGTCATCATACGCTTACCACCCATAGTTTTATCCTTTGTTTCTGCCCCCCTCCAAATATGGTTACCTGTTTGGGGTTTTTTCCTCCTTAATGGGTGAGGCTGCATCACCCACTTTACAGTCTTGAACAGCGTTTTTCAAACTTGGCCACTTCAAGGTGTGCTGGCTGGGGAATTCTGGGAGTTGAAGTCCACACATCTTGAAGTTGCCAAGGTTGAGAAGCACTGGTCTTGAGCATCTCCAAACAGGTTGCCCAATCCATGATTAAATCATCATGCAGTTTTCTTTAACTAGGCATTGTGTTTTACAGTTGAAACAGCTGATCATGTTATATGAGTTCTGTTCAACACACTATGGTTAAAAGTAGAATGGGTTAGCAGTGAGGAAACTAGGTCACATACTTTTTACTTTTTATAATGACAGATAATGCCTGAGAATCTTCTCTTATACTCCTTCCTATTTAAAAAACTTTAGTATAATGTATATAAAGATAGAAAATTAATCCACAGCTTGATGGATAAAACAGAGACAACTGAATTGTTTCTCATATATTTTGCCCCCAAGTGTTGCAACATACATATCTTTTGATATGGACATATATAATATCTACACATTTATTCCTCTGTGATATTATTCGTTCATTACTTTGTATTCAAAGAAGAATACCGGAGGGGAGGAGAACAGGAACCCTTCTTTAGAAAAACTAGTAAGACCAGACCTGGATTTTAGAAGCTGCTGATGAAACCAGAAGGGCAGAATTTTACATTTTGTATTTTTTCGGCCCAAGTATCAAGAAAGACCTTCCTTTAAGTATTTCTTAAAGAGCCAGTTTGGTCTAGTGGTTAAGGTGCTGGGCTAGAAACCCAGCACCTTAACCACTATTTCAGGATACTAAGAGTTCTAGTCCCGCCTTAGGCCTGAAAGCCGGCTGGGTGGCCTTGGGCCAGTCACTCTCTCTCAGCCCAAGAGCCAATCAGGCGTGGTATGAGAGTTCTAGTCCCGCCTTAGGCATGAAAGCCGGCTGGGTGACCTTGGGCCAGTCCCTCTCTCTCAGCCCAAGAGCCAATCAAGCGTGGTATGAGAGTTCTAGTCCCGCCTTAGGCATGAAAGCCGGCTGGGTGACCTTGGGCCAGTCCCTCTCTCTCAGCCCAAGAGCCAATCAAGCGTGGTATGAGAGTTCTAGTCCCGCCTTAGGCACGAAAGCCGGCTGGGTGACCTTGGGCCAGTCACTCTCTCTCAGCCCAAGAGCCAATCAGGCGTGGTATGAGAGTTCTAGTCCCGCCTTAGGCATGAAAGCCGGCTGGGTGACCTTGGGCCAGTCCCTTCTCTCAGCCCAGTCCACCTCACAGGGTTCTTGTTGTGGGGAAAATAGGAGGAGGAAGGAGTAATAGGGATGTTCCCTGCCTTATTTATATAGATTATATAATCATAGAGGCAGGATAAAAATAAAATAAATAAATAAATTTCTACTTTTCCATTTAGGATAGTCCATGTTACAGATAACATATTTTCCTTCCTGAGCTGTTTCTTTACACACTACAAATTTTTGCTTTATTTTTTTCTCTTGCAGTTGCTTTTTTCTGAATTTATTACAGACATATACCACCAAATTTTTCAACTCCCAAGGGGTTTCTTGTTTGCTCATTCTATCTATCTATCTATCCATCCATCCATCTATATCTCAATATTTCATGTTTCTAAGTAACTTTCTAAACCATCCAGAGAATGAATCCAGGCTGTTTGGTGCATCAGCAGTATGACAAATAAATAAATGGGTTCCAGCCATTCCCCCCCATCCCCAATTGCTCAATTGAAAACAGGCGCAATTAATGGTCTGGGTCTGAACTGACTAACTAATCTCCCAAAGCTAGATACCTTCTGGTGGGACAAAACAGTCTCTCTTTTGTCTTTAGATCCCATAATGGCAGGTAACATTTCACAAGGAAAGCCTGTATATCGAATGAGATCACTGGCCTTCCTCTCTCATTATTGTGGTCACTGACGGGCCACAGCTTGCCAATGTTTCAGACAGAGATTTTTCGAGCCTTAACCTGGAAGATGCCAGAATATATGCATGGCACTTTTTGCATGCAAAACAGGAACCACAGTGGAAAGAGGAAACTTTAGAGTAAGCCCACCACATCTGGATGCAGAATCCTAGAGGAGAGTGAGGAGGCAGCAAAGCACCAGTGTTTCTGTGTCTCTCTGCCTCCATCTAGAGTTCCTTCAGAGTGTTACAGCCCAGGTACAGTATGCTAATAGCAAACGCCTCTCTGAATCGACAGAGAGCTTGTTCTCTTCTGTTTTTGCAAAAACATGTTCTTCTATTCAACTTTGATAAGCCTTGATTAACTGGGATAAGTGTCCAGTCTAATCATAATCAATCTTATGCATGTCTGTTTAAGCATCAGTCCAACTGGCTGGGTTCACATCCCCCCATTAGGCAAAAACAGGGTTGGGCAGGTCAAAATTTCATCTGCAGTGGGAACCCAGGCAGACCTTAGCAAGTTGTGTGAATCAGGTCATCAGGTTAAGCTGTAATATCTGAACACAACACTTGGAGTTTAACACAAGTTTTGTGTTCAGACCATTGCGTGACAGGTTTAAGTGAGTTGCATAAAACTTATTCCCAGGTACTTAGATTATATCTAAACATTTCAAGTGGGGTGTGTGTTCTTCCCTCCCCAGCCCTTGAGAAAGCTATATATAAAAAGGCAATAAAGGAAATCTGGTGATGCTAACAAAGATAGAACAGGCCAGTAAAGGGTGCTCAGATTACAGCCCTTTGCCTTGGCAGGAAGCCTAACTGAACTCCAGGGAGTATGCTTCTTAAAAATGGTTAAGAAAGTACCATTTTTTAATAGGAAATGGAATAGAGCAGTCTTTCTCAACCTTGGCAACTGGAAGCTGTGTGGACTTCAAACTCCCAGAATTCTCCATGGCTGGCTGGGGAATTCTGGGAGTTTGAAGTCCACACAGCTTCAAGTTGCCAAGGTTGAGAAACACTGGGATAGAGAATTAAGCTGCTCCCAGAAACCCAGTTCCACTTTATAGCACAGAAAGAAGGTCACACCTGTTCCCCATCTTCCCAGAGCAGAGGACATTAAAGGTACAGGAAGGCAAATTCTGGTTGAGCGCTAGGAAGAAGGTCCTAAAAACAATTCAACAAGGGGACCAGTGATCCCCAGAGATTGGGAACACCCCCCCCACCTTTCACTGATATGTGTTAAAGCAGAAGCTGGAAACCATCTATCAAAATGCTTTAATTTGGATTTCTGTACGGAGCAAAAACTGGGCTTGATGCTCTCAAGGGCCCTCCAGCTCTCGGCTTCTCTGATTCCCCTTTCCTGCTTTATTATTGGCCTCCTCCTGAGGGTCAACCCATCCATGCAAGCCTCCTTCATTCCAGCTATTGGATGTCCACCCCTCTCTTTGTGGCCTTGCATCTCAAACACCCTCAAACCAAATCTGCTTCCTTTCTTCTCTCTCTCCCCACCCCCTCCATCCTCTCGCCTCATCCCACGCATGGATTTCCCCAGCCTCAATTCCCTTCTACAGCTTGCCCCTGACTGCATCATCCAAATCTTTGCCCTTGTGTGATCTTTCTTCCCCCTTTGCTGGAATTTTAGCAACTATTTTGGCTGTGGTTTTAACGCAAAACAATCTTGCTTTCAGTTTTGCAATGAAAAGTTTCACTCTAGCAAGATGCACTCAGCTACAGTTAAACTGAATTTAATACTTCTGATTCAGCCTAGCTAGGAACACCCTGCAAGGGGAAGACCACTGTACAGGTAATTGTGGGGCACTGCCTTCCTCATTCATTAGATTTATATTCCACTTTTCTCATGGAAGCTCAACACAGCATTCATACCGCTTCCAAATTTGGTCCAAACACAACCCTGTGAGACATGCTTGGCAGGGAGCGATGTAGTGGTTTCAGACAACGCACCAAGCCGCCCTGTGTTGGGCTGGCTTGTGGCTGAACCAGTGGCATTTATAAACCACAGCTTACAGTTTATCATATCGAGTGAACCTGGCCAATTGTGGTGACTGTTTATGATACGTGAACCAGGCCAAAATCGGTCTAAAAAGCACTGACTGAACTTCCATAAAACTGCAATGCCCCAGCCTGAGCCAACATCGTAACCCATCCACCCCAGCGCTTCCTGATCATGTGCAAAGTTAAGGAAAGGTAATTGGGACTTTTTTCTTTCCTTTCTAAAGCAGTGTTTCTCAACCTCAGGAATGTTAAGATGGGTGGACTTCAGCTCCCAGAATTCCCCAGCCAGTCATGATGGGAATTGAAGTCCACCTGTCTTAAAGTTCCTGAGGTTGAGAAACACTGTTTAAAGGAAAGACCATCAGGTTTCTAGGCTGAACTCAATAGGCTAGAGAACTGGAGCTGGTGTGGGTTTAGAGATGGGAGACCACCAGGAGATCCCCCAGCGGCAGCCAAACCTGGAAGACAATGGCCGTTCAGCCACGGGCCTAAGAGATCTCCATGGACGCGTCCACGAAGTGACCAAGCGTCGGTCTCCCTTCGACGGAGGCTTTATTTTTTACTCCGAGCCCGTCGGTCAAACCCCGGCAAACTCTCGCCTCCGCCCGTCCTTTCGTTGAGGTCAATCCCTCCCGGCATGGGCGCAGGCAGGACGGGGCTGGGAGAACCGACGGGGACGGCGCGGGCCGAGAAGCAGCCGCCCACTAGAATGAGCGAGAGGCGTGCTTCCCCGGCTGGACGGCCGGCACAGGAATTAGCGGCCCCCCACCCAATACATCGGAATTAAGCACATCGCCCAGGAATGAGGCAGGACATCAAACGCAGCCCAGCCCAGCCCTGACGCAGGGAAGGGGCCGCCCCGCCTGATTCAAAAGCTTCCCCCGCCGGGCGTGCAACAGCCCCGCTCTCTCGGCGAGCCAGCTCGGGTCCTGCGCGGGCTGGTCTTCGCACGCCCCGGCGCTGCAGGTAAGAACTGGCCGCGGGGACTGGCGGCCGGGCCCCGAGGGCGAGCTGGGGGGCGGGCCGGGGATTCAGGAGCCTTACTGAGACACGAGCCGCTTCGGTCGCGGGGTAGAATTCCTCCAGCGATATGTGGCTGCAGCGGCGGCTGGGGGATGCGCGCGGCTCGCCAAGCCCCTGCTTTGGTGATGATTCGAGTTTATGCCCAGGTGTCTGTTGTCGATGGCTAACCTGGGATCGTTATGCTAGACGATGCTTGTGCCCCTGAGCGGGTGCAGAGTGCGCTTTTTCCCAGCCGGAGCGCCTGGATACGGTCCTGCACGTCCTGGGATCGGAGCGGGGCTTTAGAGGCGTTCGCGGACACCGACGCTTTAGGCAAAGGAGGCACCGGGGGAAAAAAACGGAATCGCGTCTCTTTATAAAATATATATTAAGCAAAGTTGAAGTTGAAAACTTGGAGCGTCAGCATCTCAACTCCCCAGGCCTTCCTAGAAAGGATTAGTGATGCTTGGGGAAGATTATTCAACAGAGACTAATTTACAAGGTTTTTTTTTTTACAAGTCTGTTTGTCGTTCGTTACGAGAAGGGTAGTTAAATCAGCGGTGAAAGTTCTTGCTCCTTGGGTGCGCTGAGCAAAATGACTGATGGTGTATTGGAACTGTTAGCCTGGATTCATTAATCCACAAGAAAAGAATAGGTGGGTGTGTACGACCACTCATTCAATCCTTCTAGCCAGAACCAATAAAGGGCGGGGGGGGGGGGCGGAGCGGGTGAAGGTTATGAACGCCGCTTAAAAAATGGACCCTGAGCCAAAAAGTTATTCTTGCAAGCTGCTATCACCAGTTTGGGGAGAAGAAACAAAATTCTTGGTGCTGCAAAGGGGATGGCAGAAATGTTTATAGCTTTCTCTGTGCGAAATGTCTTTACTGAAACAAGCGGCTTGAGGATTAAGGAGCCCAGTTCCAGTCCGGACCTCTCCATCGAAAATTGGAAGAGGCTCCCACTTCCGCTCAGTGTTGACAAAGATTGAGCTAGATGGGCGAAGAGTCTAAGATTGCTTTGTATGCTCCCATCAGGGTCCTGACCTCTGAATTTTGTAGATCAAAGCATAATTTGCCATCTTTGGTTTGGATATTACTTTTTGGCCAGTGTTAGGACTAGATGACTGGGAACTCAGCTTGAAGATCAGTTCTCGAACAGGCTCCAAAGCTATTCAACGGAGCCCAGATGGGAAAACTTATTTTATTTTATTAATAAAAATATTTTGGGCAAGGGAGGGTGTGACTCCTTGCTTCATCACGCTTGCCATCTTTTATCTTTTACTGATTTTATTGTAATTTCTTTGATCATTGCCAGCCACCCAGAGTCATTGAGAGTCAGGTGGCGTAAAGTTTAATTAATTATTATTATTTTAGCTTTTATCTTTCTAAACAAAAACTCCTAGCTTGTCTTCTCCTTAGCCCTGCTGGCTGGGGCAGGTGGAAGCTGTAGTTCAGCAATATCTCAGGAGACACTGCTTTGCTATTCTCCTTGCCCCGTTCCTGCTATATCAATGTTCTGTCAATTTAGAGCAGTGTTTCTCAACCTTGGCAGCTTGCAGATGTGTGGACTGGCTGGGGAATTCTGGAAGTTGAAGTCCACACACCTTCAAGTTGCCAAGGTTGAGAAACACTGATGTGGAGGATGGCTTATGTTTAGTTAGGAGACTGGGTGTGTAATCCATCTCTATCTGCTTGGTACCCTGGTGATCTGCATGTAATTTCTTTGAGCTGGGAGATTTACTGGTGACATAGTCATAGAAGCTGGACATAATTATTGGGGGGGAGGATTTCTGTGTTATATTAAAGCTCTGTGTGTGCACATGCACAGTGGCCTCAAGTTCCTGGAAACTACATGAGCAAGTCCCTGCAGTTTTCTTGGCAAGGTTTTTCAGAAGTAGTTTGCCATTGCCTCCTTCCAAGGCTGAGAGAGAGGGACTGGCCCAGGATCACCCAGCTGGCTTTGTGCCTAAGGCAGGACTAGAATTCACGGTCTCCTGGGTTCTAGCCTGTTGCCTTAACTACAAGACCTAATTGGCTCCTATTAATGCATTACAGCATAATGCTCCATAACAATAACATTTTAGGGAGGTGAAAATGGTGCCCCGGAGCCTGTCTGCCAAACACAGCTATAGGCTCACCTATCTACCAAGTCAGCAATCCTGAAAAACATGATGGATGATCTCTTATCTTGCAAGTGGGAGGCTGAGAAACAATGGCTTGTGCAAGGCTACCTCCCAGGTTTAGAGCCGAATTCAGCGCAGATTAGTGTTCCTCCAGGCATGTTGCTATGGTGTTCTCCCATAACAGCACAAAGTCAGCTCTCTAATCTCCTCCCAGTATGTTAGTTCACATGACTGTTCAGACACATGCATTGGCCATCAGCTGGCCATGTGTACTTAGCACCAACCCCTAATGATTTTGTAAGGGGGTGTGGTGGTTTAGCAGTAGGAGATGTTGGGATAGTTGATGGGACTTCGGTTGGAATGGGGAACAAGAGCTCACATCTGCCTTTAAGAACCTTATAAACTGTTCTGGGATCCCAGAGTTTTGATCTACTGGTGGACTCCTCCACATATCTGCTCAGAAGTAAATCCCACAAGTTAAGCTAGGCCAGTGTTTCTCAACCTTGGCCACTTTAAGTTAGGCCAGTGTTTCTCAACCTTGGCCACTTTAAGAAGTGTGGAGTTCAGCTCCCAGAATTCTGGGAGCTGAACTCCACACTTCTTAAAGTGGCCAAGGTTGAGAAACACTGACACAGGCAAATACCCTTAGTCCTTTGGCTGGCCACACTGATTAACATCATTCTGGGATTTCCTAGCATACCTGGAAGGCTGGCACTCTTCCAAGGATGACCTGTTTCCATACCTAGCATGGAATTACTGCCATGTTCAGGACTAGCCCATGACATTTTGTTACTTGTTTCCAAAGTCACTCTGTATGGTACCCAAGGTTAACCAAGGTATTTTTTCCACCAGAGGCAAAATATCCCTCAGTCCTCTCAAGCAATAAACCTAAACCATGATAACTATTTAACCATGTTTGGTCTGCTTTTTCATCTTCGACGCAAACGCATGTGCTGCCTAAGGCAGTGGGTGTATTTTAACGGTAGGGCTGGCTCTGCCCTATAAAATAAGGATATGATTTTGCCCTTAATGATGAACATAGGAAAAAGGAGATTTTGATATTCTGTATCAGGAAGGGTTAAGTAGGAAAGCACACAGATGTGCAAGTGGTGATAATACATACCATCTCAAGCACTTTGTCATTTATTTATTCAATGACCCATTGTTCCTAGTAGCTGTGATTTGGAGAAACACCCCTTTCTTGGCCCTGTCAATATATTTTTTCATAGCTTTGTTCTGATATGGTGCCAGGAAATTAGTTTAGCGATGCTTCTGGTGGGGAGTGGCCTGGAGGGGAGGTACCCCTACCGGCTGGGAGGCAAGCATCTCAACTCTTTTTCCTAATGGAAACCCCCCCATGGTACCCTCTCCCTGTGGGCCAACTGGAAGAATGATTGCAAGTCAGTTAATACTTGGATGGTTGAGCTTCAATGGACCTAACCCTTCAACGTTTTAAGAAGCCAGTTCAGTAGTGGTGGGCTTTATATGCCATGCTAAGTCAGAGTCTGTTTTAACCATGGCAAAAAGAGGCTGGGGTGGCCTCCTGTACAAATCATGCTGAAACCATAAATCAGAATTTATTCATGGGAGTTTACAGGTAACAGTAACATGAACCAACTAAATTACACTTTAGCATGATTTGTGAAATCAGCCATGGCAGTTTGTGAGACATGGTTTGTTTATTTATTTATTATCCTGCCTTTATTATTTTTATAAATAACTCAAGGCAGCGAGCATACCTAATACTCCTTCCTCCTCCTCTTTTCCCCACGACAGCAACCCTATGAGGTGGGTTGGGCTGAGAGAGAGGGACTGGCCCAAGGTCACCCTCTCGAAAGGCCGGCTTCCATGCCTAAGGCAAGGCTAGAACTCACAGCCTCCTGGTTTCCAGCCCAGCACCTTAAGCACTAGACCAAACTGGCTCTCATGATTTAGTGTTTGGGGTGAGCCAAGCCATTCTATCTTGTTCTACAATCCATGGTTAAATTCAACCACGGCATGGCAAAATGTCACTATATGGAAGTAGTTTACTAGGTTGAGGATCATATTCTGCATCTTTGATGTCAGTTCTTGTGAGATGGCACCATATGTCTGTTCCTACCGATAAATCCTAAATTAATATTCATCATAAAAACTGAGGCCATTCACTTCCCTGGTTCTTTCTTCTAGGGATGGAGGTTTCCAAAGCCACCAAAATTTTTGTCTCAACTGGACGCCGGATCTTCACCATTGGCTTTGCCTTGCTCATATTATCAATTCTGGCATGGGCCTACATTACAGGCATCCAACTCGTTGCTGACCAATACCACATCATGGCCTTTGGTCTCTATGGAGCCTTCCTCGCATCCCACCTCATCATCCAAAGCTTCTTTGCTTTCCTGGAGCATAAGAAGATGCGGAGGGACTCGCTGACTTGCAGCTATACCAAGGCAGTGGCCCTCACCATCTCCGCGTATCAGGAGGACCCAGCCTACCTCCGTGAGTGCCTTCAATCTGTCAAGGCAACCCTGTATCCCCCAGAGAAGCTCCGGATCATCATGGTAATAGATGGCAACAGCACTGAGGACCAATACATGATGGATATGTTCCAAGAAGTCTTCGCTGGAGAAGATGTGGGCACTTTTCTTTGGGAGAACAACTACCACCACCAACCTCAGCTGGATGTGGATAAAGGAGACAGTGGTTACCAGACGGGGGATGAGCCCTCTGCCTACACTGAGATTGATATGGAGGACCCTGGACAACTGGTGGTGGAAGAGCTGATCCGCACCAAGAGATGTGTCTGCATCATGCAAAAATGGGGTGGGAAGAGGGAAGTCATGTACACAGCTTTCAAGGCCCTTGGGAATTCAGTGGACTATGTTCAGGTACCAGGCATATTTTCTGGTTGTTTTACAGTATTGTGTCACTTATCTCACCTTCCATTTAAGGAGCTCAGTGTATACTACAGTGTATCCCCCTTCATTTTTTATCTTTAGGGTAATTCTAGACAGGTGGTGACTAGACCAAAAACATACAATGACCTTCAGAGCTCAGTGGAGATTTGAACTATGGACTAGTTCCATAACTAATCTCTTCCAGATGTGTCAGCAAAGTTACCCTGACATCCTGATCATGTATGGGGGTGCTGGGATTTGTAGTTTGGCACATCTGGAAGGTACTTGGTTGGGGAAGTTGACTCTAGAGCTTATTCTTCATCCAAGCAGCTAAGCACCCAATTGTTTATCTGCCTTGAAACATGCCCATCTTTAGTTATGGCCTCTTTACTGTGGTTGGACTATGATTTCTTTCATCTCACTGATTATGATGTCTGTAGATTGTGATTTCAGCTGCTGAGAGTGGTCATTGTATAAGTTCTGGAAGTCATAAATTTCCCACTATGTCCAACCACCACAGCTGGAAGCTAAAATGCTAAGCAAACTCTTGGTGGTGGAACCTCACTGACCTTGATTGATCTGAAAGAAGAAGAAAAAGAAACAGCTTTGTGAATTACCTTCCATAGGGCGTTCTTCCTTTTATCTCTTCAGCCTCTTTATCGTTAACCCTGTAATCTTGATTTTCTAGAAAACGAGTAATGCGTTCTCTCTCATTTGTGTACACATCAGTTCCAAGATTAGACATCTCTCATTCCCGTTCTACAGATGGGGCAACTGAGGAAGTAAACGGCTATGCTTTTAAGCCAATCAGTGACTGTTATAAGCTAAGATAGGCTGCACTTGGTTGTTTACTAGACTGTGCACTTTCATTGCATTACAGTTGCTGCAAATGGCATGTATTTCTATGTAATGGGCTGTGAGAAGAAGCTTGGGAGACAGGAGGAAGAGCCACAACATAGACAACAGTCTGATAAACAAAATCTGAGTCCAGAGAAGGAATGGGGGTGAAGGAAGGATCTCAGAAGGGACCCTCCTTAGTTCTCTGGAAAGTAAAGACAGGGGAGGGGGGAAGTGCTTTCAGACTTGCAAGATTTTGTAACTTTAACCTTAGAATAAAAGCTGTCACACTCATGGTTTTGTTTTCCTGTGGAAACTGACCTTTACTTTCCAGAGAATTAGAGAAGGTCCCTTCTGAGATGTTTTCTGCACCCCGCTCCCTCTTCTGGACTCAGATTTTGTTTATCAGACTGTTGTCTACTGCGGCTGTTCCTCCTGACTCCCAAGGTTATTTTCACAGACCCTTACAGTGTATGAATTCCTCTGGTTCTGATGTGGCCTTTGGGCCAGCTTGTACATGTGCGTACACCACGCTTAATGACAACCAGATATAAAATATATTTAAGGAGGTCCACAAAGAAGCAGCATAGTTTTGGTGAAGAAAGGGAAGTTCCAAAATCTGTGGCAAGTCATCAAGTTGATGCTGCATCTCTCCTGCAAGGACTGTGCAATCTGAGCCGGTCCTTGGAATGAAGAGTTCTGGAATGAAGAATGGAGTCCTTCTGGACTTGGGATCCAGATTCCAGCAACTCAGATCCCCTTGGCAAGTTGAAGGGGTATCATCATTAGACTAAACTCTTGGCTTCTCCCAGGTATGTGACTCAGACACCAAGTTGGAGCCGGAGGCAACGGTAGAACTGGTGAAGGTGCTGGAGTCAAATGAACGCTATGGGGCTGTCGGCGGAGATGTGAGGATCCTCAACCTCTCCGACTCCTACATCAGCTTCATGAGCAGCCTGCGCTACTGGATGGCTTTCAACATTGAGCGTGCCTGCCAGTCCTATTTCAACTGTGTCTCCTGTATCAGTGGTCCCTTAGGTAAGGCTTCCACCACGAACAACGTCCAAGTCCCTTCTCTGAGGAAACGATGCAGTGATATTGGAAAGATGAGTGTGTTTTCCTGCTCCACTGTATTTTTTTTATCTGACCCCTTCTTGTTATTGGCCTCATCAGGTCTGTATCGGAATGACCTCCTACAGCAATTTCTGGAGTCCTGGTACAATCAAAAGTTCCTGGGAACACACTGCACTTTTGGGGATGATAGGCACCTTACCAACAGGATGCTGAGCATCGGCTATGCCACCAAGTAAGGAAATCTGGATATCTGATGGAATAGGAGCAATATGGAATGAAATGTAACCAATGTAAGAAGTCTGTTGAGGCAGTGCGTTTAGGATGCTAAATTTCTACAGGTAGGAGGTCCCATTTCAAAACCTAACTTGGTTGGTGAAGCCCTCAAGGTTAAGCTTCTGTGACATCTTGACTTACAGGGTTATTGTGAAAACACAGAAATGGGCCTTTGGGAGCAGTCAAGGAAAACTAAGAAATATCTGACATTTTTTGAAGGTTTGCCTTTTTAACTGACACTGGCGGCAGAACTTGCAGGTGCTGTGCTACCCAACCACAAGTAAATTCAGGCCCTTCTTATCTTTTCCAGTGTTTGGTACTGAGCTGACATAATAAATCTTTGCCAAAATGTTATTCCTATTAATATGTTGTGTTATGAGTTATATGTTATGTTATATGTTATATGTTATGAAATCAAATTGGTTCAGGCTTGAACTACTAAGGTTGTGCTGTGCACTTAACACTGCACAACAATTTTCAGTATTCCCAGACTCTTTTGCTAGGTTCATACGATATGATAAATCTGGGTTAATGAACCTAATTTCTGCTTTTACATAAGATGCTTTGCCCAAATAAAGGAAGTGTATTATGAACGTAATATGAAAAGCTATTGATGTAGTTTGCAAAGAGAAGGGCTGGATTTCCACATCTTGAAACCACAGATTTTCCAACCCCTTTGCACCTAGTTTAGGGCATTGCATACACACTCAGAAAAATACTTGCATGGCCTTTCTCTCATTTCCTCACAACAATAACCTCATGAGGTAGGGCACCATCATTCCCACTTTGCAGATAGGAATGGGATGGGTTTCTCCAGGGCTGTAGTGTCCCTTGCAGGTTTCTTGGGCCAGACATCACCCTTTTATGCTCCAGTTCCCACTGCAGGTATTTTGGACCAAGGTTTCAGCTACAATAGCCAATGATCAGGAAAGGACCAGTACAGAGAGGACTCAAGACCATAATGGAGTCAAATCATGTCTTGTTCCTTTGATGCTAATGTTCTCCTCCTCCCTTTTCTTGTACCAGATACACAGCCCGTTCCCGATGCTACTCAGAGACCCCATCCTTATTCCTACGTTGGCTGGCTCAGCAAACCCGTTGGACAAAGTCGTACTTCCGGGAATGGCTATACAATGCCCTCTGGTGGCACCGACATCACCTCTGGATGACTTACGAGTCAGTGGTCTCTGGCATCTTCCCTTTCTTTGTCACAGCCACTGTCCTGCGGCTCTTCTATGGGGGGAACCTGTGGGATGTGCTGTGGGTGTTGCTCTGCGTCCAGCTGGTCGCCTGTGTAAAGGCCCTTTATGCTTGTTGGCTGAGAAGTAGCCCAGTCATGCTCTTCATGTCACTCTACGCTGTCCTCTACATGGGAGGCCTACTCCCAGCCAAGTACTTTGCCATCTTGACCATGAACAAGAGCAGCTGGGGCACCTCAGGCCGGAAGAAAATGGTGGGCAACTACATGCCTCTGCTACCTGTTTCCATCTGGGGTCTGCTTCTGTTGGGAGGCCTGATCTATACTATCTACCAAGAGGCCCTGGCTGATTGGACAGCAGAGGTCAAACAAACCGAGATCTGGTACTTGCTTGCTGGTTTGGCCATCTACTCGGGCTATTGGACATTCATGGTCATGCTTTATTGGGTCTGGATTCGGAGGTGCTGCCGGAAACGAATGGACTTCTACAGCCTTGAGGTGTGAGCAGGGAAGAGGGTGAAGATCTCCAGACTCCTGGGTTCTCCTCCAAGCTGTAGCAGTACAGAGCAGCTTAACTGGAGCATCTCCAGGGTCAGGCTAGAAGTTTATAATTTAGGGGGAAGTCCGACTCTTTCCCTCTCGTCTTTTAAACCCATGGTGAAGTTTAGACTCCTTGGTTCTCTCCTTGGATCCAGGGTGGAACCAGATGATGGTACAGGAGCTGTGAGGGTGTGTTTGTTTGTGTGTGTGTCTCAGGGAGGATATTTATTTTATCCAACAAAACATGAGGGGTTACTTGCTGTCCTCTCTCTCCCTGTCCTGAGGAATGTTTCTGATCTGAAATTTATTTATTACTGCTGAGTTTTCTCATTCCAGGAGTACTTATGTGCCCAGGTACTCTTTGAATTGCAGCCACCTCTTGGTTGGAGCCACTGGGTGATGCCACCACACAGGGGTGTGGGCTGTACAGGGACTTACTGAATTATTGCACTGAAATGCTGGTGCCACAGCCACTGAATGAAAAGATGGGAATGTTGGGTCCATTGCTTGTTGCTGTAGTTCTCTTGAAGTCTGCAGGAGACAGGGTCTTGCTGAGATAAAAAGATGGAGTGGTGGAAGCTAAGATCAGATTTTTGCATCTGTGGATGCTACATAATTTTAAACAGTCTTTTGTGGCTTTTTTTTTTTTTTTGCAAAAAGAAAAAAAATAATTTGTCTTCTGCCTTGTGAAAGACTTGATTACAAAAGAAATACAGACGTTTACAAATGCGTGAGAGAAGCTGGAAAATTCTGCCTTCCTTGATTCTTTTTCTCCTGGAAAGAAAGCTGAGGGGTGGGTTGGATTTGCACCAACCTTCTCTATTTTTTGCCATAATATTGTCTCAGTGGAATTGGAGGAACATCTTTCTTGCAGGAAAAAGAAGGACCTGAAGTTATTTATTTGCCGTATTTTAATAATGAACAGGAGGGCTATTTAATTTTTTTTTTTAAGGAAAAAAAGTTGAATGATGATTTAAAAAAACTTTTATAAGTAATGTAAAATAAAACATTATTTATTTTATAAAACCTCTTTCCTGGTGTTTTATCCTAATGTTATTTTTCCCAGGCCAGGCAAATTTAGTGATAAGCTAAACAAACCTATAAGCAAATTTAGTGATAAACTGGTTGAATGCATCTGTTACACAATAAAATGCAGGACGTACAGCAAGATGTCCAAAGGACATGGTGAAAAAAAGTTTTTAAAACTGGGTGGGGCTTAAATTGCATTGCTGTGTCTGCCTTCATGAGCGTTTTAACCATACCCTGCAGAGACCCTTGATTTGCAGTTATCCTGCAACAACCCAACAAAATAAGCAGGTGCTATTTGATCACTTCATTGTTATTAGGTTACCAGATGATAGTACTTCTCTGTGTTGTCAATGTATTAATGGAACAATGCCCAGAAGATCTAAGTGACTTCTGCTAACAGTTGGATGTAAATATAACACTGAGGGATAAATTATCACCACATTGGCTGAGGTTGAAAAGTAAGCTCCAGCAAGATCATCAGGACACTATCTTGTGGAAGAGACTACATTCTGTGAGTCCCTCTCCGAGATCCTATCTACCAGGTGGTGAAGACACCATGGTTGATGGTAATGGAAGCTGCCAAGTCATCTAAGGGAACTAACTGTGCATTGCTATCTATCATCTACCTATTTATCATCTCCAATCTCCATATCCATATCCATATCCATCCTATAAAATACAACTGACCAGAAAAGCAAAATACCAAAACCAATCCAATACAGGTCAACTCAAAATAAAACAAGGCAAATCAAGGTGGCACAACCACCCTATTCCCCCGAGCCTGGGAGAACAACCACTTCTTCAACAGTTTTCTGAATGACGTAAGGGTGGGAGCCACTCAATTATCTGGGGGGAGATCATTCCAAAGGGCAGTAATTACAACAGAGTAGGCACATTTCCTGGATCCTGCAATGTGACATTCTTCTAACTGATCCTCCTCAGCTGGACTGAATCAGATGGGCACAGACAACTGGATAGTTATCTCTGGCAACTGATATAGGTACCAGCAGATGACATTGTCTCTGGTAACCAAATCAGCCTTAGCCTGACCAAAAGGCCAACTGAAATTGGTTCAGAAAGTCTCATTCTGATGTATCTAAGATTGCCATTCTACCACCATTTGGGACAGATAACAAAGAGTAGCCTGGGGGAAGAACCAGATTTCCACTGCCTTCCAAAAGGCCAGTAGGGTCAGGGTCATCTGCATCTCCCAGAGGGAGGCTGTTCCATAGGACAGGTGCCAGGACAGAGAAGACACACTTCCTAGGACCCACCAGGAACACTGCTTCACCAAGGGGATGTGGCATATACCCACTTTGCCAGATCTGGTGGGATGGGTGGAAACCACGGGGATAGGTGTTTATGAAAGATTGCACTACCCTGATGAAAGTCATCCTGGAGTTCCCTGTGGGAGAGAGGAAGCCAGTTTAAATAAGGAGAAACCTATGTATGGGATTCTACAAATAAATGGGTATGAAAGCATTCATTCATTCATTCAATCTATATCACTGGAAGAAACATTAACAATCTCAGATATGCAGATGATACCACTTTGATGGCTGAAAGCGAAGAGGAACTGAGGAGCCTTATGATGAAGGTGAAAGAAGAAAGTGCAAAAGCTGGCTTGCAGCTAAACCTCAAAAAAACCAAGATTATGGCAACCAGCTTGATTGATAACTGGCAAATAGAGGGAGAAAATGTAGAAGCAGTGAAAGATTTTGTATTTCTAGGTGTGAAGATTACTGCAGATGCTGACTGCAGTCAGGAAATCAGAAGACGCTTAATCCTTGGGAGAAGAGCAATGACAAATCTCGATAAAATAGTTAAGAGCAGAGACATCACACTGACAACAAAGGTCCGCATAGTTAAAGCAATGGTGTTCCCCGTAGTAACATATGGCTGTGAGAGCTGGACCATAAGGAAGGCTGAGAGAAGGAGGATAGATGCTTTTGAACTGTGGTGTTGGAGGAAAATTCTGAGAGTGCCTTGGACTGCAAGAAGATCAAACCAGTCCATCCTCCAGGAAATAAAGCCAGACTGCTCACTTGAGGGAATGATATTAAAGGCCAAACTGAAATACTTTGGCCACATAATGAGAAGACAGGACGCCCTGGAGAAGATGCTGATGCTAGGGAGAGTGGAGGGCAAAAGGAAGAGGAGCCGACCAAGGGCAAGGTGGATGGATGATATCCTAGAGGTGACGGACTCGTCCCTGGGGGAGCTGGGGGTGTTGATGACCGACAGGAAGCTCTGGCGTGGGCTGGTCCATGAAGTCACGAAGACTAAATGAATAAACAAACAAACAACAAACATATGGCTCATATAATGATTCTAGATGTTGCCCAACAATCCATAAAAACAAAGATAACAAAAATCCCCATGGAGAGGTTCCTGGTCAAGCTAAGCCCTAGTTTTCTCCCCATTTCTTCCTAAGCCAGCATTTGACAGGTGGACCTGGTAATGTCAGCCTCCGAGGTAGACCAGACAGGAAACACGACAAGATGAGCTAATTCTACTTTATTGTAAGGCTACATTAACAGAACCTTGCAAGTCTGAAAGTACAAATCTCCCCCTGTCTCTTTTTACAGCCTGGTAAGTTAGAGCGGATCCTTTCTCTTTCTCTACCCATTATGCAGTTGTGGGTTCCTCCCTCTTTTATCTGATTGTTCCCTAGGCAGCATCCCTTTCCCTCCTCTCTTAAAGTCATTCTCACATACCATTACAGGCAATCACTGCCTTGCTCAGCACCATTAACCCTAACCCTATATAAACTTGCCAAATAACTAAATAAGTAAATAAAATACTGGGAAGCACATCACATACCCGTAAAGCAGTGCTGAACATTTCTTAATGCAACAAGGATCTCTGCCAGTCCCTGATGAAGACACACCCCTTGTTCATGAGTCCGCCTTTAGGTTTATCCCCCTACCCGACCCTTCCCTTCCTCGTCCCCCATCCTCAAGTCTCTCATATGGGAAGGGGATTATTCATCCTTGGCATAGATTTGAGACAGCAACTTACTGAACAAGGTGTCTCATTCAGTCTTTAGTTCTGCAAGACGTAGACAGACAAGCAAATGACGCTGCAATCTTCCTTTGGTCCACCCTGGTTTAGGAACGTTTTCTTCAGTTGCTACAAAACATCTGGTTTGAGGGATCTGGGTAGTCACTGAGTCAGGCTTTGGAAGCCAGAAGCTACAGCATACGGGAAATTAACCATACTTGATAGATGAATCTGCAGGGAGAAACAGCTGTCTGAAGGAAGGAAGTGTAGATCTCATCCTGCAGAATATCAGGGCTGCAATCTGGACCCAGCACAACATGACTCAGTCACTGGGGGAATTTGCTCTTTACAAGGGAAAGAGGGTTTGTGAGAAAAAGGCATTAGCTCAGGGGGAGCATGCATACTTTGCAGGTTAAATCCCCAGGACCTGTGGAGGGAGGAAAGATGGAACCCCAGAGACCAACAACAGGATTTGCCAGTTCGTAGTCTCCTTGTGAAGACAGCCAGTTTGGTGTAGTGGTTAAGGCACCAGGCTACAAACCAGGAGGCTGTGAGTTCTAGTCTTGCCTTAGGCACAAAGCCAGCTGGGTGACCTTGGACCAGTCACTTTCTCTCAGCCCTAGGAAGGAGGCAATGGCAAACCACTTCTGAAAAACCTTGCCAAGAAAACTACAGGGACTGGCCCAGGAGTCAACACTGACTCGAAGGCACCCAGAAACACTCTGCTTATGAGCACAGTTTCAGACTTTTTGCAGCTCTGTTTCGAAAAACTAAGGCTGGGATTATTTGACATGGAAAGCATTCAATGCCACTATTAAACCACATCCAGGTAAATGAAAAAGGAGTTTGGTTTGATCTAGTACATATTAGGACAATGCAACACTTTGGACCTGAAGGGAAAAGGTGTTTCAGAATGCGGGGGAGGGGGTGGAATGAATATAGCACCAGTCCCATAGAATCATAGAACTGTGGAGTTGGAAGGGACACCACGGGTCATCTAGTCCAACCCTCTGCCACGTGCAAGAAAGCCAATTTAAGCCATCGCTGAGTGTTGGCTGTCCAGCCTCTTCTTAAAAACCTCCAGATGGAGAACCTACAATTATGTCACGATGCTAACAATGTTGCTGGGGCTTATACCAGACGCTGATGTCTGGAGGACACCCACATTGGAAGAGACTGCCATAAGATCTGAAAGTGCCTTTAGGAAATATATTTTAAACAATTCAATAAGAAGTCGATAGCAAAGTTTGGACGGTTAGGGGACGTAATGGACAGAAGGAATAACTTTGAGGAGCAGGAGGAGGAGCTGCAGGCAGAACAGCAATCAGATAAAAGCAATCTGTGTTCCAGGCAAAACTGTAACCTGAGAAGGCGTCTCAGACAAGACCCTCCCTGTCGGGGGGTGGGGGGAAGCACATTCAGACTTGCAAGATTCTGTCACTGTAGCCTTATAATAAAACTAGTATTAGCATGCATGACTTTGGTTTCCTAGTCTAGTCTACCTTGAAGGGCTGAGATGGACATGGGGACAATGAAACTAAATGGGAAGAAAAGGGAGGCAGGAACAGAGGAAATGGCACTTGTCCATCAACACTCAGCACAACACTAGAGCTCTGGGCTGGAGAAGGAATAATGTCTGCCCATGAAACTTCAGAGTTCCCCAAAAGAGCCACAGGGTGTGCACATATGGCTGGGCCTTGGCTATTAATAGCCACATTAATCTGTGACCGAGTCACTCTGGGTGCCGCCCAAGCAAGGCATTTGGAAGGAAACTATTACCAGCAGCCAAAATTCAGCAGTACCTGCAGCTGAGGCTGGCATGGCTGGAACGGACACATGTTGCAAGCAATGGGAGAGGAAACTGAGGGAATGGAAACGCTCTCACAGAGGGAAATGAAGCGATACCCAAAGGCAGACAGGGCCCACCCAGCTGAGCTCAGCACCATGGCGTAGCAGTGGACGAAGCAGAGACAAGCTAAACCCACCCTCTGAGACAAACTCTCTCACCGCTTCTGACATGCTCTAAGGCAGTGTTTCTCAACCTCAGCAACTTGAAGATGCATGGACTTCAACTCCCAGATTCTGGGAATTGAAGTCCACGCATCTTCAAGTTGCTGAGGTTGAGGAACACTGCTCTGAGGACTCTGCTTAGTGCCAGGAACCTAAGGGATTCGCATCTTGGCCCAATCTTAGAAGCAGAATGGCAAACGACTTGCACCTCCAGGCCATAGGCTGGGCAGGGGGTGGATGGGCAAAGGAGTTGTGCTCCTGGTTCATGGAATGCGAAGGTGTGACTTGAACGTTGCCTCTGAAGGCATCTCACAGAGAGCATTCCTGCCTTTTTTATGTTGCTACCAGGAAATTTGGCAAACAAAGCCACAAGGAAGTCCCATCTGCAAAGAGGATGTTTGGGGTCCAAATCCTGCAACCAGAGTCAACCGTTCAGAAGGAGCATCTGGCCAGCTCTTTCTGGATGAAGCCACTTCAAAGCTGCACGTCTAGAAGCATGGTGTACCTTCCCCAACCCGGCAACACCAAACATCTGGAACATAAAAGGTTTGCATGACAAGGCAGCTGCTTGAAGATGATCCGTTCCCACATTTAGTGCCAAATGTCTTATGGTAAGGCCCACTCTTCCATCAACAGTCTTGGCAGGCTCACTAGGCAGTTGATAAGGGGAACCACAGGGCCAAACAGCTGGCTCTAAGTTCTACAATGTTGTAGGTAAGTATGGGGCACCAATTTGGGCTCTCTTTGGCTCATGGAGACACTCCAGTCCCCACTAGAGCTATCAGATCTGAGCTGAGACAACCCAAACAGACAACCCATGATGGCAACTGGAACAGAAAATCAAACCTTTGGCTGCCAATTAATGGTCACCTGCAAGGTTACCACATGGATTGCGTAGCACAGGTCCCCAGGAGATTTAAGGAAGCTTTGGCCTCTCAGGAATTTAAAACATGGCTTGTGCCTGCTGTAATTTGCTGCTCAGAGTTCACTCCAGCTAAACAAGTGTGGACTAATGCCCTGACTGCCGGGAGCGGCAGCAACCAAGTTTTCATGCCCAGATTCTCCCCATCATTTTCTAGCTAACCCTGTTATGTACTTTAAGGCAAGGATGGGCTTCGGCGTTTTGGGGGGAGGGGTGCTATGGGTAGGGTCAGGATTTTTAAGCTCCTCCCCCTTGGGTTTGGGAGGAAAATTGGGAATGATTTTTGTTTTTTCTAAATTAGTTAAGCCGGAAGTTTTTGAACTGTGGGACACAACTCCGGAGGAGGTCACACCATTTTAGACTTGTACGCCACCTAGAGTCCCTTTGGATGGAGGCAGTGGATTGAGAGAGGGAGAGGGAGAGGGAGAGGTTGCATTGTAAAGAAAAATCTACTCACCCCTGTGCAGGCCCAATAAGGGAGAACAGGCTTGCTCAGGTATAGAGCAACATTCAGAATGAATTGAGACAGATGGCTAAATCCATGGTCAAAACTATCCACCAATCACAGCAGTTTTAGTGATTATTTAGTCTTCCTGAGGAAGGGGGGGGGGGTCACACACATTCATTCATCATTTTAGGGGGCTGCAGTATCCTAACGGCTCAGGACCTGTCCGCCCTCTCAGGGAGACCAGGCTAAGAATCAGACACCTTGCAGACCTTAAGCTACTTTTATTAGAACAGCTGTAGCAACCGGATCTTGCAAGTCTGAACATGCTTCCCTTCCTCCCTCTTTTATCTTCATTAGAATTAAGGGGAGGCCTGTCTGAGGTGTTTCCATAAAGTACTACCTTGGCTTGGGGTCAGTCTTGTTTATCTTGGGAGCGGATCTTCCCTCTGTCTTCCAAGACCATTCTCTTTACTCACTCCAGGACCCCTGAGTTAAGCCTATTTTAGGGCTTGCAGTCCCTCAAAATTGCAGGAAAGTATGCTGCTTTTGGCCAAAGGTAGCTCAGGGTCTGGGTCTACAAAAGGAAGGCTCAGGGACCTTTGTGTTGTTCATTCATGACTTAAAAAGGTTAAACATTCCTAAATATTTTTAAACATAATTTTTAATATGGAAGGGAAGGATATTAAGGCTTCTTTTAAACATCTGCAAACAAAGCAGGGGCTTTATGTGCAAGCATGCGCATGCAATATTTTCTGAGCCACACTCCTCCCTGACCCAACTTGTTGCTGCGTAATCCAGGTCATAGCACACAGCAAAGCTTCCCACCTAATTTACACAGTTAAGGACTGTCTCGTTCCATCCAAAGACTGAAGGAAGCTGCCAATCAAGTTAACATTATGTCCATCTGATCTTTGTGCATACACACCCAGAATATGCAGAGACAGACAAACACACAGCCTGGAGACCGATATCTGTGCAATTTACATTTTGCATATTGCCCTGCAAACATGGTGGGTTATTTTTTTCTGTAGTAGAATTGGTCGTGCTGAACCAGTGAATTCTCTTGGTTTTAACTTTACATGGGAAGGCTGGCACGCTTATCTATCTATCTATCTATCTATCTATCTATCTATCTATCTATCTATCTATCTATCTATCTATCTATCATGTTTCTTTATTGCCCATCTCATATGAAACGACTTTGGGTGGTTATATTAAGGAAGGACAAGGCCTTCCATGTGTTGCAGAACTACAGCCCTAAGGGTGGCTCCTATAGATGGTAAGGAGTTCTGGTTCAGCCACATCTGGAGGATTTTGGCTTCAATAGGTAACAGTAAAGTCTTCTTCAAGTTGAGCTCCATTGTAGATTTTAGGGATGCATCTATGTAGTCTTCATTGCCACCATGTGGTAAAATCTAGCCTAAACCCCTGGGGATTACCTGGTGGGCTCCCATCCAAGAACTAACTAGCTTCTACCCTGCTTAGCTGTTTGAGATCAGCCACGCCAGCTCTATATTAAAACCACACTGGGAGACAACAATCCTTATTTTCATTGAACTTTCTCCAAATACCTTTTCTGAGATTTATCGCTCTGCAGTATCCCCATATAGATTATTTCCTTTAGGGTCTGCAGTCAAAAATCCTTTAGTTTCTGCATTCTATTAAGTTAATACATTTTTGATCATGTATAAAGCTGTATATTGTTTTTGTTTTATTGTGACGTGACGACGATGACGACGACGACAATGTGTAGGGACAAGAAAACTGAATATAGAGCTGGCTTAGCCCAGTATGTATCTGAAAGCAGGGGGTGTAGGGTGGAAGTCCTGCTCTTTGCTTTCCAATTGGTTTTTGGTGCCATCTTCTGGATAACAATTTACACACAGCTGTGCTTTCTTCGCCCTTTCAATGTAACGCCCTTTCACTTCCCTGCTTCAGCTGTCTCATCAGAGTAGCTTTCCTATCCAAGATGTGTAGTCTGTTTTGAAATCCTGGCTAAGGAGTGACTGCACAATGTAAATGGAAAGGAGAGGCAGAGAGGGCAACATTCTACAGCCTTGTTTGTATTTCCAAATTACGATCAGTCCATTAGGACCAGCACATACTGGTCTTAAATTCCAGCAGGATCTCTTGCAGAGGCATGGCCAAGAATCCCATAGTATCTTAAAGACACCTAAAAGACTGGCTTCACAAAATAATTCATCTCTATTTATCCAACATCATTTACTTCTACTTTTAGCTTCTCTCTGGGTTCAAACGAGTGGGTTCCCCATGCTCTCAAAGCGTTCCAAAAGAATTATTTGAAAGGCAGCATATGCTTTTTAAAAATAAAAAAAGTGAATCAAGACACATTAAGTTTGTCACTCCTACTCATCTTTCCCTCCCTCTCTCTTTTGTTCTCTACCCTATTCCACCACTGATTGCTAGATTGCAAACTCCATGGGGCACTGATCTGCCAACTGCCACTCCATCAAAAGACGTCATGTGGATGGATGCCAAAGCATGTTTAAGAGTGGGGAGGACATGGGGCCAAAGAGTCCTCGGCAGAGTAAGGAGCAAAAGAGGGGCAAAATGGGAATCCACACTTGCAAATGGCTCTGTGGGTTGGAGTATTCTCTGGGTGATAAAAAATCAGTATCAGGGCATTGCAGTTCAAGCTGTGCCCCTTTTGGGTGGCATGCAATATTGGAACACATATAGGGAGGGAGATGGAGATGGAGAACTATTGATTCTCATAATAACCCCACAAGTTAGCTTAGGCTGAAAAGCTGCATTCTCAAATTCAAGAAGATGCATGGATTGGCATTAGAGCAGCCTTTCTCAGCCTTTTGACCCTGGAGGAACCCTTGAAATATTTTTCAGGCCTCGGGGAACCCCTGAACATTCAGGCTCAAAGAGAGGCCGGAAGTTATATGGGTAGGCCTGTAGATGTGCATGAACCGTGTTCTTAAACTGAAAATAAAGAATTAAACTTTCCTCTTTCATGTGAAGTTGCCCAGATTTGAAATAATTTTTTAAATAAATTGTGATCTCCCAGGGAACCCCTAGTGTCCTCTTGTGGAACCCTGGTGAAGAAACCCTGCATTAGAGAATTGAAAGGGATTTAGGGATCCATCTGATCCACCTTATGGGTCAACACAACACCTACCATTCAGATTGGACTTACAAATCTCTGATGGAGCTCTCCAAGCCTCTGTTTTCACTGCATGGCTGACCCAACAGGCCATTAATCAATAAACAATAACTCTCCTCTATATGGCTCTGTGCATTTGGCAGTGTGGATCCAGGTCTATGAAACCGATCCCAAGAACTTTAAGACTTAATGCCTGTGTTCACACAACCTATGAATTTCTAAACCCAGGTTAACGAGACACAATGATTATGCTCTCATAATAAAGTGCCTCCTTTCGGGGGGAGATGGGCAGAGATAAAAATTTGATAAATAAATTTGATTAATAAATTTAATTAATAAATAAATAAATATGCCCAAACGAAGACACCATATTTGGCTTATGGACTGTTTTAGACATCATTGTAAGAAAAGGATGAGCTTGTCACAACACAGAGAAGCACAAAGTAACCCCATTTTCATCCAGCCTAGCAAATTGTTCAAATTCTGCCACCAGCATTCTGGAAAATATGAAAAGTTGGCTTGAAGGTAGAAACGTCTGGGGGAGAAAAATGGTACATCGGCCAAGCTATGTTGCTAAATTCTGTTCAAAAAATTGGAATTTGTCTATTTATGAAGCATTATGAAGCATACTTGAACTATTGCCAAAAAGAACATCACGTGTTCCTGAAAAGACTTGCATACCAGATACCAAAGGTGAAATGTGTCAGCTCTCAGCTTTTGAGCTGGCTTTCTATTGGAAGAAAAGAAATACTGGAAAATATAATTCCATTTAATTGAGGTTCAATACATTGTTTTA
This sequence comes from Candoia aspera, assembly GCF_035149785.1. Classification (NCBI taxonomy): domain Eukaryota; kingdom Metazoa; phylum Chordata; class Lepidosauria; order Squamata; family Candoiidae; genus Candoia; species Candoia aspera. Next base: position 20,162,677 of record NC_086162.1, read on the forward strand.
AAACTGAACTCTAGCGGGTCTTGTACAGATGGAATTATTGTTGCATTTGCTTTGTATTTGATTTAGCATTCCCCAGCCCACCCCCCGTTTTGCTTGTAGGCTTATTTTATCTGTATACATACACACAGACAGGATATATAGATATCTATCCTGTTTTATATGCATTCATGTGTTTTTTAGAGGGGATTTAGAGATAAATCCTTTCTCTTTTTTTAGCTGTATTACAGTCAAATACAGTTCGGATCTGCGTGACGGGGTGAGCTCCCGTTGCTAGTCCCAGCTCCTGCCAACCTAGCAGTTTGAAAACATGCCAATGTGAGTAGATTAATAGGTACCGCTTCGGCGGGCAGGTAACGGCGTTCCGTTTAGTCATGCCGGCCACATGACCACGGAAGGGTCTTTGGACAAATGCCGGCTCTTCAGCTTTGAAACGGAGATGAGCACCGCCCCCTAGAGTCGGACACGACTGGACTTAATGTCAAGGGAAACCTTTACCTTTACTACAGTCAAAAAATGTTGTTAAAAAACACCACCTCGGTTTAAGGAATCCTCGAAAATTGTTGATTGATTTATTGATTGATTGGGGGGGCGGGGAGGTGGAGTCTCCTTGCAGTCTCTTCATAAAACAGTGTTCTCCAAGGATCTGCATTTTGGAAAGTGGTTGGTTAAATGGGCTTAAAGCAGATTGGCATCAGGATGCCCAACATGTTTGAACATATGTGTTACCAACATCTGACAGCAGAGGGAGAAAAAATCCCATGTTATCAAGGCACTACAGTACAGTAGTCCCTTGAAGTGCCTCTTCTGAACACACAGACCCAGACACATGGTTTACACTGTACGTGTTCAAATAGTTCTGTTTGCTCACGTCCTCTGTCTTGGTCCCGGAGTTCTTCTGACCCAGGTCTCATTCTCCTTTCGTAATTTGTGGGATTAAAGCTGACACCACTCACACTGTCTCGCCTACGAAGAGTTTGCAAACTTCTAGCCTTCCCTTTGCTGTTGGATCTGCGGCTACTGTTGAAACGTGGAAAACAGCAATGGCTTAACCTGTTCCAGACAGAAGGCAGGGGTCAGCCTCTTTCATCCCCTGTGACCCAGTGACCTGTGGCCTCTGCCTTCATGGCTGGGTGCTGGTGAAAAACTAGTGAGCAGCTGGGGCATTGCATCCTGGAAGACTGAAAACACCCTCCTGCTCTTTGCAGCCTTTTGCACGCACCCCCACGCACACCTGGGGTGCTCATCAGGGGATACGGGATACAGCCACGAGGCCAATCCTCACCAGTTCTTTTAAAGGAACAGACTTGCTACAAGTCCTAATAGCACAATGAGGATTCACTGAAATGACCTGTGGAATCAGATACACAAATCTGTAGAAGATGTAGAATAAAGCCTGCAGAGCCACCTTGTCCACTGACGACTATTTTTGGAAGTCTGCATGGATAACATCCTAATGTTGCTTAGACATCAGGTGGTACTGGAGCAAATTACATCTGGAAGGAATTGGGAAAGTTCTTCCTGTCCTTATATTTTTTGTAGAGAGTAAGAAAGATTTATAAGTAGTCCTCGACTTACGACCACAATTGGGACCAGAATTTCCATTGCTAAGCGAGGCGGTTGTTACGTGAGTCACACCCAATTTTATGACCTTTTATGCTGCGGTTGCTAAGCAAATCACATGGTCATTAAATGAATCTGGCTTCCCCCATGGACTTCGCTTGTTGGAAAGCTGGCTGGGAAGGTCGCAAATGGCAATCATGTGTCCCCAGGATGCTGCAACCATCGTAAACACCTGACGGTTGCCAGGTGCCTGAATTTTGATTATGTGATTGCAGGGACGCTGCCACAGTCATAAGTGCGAGGACTGGTCACAAGACACTTTTTCCAGCACCATCGTAACTTTGAATGGTCACTAAACGAATGGTCATAAGTCAAGGACTACCTGGTATTTTTATTTACAGGACTAATATGGCCACCTATCTCATATAATGATTCTAAGAGGCTCACAACAATCCATAAAACATGGTTACAAACAAAAGTACTCTTCCCCCCAGGCCCAGACCAGACATCCTCGCAGCTCAACCTGCATCCTAGCCCAATACTTGGGGGAAGAGCCAGGTCTTCGAGGCCCTCTGGAAGGCTAAAGGGGTATAGATCTCTCTGATTTCAGGTGGGAGGCATGTCCAAAGGGCTGGGGCACCACCGAGAAGGCACATCTCTCAGATCCTATCAGGTAGCAACCTTTAAGGGAGGGGACCTGGAGCATGCCCACCCTATCTAACCCAGTAGGATGGACAGATATCCTCAGGTGACCTTGATGGAAATATGCAGGAACTGTTCCCTATGCAAAAGGGGCTGAAACTTTTTTTTATCTCCAGAGCAAAAACATAATATTTGGAAGTCGCTCAGCCTTCCTAACTCACTGGAGTATTAGAAGGGAGAGGAGGGACAGCCCAATCAGACTTGCAAGATTCTGTTATTAAAGCCTATCTCAATAAAGTATAGTTCTAGTGTTCCTATGGAATCGATTTTCTGGTCTCGTCTACCTAGAGGGGCTGACATTTTAGAGGGGGTCAATAATGGCTTGATCCACTTCCTGGATGGTATCTATATACTACTAAAAGTCTCGTGTCTGTTTGATATTTTGTTACCTTCAACTGGGCAAAATGGTGCATCGTAGGGCAACAGTTTTTGAACCAAGGTACCTCAAATGCACTAACGTACAGAATGCATCCTAAATCTGGGACCCATGACTCCTGAGGAATTGAAATTTGGCAAATTTTATAAAATTTTCTATGACACAAAAATTATCATAAAACATTTTATGACAGCACAAAATGTCATAAAACCCTTCCTGTGGTTGACTCCTGACATTTGACTGTGCTATACAGTTCACTATGAATGACATGGGCTATTTTCAAGCCAGATGCATCTCTGAATATCTCCCTGAATTTTTAAGGCCTTTTCAACTGTTGAATCTGGTAAGCAAATATCTCTGAAACGATGACCCAACGGGTTGTCTAATGTCATCTAAAGCCAAGCATGTGCAAACTTTGTGTAATTAAATTGCTGTATGTGAGGTTTGACAATGGTTTGGGGCTGCCTGGCAGTTGGTAAGCAAAGCCAAAGGCAACAGAACTGCTAGAAAATTGCACAGCTGCAACTTCTCTCACACCTAAAGATCCACACAACGTTTTCCCAAGCCAAAATACACACAAACACTTTCCTTCCCCTAACCTAGCTCTTCCTTCTCCCTGGACTAACCTGAGGTGTGCAGCCATCCTCAAAAAGATCACAACCCCCTAATAAACAGCATGCATTGAGGGGGAAAAAAGGAGTGAAAAATATTTATTTATTTTATTTAAAACATCTGCTCAGCCGCCCATCTTAAAACCAAACTTTGGGCATCCTGCAACCCAACCATAAAAGCAATAATGCGCAGCTAAAACCAAAAAGCAGTAAAACAAACAAACAAAAAATTATCCTGCATGCGTTCCATTCGCTCAACAGGTTTGCACGCTGTTGGTATGATTAAATGTTTTTTTTAAAAACTCCCCATAAGTCAAAACCTGGAAGCAATAAAGAAAAAAAAAAGATAGGCTAAAATCGCTTCTGAGCTATACCATCCCTCTGTCCAGAGGGTGACGCTTATGTGCAAAACCTTCAAACATGTAATTCTCCCACTTTCAGTCTGAAATGGTCCAGTCCTAGGAATTCTGTAGCACGTGATTATCTCAGTAGGCAGGCAGTAAGCAAAGATTGTCTTTCTCTCCATTCTACCCCTGCTGGAGGGAATGTAAACTGCAGGGTCAGCCTTCTATTAACCCTAGAGTAATGCTAGGATTAGGCCTGAGTTTACAATCACACCCTCACAACCATAATGAGATTGGTTTGGGCTGAGCATGTTGTACGAACCATGCCAATTTTGATTGAATGAACAAACCATGATTAATCAAACCCTAGCTTAACAAAACATGTGAACTTGGCCATGAGTTCTGTCCTCCATAATCCCTCCTGCCGGATGAGACAGTATCTTCAGTGTCTCTTTTAGTGTTACTCAACCTTAGCAACTTTAAGACGCGTGGACTTCAACTCCCAGAATCCCCCAGCCAGCATGCTGGCTGGGGAATTCTGGAAGTTGAAGTCCACGCGTCTTAAAGTTGCTGAGGTTGAGAAACACTGGTATATGTGTTTATGGACCTGGGTGTCAAGTTTTATATGTATATATGTGTCAAGAGATTATTTTGTCTTGTATCCATGCTAGCATTCATGACCTGTAAGCATGCTCATAGCTATAGCTGATTTTATCTATTGCATAGATAACCACAACTTTGTGGTTGCGGATGTACAAGTAGCAGCCACCGAGCTAATTCCCACTAAGTACCAGCACAAAAAAAAGTGGTAACTTTATGACTCTAGTGAGGTCTAAAATCTCAAAAAGAGGGATCTCCCCTCATCTGAGCAATGATGCTGGCATCACAAGGTTATATAAGGTCCTTGCAAATTCATCACAAGCACATACCATCTCTCACAGTATAATTCCCAGCATGCTCTCTGATTTCCTAATCCAGTTTTCTCTGGACTAGCAAATGCTCCTAGGAAGCTCACAGATCTCTCATCCTGCACAATGCATATTGAGACTTTGCACCCACTTGAATTTGTATGGATTAGAATCTCTCTTTCACATATGTATTCAGCCAGGTGTGGATACCCATCACTGACTAAGCCAATGCAGAGTATGATGTGTTCTTGAAAGCTGCCAAGGTATACAGCCTCAAACATGCACCTCTAGATTCTGTCTCCAGTGGCTAGAAGAACATGGTGTTTGCTCCAGGGCTTTATGGGGCAGTCCTCCTTGGTTAAATCTCATTTTTTTTCCCACTTAGAAGAAGCCAGTGTCAGTTTTCTGCAAGGGCGTCAGCTGCAAACTACAGCATTAGTGTCCTTGGTTGACCTACTGTGCTAAAACTAACAGCAAAGTCAACAGCAATTTCTGTGCTGGGTTAGGGTGGGGGAGAAAGTAGATGTTCTCTGCCTTTCCTGTATAAGCTGAGTTCCCAACACCATTGGTAAATTGAGACAATAGAAGGAGCTGCCCTTTACACATAACCCCCAATTCCAGGGGATCCTTCTTCCTTACGTTCCCCAGTCTCCAGATGACATACAAAAAGTAAAGTCATCCATTTTCTAGAACAGTCTTTCTCAATCTTGACAACTTGAAGATGTATGGACTTCAGCTCCCAGAATTCCCCAGCCATACATCTTCAAGTTGCCAAGGCTGAGGAACACTGTTCTAGAACATAAACCCAAAAGTTCAGTAATGAACAAATATATTTGTCCTGTGCTGATGGGACAAAACCAGTCATCTAAATACTGCCAGGGAGGGAGGACACACATAAGCATAGCTATAAGAAATGTGTCTTGATAGATGAGTCAATGGGGGGCGTGATTGATAAAGAAGTACCATATTAACAAATGATGATGCCCTGAGGTATGTTTCTGAAGCCTTCTAACATGGACTCAGGGCTTTTTCTCTCAGAGGTGGTCTCACTGTCATTCTCAGATAGATGCTGCCTATCTGATTTGGATCTCCAGAGAACATCTGCTGAAGGTCCCCCCTTATCAGGGGTGTGGCAGGAGTGGGCTTGTATAGGGGGTCCCCTCCAATGGAATCAGCCCCTTATGGGACAAATAAGTTTGACCCCCACTGACCTGGCTCTTCCAGAGGGCTTTTGAGATTCATTGCAAAACCATTCAACACAAACATTAGTTGTGTTGTTATATTTATCATATTTTCTGTTCCATTCTATTTTATTATTATTCTATTTCTTTTAATGTATACTTGTAAACTGCTGAGATGGAAATGAACATTGAAGGAGCAGGAGAGAAAAAGTATTGACACTTTTGGTATTGGGGAAGACTCCTGAGAGTTCCATGAACAGCCAAGAAAACAAACGAATGGATCATTGAAGAAATCAACCCAGAGTTCTCCTTCAAGGACAAATGACCAGGCTCAAATTATCCTACTTCAGATACATTATGCAAAGACTTAGCTCTCTGGAGAAGGCTCAGATGCTGGGAAAGGTGGAAGGAAAGAGCAAAAGAGGATGACCAGCAGCAAGGGGGATGGGCTGAGTTACAGTGGCAGTGGGGGCACTGTTGGAAGACCAGAAGGACCACGTTAGGGACAGATCATCATGAAGAGGGTCTATCTGTGTGGTCATTCAGAGTCAACACAGACTTGATGGCAGATAATCAATCAAAGCACCAAGAGTCTTGACCAGATCAGTGTATAAATAAAACAAAAAAATAAATGAATATTACCTTTTTTTTCCAAATAGGAATGCAGGCTCTCCAGCAGAAGAAGTTTGTGTGTGTGTGTGTGTGTGTGTGTTTGCTGGATTTTTGTTTTTTTAACAAAAAAAAGATGTGAAGCCTTATACAATTCCAGACAGTGTGAGGAAGTAATCACCTAATCTTTCCACCCAAACCCCCCCCTCTCCTAACACTTCTCTGTCCCTAGGGAAGATAACAATATCTCCAGTCCCTCCCAGGCCTGCCACCTTGGAATCATTTTTAACACCCATCAGTAACTGGCTTCCTTGCAGGCAGAAATTGACAGCTTTTTCTCCTCCAGTTGAAAGAGAGCTCTGCTCATTTATTCCTGACTGCTGCCCTGTCCGTGGAGATAGAAGAAAAAATGAAGCTTTCCCAGTTGCTTAGGGGAGGGGGAAAATACTCTTCTTTGGGCTTCAGTGGGAGATATTTCAAAAGCAGCATTTTGGTGCAGGGAGCAGAAACCAAGAGGGGAACATAGAAACACAGAATTGTGGAGTTGGAACAGACCTCCAGGATCATCTAATCCAACCCTCTGCAATATTCAGGAAAACCAATGACAGGTAGTCTTCACTTAACCATTCGTTTAGTGATGGTTTGGACTTACAACAGTGCTGAAAAAACCTACTTGCGACCTGTCCTCACACTTATGCCCCTCACAGCGTCCCCACAGTCACGTGATCATGATTTGGGCACTTGGCAACCAGTCTGCATTTATGAACATTGCAGCATCCCATGGTCACTTGATTGCCATTTTCAACCTTCCTGGCCAGCTTCTGGCAAGCAAAATTAATAGAGAACCATGTGATTCACTTAACAACCACATGGTTTGCTTTATGCCATGGTGATTCACTTAACGATCACCACAAAAAAGGTCATAAAATCAGGTTGGATTTGCTTAATGACCACTTTGCTTAGCAACCAAAATTCCGGTCTCAATTGTGGTCATTAAGCAAGGACTACCTGTAAACCATTCTTGAATACTTCCAGAGATGAAGAAGGACCCATGACCTCCATGTGTTCCATTGTTGTATAGATCAAACCATCAGGAAGTTTTTTTGTTACATTTTAATGAGACTGTCATGTTCTTTTCTACCTAAATTGCAACATTCAGATGTCAGAAATAACAACAAAAAATACATGCAGCTTCAAGAGATGGTTTTGATTTAGAGGGAAGTCAGTCAAGGAATATTTGGGAGAATCCATGCAAAGAGAGAGAAAAAGAGATCTGGTCAGCTGGTCCAGCCGTATCATTTTGTAGGGATTAATAAGAGTTACTCCAAAGGTTTTGATCACAGTAAGGGATTAACTTCCAAGAGAAAAAAAAATCTGTACATGAATTTGCAAAGCAGCCTGTTTAGGCTTGAAAGGTGACTGCCAAGTTGCCCAAATTTGTTTTGTCTTCCCAGATCATTCCACAGAAATGATGCTCCCTTTAAATACCTCCCAGCCTTATGAAAGGGGTGGGGGTGGGGGAATGCATTCCAAAGTATATAATTATGAACTTTGGTGACCATGGTGTCTAACTGGGTTTATTCTGGGGTGGAAATGCCTTCTCTGTAATCTCTCTGTGCTTCAACCTGATAGCTCTTATATGCAGTTGGAGTAAAGGATGATTTCTAAGACAAAGATGGAAACTAACATACTTCTGCCCTTGCAGTGCCCTTCCCTGTTCGTAGAGATAGTTGCACAGCCTTAGATAAAACCCCTTTGCAGGCCTAGTTCTACTTCTGCTCCTGTTTGTTTTGCCTCAGTGCCTTCCATGAATCATCAAGTTCAACTGTCTTGCCAATACCATGATGCCCAACAGACTAAAATGGGGCTGGGCAGCATATAGTTCAGAAACAATGTCTGCAGGGTATGGTCAAAAAAGTGAGGTGTGTCTGTGACAGTGTGGTTGAAGCTCCACCTAGTTTTTTTTTTAATGTGCTCATACAACACCCATAAAAAATGGTGGGGTTGGAGAGTTTCGGTAGCACCTTCATCGGCTGCCACTGACTTTTCTTTTAACCATTCCTTACGGACACCCTTGCAGTCCAGCACATTGGGGAAACCCAGTTAACTTCTCAACATGACAGCCAGTTTGGTCTAGTGGTTAAGGTGCTGGGCTAGAAACCAGGAGTCTGTGAGTTCTAGTCCCGCCTTGGGCACGAAAGCCGGCTGGGTGACCTTGGGCCAGTCGCTTTCTCTCAGCCCAACTTGGTGCAATGTAGGCCAGCCTCCTCGTGGTGCACCCTGGGCAACTTGACTTGTCACGGCTAAATAGTCTACACATCTGGCTGCTGGACCCCACAAGGATTTCCCAGCAAGGAAAAGCAGAATGAACACCGAACTGCTATGCCATATGATTTAAAAAGAAAACAAAACCCTCTCAACATTAAAAGACCACTCTTTCAATTTTCCTCCATAGCCCTGGTGTAGCATCCTTGTAGGGCCCTGGGATACATCAAAAATACCATTTTCTCTGTCCACTGCTGTCGTCATATAAGCTCACAGCCTTTGGAAGACAGTCAACCAAGCAATCCACCCAGACCTCATTGCTGGGAGCCCAGATGAGTGACACTAGCAAAACCCTTTCAGTGGAGTTATTAAAGACACAGGGACAGCGATTAAAGATGTTACAGCTGGTCCCCTTGGTGACAAATGTTCAAATTTGGGGTAGTTTGTTTTCCTCAGAAGAAACATGATTGAACAAGGGCTAAGAAAAAGCAAGGTTTAAGCTACTGGATTAGGTCCCAGTATCTTCATGGTTAGAAAGAAAAGGTGGGTTTTTTCCCCCTAGCAATCAAGGATACTTGCATTCCTGGGCAGTTCTTTGAAGCCCAGAACTGACCAATCGGATTAGTGCTTTTTGAATGTGGGCAGGACAGAGGCTGTCTGGTTCTGTGTCCTTGGCTCACCCCTCCCCTGAGCTACGCTGAGCAGCAGCAGGGGAGGCTCAGGACCCAGAAATTCCTAAGAAGCTTCCAGATGCAACTAGGCAGAAATGCAGAGGGAGGAGGAGGCTGGGAGGTTGCTCCGACAAGGCTTGATGATGCCCAGCAAATCAGCCAATCCCTCTCTGCTCCTGCACACCTTTACCTTAAGAAAGGGGGTCCCTCTTCTGGGGGGAAATCAATTGCATCTTTTGCTGTTTCGAGGTATCCTCTGCACCAGGCTGGATAGATTGCAAGGGATTGGCTTGCCAGAGCAAAGAAAGCAGTGGCTCTAATATAATATAAGGCAGTGTTTCTCAACCTTGGCAACTTGAAGATGTGTGGACTTCAACTCCCAGAATTCCCCAGCCAGCCATGGAGAATTCTGGGAATTGAAGTCCACACATCTTCAAGTTGCCGAGGTTGAGAAACACTGATATAAGGCAAGGATAGCCTCACAGTTTGGGCCTGAGCAGGTCAGCTTGGCAGGGCCAGCCCTGTTTGGGAACTGATTGCAATGCTTGTAGGAAAACCCCAATCTGTGCGCCTGTCGAAGGATGGATGGGGCTGGCTGGCTGAGCTTGCTAAGTCACCCCCCTGCTTAAACAAGCAATTTACATGTTGTGCACATGCAGCTGAGTCTTTAACTGACCTGGTTAAACACACTGTTGCCACACAGCAACACGGTTGCAACAACTGGGGAGCAGGCAGGCCTACAACTGCCAGCTCCCTATTATGCGACAAATAGGTGTGTTGACTTTTTATTTTTCCTTTGGCATGATCCCTGGCATGACCATCAGCAACCCAACAGGCAGCGACTCCCTTTCTTTTCATCACTCTGTCTTATTCGTGCAGGCAGGGTGTCACGTACTGCCTATTGATCTATCTACTTTATTTATTTATTTATCTATCAAATGTATACGGCCACCCATCTCACAAAAGTGACTCTGAGCGGCATACAGCAATGCAATAAAACAGTAAATATATAAACCATCACTGCCTAAGGCCATTATATAATAATACTTAAAATATAATATCATAAAAGTATTATATATAACACTTAAAAAATGTTAAAAACTATGAAAGCAGAACTAAAACAGAAAAGTATAGGCAAAGGGATGTTAAGAATGGAGCCACCTCACTAAATCACCCAGCCTATTTATTGCTAGGGGTGTGACACGTAAAAATGCAGGTACCAATGGAAGAGAGTATTTGTAGCTCAGGGATGAACCGTGGAGTCCTTGGCGCTCTCTGAGCCTTGTTGTTTTCTTGCAGACGTTTCATTGCCAGACTAGGCAACATCTTCAGTGCACAAAGACTGAACAAAAATGCAGGTGTCCTGCTCCCTATGCAGAGAGCCATATCCAACACGGGGCTTGCGGAAATAGTAGGAAAGAAGAGCTGTCTTTGAATAGCTGTCTTTTAGCCTTCTGGAAGGTTGTGAAGACCTGGCTCTTCCCCAAGCATTGGGCAAAGGTGGGGATGAAGTAGTGCATGTAGAGTTGAGGGATCTTACAGCACCATGGTGGAAAGTGGGGTGCTTCTCTAAGTGGGAAGGATGGTTTTATTGCTGCTTTATTGGTTTTGTTGTGAGCAGCCTAGGATTATTGCATATAAGATAGGCAGTCCTATAAATTATAAATAAATAAGGTATTTCATGCAAGGTGCTGGCATCTGCCCAACCCTTCTGAATAAAAATCCCACCTGGGACTTTTTATTGATTTCCATCAATGAAAGCCAATGGCGGCCATGCCGACCCATGATGTGGTGGTGGAGCTATTAGGTTGTCAACTACGGCCGTGCAATCTTTCAGGTTCTTTAGAACATTTTACCCGTGTACAAGCCCAGATTTAGATAAACTCATCCTGGGACAGGTAGTATATGTTAGAGTACCCCAACTGTGCATTTCGTGATTGTTGTTGATGGTGATCTGGGGCTTTTTTTATTGTCATTGAGGGCATTGTAGTTTTGTTTTATTTTTGCGAGTTGGGCAGCCATATCAATCCTTACGTAATTAAATGTTGGAGTGGGGCTCTTTCATAATCAAGAGAGATAGAAGGTAAGTCTACCAATCAGATTAGAGCAGTGGTAGATGTCATGAGCTACTAAGCACATCATGAAATGATACATAAACTCAGGCCCAGCAAGGCATGATTCAAAATCTGTAGCTCATCCAACTGAAAATCATCTTCCCAAGTAGGGTATAAAGGCCCCGCACTCACCCCATTGTACCTCAGCATGTTTGACTGTTTTGTTAAAGAAAAGAAAATCTAAATTCAGACAAAAAGGGTCGATAGGACCTCAACCACGTGTGAAGTTCAATGTGCTCTTATTTGGACGAGGAAGTAATAATTACTGGAAAACTTACTAGCCATAGAATCTATCTGAAAACAAAATCCCCCACTGACTTCCTTGAAACTTCCAATTCACAGCAGAGATATTTTTTTCCCCAGAACTAAACCAGGCAAGGAAAAAATTTAAATCCACACACCTGTCTGCTCTGATCCCCGTAACCATCCCCCTTCTAAGTAGAATATATTTGCAACTTTAAAACCTGCACTTTCAATGCAATCTCATGTCAAATGTCACAAGTGACTTAAATCCTCCTCCATTCATTTTGTTCTCCCCCCAACCCGGGCAAAGAAAGGTCTTTTCTCCAGCTTTCAAACAGACAGCTTCTTCTTCTTCATCTGATTTCAGAATGTGGCCGTGGAGCCAAGGAGAGGGATCAAAGGTTCTGATCATCATATCAATTAGTTTCTGAATCAGGTTGGTGACAGCTCTGTTCTTGGAGACAGTTCACCCTGGAACAAGAAGACTGAGTTAACGGCCCTGGGGAGTCACTTGGGAACCTGGGGGCTGCTCTTGACTGCAAACTAGAGTGTTAGGGGTGAATTGCTGTTGGGGTGCTTTGGGGGGAGGAGATAGCAAAGGAAGCCATTCCGGGTACAGCTTTCACCTTTGTGCAGGGGTTGTCCATGGAGTGTGGTCAAAAAAATCAAGATGGCAGCCACAATGGTGTGATTGAAGTTCTCCCTATGTTTTACATGTGATGCAGGTAGAACTTCAATTGTGCCATGGTGGCCACCATCTTGACTTTTTTGACCACGCCCTGCGGACACACCTGCCTTTGCTACCAACTCAGTGGTGGGGTTGGCACAAGACGTCTTGTTTGGTTCCTGAATTAAACCATTTTGTCAGTTCACACCCTTGCTGAAAATCTACGGCAGCCCACACCATATTCCATATTCCATATCACAAAGGAATGGTTGCCCCAGATTATCAATAAATGTCCTTTGGTCCTTTTTAGAGACTCCCCAATTTTCCATCTCAGGTAGCCCCACCTTTAACCCACTACTGTTGTATGCAGGAGAAGAGCAAAGTTCAGCCTTGTACGCATTAGTTTTAGGCAATTTATAGTCCGTTTCTCAGCAGAAAGGAGAAGACAAGAAAAAGAAAAAAATGCTTCAGGCAGCTTGGAATAATTAAAACATTAAATCACACAGTTTGTGATGTTCGCAGTTATCCTCGGCTTTGGGACAAGCCGCAATAATCAGGGTTGAGAAGGACTGATCGCTGATGGAGCAGCGAGAAAGAGATTTGTTCAGAGAATCGTTCACCTTCACTGGGGCCTCCTGCAGACGCTTCCGTAACATTAATCATTGCTCCAGACCGAAGAACCACCTTTCCCCAAACTGGCATGTCGCTCCAGAGGCCCACAAAATACAGTCCATGGTCACCTAGAGAAGGCTTTGCTCCCCTCCTCCTTAGTTGATAATTTGTGATTCAGAGACCTGGGGAAAGCCAGCCACTGTCTTAACCTGGTGTTTGAGCCTGGCCCCTGCATTAAGCCACCATTGAGCTCAGCGATGGGAGCACTGTTTGCTATATAAACCCAGCCATTGCACTGGCTAATCATTTGCATTTTGCACCAAGCCAGCCCCCCATCCAGGGAGCCAAAAAATACTCCTGTGCCCGGTGCAAACAAAGTTTTTTGCGACTGCCGTTGAGATCTAGCTGGATTGACGAGAACAAAAATAAGCAGCTCAGACCACATTTAATCCAGCACCCTCTAGAGGGGGGAAGCCTGGCCTTCTGCTCCAGGGCCCATCCTCCAGATGCTGAAGAGAGAGGATCTGGCTTTCAACGTCAGGCTCCTCCCCATCTGCGCTGTTGCTTCCAGCTGCAGCAGCCAAGCCAAGGCGGGTGGCGATGGTGGGGGGGGGGTGGCAGGGAGGAGATGGAATTTTTCCCCCTGGCTGCCAGCCAAAAGTTGGGCCCAGCCAGTGCGCACGCCTGGGAAGGAGAGAGGCGGAAGCAGCGTGGAAGGAGAGTCCCCTTTCTCTGTGCAGCCAGGAGTGTTAACACCATGCAGTCTTGGTCTCACACACACACATACACACACACACGTGCGTATGCACACATGCACGCACATGCACACGCACGCGCACACACACAGCACTATGGCCACAGACAACACAGCACTGCAAGGGGAAAGGGGGGCAGGCCCTCCCAGGTGTATGGCCAAGATGATCCTTTAGGATAGCACACTTAGGAGCAGAGCACCAAAACCTGTCACTCTTGACTAGCTAAAAATGTGCCACCCAGAGGGTGTTGCATTAGGAGAGTTGTAGCGTTGCCCAGCACACAAGGGAGGAATCATGGCTGTGTGTGTGTGTGTGTGTGTGTGTGTAAGCAGAGAGGCAGGCTTGCAAGCCCTGAAGGTTGGGGCCTTCTCTGTGAATCCTCTTCTGTCTTTGCCCTCCTTATTTCTGAAACCTCCAGCAGGGTCTGATGCCTGCAAAAGGTTTCATCAATGGATTGCCCCCTTGGCTGAGTTTTAAAAAAAAATCCTTGCCAAAGAGATGCCAGCGTAGAAATGCCAAAGGGGTGGAGCACCCCTCCGCCCCCAAATGCAGGGCATAAATCAACAAGGCAAGGAAGGAGAGAAAGAAAAGTGGGCGCAAATTAAAATCTGTTGAAAGCAAAGGATGTTAAAACGAAGCGAAGGCCAAGGGAGAGCGAGAGGCCTTTTGTGGTCGGCTAATTTGACAGGGACGATAGGTCTTTCGTTTTTCATTTCATTTCATTTACAGGTCCCAGACCAATAAAGGCTTTCTGAGAATTGGGGATTCCAAAACATGGGGCTATTGCAGAAAAGGTCTTGTCCCCGACGCTCCAGGATTTCACAAACTCTCCGTGAATCAGGAGGAGTCTGGTAGCACCTTTTCCAACTCACAAATGTTTATTAAAAGGCAGAAGCTTTCATGAGCTGCAGTTTCTTGCCACCGTTGACTAACACAACTCTTCTCCTACAGGGTCCACAACCCTCTTGATGGTTATCCTCTTATAAACCCTCTTTGGCTTCAGACTTGAGATTTCTTTTAACCTCAGTGCAGGACTGATGCCAACTTGCAACATTTAACTCATCCACTATTTTGTTTGCCTACTCAGGCCACCCACCCACCCACCCATCCTTTTTTTCCTTTATTGTTCTCCAGACCGAAAAACTAGACTTGCTGGCTCCAAATCTCCTTCTTCTCTGCTTTTTGGGTTGGCCCACAAGTCCAGTCTTTGGTCTGGCTGCTCCTGTTGGAAAGCAAAGGGGAATGTAATCGCATTGAGACCTGCTTCTAAAACCCCAAGATGGTCTTCAGGTTGCATGCGCTGACATTTCTGATGGTCTGCTGCTTCTGGATTTTATTATAAACAGGCTGCACAAAACAGTCAGTTGTGAAGCCTTACAGTGATGTTGTCCCTGAGGAACAGAAACAGCTTTTTCAGTCTGGCAGGAGGCAGATGGTCTAAGGTGGCTTTGCAGGTAGTGGACCATGGGACATGTGTATAGAAAGCTGCCCATGAATTGAAGCTTTCTGAAATCAAAGTTATCTACACGACAGCTGTTCCAGCTGCTTGTTGGGTTTCATCCAGAAGCGCAAGACACACTCCTAGGAAAAGAACAGAAGTTCCTGATCATGGAATGCCTTTGTCAAGACCATTGGTTGCCTTCTGCCCAAGAGGCTTCAGGCTGCTTGGTTCCTTTATTTATTTATTTCTTTTCTATCCTGCCTTTATTATTTTTATAAATAACTCAAGGCGGAGAACATACCTAATATTCCTTCCTCCTCCTATTTTCCCCACCACAACAACCCTGTGAGGTGGGTTGGGCTGAGAGAGAGGGACTGGCCCAAGGTCACCCAGCCGCTTTCATGCCTAAGGCGGGACTAGAACTCTCATACCACGCCTGATTGGCTCTTGGGCTGAGAGAGAGGGACTGGCCCAAGGTCACCCAGCCGGCTTTCGTGCCTAAGGCGGGACTAGAACTCTCATACCACGCCTGATTGGCTCTTGGGCTGAGAAAGAGGGACTGGCCCAAGGTCACCCAGCCGGCTTTCATGCCTAAGGCGGGACTAGAACTCTCATACCACGCCTGATTGGCTCTTGGGCTGAGAGAGAGGGACTGGCCCAAGGCCACCCAGCCGGCTTTCATGCCTAAGGCGGGACTAGAACTCTCATACCACGCCTGATTGGCTCTTGGGCTGAGAGAGAGGGACTGGCCCAAGGCCACCCAGCCGGCTTTCATGCCTAAGGTGGGACTAGAACTCACAGTCTCCTGGTTTCTAGCCCAGTTTCTTAACCACTAGACCAAACCTTATGCATCCTTAAAAATTGATATTTTGTTGGGCAGAGGAGTTATGGTTGCTCTAAGCATTTAACCGTGTGGATCCACTTGTTTTTTGGTTATAATTTCAGTTGCAATATACGGATGGATCAATGGGAAAATATGTGGTTAAAAGGGCTGAAATTTACATTGTGTCATGATCTCAAAGAGAATGTTTATAAAATAATCTATGGCTGATATATGACACTAGAGAAATTAGAATGTATAAATGTATGTTGGAAATGTAAACAACATGAAGGGACATTTTATCACGCTTGGTGGACTTTTTTTCGGGTAAAAATGAAAAAAACGAACTTGTGATCTATGCTTCTGATGATTAGACAGGATGGATTATAGAAAGAAAGGTATTATGATGGAACTTTAGAGAGAGAAGTTAAAATATAATTGTACTTATAACTGCGGTGAAGAATATCAGAAGCCACTGCTTTGTATCTTTTTTCTTTCTTTTCTTTTTCCTTCCTATTTTTCTCTCACTTCTTTCCTTTCTTGTGCTCTTTGCTTTCTCTTTGCTTTCTTTCTTTTTCCCTTTTCTTCTTTACTTTATATTAGTTTGTATTCGTTTTTATCTTCTTTTTAAAAAAAATTAATTTAAAAAAATCCCTTCTCACCCTTATGGGTCTGTGTCTTCCTCAACCTCGGGTCCTTTGCCAGAGGCCTGGGAGTTTGAGGGTTCTGCGCAGGATCTTAGCTGTTCCTAGCACTGCACTCTTCTGGACAGAGAGCTCGGATGTTGCTCCTGGGATCTGTTGGAGCCACTCTCCCAGCTTGGGGGTCACAGCCCCGAGTGCTCCTGCCACCACTGGGACCACTTTGGCCTTCACTTTCCATATCCTCTCTAGTTCCTCCTTCAGGCCCTGGTACTTCTCCAGCTTCTCATACTCCTTTCTGATGTTGCTGTCACTTGGCACTGCTACATCTATCACCACCGCTGTCTTCTGGTCCTTGTCTACTACCACGTTGTCTGGTTGATTGGCCAGTACCTGCCTGTCCATCTGGATCTGGAAGTCCCACAGGATCTCAGCCCTGTCATTCTCCACGACCTTCTGTGGAATCTCCCATCTGGACTTGGGAGGGTCTAGCCCATACGCTGTGCAGATGTTCCTGCACACAATGCCAGCTGCTTGGTTGCACTGTTCAGTGTATGTTGTTCCTGCCTGCATCTTATACCCTGCCACAATGTGTTGGACTATATATAAAGGATCCACTTGTTTTTGCACTGCACCCTCCAGCAAAACTATTGATACATGATGCAACAAGGTGTTTGTCTACCCGCCAATTTGTTACAGAGCCCAAGGCTGATTTGGGCTAAGAGGCCCAAGGTCGCCCACTTGGTTTCCATGCCTGAGCTGGGAGTAGAACTTAGGTCCAGCACCAAACCAGGGAATCAGCTCCACGGGAAGGCTGAAACTACTTTTATTCAGTGCCTCTATTAACACTGTCTTGAAAGTCTGATTGTGCTGTGCTTCTACCACCTTCATATACTCTGGTGGATAATGGGCAGAAGCAATAACCCTGAGGAAGAGCTGCAACCAAGACAACAATCAGATAAAAGAAAACTGAGTCTGGGGCAGAAATGTAATTTGAGAAAGCCTCTCAGACAAGATCCTCTCAGACAAGAACCCAAGTTTTCACGAAGATGAAGGAAGGGAGGGGGAAGCTCATTAAGACTTGCAAGATTCTGTTACTATAACCTTATAACAAAAGAAGTATTAGCTTGTGTTTCTTTGGTGTGGTCTACCTTGGAGGGCTGACATGGAGGCATCTGAATGTTATCTCGTTGCTCTGGACTGAAAAAAAAATTTCAGCCAGTTTTGTCCACATAATAGTTCTTGCAGTTAGAGCCAGTTTGTGTCATGGTGAAGGCACCAGGCTAGAAACTGGGAGGCCGTGAGTTCTAGTTCCGCCTTAGGCACAAAGCCAGCTGGGTGACCTTGGGCCAGTCCCTCTCTCTCAGCCCTAGGGAGGAGGCACTGGCAAACCACTTCCGAAATCTTACCAAGAAAACTGCAGGGACTTGTCTGGCAGTTGCTAGGAGTCAACACTGAGTCGAAGGCACACACACAAATAATTTTTGCATATTTCCGTCAAGGTCATCTTCAGTACGCTCTACACCCCTGAACCTCTACCCCACCCTGGCTGTCTTGTTTGGGATATGAGTGTGGGCTGAAAATCCCAGAGCCAAATTAGGTCACATGATGCCCTAAAGTTGTTTGGAAATACAGCCAATTGTTAGCATTTATATGTACCGGGCTCCCAAATATCCAGTTAGCACCAGCTGGCTTGTTTCTTGACTTAGAACCCCCAAGTCAGTGTTTCTCAATCCAGGCAAGTTTAAAATGTGTGGACTTCAACTCCCAGAATTCCCCAGCCAGCATGAATTCTGGGAGTTGAAGTCTACACATTTTAAACTTCCCCGGGGTTGAGAAACACTGCTCCAAATGGTGGGGTGTCCATGTATCAAAACTGAATCAACCAAACCAAACTGATACAGGCCTCAAAAGACCATCATCGAAAGCTGCTATTAAAGACAATCTGCAAACCAAGGTTAGTTGAATTGCAAACGGTAAGTGGGATCTTCGTGGTTCGATTACCCTGTTTTATTCCTGCAATTTTGTTTGGAATGCAGAAATTCCATCATATGCATCACGCTAGAATTAAACGTTATTCCTGAAATCAGCCACAATTGGGTGGTTTGCAAAACACCCTAAAACCCCAAACAAATTGCACTGTGGGTTGATACAATGAATAAATTCAGTTTTTTTTTTCCATTTGAAAAACTCTTGCTTTTCCAATTTAATGTGCCTCTTTTTTCCTTTGGAATGAGGGAAGGACCCTGGGGAAAAATCAAAGAATGGAAAGGCCTAGAAAGTTTGCAAATACCGGGAAGGGTGCATTATGATCCATATTACCACCCCTGTGCTTCTTCAGATGGTCTGGTTCCCACCTCTTTTTCAGCCCCAATTGGTGAAGCCACTACAGCACTTTAAAGAGGACTCCAGATCACCATTAGATGAGAACTCAAGGAGTGAGTTTTCTGAATGAAAGGCAGCCAGGAAATTCAGAAAAGTCACCCTTTGCTACCATCTAATGGTCCTCTGGATTTTTTCAGCCCAGATTTTGCATCCAGAGGCTTTCGGTTTTCATAGGCACCTGCAAGGCTATTAAGAACTTCTGCACATCTTTTATTACTGGGCGTTAGGCAAATGGCTTTCTGAGAAAAAGCTACCCTAACTGAAGATGGTTTGCTGTAGAAAAATGCTCTAGCGATTCCATTTATAGAATCATAGAGTTGGAAGGGACCTCAGAGGTCATCAAGTCCAACCCCCTGCACACTGCAGGATTCACCACCACACCATCCCTGATATACAGTAATGGAGTTACATCCCACCTTTCCTCCTGAAACTTAAGCTGGTGTCCATAGCATCCCCTCCTCCAGTTTTTCCACACAACAACCCTAGAAGGTAGGCTGGCCTGAGTGTGACTATCCCATTGAGGAATCTGAATTTGAACCTGCATCTCCTCCCTAGTTCAACTAAATCGCTACAGCAGGGTTTTTCAAACTGTGTTCCAGGGGAACCTTGGGTGGTTTGATGGGGTTCCATGAAGGACTAGGGGCAAAAAAAAAGAGTTCACTTGAACATAGCCAATTTTTTATCATCACAGCTTTACCTCTTCGCTGGGGATTACAGGAATTTTTCTTTTAAATTAACAGTGTCAGTGTCCTGAAAAGGTTTGAAACCCCCTGAGCTACTGTATCTCATCTTTCCAGTCAAGGCAAGCCCCCATTTTATTTCTGAGGCTTTTAAAAATAAAAATGCAACATTCCTCGTTGTTCTAATGTTACTCTGAGATCTTGCTCCCTTTTGAGAGAGGTCAAAATACAATTGTACTTATAACTGCTGTGAAGAATATTGGAAGCTGCTTCTTTGTATCTTTTTTCTTTCTTCTCTATTTTTCTTTGACTTTTTTTCTTGGACTTTTTTCTTTCTGTCTTTTTTCTTTTTTCTCCCGTACTTTATATTAGTTTGCATTAGTTTTTATCTTCTTTTTTAAAAGTTTCAGTAAAAGTCATATTGCTCCCTTGGTTGCTCTATGTTTTTAATGTAAATTAACCCTACTGGAAGAGCATTACAAAAGTAATAAATTCTATTACAGTATCAGAGATAAAATAATTATCTCTGATAATGTAAGAGAAAGCTGGGGCAAGATTTTTATCCACTCTGCCCTTCCCCCCCCCCACCTTCCTTTGGAGGGCATGGCAGGGGTTAACTTTATAGGTGTGCTGAACCTATCAAAGGCTTAGCCACCTATTTCCTTTTGTTTGCTGTCCAAAATCAGTGGGAAATTGCACCACTGCCAAATCTTGGAAGCGTGAACTTGGGGAGGTCACAAAAAAGGGTTTTGTCTTGCAAGCTGCCCAAGGCACGGGTTGCTGCTCTACGGAATAAGCCCTTTGTCAAAAAGTACACTTCGCTTCCCCCCCCCCTTTTTTTTTTACAGTCTGTCTGTCCGACTTCAACAGCAGCCTAACGCACAGAAATTGAGCAGGAAATTTTTCTTTGTTGCTGGCTCGTTGGTTTTCTTTCTGTCAAGCAATTAAGTGGAATTTTTCCCAACTGTAGGTTGATGTTAAATGCAGCTGAGCAAAATCAGGATCTGTATCCATCCGAGCAATCTTATTAGGAACAAGCTTTGTTTCCCGTACCCGTATAGCTTTGCTGTTGCGGGAAATCCATGGGTGCATGGCTTGGCTTTACTTCCTCCAAATTAGCTTGCAGAATTTGAATGTCTGCTCTGTACAGGAGGTCCTGTGTCATTCGCTACCTGCTACGGAGCTGTTCTCTCCCCTTAAACATCAGAGGCCTCAGCCGCAACAATAAACCCTATTAAACCTTGCTGGAGACGCCAATTGCCACCCGTAAACGCATTAAACTTGATCAGCACAGTCTAATCCGCCCTATCGTGAACCTGGGGCTCTGGCGGGGGATTGAGAGGTTCAGCAGCACTCAGGGAAGTGATCTGGCATCCGGGAGGCGAGGAGGCGAGGAGGCAAAACAGTTGCCCCCAAATTGCCGAATCGCGACCAGAGTTACTATAGCGGAGTTTGCCCTGCAATGTTTCTTCCAGCAATGTCCTCTGTTAATTACGCCCGTCCCGTTTCAAGCCAATGATAATAATCCCTTTTATTCGGCATTATTTTCCATTTGTCCTTCCAATTGGACAGCTATAAATAAACCAGAGCAAACAACAGCATGTTAGCTTAGCAAGAAGTCCAGAAGACTGTGAAAACAAAGGAAAAGCAGCAGTTGGAACTTAGGCCTGGAACTTAAAAATTGTGTCTCAGGCTCCAGATCAAAGGCAGATTTGAATAACATCCCATGGTGAAAGTGGTCCAGCCTCAGGGATCATCTGTCCTTCCTTCCTTCCTTCCTTCCTTCCTTCCTTCCTTCCTTCCTTCCTTCCTTCCTTCCTTCCTTCCTTCCTTCCTTCCTTCCTTCCTTCCTTCCCAGATGCACCATGAGGAGGATGGTTACATAAAGAATTTAACCAGCCTTGCCAAAAAATAATTTATTGTGTATTTTTAAAAGAACCTTGGGTTTCTGGTGGTCATACCAATTCAAATTATTGCTGCCCCAACCTCACTGCAGTCAGACTGCAAATTCTGGAAGATGAATGCTCTTTAAGTGGTTTACCTATACTGAATGCATTTTTTAACATTGTGAGTAAAGTTGAAGACTCCCTTTGTATTGCCCTTGATTCCTGATGCTTTCATGGACACCTTTAATTCATTCTTTTGGCAACGGAAGAGATTTGCCACTGCCTCCTTCTGGGATGTTTGCTCCAAATCTCACTCCGAAAGACCTGGTGGTCTCCCACCCAAGCTTCAAACAGATTCAGTCCTGCTTAATTTTTTCGAGGCCATCCAAGATTGGCTAGGTGTGTGGTGCCACCTGCCATGACATAATGTGGGAGATAATTAAACAATGGTTACTTGGCCTGGTGAGGTGTACATGTGCTGGAGTAAGACCCTTGGCAGTTACCCCGGATGCTATTCTGGCAATTACATGCTGCAAGGCAGGATCCACCCACGGAGACCAAGTTTCCATCACACAAAGCCAGCTGTTGCTGACACCAGGTTTCAGAGCCAGCTCAAAACTTTCTCACCTTTCTGCTAAGGGAGGAGTGGGAATCAGCTTTGGGTGGGTCTTCAGCAAGTGATGTGTGAACCCAGATATCGTCTCCTGTTAAGTACAGATGGATCCCCAACATGGCTAGGAGCCCTTCCCTTCCCTTCCCCTTCCTCCCTCCCTCCCTTTCCCTTCCTTCCCTTTTCCCTTCCTTCCTTTCCCCCGCCCCCCCATGCCATGAGGGGAACTATAGCACAAAATGATCCAGACTCTATAAATATAGGAACAGAATATCCAGAATGCTGGGATTAATCTCTTTTTTATCTTCAGGCATTTGAGAAACGATCCAGGATATATCCTTGTATTGCTTGTTTCTTTTAATTTAATTATTTCTCCCACCTCCCATGTGTATCTTTCCAGTAAATAAATGCATTTTCTGTGAGGCTGAGACAGAAAAATGACTTGTCTATTATTATATTATATTATATTATTATTATATTATATTATATTGTATTGTATTATATTATATTATTAAAGGAAGTGTTCTGCTGGATCTTCATGAACGCCCAAGAAATATCCCCTTATAGACTTTTTTGCATGTAACAGAAAGAAAAAAAATTATTTATGATTTATGGTTTTGCTGATTAGAAAAAATAGATTATAGAAAAAAGAGAGTTCTGTTTTATAACCATACAGTATGAGGTAATTTTGTATTTGTACAAAATTGCTGTAAAGAAAATCGGAAGCTACTTCTTTCTATTTCTCTTCATCCTTTCTTTTTGCTCTTTTGGCTTTTTTCTTTTCTTTTTTCGTTCTTTCTTCTTTCCTTTATATTAGTCCTTGTTACTTTTTGATCTCCTTTAAAAAAATTAATGAAAATTATATATATATACACATACATACACACATACATACATACATACATACATACATACATACTGAAAGCCCAAGAAATACCTTGGGCACAAATAGCCTGGCCCTTGTTATTTATGATTACTGCCCTGGTAATCTCCAGATTTAAAGCCCTACCATATATTGAATATTGAGGAAGCCTGTTCAGAATTTTTGGTTCATACAAACTGAGGCTGATAAATTACCAACTTGGATCAGACGTCACTCCCAGATCAAGTCTCTTTAGTTCTGATGCAGTTTCACTGGCTTGAGAGATTGTGGGGAGACTGGAGAAAGGAGAAGAGACCTAAATTCATTCATTCATTCTAGAAATTTATATGGCTGCCCAACTCACACACGGTGATTCCATGTGGCTTACAAGATTAAAATCCATAAAACAAAACACCCACCACAGTGGCAACAGACACACTCAAATTAACCACTGGATCGGCTCCATAGTGACCTGGGATCCGCAGGCCCGCTGGCAAAACCATGTCTTCAGGGCCTTCCAGAAAGGGACCATGGGATGGAGGGGCAATCTTATCTCTGGGGGAAGGTTGTGCCATAGGGAGGGAGCCACCATGGAGAAGACCCTTTTTCTCGGTCCCACTACATCAGCCTTTCTCAACCTTTTGACCCTGGAGGAACTTGAAATATTGAAATATTTTCCAGGATTCGGGGAACCCCTGCACATCCAGGCTCAAAGATAGGCCAGAAGTTACAGAAGTATTATATTTGTTTCATGGGTAGGCCTGTATATAGGCACTAACAGTGTTCTTAAACTGAAAATAAAGAATGAAACTTATCTCTTTAATGTGAAGTTGCCCAAATTTGGAAGAATGTTTTAAATAAATCGTGATCTCCCAGGGAACCCTGAGTGACCTCTCGCAGAACCCTGGTTGAGAAACCCTGCACTAAATGAACTTCCATCATAGAAGGGACCCATAACATATTCTGCCTCCCCGCTCTGGTGGGCCGGGTAGATGTAACTGGGGAAAGGTGGTCCTTCAAACAACCAGGCCCCAAGCCATGTAGGGCTTTAAAGGTGATAACCAGCACCTTGAATTGGACCCAGAAGCAAATCGACAACCAATGCAGCTCCCACAAAAGAGGTGACACATGCACAAATCTAGGCTTGTGCAAAACTGTGTGGGCCGCTGCATTTTGAACCGACTGAAGCTTCCGGATACTCTTCAAGGGCAGCCTCATGTAGAGCGCATTGCAGTAGTCCAAACGGAAGGTGACTAGGGCATGGGTGACTGGGAGAATGATCAAGAGATGGAAGGTAAGTGGGGGCAGATTATCTCATAAGTGGCAATTTATCCCAGGTGGTAAGAAACCCAGGAAGAAGCGTTTCAAATCACTCAGAGGCTCTGCCTTCATGAACTCCCTCTAACTGAGGCTGAGAAATTCCTCTTACGGTTTCCGAGTTTCTGTATTTAGCCCCAGAATAACATTCAAGATACCTTCCTGAAATCTGCATAGTTTTTTTTTTCTTCTGCCAGTCTGTTCTGAGTTCCAAGTCAAACTTCTGATATTTTACCACAGTGTTTCTAAACCTTAGCAACTTTAAGAAGTTGTGGACGTCAACTCCTAGAATCCTGGGAGTTGACATCCACAGATCTGAAAGTGGCCAAGGTTGAGAAACACAGGTCTGGACTATGAGTTCAACATCCACACATCTTAAAGTTGCTAAGGTTGAGAGACACTGTTTTACCCATTTGGAGAATGGCCAGCCAACTTTTACAGTCCTCCTTGAAGACCTTCTCATCTTTGAGCCATCTGGTGGTTCTGTCGAGAGGGAGCTCCTGTAGGGCTGACCCCTCAGTTGAAGGCTTCCATGGTGCCACCAGGGCCAAAGAGACCATTTGCTTTGGTATTCTGGCATTTAGGGAAAGCTGTTCTTAATCACAGTTGTGTTCCTTCTGCCCAGTTTCATGCTCTCACTGTGCTTTTTCCTGTATGATCCCATAGTGAGGTTCTTACTCAGTTGCTTGTAAAGTATAACAATTATTCTTAGGGTCTTGTGCATTATCCTGTGCATTTATTTTTTTTAAAACCAAACAGTATCAAAGACACCCCCCATCATTAATTAATCACTTAAATCTGACTTCAAGCATTAGTAGAAAAATGTAATGCTCGGGGGGGAGGTGAACAGGAGTACAGGTAGTCCTCACAATGACCATTTGTTTAGTGATGGCTCAGACTTATGACAGTGCTGAAAAACCAACAACCGGTGCTCACACTTACAACTGTCACAGAATCCCCATGGTCATGTGATCATGATTTGGGCGCTTGACATTTATCACCATTGCAGCATCCCGTGGTAATGTGATTGCCATTTTCAACCTTCCCGGCTGGCTTCTGGGAAACAAAATCAATGGGGAACTGCATGATTTGCTTAATGACTGTGGTGTTTCACTTAATGACCATGGTGATTTGCTTAATGACTGCTTCACTTAGCCACCAAAATTCCAGTCCCAATTGTGGTCGTTAAGCAAGGACTACCTGTATGGCAACCAGTTGCACTGTCTATGATTCACACTAGGAATTCATGTTCTTTCCAATTGTTCCCTTCTATTCCAGCTCTTCTCCTCTTTTTTTCCTTTTAGCTTCCTCCATTTTCTAGCCTTGCCTTGGATGAACACCCTGTCTTGCTTTGCTTTATCTGACCTGCTATCTCTTCACACCCCACCTTAATTTTCTCACACATGATGCTTAACCTGGACAAATTGTGTGCAGTTATTCAGAACCTCAAGATAAAATACCTCCTTCCCCTTCTGCTCACCCCTGGTTTCCAAAACATAATCCCATGGAGTCAGGTTACCACCAAGTAACCGTAGATGCTTAGATGCTAGGCCAGTAATATTACAGGGGGTTGAAGCAGCACTTTTAAAAGCAAGTCCCCTTCTTTGATAGCTGCCTACTTCCTGGTCCAGAATACCAAGGAAGGGGGGAAGAAAGGCCAGAGATGGGAGATAAGCAAGCGATGCGCAGTGATTTCTAACAAGCCGAGGAAAGTGATATGGTCCATTGCTGAATGGGGATTTGAAATAAGATCTGCCCAGGCCTGGTTCATCGGTGTAACCACTACAACACACACACACACACTCACCCCTGTAAATTAAAAAAAAAATGCACACATGCACAAGATGAAAAAATAGCTGCATCTTAACCATTACGTGAAGCGACGTATACATACATAATCCCAGGTGAAAAGGAATGTATACTGTATGATATCACATCTTGAAGAAATGTTATAAACATTAGTCTTTGTACGATTAATCCGTTTCTCAAAGGAATGACTTGAACCATCAAAACACACATTGAAATGCCCAACTTAAGTAAATTGAAACTGAAACAACTCAGGCTAAGCAAAATAACACACGCAAAGGGAGCTAACACACACCCACATGTCACTCCTCAGTGTTGTGAGAAGCAGGGTTTAGAGCACATCGAGCAGGCTTCAAAGCCACAGCTGCTTGTGGCAAAAGCATGAATTCGTGGGAAAAGCTTTGGAGAAGATGGGTCCACTCAGCCCAGCATGCCATGGCCTCATTTGGACATAATGCTAAACCAGATTTCCTCAACCTGATACCGACATGCGAGGCCACTAATATGAACAATGCAGCTACTCTTCCTCCCACACCATTGTGCCGGCCATTAATCCACAGGACAAAACAGATGGACAACTGCCAGGGGTATCCGTAGGGTGGGGTCAAAAAAGTCAAGATGGTGGCCACAACAGTGTGGTTGCAGCTCTGGCTGTTTCTTATGCATGTTGCCTGTGTGGTGAGTTGTGCAGGAGACTATTCGTTCTGAATATAGTTGCAATGTTATTCACTGAAATTGTAGCCGGCTTTAAATTCAGACGGTCCTGGTGCCATACATAGTACTACCTCCTCCAATTTTTCCCCACAACAACCCTGTGAGGTAGGCTGAGCTGAGGGTGTGCTTGGCCTAAAAGGAAATCCTATGGTGAGGTCAGATACAAACGTGGGTTTTCCCAAGCTTTTTGGTGCCAGTGAAGTATTGGTGTATTGGTGAAGGTGCTGGGCTAAAAACCAGAAGATGGTGATTTCTAGTCCCGCCTTAGGCACAAAAGCTGGCTGAGGGACTTTGGGCCAGTCCCTCTCTCTCAGCCCAAGAGCCAATCAGGCATGGTATGAGAGTTCTAGTCCCGCCTTAGGCACAAAAGCTGGCTGAGGGACTTTGGGCCAGTCCCTCTCTCTCAGCCCAAGAGCCAATCAGGCATGGTATGAGAGTTCTAGTCCCGCCTTAGGCACAAAAGCTGGCTGAGGGACTTTGGGCCAGTCCCTCTCTCTAAGCCCCACCTCACAGGGTTGTTGTTATGGGGAAAATAGGAGGCATGCGTATTAGGTATGTTCTCTGCCTTGAGTGGCCAGAATACTGTACAGTATATAAAAAAGGTGGGATGATGATGATGATGATGATACCGGCACACTGTCATACCAGAAAATCTTGGACAGCACTTAGAAAATCTGCACATGGACAAATTTTCCATCTGTTATTACACAAAGCCACATTGCTTGGATCTACACATATACCACACTGATACATTATGACACCCTAGGTCAGTGCTTCTCAACCTTGGCAAGTTTAAGATGGGTGGACTTCAACTTAATGGAAGTCCACCCACCTTAAACTTGCCAAAGTTCAGAAACACTGACCTAGGTTCTTGGGAGGAACTCGATGCAAATTAAGACCAACACAGCTAAAGAACCAGCAGCCGTGATTTCAATTGTTGTGTATATACTACTACTACGAAACTGTCGAGAGTTTTTAAGGCTTTTAAAAACTATTCTTTGTTCTTTAATATGCCATGTTGATACAGGTTACTTTCCTTGTTTTTCAAACCCTATCAGGAGCTTTGTGGAAGGGTAATAGTTTCTTAGGGAAAAATGAAAATGATGTGATCTCAGTCTCTCCCCCAGTAACTTTTGAGGAATGAAATCGTTTGAATTAGGCGGTCACGTCCATGGGACCCACAACCAGTTCTATGCTCCTCATTCAATGGCTGTTGTATGGTATTTATAGTTTTATTTATTTACTGAATTTGTACGGCTGCCCACCTCAACCAGTGACTCCAAGTGGCGAAAAATCTTAAAAATAAATTTTAAAAAATTCCCATCACAAATACAAAAATTAAAATAGCTTATCGTTTTGATTTTCCTTTTAAATGTTCGCCATCCAGAGTCATGCAACTGAGGTGGGCGACCATACAAATTAAATAAATAAATACATACATAAATAAATATCATCCAGACATTCTTGCTTCCTGCCAGTTTTAGGCATAGTAAGCTACGGAGATAACCCACTGCAGTATCAGGCATCCTCTTCCAATGTGAACCTGCTCATATTCTTCCCCAGAGAGGAAGAATATGGGGATTTAGAAGTACAGATGGAATCACAAGAGGACAAAAATGTGTAACTGAGGCTACAAGTCTCTTTTGCTCCAATTTTTAGACTGATTCCCACAGCAGGAGGTGTCAAAAAAGTAAAGATGGTGGCAATTGAAGCCCTTCCCCTTTTTAAAGTGACAAACGCTCTGGGTATCTCTAAATTTTTCGACTACCTTGACACATATAGAAAAGGGCAGGACTTCAACCTCATCCTTGTGGCCATCTTGACTTTTTTGACTCCCCTTTGAGCTGATTGGAGATGGTTCTGGCTCAGATATTCCTTTCCTTAAAACCTGTGTTTCATTTAAATGTTCCTTTCAGGTTTGATGTGGTTGTTCATTTCATGCATTGCTTAGTTTGGAAAAGGTGTGTGTGTGTTGGGTACTTTGTTTCTCCATCAGACTATTGTTTAGACATATTTCCTGGATTTTAAATCATTTTACATGCCATCTTGCTGCGTCAGGTCAAAAGATGGAATACCATACAAACATTTTATATATATATAAACAGCGTCCTGATGTGTGTGTGTGTGTGTGTGTGTGTGTGTGTGTGTGTATTAACAGCTTCCTGATGTTTCTTCTCATTAAGATTTGGGGATCTTGCTATCTAAACTAGAATCTGTCACATGGAAGATAAAAAGTTCCAATTTAAAGAGGACAGGCTAGTCTGGAGTGTAGCCAATGAGGTCCTATGTCAGAATTTGCGAATCCAAAGGCGAAATGAGGATGGAGAAATAGGGTTGAAGTGTTTCCTAGTTTGCTTCTTTCCTGGATGAATGGAGTGGGGTAGGTTTGCCCAGAATCCAGATCCAGATCTTTCCTGCAGATTGTTCAAGGGGGAAAGTTGGGGAGTGGGAGAAAGAGGAGCTGATCCACAGGCCGAGCATTAGGATTTCCCTCTGGAAATTCGTAGCGGGTAGAGCCTTCCTGAGTCCCTGGGGCCTTTTCTTCCCGATGCCACTGCCCACCTGCACGGAAAAATAAGGAAGGAGGGGCGATGGTGGATCGTTTCCCCCCTATGTGTTGGCTACTGGCCAGATGTTGGAGCACGAAAAGGATGACGAGGACGGTGCCCGTCTCTCTCTGCAGAAGCCTTCCAGGGTAGGGCGCTCCGCACATGCTCAGAGGGGCCCTCACCAAGCCGTGCTCCGAGAGGGCTCCAACGTCGCCCCTGAGAAACGGCATCAAGAGCGCAACCCTCTTATAAATTGTCCCCCCCCACTTTGAAATGCTTGTCGCTGGGCTGGCCCTCGACCCCGGGATGGAAGGGGCAGGAGAGAGCGCGCGCGCACGGACTGGATCCAGCCGGCTCTTCCGCTCCCCCCTGCCCGCCCCCCCCGGGGGCAGGCTCAACCTTCCTCCTTCCTGGCTGGCTGCAGAGGGCTTCAGCCCCAGCGCAGCCCCCCACCCTCCCCGCCGGCTTTGAAGTGCGCCTGACGGGCGGGGGACGGACCCCGGGCTCGGAGCGCGCAGGCTGGCTCCGGGCGCAGGCGGCGGCGGGCTCCTGGCGGTCCCGCAGCGGCGCGGGCAAAACCCGCCACCCCGAGGCGAGAGAGGGAGGGAGGGCGGCGGCGGCGGCGGCGGCGGCGGCTGCCTGGCTCGGCTCGGCTCGGCTCGGCTCGGCTTTCCTTTCCTTTCCTTTCTTCGCTCCGCTCGCTCCCCGACGCCCCCCCCCGCTTTTCCGGGAGGGGATCTAATATCCCGCCCCCCCTTCTCCAACCAATGACATCACCAGCACCCCCAAAGAGGCCGTCCCAGCATGCAGCGCTGGCGGGCCCCGGAGACTTGCTCTGGTTGCCGGTGGAGACGCAGAAGAGGCGGCGGCGGCGGCGGCGGCGGAGGAGGAGGAGGAGGTTCGGGCGCCCTGCAGGTGAGTGCGCGGCGAGGGTTGCCATCCAGGCGCGCGGGCTGGAGCCCCGCGCCGCCGCTTCCCCGGAGCGGGGTCGGGGGACGCGTCTTCCTTCGCGCTCGCCTTCGCCCTCCGCAGCAGCCCCTGCCTCGCCTCCCCGGCTGCTGGCGACCCTCCTTCTGCCCCCGGGGGCGGATCAGGGCCCTTCCGCGGCGCCCCCGCCTCTACCCTCTTTCGGCCCCCTTCCCGCTGGAATCCTGGCGGCTCGAGCCCCGCGAAGGGGCCTAGGGCAGCCGCGGCTCCCCCGCGCCCCCCCGCCCCATTCCCCCCCCCCCGGCTTGTCATTCGGCTTTCCTTTCCGTCCCCCCCCCGGGGAATTCCTCCCTTCCCCCTCTCCCTCCCCTCCCGTTCCTCCCCCACGTTTTCACCTTTCCGCTTTCTTCAAGGGGGTGGGGTGGGGAGAGAGAATCGGAGGTCGGCTTCTTCGGCTGCCTCTCTCCGTCCCCCCCACCCCGACTTTTCCCTTGCCCTTCCGTCCAGACTTAAATGCTTTCTCCTGATCTCTCCCCCTGTGCGCCCCCACCACCCGGTGCGTCCCCGTCCACCCCGTCCTTCATTCCTTGGAGGTGAAGGGAAGAGAATCTCTCCTCTCTGCAGTGGGGCGGGGGGGATAAGTAGATGCAAAGAGAAAAGACAGACAGACAACTTTCCCCTCCCTGCAGGTGCAGCAACAGCTCCTGGCTGGACAGCCCCCCCCTTCCCCTCCCCGTTTCCCCTGCGGGGGCCCCTTTCCACTCAGCCTCTTGCACTGTGTATTTTCCTGTGCAGAAAGCCTGGAATGATGGGGGGGTGGGGGGAAGAGAACGAAAGAGAAGCAGATTGGAGGTCAAGTTTGAAGAGAGAATTGGAAGCCTGGGAGGGTATTTCCTACCCTTCCAGAATTACAGACAGCCCCCTGCCCCCCCCATGGCCCCTGCACCTTAAAGACACATATTCTTTGTTCCTTTGCATCTCTCCCCCCATCTTCCCGCCACAATGCACACTTTGTGGGAGCTCTACATGGGGGGGGGGGGGGAGGATGGACCACTGCAGTCCCTCCTCCCAGTGGATCAGGTAGGTGAGCAGGGTGGGGTGGCAGCGGTGGTGCAGATAATGGGAAGCTCTGCCAAGGAAGGAAGTTGAGGCTGCATAAAGGGTAAGAGGGCACCGCAGTTCATTATTTTTAAAAGAATCATTTATTTAACTCCCTCTCTGGCCTCTCAAGTGGAGTAGAAGCAGGCAGGCTGGAGCAAGCGCGGTGCTCTCCTTGGATTTCCTCGGAAGTAAGTCCCACAAAAGCGGTGCCCAAGATTGCAGGCTAAGGGTTACTACATCTGAACCTTCCCACCTGCCCGCCACCCACCTGCCTGTTTTCTGCCATAAGATGGGCGCACTGCATGACCAAAATTTGAGATTGGGGTAGAAGCTGCCCCCCACCATTCCCCACTGATGGAGCAGTAAATCCGAATCAGAAATAGGCGCCCGGATCCTAAATGCCTTCCTTGACTGCAGTGGAAGAAGGAGATGGGGGTTGGGGGGTTGGGGAGAGAGAATAGATACCTCTTCCCTTCAGGAGGAGTGTTAGGTGAAGGGGTTGTCAAGGGGATGGAGAGGAAGAGGGTCTTGGACATGGGGCCTTAAAAGATTTTAGTATGATGGTTGTAGAGGAATTCGAGCAATTACAGATTATTATCCGATTATGCCTTTGACCTCCTGAGTGACAGACAGTTGGGATGCTGGCCTTTTTAAAAAAAGGGGGGGGGAATTCATGCAGGCAGTGGTGATTCTTTCTCTCCCCCCCCCCCCCACTGTATTTTTGCTTGTCTTCTTCCCTCTGTCCCTGAATTGTGCTTGCCATTCCATTGCCCGTGTAATTTATTCATCCCAAGATGCACCTCTCTGCAGTTGCAGGCAGGAATGGGGGAGGGGGGCCAGAAGAGCTCCATTCCCCCCCCCCCCATCTCCAATGACTGTACATTTTGCTGCTACTTGTTGCCCCTAACCTGCCCTTCTCAGAATAAGAGAAGGGGCGGGGATTGCCCTGGGAGGCTCAGGATATCGATATTCCTGATTGCGTGGAGCCAAGTGCGGGCTGAGATTTGGGTTGAGTGCGACAGGAGAGCAGGAGGAGGAGCCCAGAAAAAAACAGCAGAGATTGCTTGGGGTTCAGACGGGGGTGGCGGGTGGGGTACGTTTTTCAGCGTGTGTTGACTGGAACCTGGCAGACTGAATGATCTCAGAGGGCAGGCACAGCATGGGACCAGAGAACATGACTTTAGGATAAACCATAGGACTGCTGAAATGGGGTGGCCCAGGGTTCAAATGTGTGTGTCAGGGTAGGGTGGGGGAGATGAGCCGTGGAATGCAAAGTCTCCACCTTCTTCCAAAACGCAGCCATCCCTGCAATCTGGTCAGCTCAAGCTCAGGTAAAGGATTCAGAAGTCCTGGTTGCATCTTGTTGCTTTTTTCCAAGAGGAAGAGAGATGCAGCACTCACAGGGTTAATGTCTGGCGGGCTCCTTGGTGGGGCAGGGCAGGTCTGGAATTAAAGGGTCAAGGGGGAGAGACCCAGCTGCAGCCTGTCTGTGAAGCCAGACAGGGTCAGAGGTCACGGGCGAGGTCAGGGGTCTCTCTCAGCATAGCCTCCATTCATTGGCAGAGTTTCGCCTCGGCATAAATCAGTTTGTCTAGGAGGAGAGCAAGGTCTAGGGGCTATAAATGGAGGGGGGGAGCCCACATCATGGTGGTAGCGGCTGGGGAAGTGGCTTCAGATGGGAATTTTTGGCTTGCATCCCTTTACGTAATGAAGCCTCGCTCTTCCCCATGCCCCGAACGGCCTCTCCTTTCCCCTCCATCTCTTGACCTAGAGGCAAATGCGTATGTCGCGTGGGCACACATGCACACACACGAGTCGACATGGCTTCTCCAGGCATGCACGCTCAGGAAAGTTAACCCGTGTTCATAAACACATCTGCAGTCCAAGGCTACGGAGGCATATGTTCTTCATCAGAGGTGCCAGTGCATCCGCGCATGCGTGAGTACGCACAAACAGCCTCTGCTCAAATGTTCCAGGGTGGGGCATCATCCAGGGAGCAAGGGACATCGTCTTTTGGCTCCCCACCCTCGTGATATATATTGCACAGTCACCTCTGAGTAGAATGTCGCCCGCGTCAGCTGGATCCTATCCAGCATGAACAAATCATTCTGCATCTGTTAACCTCATTCCTCCAGACGCAATTGGCATTCCTAATTACGGCATTTTCTAACTCCATATGCACCACACAGGTGTTGCCTGCATCCTCACGTAGTTCTGTAGGTGCTCTTATCTCTGACGCATCACCCAGATGTTGCTTCAGTATGAATTCCACCTTCTTTGTGCTGGCTTCCATCACTCGTTAACAGAAATGCAACCCTCCCCTTTAATCTAGGCTTGAACCTTCTGATCTGCTCCTCTTAGATCAGAGGTAGAAAAGCTGAAGGCTCAGGGCAGGTGGCCTTCATCTCTGATTCTCCTTCTGATTCTCCTTCTGGAGATACCAGACATTTGGTGGGTGGGGGGGAGACATAGAAAGCGGTAGTAGTATATGCTGTAAAATAAGCTTTATGTAGTTAGAAAAGGCAGCATTAAAAATAACCCTAGGTTCTACATCATTGCCCCACCCAAAAGGAGTTCAGTGCAGCCATTGATTACAAAAAAATTGTTCACCCCTATCAGGTGATGGCTGTGTCCTGTATCCAGTCCTTCAGAGAGGAATAAGGTATACTCATTTGCTGGAAGTTAAAAATACGATCGCTAGCATCTTTCATCTTTAATGCAGATGGTGAATGGGGATTAGTTTGGATTAAATACAAAAACTCCCCTCCCTTAAAGGTGGCATGTTCTCCTGTTGGGCTTAACAGTTGATGTATTGGTGTGCGTGTATGAGTGTGCATATGCATTACTTACTGGAACCCAAATGCGCATTTATCTCTGTCCATGTATGTAATTTGATTGGTACGTTTGTATAAGACTTCTTGATACTGAATGCTTTGAGGCCAAATCTTGGGCAAGTGAAATTATAACTGAGGGGAGGGGGGGGGAGAGAGGGAGAGATGGTTTGTATGCACAGGACCTTCTTGTGTCAGGCTTTGGGAGATGTGTTTTGGGACCCTCACAGCTGTATGGCCAAGGGGTTGTATGCCTGAGATTTTGCAAAGCATGCATGTATGGCCGATTTTTTTTCAACCCAGAGAAATATAAGCTTGCGGTCTTAGACAATCTCAGACCCCCCCGTGTACTTTCACTCTCATCATTAAATCCAGAATCCCCTTAAGAACTTGACGACCTGATCAGCTCTGCAGCAGGTTGTGTGTGCATGTGTGAAAGAAGCAGGGAGGAATTGCAACCAAACAATAACCTGGGGGGGAGGGAGGGGGTGTTGGAAAAAAAGAGAAATATTGCAGCAGTCCCATCATCCTGCCTATTCTCCTCCTCCTCCTCCTCTTCATCCCTTTACTCTCACCAGTCTCCCTACCTTTTCCTCGAGTTTCCCAGAAGTGATCTCTATCCATATCTGTGTTTACAGAAGACGTTACAAAGCACCCATTCAGTAGAAGGTGCCAAGGGTTGTTTCACATTTCTCTTTGTTGCAAGCCCAGCCACAACTGATGCCTTCTGGATATGTGAAACTACAGGGCCAGTCATTTCCAGCCCCCTTGGTCATGTGGGTGATGGTTAGAGAATGGAGTTATAATCTATTCTATTTTGTATTAGGAAGAGATTAGTTGGAGACCTGGCAAAATTGGAGATTTCAGGGATTTAAGGAACATGCAGGAGAGGGCTGCCTTTTTCCACAGTCATGGGCTGGAGCTTGAGTTCTAAAGTGAAGAGGTAGATTTGTCCGTGTCTGTGTGTTGAAAGCTGCCCCGTGTCCAAACATCATGGCTGGTGTGCAGTGGCACGCTGCCTCCATTTCCCCATCTGTCCTGAAACACAGACATAATACGTGTCCATCAATTGCTTCAGTTCATTCAGCCATCTCCTTGTCTCCACCTTTGTCTCCCAATTCACACCCATTGCAACACAGAGACTGCCTTCTGTGTTTCCCTATTCATCCATCTCCCTTATAGGAACTGATCTGTTTCTGCATCTTCTAGCTGTAACCCACTCCCACTAACCTATTCTTATTCATTCTTTGGCCTCAACCATGTAATGCCCCGCAACCTTCTACTCATTTTCATTCATCCTCAAGCCTTCAGTCTTAAATGTTGGATATTTACTTAATCATCTGCCCGTACTCATCCATTTCACCACTGCACCATTTTTCACCAGATTTTATACTCCATTTCTGCCAGCTCATGCCAAATTTAACTATACGAGGTCTGGAGCATCATCCCTCCATCTTGCCCTGTCTACCTCTTCTTTCTGCATGTCTCCACTTTCCTTGCTTGCCTGCCTGTCAGGACGCATGTCCATGTCCCTAGCATTAATACACCATGGAGAGAGGGTGTGTTCCTAGTTTTAAACTCTCCCTGGCCTGTGTTCATGCTGATAGAAAGGCAGAAGTGGGGAGGGAGATGAAGAGAATATGCATAACTACTAGAGGGTTTCCCTTCAATTCCTCCCACCCTGCCAATGGTTGGTGATAGTAGGATGCAGTTTCAGCTAAAGGGAGAAAGAGAAAAACAGTTTCTTCCTCTTGCAAAGCCTGTCAGGATGGGTGCTGGAAGAAAGACCAAAAGGTGTACCTCTTCTTACTAATAAACACTCTTTATATTAGGCCCAGTGCATAAGGTTTGCAAAGGCTGGCAATGTCGCCCTTTATTTTGTTTTTTTCCTACCATCTGGGAGTGTCAGGGAAGGGACAGAGGGGAGCGATTTAATTGTTGGGCCAGTCTGCTTAGAATAAAAAAACCCTTTGCGAAGAGAAGACTACCCTAAGGATTTCTGACTATTCCTTTTCCTTTTCTCTCTTGGGGCGTCCAGTTTAGTCCCAAGCATCAGCCAATCAACTGTCCTTTTTTCAAAGCTTTCATGGAAAATAAAAAGACATCGATTGGAAGGGTGGCTGTCTCTACTTCGGGGCATGCAGGGATGCTAAAGTGTTTCTAATTGAAGATCAGGGTTTTATGGTCGTCAGAAAAACTGAAGAGGGGATAATCTGGGGAAGGGAATAATTGTCAGAGCATAGTCTGGTTATATATTAATGTGATTAGGTGCATCTAATAGGAACCCTGATCTTTTTCCTCCAGCTTTTCTTCTCTGTTTGGGGTAATACCTGGGTTAATGATGCCAAGCATGGAACCAGATGGTATGGGAGTTTTCTTGAAACAGGACTGGCTACTGGGGTGCCTTCGCCTGCAGATGCCATCTTTCCCAATCTTTGTTCTCCAGATGTATTGGGCCTCTGTGGCACAGCATTCCCCACCTTCGGCCATCTTGGCTGGGAATCCTAGGGATTTGGGCTCTAACACATCTGGAAAGCAAAGCTGGGGAAGGTTGGCATATGATGGGTTTGCTCATGGGGAATCAGAGGAAACAGACTGCTGATTCCATGGACCTCAGATGTCCTGCTGCAAGTATGTAGTTGCAGCACTGGCGTGACTATTGCATTGCCTGCGGGGTGTCATTTGGGTGTCACTGCACGTTGATGTGGATGGTCCTCCTACACCAACTAAACATACACACAAGGCTCCAGCCTCTGTTTCAAGCCATCACATCTGGTTATTATTAAAGGGGCTGGTTAGCACCTGTGGAGAAAGAATTCCCTTGCTTGAGTCTTGAGCCCAAACACAATGCCTGGTTTCACACCTTATACTAAGCCAGAACAGGATTTGTTTGGTTTTTGCTTGGCCTGCTCCACATACTCTGCCACTGCGGTTTATAATCCACAGTTTATGACTTAGCATGTTGAGTGCATTTGGCTAATTGTAATTTATTCCACAAACAATGGTTTGGCCGGCTTTGGTGTAGGACTACAGATAAAGCTGTCTCGCTGCAAGAGGCGATTGCTTTGCTGATCAAGAGGCTTTTTGTCCAACTTCCCGAAAATTGGAGAAAGCCAGATCCAAAAATCTTGGATCCTTTGGACAAAGTTCCCATTCTAAGCTTGTTCCCTCCACCAGCAACTAGCTAACTAATGTTGCCTTGTAGAGCTGAGCACTGAAAGAACACTGCTTTCTGCTTGGACAGAGCGAGAAAGAGAAAAGACAAAATCCTTGTTCTCTGGATAATTTGCAGGTTTGCACATTCGTGCTGATGCCTTATTTTACCATAAGCCAGGCCAGCCTAGTTAAGTAGTTCCGAGCCACAGGCAGTGGGTTTTGCATAGAGAACCATCCATCGGCGTGTTTAAAATGCTGCAGAGCATTCTGGACAAAGTCCAGATGCTTGTGAAGCTGAGAGCGGTGTAAATGTTGGATATGTGTTTTCTTAGAGTGTTTCCCACCTTGCCCAGGGGTAGGGAGGTTGTGTGCAAAGAGTTAACAGAACCCACATTTGTAAGGGAAAGATTCTGGTCTCAACCTTTCCCGTAATTCCTGGGGAGCACTGGGGTTTATAAGCACTAAGCCATACTGTGTTTGGTTTGGCTTTTACTGAGCATAGTGATGGTTTGGGAACCAGGATTTAGGGTTTAGCATATTATGTGAATGCAGGCAAATCGTGGCATATTCTGCAAACCATGATTAAACCAAACATGGCTTAGCATAGTGTGTGGA
Organism: Candoia aspera; assembly: GCF_035149785.1. Classification (NCBI taxonomy): domain Eukaryota; kingdom Metazoa; phylum Chordata; class Lepidosauria; order Squamata; family Candoiidae; genus Candoia; species Candoia aspera. Next base: position 20,200,636 of record NC_086162.1, read on the forward strand.
TTGAGAGAATGCTGTGAGATTGTGGATCAGCGATGTAAGCACAATAGTATGAAGAAACTTCCCATGCTCTTGCATCTGTTGTACAGTGAGTGTCAAGAAGCAGAGTGGCAGTGTGGTGGCAGTGACATAGGCTGACCATGTTCAGAAAATTGCAGCAAACAGGCCTTTTTGCCTTTGGTGGCATTTTATTCATTTATTGTGTGATTTGTCTACCTCAGTGGGCTCTGGGCAGCATTTCCGAATTTAAAAGAGTAGAAATCAGAACAACCATCAATTCAATAATCAAACCCACGGTCTAATTCCCAGTTTGAGTATAAGAAAACGGCTAAAAGGAGTTGAATAAAAAAGCTAAGCCAGAGGCTTGTGTGGGGAGGAATTAGCTGTGTGGGATTTTACATGTGCGAGATCTACATTTGTATAGAGAGTAGAGTTCAGAATTTCTGTCTTGTATTTGAAATAAATATGGAGGTGTTTGGGATTCCTTGTCCTGTTGTTACCTGCTGTCTTGCTCCAAAACAGGGTCAGTTATCATTGCTCCCTCTTGTTTGGGTTGCCACATCTTTGGCTCTTTTACTGCCCCATGTCTTTCACTGAACATGGGAATGCACCATTTGCCCTAGAGGTGTGGAAGTCAAGGGGTGGGACCACCTCTGTGCGGGTCCCTGCTCTTGCATCCTGGGCTGTGCTTGAGCATTACAATTGTCCTCCACCGGCAGCCCCTTTCCGCTGCATTTTGCACATGTAGTTTTACCTGTAATTCATTGTCATTCATCTGCGTCTGTGCATCCATCACCGGGCGATGTATGCATCCGTGTTACCCTTTGTCTGCATCAGCGGGTAGCATGCATATATAACCCTGCAAATCGCCGCGTGAGCTTGCCACCTGGCTCTGATGCTTTTCCTTGCTGCATGCGGGTGTTTTCCACCCAGCTATCATGCAACACATGCACCCCCCTTTAAACACACACACATGTGTGTGTGTCTGTACTGTTGCAGTATCAGGTGCGAGACTCATTCTCTAGGGACTTTGCCCCAACTCCGCCTGGAGTGTCTGTGTCTCAGCCTTTTTCCCCCTCCCCAAGATCCCCCTTCAGGGGTCAGGGAGTGCCAGTGAGACAGTCTGCCGCCATGGCAACAAGGCCTAACACAGGCTTCAGCCTGACAATTTTGCTCCCCCTTAACCCTTCCAGGCCCAGCCCTCCCTCTCCCCCCCCCCCCAGCTCTCATTCAGCAACTTTGCTAAAACTCTTCTATTCCAATTCACTTGGTGGATCCCATGAATGCTGGGCTTCTGCCAGTATTCATTACCGTAACATAAATGTTGCATAACTACGGATCTGGATCTTTCTCTCGTAGCCCCTGCATCTCAGCTGCCAGTCCTGTTGAGCCATTAACATACATAACACATGCACAGAGGCAATCCCGTTCCAATTCTTTTGTGTCTTAAGCAAGAAAGATTCGGATTTCCACCACCATTCTCTGCTGGAGCTGAAAAGGCAAAACAAACAAAACCACCACCACCTTTGAATGAGAGATGCCTAGTGGCTGGTGAGTTCCTGAGGACTAGAAATATACTTTTCAATCTCTTCCTATCTTCTCGCTGACTAGACTTGCTGCAGACTTCTTTTTTAAAGGCATAGGGAGGTGAGCGGCAAGTTATGTTTTGCCTCTGACCGGTTTGCTCTGCTGTCATGGCTTTCAAAATATTCTAAATAATACTGCTTGGGAACTCGCTAGGCATAATACAAAGGCAAGCATGCAAGAGATAACCCTGTTTGTTTTTAAATGCAAGAGAAATCAGCAGGTCAGACAGAATTCTTTTGCATGTTGGTCCAGCTGTGGGGCCTTACCAAAAGCCATTTTCTAGTCCCTGCCTCTTCTCCCAAATATAAAGCACATGTAATTTTTTTTTGAAGTGTACCTATTTTTACTCTAACAAATGTTGGGATGTCATGTAAAGCCATTGACTGACAATAAGCAGCAGCTGCCTTGATTTGAAAGGGTTGTCAGTTGGCCCTGGAAGAAGTGAGAGAAAAGGTGTGGAAGGAAGGAGGAGGATGGGATCTTAACTTTTGAATAGTTACCCTTTAAAAATTGGTCTTTGGAACTTTGTAACTGGAAGTGGAACCAGTCATAACTTAGTTGAACTCTTGCAAATATCAGGGAATGTAAAGGTACATCTTGCCAATTGCCTGTTTCTGCCATACAGATAATCCTCACTTAATGACCACAATTGGGACTGGAGTTTTGATTGCTAAGTGAAGCAGTCATTAAGCAAATCCAACCCAATTTTACGACCTTTTTTGCAGCAGTCGTTAAGCAAATCACTGCAGGCATTATGCAAACCATGTGGTCGTTAAGCAAATCATGTGGTTCCCCATTGATTTCGCTTGCTAGAAGCCTGCCCGGAAGATCGAAAATGGCGATCACATGACCATGTGACACTGCGACGGTCATAAATGCAGACCAGTTGGCAAGCACTCAAATCATGATCACGTGACTGTGGGGACACTGCGACTGTTGTAAGTGTGAGGACCGGTCATAAGTTGTATTTTCCCAGCACCGTCGTAAGTCCGAACTGTCACTAAATGAATGGTTGTTAAGCGAGGACTACCTGTACTTCTCTGGATAGTAAAAGAAGTAAAAGGACCTTGATTTTACCTGCAAAGGAAAAAAGCTGTGATGTACTTTTGTTCTCTAACAAAGGCACAGAAGGAAAGACACACTCTTCCTGAAGTCATCCTACAAGAAGGCTTAATGCTCTGGATTTATTTATATGTGAGTGCAAACCAGGGTTGGGAAGAAAAGTTTGTGCTACTGGTCCATTACGAAAAGCAGAATCTCCCTTCTTTGTAACACAACCCAATGAATTCAGGAGGCTAGCAGGAGAAGGATATGTGCTTCCATCCTGCCGAACAGATTAGCCAAGGTAGTTGATATGAAGAGGGGGAACACTTTGCCATTGCTAGCATTGCCTTCCTTCCTTCTTTCGTTCCAGGGGAATTGCTAGTTTTGTGGGAACGGCCACAGGAGGCAAAGGTGGCCCAAATGCATCTGTCTGTCTGTCTATCACTATCTTCCATCATACCCCTAGAGTTGTTCAGACTAATTTACAGGTTTTTCCAGGAATCGTTATATAAGAACTGCAACAAAACGAACTACTACAATAACTACTAATAGCTGTTGTTTCTATTACTACTAATACTAAGATCAGTGTTTCTCAGCCTCGGCAACTTTTAAGTTGTGTGGACTTCAACTCCCAGAATTCCCCAGCCAGCATGGCTGGCTGGGGAATTCTGGGAGTTGAAGTCCACACAGCTTAAAGTTGCCGAGGCTGAGAAACACTGACTCAGATTGTCAAAGCTACAAGCCAGCTTCACATCTGAAAGTAGAAGTTAGGCAATCAGTCGCTGTTGGTGTAACCTCGGAAGCTGCCTCACTCTCCAAGCCTCTGTGAAACCAAATCCGGAGCTGTCACTAGAAGGGGAGGTCACCAGAAAGCCACCTTGAACTGGAAAGAGTCGCATTGTGGGAGAGAGGGCCCTACCACTAAGAAGGCCCTGCTGCTTTGCTTTGCTTTGCCGGTACAAACCTAGGAAAGAGCAAGGCCCTTCTGCATAAGCTGGAGGCTTGGAAGGGATGAGACATTTCTTTAACTAGCTTGGGTCTGGGCCAAGGATGTGGGACGGTTTTGCCACCCGAAGCCGAGCTCCATTGAACATGTCCTGTCCTGCGCAGCAGTGGGCAAGTCTGGAGAGCGAGTGGGCCATCCTTTGTCTTCTTTTTTGCCCTGTCTCATTTCTCTCCCCCCTCCCAACCCCTTTCTTTTTCCTCATTTTTCCTCCTCTGTTTTTCTCCTGCTTCAGAAGGGGCAGCCACCTCTGGCAGAGGTCTGAGCTGTTCAATTGTAAAAGGCTCTCTTCTGCCACCCCGTCTCCCACCCTTCTGCCCTTTTCCACTGCCCCCTGCTGTTTCCCCCACTTCTCAACAGATGTGTGAATTGATCACTTGCAGAAGACTTTCCTGCACCCCCTTGCACCCCCGCCCCGCCCCGCTTTTTCACTGGCTAGTGCAGCTCTGCTCCTCAGCCTTTGCGGAGACCTCCTGTTCTCTCAAGTTACTCCCATTTTCTCTCTCTTGTTCTTTCCGTCAAGGCTTGTCTGGTGACCTGCCTTATGCTGATGAAAAGTAGCTCTGACCAGACCTACATGAAGCCTCACTTTGAGTTCATGTTCCTGATCCTCCAGTGAGAATGCCGGAGAAGTAGCCATAATAACCTGCTGCAAGGGAACCAAGACGTTGTGCAGCCTCTTAAAGGTTCAGTGTGTCATAAGCTTTTGTAAGGCGCCATTCACTTCAGTAGGTAGGGGGCAGGGAACTTGTCCCATAATGTTTTTTAGGGTGCCAGAAGACTCTTCAGTATTTAGGAAAGTCTCCCTTATACACACACAAATGCGCACTCACACAATACTGTCTAGGAAAACCTCTGTTCCCCATCACAGGAGTATACAGGCTAGATTTTCTTCATAGCCTCTTTTTTTCAAGCCCAAAATCTCATTACCTTTTCCTCATGGTTGAACAGTAAACTGGGTTTGGGGATGGCGATGGTAGATGATTTATTATTTTATGATTTATTGCATTTCTATATTGCTCCAACCATGCAACTCTCCGTGGTGCATCGAGACTGACGTAAAACATCCTTGGAGAAAAAAATAATTGGAGAAATCCACAGACAACCAACATACAAGCTAAAAATGAAGCAATGCATTAAAGAAATCCATAAAGGAGAGTTTAAACTCTGTTCCCTGTGTGTGATACACACTGTTCAGCTCATTATTATTCCTATTATATAATCCTATTCCTATTATTCAATTTGTATTAATAATACACTTTGTATTATTTATTCAATGTGTATGATGAGTGATTACTGTTCAGCAATGGAAAAGAAAATTCTTTTTTCCCACTATATGATGAAAAACGACCCCCCCCCCTCAACGCCTGGCTTAAAAGTCAAGCAACTCCCTATTGTAGGTCCACTGCTCTGCCCCTTTCCCCACTTCCTAGGCTGGATCTAATGGTGCCTCATTTGATAAAGAAAGTATGTGTTGTGGCCCTGCTTACTTGCATTTCTACCCGTCCCATTGTGATTCCTCCCCCACCAGCCTGTGTCCTCCATCAGTGGTTTTAATGAAGAAGTCTGGATTTTAAGTAAAAATAGCCCATCCCTCCCCCCACATCTCAAAGCATTTTCTATGCTGATGCAGGCTGAAAATAGGAAAGTTACCAGCTGCGTAAGGACAGGTGACCACATGGTGTTTTGCCAATGAAACTGGGCTAGAAGGCAATCTGAAAAGGAAAGCTGATTGCCCATGTCCGAATGCAAGCAAACGAGGCCTTCCGAGGTGGGAGAGAGTTGTCTGACCCTAGGATACAATCCCTGTGTTAGTGTTTTAAAAATCCAGATAATTTGGGGATGGGAACTGGAGTTACTCCAATCCAGATATTCTCTGGGACAGAGGTAGAACACAGCAAGCAAGATGGTGTGTGTGTGTTTGTGTGACAGAGACAAATGCTGATAAAGGTCAAGGATGTGCAGTATGTGGAATCACAAAGTAAGGAGGCCAAGATCTCCGATTGCCATCTTCTTGGTCTTTAGTTGCTTTAAAGCTCTCCGAGCTCTTACATAATTTTCAACCATATTTTTTAAAAAGCATAATCACTTGCAGACGCATATTGCATTTGACTTCACTTTAGGCCTGTGGGTGCTTGGGAAGTGATTTGAGAGAAGGGCTTCAGGCCTTGTACCAGTGCAGCACCTCTCTGCTTTCTTTAAAACAGCCTTGTCTTTTTTCACGTTTCCATGCAAATCTGAAACCAAAGATACCACTTCTTTCTGGATTGACTGATTATAACTCTTAAAGCAAGCCACAATGTTTTTCAGGTTCCAGCAAGGGAGTGGTCCAAGCTGAGGGACAGGGCATTTGCTTGCAGAACATAGGGCTTTTCCAGGCTAACCAAGATGGTATTGGAGATGCTACAGTACTGGGAAACATTTTCATCGTAGATCGTAGAGAGCGGTTTCCAGACAGAACTGAAAGTATTGGATTAGATCAGTGTTTCTCAACCTCAGCAGCTTTAAGCTGTGTGGACTTCATGGCTGGGGAATTCTGGGAGATGAAGTCCACACAGCTTAAAGCTGCTGAGGTCGAGAAACACTGGATTCGATGGACAAGCAGACCAGGTTCAGACATTGCACCAAGCAAACCAGGTTCAGACATAAGGTGATTTATTTGGCTTTGAGCTTAGAGTTTTATGTGAAGCAAGCCACTGCAGTTTGTAAACCATGGTTTGGGTTTTGCATGCTATGCAAACTTAGAAATAGTCTGAGAGGCCAGTCTACTCCCTGCCTTTCAATGGCTGTACTCTAAAATGTAAGCTTATTTGAAGAAACATGTAGTCAGCTTTCCCTTATTAATACAGGAATATGCTGGAGAAAAAGCATTTCTATTTTCAAGGAACATTTTGACGGATTAGATCAAAAGCAGTGGGCTGTCTTATCTATGGCAATTGCCTTTTTTTCTGCCTTTCCAAAAGATTGATGAATTTATTTATTTCACAATATACTGATAGCACCTTTGGCTCCTAAATGTATACCTTGTAATTGGGGAGGCTCATCTTCACTTTCAATTTGCAAATAGTGACTGTATTTCAGATGGGAAAAGGGACTGCCCACTAGATAGTACTTCTTTGGTGATATTTACAGTATGTAATTTTAGTTTGTTCTTCTGTTTGTGTCTGGGTTGGTTTACTCTGAATAGCTGATTTTTTTTTTCTTCCATTTCTTTGGGCATCCCTCTCATTTCTGTTTGTCCACCTGCTGAGCAATATATTTTCTAGACCAGTGTTTTTCAGCTGCAGCAACTTTAAGATGTGTGGACTTCAACTCCCAGAATTCCCCAGCCAGCTTTTTTAAAATTTTGCTCAACTTGAGGTCAACTTTACCTTTAATCAAGTATGCTATTCATGCATAAACATTGATTTGGAGATCATAAACAGCCGCAGACTGAGAAGGATTCCTCCTTTTCATTTTAAGTAAAAGCAGGATACTAGCCCTCGAGGTTGTAAAGAGAGGCTCAAATGCACATGCACAATTCAAGGGAAAATTCACATTCTTCAGGACTGCAGAAATGAAAATATACTTGTGATTCCTTGTTCTTTTCTTAAACATCACAGCTTGAGCATCACCCCTACTTTTAAAACAAACAAAGGAACAAAACTGACTTTCTACTGCCCGGTAGACAGATTATAAATGTATAGTTATCTGTTTACTGAGCCGTAGAAAGTCAGTTTTGTTCCTTTGTTTTAAAAGTAAAGTTATTTTTTTAATTGAGTCCAACTCCTGATAATTTTGTGGCAACAGTATGGAAATAGCTCCCCATTGTCTTCATATGAATTGGAGGGTCCACCCCCCATAACTATCCAGTCTGGTCTGTGACGTTGGGATTTCCTAGTAATTCCTCATCAAAGTTCTAATCAGATGAACCCTTGCTGGGCTTTTACAAGATCAGCCAAGGTATCCATGGTCAGCAGAAATCAAGCTTGAATTGAAGAAACATTCCCTTTACCCCAAATTTGCTGTTATTTTTTTTGCCTACAAATGGATGCACTTTAAACCTCTCCTAAATATCCCCTAGTAGCACTATTTCTTGTTCAGCATTTGCAGAGGATTGCTCTGAGACAAGGACCAGAATATGGATTAGATGCTTCCATATGTATTTTATTTTATGCAATTAGCCCATCTCAAAGGCCCAGACAACAGTGTGAGCTCTTTCCTTTTGCACTCCTGTATCCATCTTTTTCCTAAACACCCCAAATTCAGAAAGGAAAGAATAGATTGGTGGTGCAACTTTTCAGTCGGTGTAGAGAAGAATATAGGTAAACAAGAAATGTGAGAGGAGCTGTCATTGAGGAAGAGCAAAATCACTCTGGGGGGTTCCAGAGGAAAAAACTCAGGGGCGCCTGTAGGGAGGGAGGCAAAATGTGCAAGATGGCAGGCACAGGGTGGCAGTCCCAGCCCTCCTACCCCCTTTGTACATATGTGAGATGTTACACTCACGTACAAAAGTGGGGCATAGATCATAATGCAAGGTCCTCTGTTTTGCACATTTGGACCCCCACCCCATGGTCACCACTGGAAAAGCTGTATAAAAAATTAAGAAAAATGCCCCCCCCCCTTTCTTTGACCCAGAGTTCTGGTTGCAGTTGCATTTCCTCTTTTATGGAATTGGACCTCTTCCCTCTCCGTGACATCTCCAACTTACACCTCAGAGAATGATCTTATGGGATGTAATAACTTTCATTTCTGAGTGAGGATTTGGCTGAAATTTTTAACAAAAATTCAACATTTTGATACATATTATGCAAACATTCTGAAATTTCACGAAATGCCTAATTTTATTAAAAAATGAAATGAAACAGGGCAAAGAAGCAAGTATACATAACTTGCCTGTATTAACTGCCGCCTTCCTTTCTCCCTTTGCACAAACAGCATTTGGGGAAAATAAAGGAGTTGCTTCTAAGTTTCAGAGGAGTTAAGAGTGGTCTGATTTTGAAATTGCTGAAATAATCCAGAGGCGAATTAGAAACTGACCAGAAAAAGTAAGCAAGAAACTTTTTCCCTTCCCTCTGTTGTGATATTCAACCCCAAACACTCAGAATGTATAGCCCCATCACAATCATGCTAATTTAAAGGAAATGCTACAATCCACTTTCCCTGTAGGTACACTTAAAATGTGTGCCTCTCTGCATGAGAACACATACACAAACAAGCCCATACATGGGGATGAAATGGTGCTGTGAAGCATCAAGATCTTGAGGAAAAGGATATATGGTAGGCAGGAAAGTGGAAAGGGTTAGCAATGTTGTTCACTTAGTCCTGTTGTACTTGTTGCAATGTCTGAACATAATTAGATGCTTGCATCGAAGAAGAGCTAATTCTCCTGAGGCTGGATACTGAGTTGGCATTTGTCCAGCCTATTGGAGAAGAACAAAGGCTAAGAATGCCAGGAACCCTCCCATAAGACCCCCCCCCAAAAAAATATCTGGAAACACCCACAATCTCTGCAACATTTGAAAGACAGTGTTGTCTTGAATGTGTTAAAGTGCAATCATTTTTTTAAAAAATATGTTTCCATTCTTTAAAAAAGTTCATGGAGCACAGTGAAGTTTGGAGGCATGTTCTTGCACGATCAGAAAAAGGGGGAAAAAAGAACCTTGGAGAGGGAATATGTAGCCTACTGCATACAGCCTCTTATGTATTTATAATGCAGGCAGGTGATGCAAGTAGAACTTGTATGTGGAACCCCACTTAAAATTCCACCTCTATCCTAGTTGCCTTTGACTCCAATGAACCGCGACTGCTTAACGTTAACATGGAATTACTCTTGCGATGTTACCAATATCTGTGATTAATACATGGGCTTTTCTTCACCTTCTCAATGACTTCATTGGCCCAGGTAGGCAAAGAGTAAGAGAAAAGAAAGTTAATGAAGTTGGGTTTGTGGAACTGGTGACCATTCAACTTAGTGTGAGATCTCCAAGAGGCCCATTTGCTTGTGAAAAGCAGTACAATGAAGGATTTCAGGGCAGGATAATTCCCCCCCCACCATCGATCGTCACTAGATCGGTTCTTGCCCTTTGCAAACCTTCGTATGTGCATGCGTGAAAATTCCCATCTTGTCCTGCTACAGATTTCAAACAGTAGACGTTACTGCCTGTTTATTCTGAAGTAGAATAACCATATAGCAGATGGTCTGAATATTCACAGCACTTTACCTTTGCTTAATGTTTGGAGTGTCAGTAAAAGCTGTACCTTTTGATCAGAAGTGGCTAATTTGTACACCAAAAGCCACAACAAACATTGTGCAGTGTGTTCTCCTAATCTTTTTTTTTTTTTTTTTAAGTGGTGTAGAACATAGCTGGAGAAACCGCTTTTCCAACTGGAATAAGGAAAGTGGAAATTTCTGGGCTCGAGAGAGATCTGGAAAGTTAAGCCAGTAGCAATCTGAGTGGCTGAGACATTGGGGCCACAGTGTTTTCAGAATCACGTAGGCTTGAGCAGGACCCAGATGCATAGCCCTTACATGCTTTGGCAAAACTCACCTTTTACTGCATCGGATGCCTTGAGCAAACAGTGCATGGCTAGCAGCATGTCTCAATTCCCACATGTATTTGCCTTCTTTTCTCCAAGAAGATCGGCTTAACAAGGACTGGACTTGATGTATGTGGGGCATGTTACACCCAAGTCAAATGTGATTTCTAGGATAAAGCCATAGAACAGGGTTCTTAACCTTTTTGTGCCAGGCCTCTTTGAAGGTCTGGTGAAACCTACAGACCCCTTCTCAGAGAAACACATTTCAGTGCATAAAATTAAAAAAAAGCATAGATGGTATTACAAAGGAATCCAATTATGCTCAAATGCAGTCATCAAAATATTAATGGGTTGTATGGATATTTAGGTACAAAAGAACCTTTGAAATGCAAACTGTTGACCATATCAATTACACACTCTCAGAGAAAAAGGTACTTCATGTAACTGTGTTCTGGTTTTGTTTTTTTTAGTCTTAATAATTTTAGATTCTGAGATGTATTGAAGTTAAGAAAGATTTTTGGAGCCTAGAGGCCATAAACTTTTTGCCTACGTTCATTATGGAATGAAAAGCTAAATTTCAGTTAGATGTTAATGAAAGTAAAGTTGTGATCCTTTTCTAATCCAGGTTCACAGACCTCCAGAGATCTGTTCAGAGACCCCAACAGATCCTTGGAACCCATAGTAAGAATCCCCTACTATAGAATATGGAGGTCCCTGTTCTGGCAGGAAATAACTGTTTCACTTGCCCCAGAGTTTTCAGAAAACAGATAGAGAGCCTGCCTCCACAAAATTAGGCTGTGTTGGTAGTTCACAGGAGACCCTTAGCTGTGTTTCTTAGTCTTCCTAGATAGGAGTGTTGCCTTTGTCACTGTTGAGGCAAATTCAGGGAAACTCCATGTTGCCAAGTAAATAGCTGTTATTTGTGAACAAAGATGAGAAAAGTTAGGAATGCTGGTGGAGACTAGAACTGATGGATCTCTCCACTATATATCTGCATTCTCAAAATTCATCACAGTTTGAAATTTTTCATAATCTATCGAACAAGGTTTAAAAACACCTAAATCTGACATTCCTAGCGCTTGCGTGTTTCAAGCAATTTGCAGTAGATAAGGAAGATTGTGTCACCCAGGGATGTCTGCAGGTATGGTCACAAAAGCCAATATGGTGGCCACTGTGGTGTGAACCACACTCCACCTGTTTTTTATGTGTGATGCACATTAAAAAACAACAACAGTGGAGTGTTGATCATACCATTGTGGTTGCCATCCTGACCACATCGTCCAGACACCCCTGGTGTCCCTCTGTGACAAAACCAAGCTTCCAAAATTTGGATTCAGAATAAATGTAAATGATTATAAACTAATGTACAGTACAAATACTGTAACCTCATTCTCACCTGCTTGTGTCCCTGTTCCTTGTTCGCACACATTAATAATAGTCAGTTCACAACCCTAGCTTAGCTGCTTTGGCAATGTGTTACTTTTAAATAAATGGGGCAATATCTTTATTAGGCCTTCCAAACTGTCACAAAATAGCGAGAAAAATTTCAGGTTCTCCAGAACCCTTCATCAGGTGGTGACTGTGACTAAATGAGAGTTGCTGGCTTCATTATCAAATCTTTTTTTCCTTCCCTTCCCTGCCCTCTGTCTGTTTAGCATCTAGCCTGCTAAGAATCTGGGGGATAGCAAATGAACCATTTGGAAGTAAGTCTGGCTGTGCTCCCTTGGTTAGCAATCACATCTATTCAAAAGTAAGGAACGATTTGTTCCCAGTAGTTTACTGGCACCTTTAAGATAAGAAACTAGACCCCCCCCCAAAAAAGTTCAATTATCTGCATCAAATATTTAAATAGCTTAGAAATTAGGGAACTCTTATTTTTCTCAGTAAAAATGCCTAGTCAGTATGTGTTCTTTTCCCCTGATTTGGAAAAACACCTTTCTCCTCTGAGGTCAGGCAAAAATGAGATACAGGCATGGGGAGTTGGGGGAGCCATGTCAGATGGGTCATGATGTCATCATGCAAATGACAAAAATGATGTGGTATGTATCAAGGGTGTCATGATATCATCGCTCAAATTACATAATTTCTGTCATTGCGTGTGCCATCAAGGCCTTGTACTGGATGAATGTAGTAGATTCATACAGATGATTGTATATCTGGAGGACCTTATTTATATAGTTTTTCTCCTCATTGTTTAAAAACTATTTTGGGTTTTAGATAGATGAGCATGCGCTAATGGCACCGGCTTGGGTGTGACATTAAGATCCCTGTCTATGTTTGCCTATCTCTCTGGTTCCTTCTTGAAGAATAGGTCCTTTTTGACTTCATGCAGATTCTAGTAATCCATGTTCTGTGGGATTAGAGAAAAAAATTGTTACCCACATGGTGCTCAAAGTTGGGAGCCCAACCACCCCAGAACAGAAAAGCCCTCCGTGTCTCCCACTTCCTTTTGGACAATACTTGCGCTACCTTTCTTCTCTTTCCATGGACAATTCCCCACCAGTGATATTCCGTAGCTGCTGATGTTACCCCATGGCAGGTGAGGGGAATTAGATCTACACAACAGGTGTATGGTTTCCATAGCAAGCATTCTGGGTTCAGTGAGATTGTTATTAAGTCCCCACCAGGTGATAACCTGCCTGCAGCTCACCCCACTTCATCCTCTACTAAAAAGCAGGGCCTCTTAAATCAGTTCCACTTCATAGGAGAGACACATGCTTTCAGTGTGAAATGGGCTTCTTCTCTCAATGGTAAAAAATTTTAGGCAAATCAAGGAGGCTGTGTGTATTCCAGTTGCACAAGGAAGTGCCAGGGGCCATTGCAGATATATTTCCATAGAACCACATGGTCACATCCTCTGTGTGTGTGTGTGTCTCTCTCTCTTGTTTTCTCCTGCATACATATTATACTTAAGATACTGAAAATGTGGCAACCCATCACCAGGTCCAAAGAATCACTTGGTGGTGCCAAAACATTTTAACTTCAGCTGGTATTTAACTAAGCTCTGAGTCTTTCCTATGTGTGTACTATAATACATGCAAATGGATCATGGCCATATAAAACTGCCCACTGTAATACCAGATCATACCACCTAACTTGGAATTATCTAATAAGATTGGCAGTGACTCTGATATTCTTCCCAGTCCTAGTATCACTGGCTCTGTTCATCCAGTGTGCTTAATCTGATTACTGAAGTAATCAATTTTCTATGTCAGCTAATTCATTCTAGAAATTAACCCACTTTGGGTTGCTGACTCTATACACTGTGCCTAAAAGTGACTCAACTAGCCAAATGGCCTGGATTCACACCACCCCGTGAAGCCACCCAAAAAACTTAACCAGGGTTAAAGCTAATCAAGTTATTTTGTGTCGCTCTGTTTGTAACTGACCTGGTTAAGTGTATGTGTAATGCTGCCCTAGAGTTGGAAGAGGCCACTGGATCAAGTGCAATCCCTGCTCAATGCAGGCATCTAGGTGAAAACATGACAACTATTAGCTATTCGATGGCTGTCCAGAACACATCTGTTTGGTCACCTGCAAACCCTTTTATAACACGGAGATACCCGAAACTAAACTTGGACTGTTTTGCACACAAAGAATGGTGTCTGTCAGCGGAACATGGGTCCTATGAGTTTCAAAGGAAATGGTGAACCGTAGGCATGTTCAGGTAGAAAGTGAATGAAGGCATAAAATAACTCCTCCTCAAGACTTGGCAAAATAATAATCATTTCAGCAGTTTAGCTGTATTTCTATTGAGAAGCAAGCATATTGTGAGGTGGGCTATTGGGTCCAAAGGTAGAAGGTCTTCAGAGATCCCCAGCTCCTCACCAGAGGGATTGAAGGATTTGTGCAGGAGCAATCTGCTTGCATTTGCTGCTTCTGACTATTTTGTCCTTTGCCCAAAATTGGGCTAGACGCACTCCATCTATTCACGTTTCGCCCATCAACCTGAGAGCGGAGGACTTGCCTCTCAAGGTCGGGCAGTGCAGCTGTGCCATTCTGCCACATGGGTTCCGCAACTCAGCGGAGTATTGGACTCATCAGACTCCCAAACAGTCTACGCTATGGCACAGGTCGCACTGGAGAAGTGCTGATGTTCAGCTCTGTACGACCTGCACTGTGATGGACGTAGCCTGGAAGATGGCCTCTTGCCCCCAGATGCTTAGCAACCATGAAGCTAAATTAAAATATGGCGTGGGTTTAACCTGTGGTGACTGTGCTGGCTCACAAGTCGCTTACTTTAGTCTTCTTGGTCAGCACGGAGCTTAGGATCTCCCACCGGAGAAAGAACTTTAAAATTAGTCTGGAACACAAGAGTGAGTAGACACTCTAGAGCAGTGTTTCTCAACCTTGGCAACTTTAAGATAGGTGGACTTCAACTCCCAGAATTCCCCAGCCAGCCATGGCTGGCTGGGGAATTCTGGGAGTTGAAGTCCACCTATCTTAAAGTTGCCAAGGTTGAGAAACACTGCTCTAGATAGACTTTCTATGTCAGTTTAATGAAGGAGAGGGAGAGGTTGGAAATTCCTGATATCCCTCTGGAATATTTCAGTGAAAAATAAGTAAAAGGTCCTGTGAGAAGTAATATTTGGAAGGATAGGATCCATAGTTTGGGGAGGCTTTCATGCAACTGTAGCTTTCACACTGGGCAATAATGATGGAAATTATAGTCCAACTCACTGTAGATCTCTGCAGTGGGAAAAGCTTCTTTATTCCAACACCAATTCAAACTGCCGTTTCCTGTGTCAGTTATAACCAGAGGAATAACCATGAGTGATTTCTCCGGCAATGTTAGGAGGTTAGGAAAACTAGAGAAGTATGTCTGAGATTGGTACGTACAGGTAGTCCTTGCTTAACAACCACAACTGGGACCAGAATTTTGGTTGCTAAGCAAAGCAGTCATTAAGCAAATCTAACCTGATTTTACCACCTTTTTTGCAGCAGCCATTAAGTGAATCACTGTGGGCATTAAGTGAACCACATGGCCGTTAAGCAAATCATGCAGTTCCCCACTGGTTTTGCTTGCCAGAAGCCAGCCGGGAAGGTTGAAAATGGCCATCACATGACCATGGGACGCTGTGACAGTCATAAATGTGAACCAGTTGGCAAGCGCCCAAATTGTGATCATGTGACCACAGTGACACAGCTGATGGTTTTAAGTGTGAGGACCAGTTGCAAGTTGGTTTTTTCCAGCACCATCATAAATCCAAACTGTCACTAAATGAATGGTCATTAAGTGAGGAATACCTGTATGTCTTAAATGATTATTTCAATCCTATCTTCCACTTTGGAAAGAGAGATCCTTCCAAGACAGCTAACAAATAAAACCCAATTATTACCAAACAAAATCATACCATCAATAATATCCAAATAAAGCAAGTTATAGGGGTTGATTAATAGTAGAAGGTCTAGAGAGAGGGACAATTCAGTCTGAGGAGGCTTTTGTTTTTTCCTGTCTCCTTCCACTTATCTCCCTCCTTCAAGCAGGTACATAAAATACTGGTCTATGTAAAATACTGGTAACATTCAGAGGTTTGTGACTCACAGCTGGGGTCATGATCTGACCGAAAGTAGGCGGTATTAAATGATGCTCAGCACCAGCTTCTTAGCATGGTCTCTTTTAGCAGCATTTAGGCATTATCCACAGAGTGCCATGCTTTCTTTCTGCAGAATATTGGAAAGCGAGAGGTTTAGAAAATTGTACACAGGGTAGAAAAAGGGGAGAGAAAAATGTATTTCCTCCTCTCGTGCCAACCAAGTCAGCATCCTTCATTGGCAAGGGATTCGGGAAAGCTTTTTTTAAAAAATAATAACAATACTACTACTACTACTACTAATAGATCGCCTCTGCAGGCAGTTCATAATTAAAGTACGCAGATGGTTCCCACAGGATGTGATGGTGGCAGTAGGTTGAGATGGCTTTCGAAGAGGATTGGACACATTAGTTGGGGAAGAGAAATCTGTATGGCTCTTAGCCATGGTGGCTACCTGGGGAGGTGTCTTCCCATCAAACCTAGACAGCCCCATTAGGAAAAGGATATTCAGTTGTATGGATCTTTGGTTGGATCCATCAGGGCAGTTTCGATTTATGGAAGTTCTTCCCCTAAATCCAAGAGCCTTTCGGGAGCAGGAAAAGACTTCCTAAAATCCTGGAGCTGGTCACGCCATCGCTCATAAAAACCGTGTTTCTGTCTCATTTCCCTGTCTCCAGTGTTCAGGAAAAAAGCTGGGGTGCAGAAAGGGGGAAGCTCTGAATAGCCTTGGGATGGCGAGAGAGAAGGGAAGAGATCTAAAATGGCTGCCGCTGGGCACTTCGGCACCAGAGAGTGGCGTTAAAATCATAGCTGGGCTCCCCCAAGAAGGTAGCTGGAGACACTCGGAGAACAACAGGAGAGAGAAAGAGAAAGAGGGCCAGAGAAGGATATCTCTAAAAGGAAAAATGAAAGTTGGTCCGCTTTGAAAATGGGGGGGGGGTGAAAAAGGGTGAACCTCCACTTGCCAAAGATCCCAGGAGAGCAATGCTGGAGATACTCAAACCCCTCTTGCTACGAGGAGATGGACTGTTGGGGTGCTCTCTCGTCACCAGGACCAGAGAAGTCGCCCTCGCGGGCAGCCCTGGTCAGCTGAGGCTGGGGATCAAGGGAGCAGGCTAGAGAGACTGGTCCAACCTCAGCCACCCCAGGCCAAAGCAGTAATTCCTACTCTGGTGCAAGGAAGCTCCTGCTTAGCTCAGCCGAGCCGGGTTGGGTGGGAGGAGAGAGTTAACCACTGCTGTTGGATCATGGCCCAGAGCTCTCGGGGTTTTTTTTTTCCTTTTTTTTCCCAGCGTCCCTTTCTCTTTGCTCTCTCCCGCCCTCTCTGCTTCTCCCTCTTTCTCTTCCCTCCTTCGCTGGCACTGAGCATTCATCCATTCCCAGCAAAGTGCCCACCTCCTTTCCAACTTTCCTCTGCCATTATGCCCCATTCCCTCTTTTGTCTCCCTCCCCTCCCCTGCCCCAAGCCTCAAGCAAGAGCTCAGCCCTGCTTGGCACACCCTGGCAGGGCTCCCAACCTGTCGTCCCTCTCGCCCTCTGTGCCAGCTTGACCCCCTCCATTTTCTTTTTCGCTCCCTCGCCTGCAGCCTCTCACTTTCGTTCCTCCTTCCCCGCCACCCTGGGCATCTCCCCGCTCGAACCCCGAAGATGGCATCCTTGAAGACCAACCCATCCTGAGCAGGGTGAGGCGTGACACTAAAAGGCTTGTCTCTTGTGCTTTTTTGTGCCAATTTTCAAAAAAGGAAAGGAAAAAAAAAGTTTTTATCTTGGGTTCAGCCGTGGTGCCGAAGACTTAAGACTAAGCGGCGCCGCCGGGGTAGGGTGATGGGTTTGCGGGTACTTGGGGGTATTGTGGGCATGAGAGGAGGCCAGGATGGGAATAATGGTGGTGCTTGGGTGGGAATACGGGGGTCCCCAAACAAAAAAGCCAGGGAACCCTAGCTGGGGTTCCTCAATTTATCTCCATGCGGTGGAGCTGAAGGGCCATTTCATCCCTTTCTCCGCTGGGTAGCCCACCAGCAAAGGGGAGGCAGCAGAGGAAGGTTGTCGAGAGCCAAATTCTGGCAAAGTCTGCATAATGGCGGACAACGGCTTCGAGCCCTGTCCCCCAATCCTTCCTCTGTCTGGAATGCCAAGGCACATAGGGCTTTAGACTTCCCCCTGTGGGGAGGCCCTTTCCCCCACCCCCAAGGTAGCATCTTCAGCCCTGGGTGGCTCATTGAGTGTGCGCCCAGCTAATATTGGCACGTGGCTGCTGGACCCACACCCCTTCTGGGGCTCCTTCAAGACTCAGCCAGCCATACCCGCAGTTTGCAAAAACCCCTTGCCTCCTTGGGCTGATCCTATCCAGAGTTGGGGTTCAGGGGAATAGACGCCTGAATATAAGCCTAAATTCTCTCCTCCCCACCCCCCTCCTGACAGAATTGTAAAATTCTTTGGCCGCAGTGCGGTTGTGTAAGAGGACTAAAGGCCTTTCAGGAATTCCCCCATCAGCCTCCAGGCTGGAAGATCACCGCAGAGGAGCAGCAGCGGGGGGTGCCTGGAGCCCTGCATTTCCCAGGGAATCCGGGGAATCTGGCTTGGCGGTTGGGCTCAGAGCGAACTGCGCCAGTGGGCTCACAAAGAGTCAAGCCCACGGCTCTGTCCGGACGGCTTCTTCCACGTTGCTGCTGCATTTGGCATTCTCCCTTTCTCTTCGCCTCCCTCTGAAAGCTGAATTGTTTTGGAATGCATTATTATTAGTATTAGTATTAGTATTGATTTTCCACCAGGGCAAAAGCACAAGAGTGATCCAAAGGGGAAAAGGAGAGGTAGGTGGGAGGAGAGGCCTGACCCTGACGGATCATGTGGGGAGAAGAGGAGAGAGGGCTGCAGGGAGGGGAGCTGCCGTGGGTCAGGCCTGTGCGAGAGAAAGACTTGCAGCATTGATGGAAGCCGCGCCGGAGCTGGCGGGTGCCATGGGCAATGGATCAGCACAGAGAGGGTGAGTTGGCATGATGCCAAGGCCTAGGCGGTCGTTGCCTAGCGACCCAGGTTCCCTTGGCAGCCAGACTGCCGTTTCACTTTCATTAAAGGGTGAGGGAGACAGCGATGGGAGAAGTGAGGAATGGGGGGGAGAGATGGGGGGGCAGCCAGGTCAGGTGGAGATCTCAGAAGGGTCCATGGTGGCCAAATTGCGTTAGGCGACACCCTTGGGACTTGCCATGAGGATGGGCACAGATTGCAGGGCAGGCTTCAGGTGCCAGCTGGGGGCAAGGGGGTGCTCTCTCCCCCCCCCCACACACACACACAAGTGGCAGAAGAACAAAGTAATCCCAAGGAATTGCTGCCGGGGGCGGGGGCGAGGGGAAACCCATGTGCTTGAGGCCTTCCGGTTCCA
The DNA here is from genome assembly GCF_035149785.1 of Candoia aspera. NCBI lineage: Eukaryota > Metazoa > Chordata > Lepidosauria > Squamata > Candoiidae > Candoia > Candoia aspera. The sequence goes on from NC_086162.1 coordinate 20,219,699, forward strand.
GCAAGTCTGTGCTTCAAGAAAGGGGGAACCAAGTTAGGGAGATACATGAAATCTGAACATGGGTGCATGGCGGCTCCAAAGGGGGTTGTAAGTAGGAAGGCTGCACAGGCTATTGCGCTTCTGTATACCCCCCCCCCCCAGAAAACCTGCTTAGAAAGCCACTTAAACATCACTGCATATAAAGAGCCGAAGTTTTCCCCACTGTTGGCATCTTCCTGTTTCCTGCCTTGTTGTTAAAAGAAGTAGTGTCCACTCCCAAAGGAGGTTGTCTTTGCAGCTAAGGCTGTTCTGGAGAAGATACAAAAACTGGCTGAGGGGGCAACCCATTGTGTTTGGACCGTGGGAGCAGGTTTGGCAGATGCCACCAGATCTAAATTGCATTCTGGATTCAGGCTTGTCTGGCGGGGGAAGGGGGGAGTGCATTTTGGCTGGCACCTAAGAAGTCAGGTTGCCTTGTGTGGATGGGTGAGAAGGTCAAAACAGCAGACTGGTACCCTGGTGGCAGCTGGCAATTAATGGGGGTGGGGGTGCAGAATTGGAAGGTTGTCTGAATAAATGTTGGAATCAAAAAATAGGAAGATGAGATCGGGGGACCTCGAAGGAGGCAAGCTTGGCACTTAAGGGTTGGCACAGGCTTTGGCAGATAACAATATAGGCAAGGAGGATCGCTCCCCTGCTGCTCATCCCCAGCATTTTGAGGCCAGGTTGGCCAACAGAGAAGGGCTGGCAGGCAGGCAGGTGGGGGCAGAGGGCTGGCTGGCTGGCACTCTGGGGGCTGCCTGCTGGCGGGCAAGTTGGCACAGCATACCGCAATACAGCGTGATGTGAATTCATTAGAGGCCAGAGTGAGAGAGCGAGACAGGAAAAGAAGGGAAGTCGCCGGGGGGGGGGGGGAATGGGAGACGGGCACTGACCCAAAGGCCAGACAATGGCAGCAGGTAACCATGGTAATGCGCCCGGCTGTGCCAGCCTCTGTGCTGAAGTGGGAAGAAAATGATCCAGACAACCCTGGGGAATTGCCCACCCACAGTGGTATAGGGTGTGGAAGAGAGGTGGCCTATTGTCTCTTCTCCCTATGTTCCTACTGTCTACAATTCTCAAACATGTAAATGGTGCCAAGATGCCTTCTCCTTTTCTCCCTCTTCTGCTCCCATATTCCACTTCTGCTTCCTTGGCGATCTCGCCCTCCTTTCCCCAGCTCTGGCTGATCTTCCCATTCCTCCATTCCTCTCCAATGCTGTCTAGCTCACCCAGATTCTCCCTACCCCCCCCCTCACCTTGCAGAGAGGCCCCCTTTCTTTCCAGCCAGCCTGCATCCATATTGCATTCTCCTCTTCAGCCCCGGACTCTCTGGTGATGCAGCAGCGCCTGAGGGAGGGAGGCAGGGAGGTGGCACAGTGCCCAGATCTCAGTATTCCTCTGCTCGCACGTCCCTGTCTCCTCGCCATTGTCTGCCTCGGTCTTTTGCACCGCACTGCATCTCGCCCCCCGGGCCACCATTACAGCTGTCTGCCTTCTTCTCCCACCTTCCCAGGGTTGATGGCTCTGTTTCCTTTGCCACCTGCACCCAGTGGTTGAGCACAGGATGCCCAGAGAACAGCCATTCTATTGTTTTGGTTCTCTGCCTCTCCCAAGGCAGCCCAGCTCAGATGAGAACCCCCTACCACCCCATCTTGGCTCTCTGTTAAAGCCCTCACCATTGAAAGGTGGAAGGAAGTGGGGAGGCAGAGAGAGAGCAAGAGAAAGGTATGTCTTGCTTTTATTTCTCTCATTCCTATCTTTGCTTTTCCTTTGCAGAAAGTCATCTGGTTATTGAGCTAAACCATTTTCTGGGTTAGCACAATAATTGAGTCATAAACTGGCCAAATGCGCTGGATTTGTGCCACATGCTAAACCATTACAAACCATGGTTAAACTAACCAAGTTTAACATGTGTGAGTGCAGACATTAGGTCTTTAACAAAGCAGGTTAAGGATGTGCAAGTACACAGCTTCCTGCTCATTAGTCTCACTTCAATCCTTTCTGCATTTCTGACCTGAAAGCCTTTACGATTCTTCAGATTACCCTATTCTGAGCACGTGATGTGAATGCCCAGCTCCCTCAAGAAGTCCACAATGCTGGGGAAGGTAGAAAGAAACAGAAGAGGACTATCATCAGCCAAGTGGATGGAGTTGGTTACAGCAGTGATGGCACATTCTTGGAAGATCTGAAGGAGGCAGATCATCCTGGAGAAGGCCTGTCTTTGTGGTTGCTAAGAATCAGCTCCAACTTCTAGGTAGAATTCTTGGCTGTTATGGGGGAGTAAGGGCAGTGCTGAAATTGTGGAGTGGAGGTATCACAGCAAAAAGTGATGCTTCTCTGGACCCATATTTCACAATGCACAATAAAATCCATTTTAAGAAGTGGTGGCAGCCATGAAAATCCATAAAGCTGTCCTAAAGAGGGTCTGGTTATACTGAGTCACCTCATATGGTACCTTCACGTGGAGTTGCCTCTTGGGCTACTGGAGTTCTGAGATAACTTTGTCCACACATATTCTGCTCAGGATATCCCCCTACATCAAGAAAATGCTATATATACCAAGGGAGAATGAAGACTTGCTTATACATTTAGATAGTGAGTTAATCTTATAAAAATTCCTTTGACTTCTCTTGAAATTCCTCAGAGATTTGGCCTGAGAAGAAATGTCCACATCCATCATGAATTTCAACAGTATGAGTAGATGTGGTGAAATGCCCTCAAAAAAGGAGCTACAAATTTTTGCTTCCAGTTAAATTCATCTACACTTCTTCCTCTATGGTTCAAAAGAGCACTCCATACTTCAGACAACCCTAAGTTGCCCTTAGACTGTGATGTTCTTGTGGGCACCTCCTCACAAAAAGCGAGTTCCTTTTTGTCCAGATTTCTATGTAGTCCTGTGAGGTCGCTCACCGCACTTACTACATGAACCTGCTAGGGTGTGTTCCCAAGTGTGCCACAAATGGAAGTCTATCTCTCTTGGACTTCTGCCTCAGAAAAACCCATCAGGATGCTGTCAAGACCAAAACATCCCAAATCCCAAGCTTCACATCTTCATGCGTGACTCCTATTAAGTAGAACACTGTTACTCAACCTTGGCCACTTTAAGCTGTGTGGACTTCAACTCCCAGAATTCCCCAGCCAGCATGTAGAATATGAGCAAGTTTTCAGGACCGACTCTCCAAGCCCCATAATAAACTCAGCATCTCTCGTTTCAACTGTTTGCTTTTTGGAGGATGGTGTCATTGACCATGAGCAGAATCTCTTAATTGTCTCAGTCCACACACCATTCTCACCCCTCCGTACCAACACACATTGAGTAATTGCAACCAGCCCTGAAGACCAGTGCAATTATAACAGCTAGGGTGTTGGATTTGGGTGAGAAATGCAAATTCCAATTCCTGCTCACCTATAAAGTTTGCTGGTGTCTTAAGATCAGTCGCCTGTGATCTGACAGGGTTGTGAGTGGGGAATCCCACAATCCTGTTCAACTTGACTGCATTGGAAGGTGGCTAAGGTGCAAGGAAGATGGATAGAATTAAGAAGAGCCAGATGATGTTAGGTCTTTATGCTTCTGCTTCTGTACAGAATTAAGCCCTGTGAAAGTCGGAATATTTAAAGAATTAAGATACTGTTTTCTGTGTTCTCCGTGAAGACTCAGGTTGACTAGGCCAGGTTTTTTCAAACTCTGTTCCTAAGGGCAAAAAAAAAAAAGTTCATTTGAACACAGCTAATTTTCTATCACTAGAGCTTTGCCTCTTGGTCTGGGGTTGTGAGATTTTATATTACATTTTTAAAAAAACAGGTCCCACATTCTGAAAAAGTTTTTAAAACCCTGGACTAGAGTCCAAATGCATAATATCAGGACTGGAAAAGCGCTAACCTTGGGGTTTTCTTTATCATCATTCAGTTGGGCAATTTCTTTTCAAAACTTCTTCTCCTAGTCTCATGTTGTTGTTGTTGTTGTTGTTGTTATAGGCTGAGAAGCAGAATACCCGTTACTAACTGAGCCCCGTGGAAGACAAAAAAATGGCTTAGAGGTAAGATTTTCTCACAGCTTGAATCATGATTTCCACCACATTTTGCACATTTAAAGACATTCTGACTTTGTGATTGGGTTTGCCCATCTTTTGTTGCTAATATTCCCTTTTTTCAGGTGGGGAACTGCAGCTGAGCCCATTCAACCTGCAACCCTGGTTAGCTGAATGAGTTACATTGCAGGCTGTGCCCAGAGAAATAAGCCCATGAGATAACCTGTGTTTCAATTCTTTTGGCATCTTTATCCAAATCTGTTAGAGGCCTAGTGGCTTACATGCTAAGCTTCATGTTAGCCTTTCCTGTTGCTTTAGATATTGCATGGCTTTGTGTGGTGTGGCTAGTTAATGATTAAGTCTTTGCATGAACCTAGAAGACAGGTTAACTCAGTAACTAAGTTAAGTGCCTCACGCAGACCCAAACACTCAGTTCCTTGTTTTTCATAGAACTAAGTTCCCCAGATCTTGCACCCTGCCAAAAATTCTACTCTGGATGTCTCCTTGGGCTCAGGGAAGTTCCTTGGTTTAGTTGAGATTCCTTGCCTTTAATGCCTCCATTAGGGCTACTTCAGATATGCCAAGGTAGCATCAAGTGAACAAATATTTATTTTCTTTGTTAGATGTATATCCCACCTTTCCACATTACTCAAGGCAGTGTGAATAGGACTCACTTGTCCAATTTTTCCTCACCACAACTGTCCTGTGTGTTAGTGGGCTGAGAGAGGGAGTGACTAACCCCAAGTTAGCCAGGAAGCTTTCATGGCTGAGAGCAGACAGGAATCTAGGTCTCCCTGGGACCCATCCAACCATTACATTAACCCCTACACCATACTATGTATGCAGTAGCTGTCCCTAGTTCTGCAGCTTCAGTCAGGTGTGGTGATAGTGTACAGTGTGCTTTTTTCCTGCATTGGAAATACGATGCTGCTTCTGGCTAGAGCATTCAATATTTTCCCTTTCAACTTGGAAATACAAAACTTCCCAGGGCTGTACTGATGCTCTGAGCCCCAAGGTAGGATCTATATCAGCCTTCCCCAAACTAATGCCTTTTAAATGTGTTGGACTACAACTCCCATCACTCCCAACCTTGCTGTGAGAATATAGTGGCATAAGTTTTCATGGGGATTTACTGAAGGCAAATTGTCTGAGAATTGTCACTCCCGAGCACTGATTCTTAATCAGACTTCTCAGATTTGAAGACCTTTTGATGTTGGAGTTGACCTCCTTTTGGCCAGGCTGGTTTGGAAGGATGCAAGTTGAACTCCAATACATCTGGAGGGCACCACCTTTGGCAATGTTGCTCTAGTTTCAGCTCTGTATTTAACAAAAGGCCATTAGTGACTCACCTAATCTTTCCAATGTCTTGTTCCTTTACCCCAATACAGTGAGTGCAGCAGTTGAAAATTGTGTGTCAGAGATGCACAGGAAACTGATGGCCATCAATCTAGATGGCTTGAAAAGGGGACTAGCAAATCATGGAGGATTGGGCTAGCAACAATTACTTATCCTGATGGCTTTATATCACCAGATAGATTATAGGCAGAGTGCCATAAATACCAGCTATTGGAGAAGAACTGTGGAGGAGGGTTATGGCCTTACCTCCTTGCTTGTGAATTTCCCAAATTCACTTGGACTAGATGGGCTTCTTGCCCGTATCAAGCAGGGCTTGTTTTAAGTTCATAACACCAGGGAATTGTGCATTGCACTAGACTTAACACTTTTCTTTCTGCTCTGAGTAGAAACATCTCAGTCATTTCAGTGGACTTTGCCCAAAAAATTTGTAGGAGGGATTGTGCTCAGTGTTAATCAGGACAAAGGGGTACATTTGAATGTTTGACTTCGGCTGCCCAAATGTCTTAGACCAATATTTTTCACTAGATATCACCCACCTCAGCACTTTTATGATTGTGATCAGCACCATCAGTGCAAGTGTCCTATTATAAGACATAATAATGAAGATGATGTCTATGCTGACTTTCAAGGCCCACCCACCTTGTAAATGTGGGTTGAGTTATTTTCATACTTCAATTGATTCATGGCTTCCTCTTATACTTGATAGTGAGTCAAACCTTTCATTTCCTTTTCATCATTACTTTATTCTGAAAATATGGGTAAGGCTTTGATTCCAAATTCCACTGCAAAATATTTTTGTGAGTTAGACTATGGAAGGAAGAGTTAACTTTCATAATCACTCCTTTGAATTAATGCCTCTGATGTCCTTGATGAGCCAAATAGGAACCTCTGGCTTAAGGACGTCAGGGGAATTTCGAAAGATCATTCCCAAGGTTTATGTAGTCCAGTATCCTGTTTCCTTTATCAGCTAATCAAATTTCCCAGAAAGTCCATCTACAGCAGGGGTCCCCAACTCCCGGGCCATGGACCGGTACCAGTCCATGGCCTGTTAGGAACCGGGCTGCACAGCAGGAGGTGACCGGTAGGTGAGCAAGCGGATTTACAGCCTGAGTGCTTACAGCCGCTCCCCCTCGCTCGCATCACCGCCTGAGCTCCGCCTCCTGTCAGAGAAAGCAAGCCCATTGGCTGCTATCTCCAAATGGCGTGAAGAAAAAAGTATAAAAGGTTGGGAAAAAGAGGAAGTGCTTGAATCATCCTGAAACCATCCTTCCCCCTGCACCCGTGGAAAAATTGTCTTCCACGAAACCGGTCCCTGGTGCCAAAAAGGTTGGGAACTGCTGATCTACAGAACTCCCCTCCCCCCTGTGGTCCTTCCTTGTACCCCTACAGGAGCAGAGGGTTGGTACTAAATGATATACTGCCCCGATTGATCCATTTATTATCATGGCCAAAACCCAATATTAGTTCAGTGCTAAAACATGGGGCAGCTCAACTCAGTGTTCCTACATGGAAATGCCCATTGCCTCTTCACTCACTGATACTGATGGAACAGATGGAAATCACTCTAACACTGCCCTTTCTTCTCCACTGTAAGGAATGGAGGAACTCTTGAAATGCCTTAGTCATTCACTAGCTCTGTCGGAATAGACACCCGTAGAAGCAAGCTATCTTCTGTGTCATGAAAGCTAGAACAGGAGGACTATCTGTTCCTCAGTCAGGAACACTGGTTCTTACATGCTGCTTCATGAAGGGGCCATTGAGACCAACCCCTTACTCAGGGCAGGAATCCAAATGAAATCATCCCCAACCAACATCTAGCTAGTTTGTGCTTGAACCTGTCCAGTGAAGGGGAACCCACCACCTCTCTGGGTAATTAGTTTCTACTGTTGAACTGCTCTTAAGAACTGGGTTTTTTTTAAACATTCCATGGACTCTCCTTTCCTGCAACTTAAATCCATTTCTCCTTTATCCTGGACTCTGGGGTAAGAGACAATAAATTGATTTTCTTCTGTGTGTCACCCTTTCAGGTATTTGAAGAAGGCTATCATTCTTCCTCATTCTTTTCTTCTCAAGGTAATGTGTGCCCAGTTCTTTCCATCACTCATTAAAGGACTATAGAAATCTGGTGGAATACTATAGGACTATAGTATTTGGAAAATCTGGTGGAATACAAGTTGAAAACAGGGCTTAGTTTTTAGTTCCCTGATGATGCCTGTTGCATGTTTCAGTTTCCCTGAATCCTGAAGGTGTGGTGCCTAGAACTGGACACAGTACTTGAGATGAGGGTCTGACTAATGCAGAAGAATGTAGAATTATTACTTCCTGTGATTTGGAAACTGAACTTAAGTCACTGCTCCTCTGCCTACGCAGTGGTGGGTTTGCCCAACAAACTAAACTAATTAAAATGGGGATGGGCAGGTTGTGATTCAACGTGAGGTGGGAAACTCAGCCATTGTCTTTGTGTGTTGTGAGAACTAGGCCAACATGGTTTATTTGTCTAGCACTGCATGTCACATAAAAAGAACAATTGTGTTTTGCTAACCTATTTTGAAGTTTAGGGTGCTTCTTTGTGGGCCAGCCTGACACACAAAAGAAGCCTTCATTGGGACAGAGGAAAACCAAGAAGTTAACATCAGTTTTCAGCCAAACGGCCTTCATCAGGCCAAAGCTTCTCCGTCTACGTCTTCCCTGGGTAAAATGGCGTCTTGCTTTTTAAACCCAAAGAACAGCGTTTACTGTACTTCTGAGCCAAATCTTCAGCTCATGATCCTACCTCTGCTTCTATGTAAATGCAACCAGGAACAGACAGAACCAGCTGGCTTAGAATAAATACCCGTTCTAGGTCTGCGTGCAGGTTCTGTCTATTCTTGAGGATTAAAAATTTTGTCCCTGTCATCCTCTGTCCTCCCCTTCCCAGCAAAAACAAAAGCTACTGGAATCAGATCTGTGCAGATGGGTTTACTGGAAATGTTTTCAGGTGGGCATTTTAGATCAGAGTCCTGGGCTTTTTCTGAAATAATGTATGGATGACAGGTCGCTCCATGGGAGATGGGGAGAACTGGTGCAGTGTAGGTCATACAGAAATGTTAAAGCTAAACGTAGCAGCACTAAGCAATCATCCAGCCACTGTCTTTGTATTGCATGAGATTTTTCAAAGCACAGCAAGTGCCTCTTTTTACATTACGTGGTTAAACTTACAATATCCTACACAGAGCAAAATGCTGACAGTGCAAGAGCTCCCTCTTGTGCATTTTTCCTGAAAAGCTTATTTTTAACCACTCAGCTTACATTCCTGCTCCACAGCCCACAGTGGCCTATCTTTTCCTGGGCCTTTATCTTTACAACCACATAACAAGCCAGCAGAATAAGCTCTAGGAAGCCACTCGGCCCATTTAATTAAAACAGCCGATGCGAACCCTCTGCTTGCAACATTTAGCAAATGTTCGTCTGCTGACAAGCGCTAGAGAAGTTACCGGGCAGTAACTGCAGGAACAGGCAGGACATATCATGTTGACTGTGAGTGAATTATGATGCCAGTGCAATGCACACTCAGAGCAGCAGTGCACTGGGTTTTTGTGGGAAATTTCGGTGGAAGATCCCAGCATCAGGGATGGTTTGCCATGCACACCTGCAGTTGCAAACATACCATGCACACATGCCGTGTGTGTGCGTGTGCGTGTGTGTGTATAGTTGCATATAGGCCGTGTCCAAAGGAAGGGTGCCTGCTTGGACTAAAGCAAGCGTTGCTAACAGGAACAGGAGAAAGAGGAAGTAAAGGAGAGGAGGCAAATTTGGAGGGAAGAAAGAATGGCTCTGGAGCCCAGTTGGAAGGCTTGACCACTCTGGATGGGTTTTCTTCTTTAGAAGAGGTCAGGTCTATCTCGTGAAGGTCCTAGACCTATCCCAAATGAAGCAACAGTAGAGCTTAACTTCCAGCCAAATCATTATATGAAGGCTTGGGGTCTTGGCAATTTAAACTGGATGAGTAGGAAACTCAAATGTCAATCTTCTGTTCTAAAACCGCATTGTTCAGGTCAGTGGAGAATCAGCCCCCAGCAGCTCCTGAGCCAAGATCCAGACTACCTTTCAGACCTGCCGTGACCAAGGGCCGTACCATCTCCCATCCAGGCACTGACCAAAATGGCTGAGTGTAGCCCTTCCGACCATTGCATTCCCTGAATGTTGTTTTTCTTCCCTCTCGCTTTTCATTTCCCCCATCCTTATAGGTTTTCTCCCTCCCCCTGCATTTCAGGTTTTGTTGCTTCTACTCGGTGGCATAGTTATCTCCTTCGCACCTGCAGGGGTCGAGATACATCACCGGCTGGGTGACGCTTCCCTTCCCCAGCAGTCTTCTACCCCGCTCCTGCTGTGGCTTTGCCGGTTGCCATAAACCCGTAGATCCGAACTTGCGGTACAACTGCCTCACACAAGCTCGAGTCTGTGGGTATGTGTCGACCTTGGCCAAGACCTTCTGATGTGCTGCTACACTGGACCTGCTTTCTAGAGTTGGAGCATAACCATCAGTTCCACTAAAACCTGGCAAGAGCTGGGCTATGCCCTGAGAAGGGAATGGTCTGGCAGCTTCCACTTCCTCCCTTTTTTTCCCAGCATTCGTTGGAAAGCACATGGAGAAATACAGAAGAGCAAAGTGGCCGCCAGGTTCAACTTTCTGAGTATCTTACCTTTCATTTAAGAAAATAATAATCCAAGGCCTGAAAAGATGCACTTCCAAGGGTGGGCGATTTCCAACAGCCTTTTTTGGTTTTTTTAGGGAGATCCCTGCAGTGGGGGAGATACCTGCAGTGCCCTACAGTGTCCCATGTCTCTTCCTAAGATCAGTAAGTCTAGAATCAGTTTTATACTGATTATACAACAGGAATAGTAAAGAAAAAGAAGAGAAGTGATGCTTGCTCATCCCCATTGGCATAAATTTTAAAGGTTGCAGAGTTCTCATTATATTGATTTTATTTCTTATTGATGTTTCTATGCTGCTTCACTCCAAGTGGCTCTGAGTGGCATTGCCAGGAGGTCTTCCTTCCTTTCTTGAGTCAGCAGTAATCACAGCTCTGCCAGTCAGCCCAGAGGAGCTGTAGGGCCCGTGGTTAATCCTTGCAGTTACTCTTTGCTGGCAGGTAGATGTGAGCAGGGATACCAAATGCCAAAAGTTTGCTGTGTTCTACAGGCACAGATTTTTAGAAGGGCTTCACAGAATTTGTTCTATTTAATTTAGTTATTCATTATTAAATTTCTAGGCTGCCCAACTCCATGACAGCTCTGGGTGGTAAACAACATAAAAATTTAAAACAATACAAAGCCTTCATCTCTGATATTTTGTCACTGGCTGGAAGGCTGTAGGGATAATGGAAAGCATTTGATATCTATAGATCTATTGTAGATAGATTAGCTAGCTAGCTAGCTAGCTGACGGACAGATGGATCGATAGATGTGCTTGTGTGTGTACGTATAGATGCAAGTGCCCATGTGTGTGCACACAAAGAGATACACATACACACATACTTGTTCAAACCCATATGTTTGCATGAGTGTTATCAAAACCCAAAACTAGAAGTGGGGAGTTTCCCCTTCACTCAAAAACCCTTGAAAACATGGCACTAGTTCTCTTGCTGAAAGCCAATCTCTCTGTTTTATTCTTCATTAGGCAGCAGGTTTCCTTGAACTTGGGGCAAAAACGACCACTCCAGTTGTGTTCACGCAACACACTTAACCTGGTTCCTGAATTAGGCCACTTTTGGAGTTCCATCATGCATTGAGCTATAAACTGGCCAAACAGTGCAGGGTTTGCACAGATAAACTACAGAAAAAGTAACCAAAGTCAACAGTAACCAAGGTGATCATGAGGCGGGCATGTAGTTGCTGGGACTTCAACTGGCCTGGTTAAGTGTGTTGTCTGAATACAGCTCCGTCATGTAGCAGGGCCATGTGAAAACTTCCCAGTCTCTTACAGCTGGATCTTCTAACTAATGCACAGCCATCTTCAGTCTCCAATGGAACCAATATTCCTCCAGATGAAACCTGGGAAACCATCCTTGTTCCTCATCTCCTCTGCCTGCCAGGGCCACTGCATGCCTCATGTTGAGGTAGTAGGTTGTATGGTTGAGAATAACACCATCAGGAGATAACTATACAGCCTCCTAGCTTTCCCTGAGGCATTGCCCTAAAGACAAGTTGGCCCATTTGGCAGCAGGGTGTCAGCCATCCTCAGGGTAAGTAGAAGCGACTTCCTGCAGCTGGAAAGAGTTGGGTGGAACCCCAGGAATCCCCAGCCACAACTGAGCAGGTACTAGTGCAGTATGTATGTGTGATGGAATGTGAGGGTGACCTTGGAAGATGGAGGTTGGGTGGAGATGCTGCCTAGGGAGTGATCAGATAAAAGCGAAAAGAGCCCGCAACAGAGTAACGGCCAGAGAAAGAAACTTAAGAAGGGCCTGCCCTAATTACTCAGGTGGTAAATAGAGAGGGCGGGAGATTTGTACTTTCAGATTCACTAGATTCTGTTAATGTAGCCCTTCAATAAAGGAGAATTAGCTCATCTGGTCATGTTTCCTGTCTGGTCTACCTGGGAAGGCTGACAGTATGGAATTGTTTGTAGGTTGCCATTCTGCACGGGGACAGAGGAAGCATGACACTTGGAATTAGGCTAGTGAATGATGGTCCTGGTGTTCCTTCTCGCTTCCTCTCTCTTGGAAATGTGCAGGGCAGCCTAAAGTCAGAAATAGACAAAAGCATTAAGAAAACTGAAAATGGCTTTGAGAGGCATCGCTTCCACTGGTGTGCAAATCAATGTCTTTGTCCCACTATCACGAGTTCTGCTGGTTTTGGAAGCAGCAAAAAAAAAAAAAACCCACTTCAAATCTGTTAGTCAGAGGAAAAGGCAGGATGATTATGCATCCCAGAGAACTTTTTCAAACCTTCAACTCTCTGGGAAGAAATCTCCCAAATTTGGGAAGTTTCTTTAGTTTCAGAAACTGCCCATTTGCCAAGTAAGTATTTCCAATAAAATGACTTGCACAGCTTTGTGATTAGCAGAAGCCTTTTAAAAAAATGCCAAGTTACATATTCTGCTGAGGAAATGCTCTAAAGTAATTATGTAAATTATGCGTGGTGATTGCAGAATTCTGCTTTCCATTGTGCATTACGGTAAAATTCATTCATTCTTGCCTGAACAAAGGTATTGGCTTTCTCTGTGGATGGGCAGGTACATTCATATGTGTGTCCCATGTGGTTAGCCAGATATTAGAACCTGTATATAATGCATGAGACCTAAAAAGTGAAGTTATGCCTTTCACTGCATAAATGGTTTACTTGTCGTATATCCTGACCTCAGAAAAAATGGATAAAGATATTCATGGAACAATTTTTTGTGGAGCAGAAAAGAATGCAGGCTGAGCAAAAGTGTTGGAGAAGCAGTTGTGTGAAATGGGACTAGGTCAAGGAGAAAAGCACCAAGGGTACCAGAGATTGCCTTACTACATGCTTATCCTGCCAAGGACCTCAGCTGGCATTTATGCAACATGCTATGGGAGACTAAAATGTGGTTGGGTAGTTTATGGTTCAGCAGGTTGTTGGAACCCATCCGTTGCTTTAACGTGTTGTATAAATTGGATGGTTCTGGTAAGCCAGAATGGCTTAGATGTCTGGGCAGTGCATGCGTTGAATTGCAGGAACGGTGCTGTATTAACTCAGCTTCAAGGTTTAGCATGCTGTGTGGATCCACGCATCGTGTCTGCTCCCTCCTTCTCCCTCTCCCTCCAAGCCACATTTTTGTCAGACCAGCAATCCTGCAAAGTAGGTCTGGAGGTGAACCGGTGAACGGAGTTTTGTTGTATTCCCCTCAGAGAGAAGAGAGAGAGAGAGAAAATTTGGACCCTTGATACATATTCTTAGAGCTGGACTTGGGGTGGGTGACGCTTCTTCCAGATGAATCATTGCAGAGTGACAAGGTATGAATTCCTGCCGCATGTGAATGGCGAGGGTGGAGTCACCATCCGATGCAATTTGTACAATTGTGAGCTCACAAAGGTGCCGGAATAGGAGGTGGCGATGGGCTTTGTAATCTTTGCAAACAGTGCGGAGGGCTCTTTGTTTTGCCATGCAAATCGTCCTTGTTTGTGCCGTGAGTGGCTGTCTGGGATGGTGTGGAAGCTATATTATGGGATGTAGCCTTTGTTAAGAGCACAAAGACCTTGCAAAGAACGTGTGTGGGGCTAGGTAGCTCTGACGCGGGGGTCAGGCATGTCCAACTGGCACAGAGCGCGCACTTTTTTCGGCCGGCTCTGTGGGCGGGGAGGGGTGGCTCCGTTTCCACACCGGATGCTTTGTGGGCTATAATTGCTCTTTGTGTTGTCTCCGAGCAGTGCCAGGTTGTGTACATCGGTATGGGGCTCCTGCGCTCCGTGTGTGTGTGTGCGCGCACGCGCACTTTCTGTGGCAACCTTGTGTTTCGTACACAGATTAAAAAACGTGAGAAAACGGCCTTCCTTGATTTGAACAAAGGTCCGTAGATCCAGTGGTGTGGGGTGGCTAGTCGGATCCTTCCAGCAGCACAGGAACAGGGCAGGAAGGCAACAATTAACTACATTGGTCCTTCCTATCTAATACTCTAAGGTATACTGCCCTTGAATAGGAGGGCTCCGCTTCACTACTACAGCACAATCCTCCGTGAAGCCTTCCTCTTCTTCCTCGCCTTCTTTTCACCTTCTCTGCCCCACTGTCCCTCTCCTGACCCTGCTTCATGTTCCAGTGTACCTCCCCCACCCCTGAGATGGCATGATATTGCAGCGGGAGCATTTTCCATCCCAGGCCCTGGCCCACCTGTGCATCAGTAGGGCGCTCTTGACCTGTGGCAGAGGCACCCAGGCGGCATGGCATGTCTGGCCCCGGTGGCATGGCACGGTTTGCACGGGGCAGGGCTTGTGGCAGGGGGTCGCCTTCTGCCGCCAGGGCTGTGTGGCAGGGTTCTCGGGCCAGGTATCCTGCTTGCATGCCCCTATCTGTTGGGCACAGAGTGCAGGTTTTGTGGGCAAAACCACACCTGGCTCCCTCACCTGCTGCTCATTGTCTGGCTTGGCTGCTATTTGAATTTTTCCCAGCCAGCCTCCTCCCTCCTCCCCTCCGCCGCTCCCTCCTCTCCCCTCCTTCTCTCCGCCCTCCCTGCCGTCTGGATCCTGCAAGTCTGATAAAGTTGCATTCCGTTCCAGACAACAGCCGCATTGCGTTGCTACAGCATAGACAGTGGCCCAGGGAGAGAGAGAGAGAGAGAGCGAGAGAGACGTACAGCCAGAGGAAGGCAGTGATGGGGAGACAGGGAGAGAGAGAGAGCATCCATCGGTACACTCACCCGCGCAGCTGAGCCAACACCAAGGACAGAGAATGGCCACCAAGGAAGGTGGATGGCGAAGAAGACGCCAGCAGGTTAACCTTTCCTCTGTGGGCGCAGGAGTTCAACAGCCCTTGAGCTGATGACACTGGCAGGGGGCTCGAGAGGACCAGGTGGGGAGGCAGGAGGGGAGGGGAGGGCAAGGAACAGGTGATGGAGAACAAGGGGTTGAGGAAGAGCTTGCCCGGAGCAGCCGGAAAGGGTCTGCAGAGGGTCTAAAGGGTCCTGGCACGGGTGGGGCAGCAGATGGCACACAAGGCGGGGATCAGAAGCTGGGGAGTGGGGGAGCCTGGGCAGAGGGGTGGGGAGCTGGCGCTGTGGGGGCGGTGACGGGGAAGAGGCAGGACAATGACCCCAGAAAGGAAAAGGTGGGGGGTTGCTGCCGTGGCTGCAGAATGCCATCTTTGGGGAGCAAATGGGAGTGAAGCTTGGCAAGGGAAGAAGTGCTGTTTCTCTGCAGTTTCAACAGTTGCCACCTGGGGCAACTATGCTCAAAGTGGCATGGGCATTTCAGGGGTGCAGCTTTTATTTTCCCCCTCTCCACGGCAGAGGAGATGAACGCCTGGCACCTTTCCCCACAGGTTTCCTTAAGGGCTGCTATCCATCCATCCCACCCCTTCCTGATGGAACATCATGCCCCCTCCCCCTTCTCCCTGGGGATCAAGCCCTGCTCCCAAAACCTCACCTTTCCCCAAAGGCAGCAGGCACACCGTTGCACAGGCATTGAAGGAGGCTTAGTCCTGCTAGGATGCAGACACATACCTCAGCAGCCACACCCACCCGAGGGGTTCCCATTCTCAGACATCCTGTGCTCACCACCCTCTCCCAGCAATACGAGGGGTCTTCTCCTTCTCCCTCTAAAAATGGGCACATAGCCTTGGAAAAGCCCCCTGGGATTGGAGAAAGAAGGGAATGTGCCAGCAGAAGGATTGGGCAAACGGTCCGTCCCCCCACCCATCTCCCACTGTTTACATCCCGGGAGACATCTGTACACCCTGGGTTATTTTTACTGGGCGGGTGGGGGCTCGAGAGATGTGCTGGGGCAGGTGGCATGAGAAGCAGGGAAAAGCGGGTCCGTCATGTCACATGCATGTGCCATTTTGTACACGCAGGCAGTGTGTAGGGCAGGTTCTTTAAAAGCAGGATGCTGCTGAAAGGAGGAAATGTATTGTTCACGAAGAGGATGGAGTGGAACATAAATGCAGGAGGGCGGCTTTTGTGTGCTCTGAGTGCCAAGGTGAATGCATGAAGAAGGGATATCTGGATGGGGAAGCAGGCAACATTGGTACGTGCTATGTGCAAAATCAGGGGTGTGACTGCCAGAGAGGCAACGAGGATGTTGCCCTATGTATAACAGCTCTGAAGGGGCAGGGATTTAATCAGCTCTTGGGCAGAACAGACTCACCCTGTACAAGAATACCTGCTGGGCAACTGGTTGCTCTTTCTGCATGCTGCTGATGCCAGGGGTGTCTTTTGGGGTGTCTTTGGACAGCAGTTGCGCCCACCACAATGTTGGATCGATGGCCGTTCGCTGTGAGGAGAAAGACATGGGGCACACCTTTGAAGTAGGGAGGGAGAGGGGTTTCTGTGTTAGCTTTGCGGGCCTCAGGGAGCTGCAGATGATGCCAAGGTTGATCAAATGTGCATGGAGGAGATCTGGGTGATGCTGTTTCGGGAAACCTGCCCATACAGGGGTGAAGTTCTTTGTGTGGCTCTGTTGCTTCTTGCAACATCACAGAACTAGCTTTTGGCTCTGTTCAGCAGCAGCCGCCGCTGCCATGAGAGACCAGCCTGATCTCATGAATGAGAAAGAAATGGGCACAGAAGCCTTCTTGTGCACTGGAGGAGAGGGGCTGGCCTGGACTTTGGCCCTTTTCCGTGGGGAGTGGTGGCATGAGAGCTCATTTTCCCCTGTTTTTCCCTCGTCAGCGCCTGTGTCCACACGACACGCTTAACCCGGTGGCTTAATTAACCCATTTGTTGGGTCAGCACCATACGCTGCATCGTAAACGAACCCCGAGAGCTCAGTTCACCCAGCACCTTAAGCCACAATAAAAGCAAACTTGCCCTGTGGAATGAGTGCCAGCCTTCTAGCTGCGAAGGCTAAGCCGGTTGTCCAAATTCTGCCACTGGCCGTCTTTCTGCTCTCACTGGCCTTCCATTGGCAGGGGTTGCACACCAGGGCCACATTCAGACAGTGACTTTCGGCTTTGCCTCGCAGGCTGGCCAGTCACATGTTGGCCAGAAGCAAATGCTGCCACTACCTCAGAACAATGCGGATTGGTGGTGGTTTGTGGCAGACAAGGCAGGCGAACGGCCCAAACCAGCGGCCTGTCGGAGGCTAAAGAACAGGACAGCTTCTAAGGACACCGAGGTGGCAGGTAAGGACTCCCGAGAAGACGATTTGTTGGGTGGGAAAGAGCTTTTGTAGGACTTGGACCAAAATTCACCTGCCCTCTCACTCCCAGCTTCTCTGAATCGCTTAGGTCCAGGAAGTCCTTCCCTTGACTTGAAGCCATCCTAGACAACCCCCCTCCCCAAGAGGAAATGGATGCTGTTTTGCCATTGGCAGCAGCAAGGGACAGACACCACAGCTGTGTCCTCAGGCATCTTCTGGAACATTCCAGAGACATGGGCCCGGCCCCCCTTTGGCAAGCAAGGGAGCCTTTCCGGAGTCAACGATGTGCCGTGATGCCAAGGGCACAGAGAGGGGACCTGGAGCTGGTCCCCCAAAGATGGTTGTAACCCCACCCAAACCTCCCAGTTGCTTCTCCTTGCTGGGCCCACAAATGACCCACTTTCTGCAAACTTCTCTGGCACTGATCAAGCTGCAGAGAGAATCACATTTGGCTCAGAAAAGCACCCTTTAAAAACTTCCAAATCATAATTGTTTTCAAGTGTTTTGTGGACTACCCACAATAGTTTTCTAAGTCTAATTCTTTTTCCCCAGCTTGCTTTCTCCCCCCCACCCATTTCTTCCCTGGGTATAGCTGTTCAATAACATTTTACTTTGTTATTTCATACCGTTGTGTTTCATTCAACCTTTTCTTACTTTTTAGCTTTTTAAGCTTCCAGTTCTTATTAACTAACCAGTTTTGATCCTGCCCATCTTGAATTCACATTGGGGGTGGCAGCTTTTTCTCCTTCACGCTGCATGGTCCTTGGGGCGCAGCTTTGTAAGTGATGATGCTCGAGATACTTATTTCTTGCCGTAGCTGCCAAAGACTTTTCCAGGAATCACTTCTGACAAGGTCTGTTCTCAGCACCCATGCTGTGCTTAGCCTGGGAGACAGAACCTGCAGGCTGCTGCAAAGGGAAGATACATGAGTGATGGTAGGAAGCAGGAACAGTAGGGACCCATTCTTTGTTGCATTTGAGCTTGGCTGATTGCTGATGCAGAGAAGCAGAAAGTTCAGTGACAAGACAGATCTGGGTAGATGGTCTACCATTTTCTGGCTGCCTAAAACTTTTTCCCATCCATCTCTGGGACTTGAGATAGAGGCCTTGAGCGCTCCTGAATGAGAACTGCTTTCCACATGCCCAAGGCATTCCTCATTCTTACTCTTTTGCTGGCCTCAAGGTTAGATATTCAAATCACATTCCAGATTAGGGTGGGTATGGGACCAGGCTGCAAACCCCTTAACCAAATCCAAATCTGGAAAATTTGGAGAAAAGTTCTGTTTGAAAGCAGCAGGATGTTTTCTTCCATTTTAAATATTTAAGGGGGGGAAGGGGGTGGAATTGAACCGACTCTGCTGAAGCTTCTCCAGGGTTTCAGAAGTGGCAGCCACCACCTTTGCTCTACCTTCTGCTTTGACCAAAGTTGACCAAAGAACGATAGACTAGAAGAAGAAAGGTGACCAAAGGTGAGATACGTTTTTTCTCTACCAGCTACTGAGAATTAGAACTTTGCTTCCTGTTTTTATTCTTGGCTCACTGACTTTGAGGTGTGTTGTATCTCATTTTGCTTCTTTTTTTCCTTACCCAGGTTAAGGACTTTCCTGTGGAAAACACCTGTTCCTCCCTTGCACACTCCCCATTTTCTAGACTCTGCCTCCCGCTTCTTTTCTCCTTCCTTCCCGGCATCTTCTCTGTCCCTGAGACCCTTAACCTGTGAGGAAGCCCAGAGGTCACAGGTGAGGGCCTTGGGAACTGAGTGGGTTGCCCCCTGCCAACAAAACTATAGTTTGGTTCCACCAGGATGAAGTCAAAGGGATGCAGTAGGCCAAAAGAGTCCCTTTTTGAAAAAGTATGGCTCTTCTAGTCCATGAGGATTATGGAGGCAAGAACTGTTTTTGCTAGGAGGGGGAAGGAGAGCAAAATGTGACAGCAACCCCACCACCCCAACAACTGACATCCAGGACCAGCCATGATTATGTCATGTCCGCCATGACATCACAGAAATGATGCAGAACACCTGATTCATGTAATTTGCATGATGACCACATCATGGATATGATCCCACTTGCCCCGCCCCTTGCAAATGCCTTTGCCCACTTATAGTAGCCCCTGCCAAGCTGGTGTCCTCCAGAAGGTTTGGAACTCCAGCTCCCTGATTTCCTAGTTATATCCATGCCAGGGGACTTTGGGAGTTGTACGGGGAAGGGGCCAACCTGGGGAAATCTGGTTGCTCAGACTTGCAAGAGATGACCAGGTTCTCAGGCAGAGATCCCCCCACCTTTGGGGTTCTTTATCTTAGCACAGAGGGAACTATGGATATACTATTGGATTGCAGGTCCCATCCCTGGCCAGCCCAGCCAAAGATTAGGCATGATGGCAGTAGGAGTCCCATAATATTAGGACGCACACCACATTTCCGGCTTTGCTTTAATTGGAAACAGTATGGATTGATCCCGGGCCCCTCTACATCCAACATACCTGTTCTGTCCTTCTCCCAAGTCAGCCGTAATCACTGGCGCTTGCCTCCAAATGTCACTGTGTTGAAGCAGAGGTTGTCCTGACTAAGCAAGAACCACACCGAGACGAGGAAGAAGTCTCTAGTGCTTTATTGCTATAGTAGACAGAAAATCCTACCAAACTGAAGAAGCGTGGGAAAACCCAGACAGATAAACCCCAAAAGTCAAGGCGGGTCTGTTCTGTGTCTCTTTGAATGACAGCTCAAACTCTCTAAACTACGCGTGCATTTTTGCCCCTGGATAGTGGCCCCCTCCTGCTCACCATCAGAACTCATGACAGAGGTGACTCTCATAGCAGGGAGCTCTCTCTGGTTCAAATATGGTGGGAGTCACCATGGGCATCCCAAGGAGGGGCAGGGTGGGAGGCAAGTGATGTCATACGCATCGTGATGTCATTTGTTGATGACACACAATGCACATGGCGTCACTGTGGCTTCTATTTCAAATACTGACCAATGGCACAGGTGAGCAACCCATTGTAAATCTTAGGGCACGGCCATGCTCTGCTGTGCTTGCATCCTGCCCCCCCCCCCATGCTTGCAATACCCTCCCAATTTGGGCAGACTGCATCGGAGACAATGGGCAGGCTGCAAGATCATGCTGCCAAGGGCAAGCCATGCAGCCTGCTTGCTGCAAGGAAGAAAATTCCGTCACCTCCCTGACACCAAGCTCTTTCTCAAGGTGAGGCTGAGCTGTCACATCCAGGCCTAGTAAATCCCGCCTCCCAGCGTAGTGTGATGATTCTTTTGGCCATGGCCCTATGGAAAACGGTCCGCAATTGTCAGTGTCTTGAATGTATGTGATCTGTGGAAATCTAGTCCCGGAATAAGGCACAAAAAACATGCCCTGATCAAGATTTTGGCTTGACTCCTGGCTGAGAAAAGGCCACTCTTTCAGAGAAGCCAGGGTGGGGTAGCAGTGAAGGTGCTGGACTCAGAGTGGGGGGTCTCAGGTCCTAGCTTTGCTCGGCCACAGAAGCTCACTTGGTGACCCCGGGCCAATTATTCCCTCCCAACCCTATCAACCACACAGGGTGTTATGGTGGGAAAAAATTATGGAGAAAATGACATACATCTGTATCACTTCTCAATATTTATAGGTTGAAAGTCAAGGAGAGGAACTATATCAGTGTTTCGCAACTTTAATTGGTCTGGACTTCAACTCCCAGAATTCCCCAGCCAGCATGGCTGGCTGGGGAATTCTGGGAGTTGATGCTCAGACCTCTTAAAGTTACCAAGGTTGAGAAACACTGATCTATATGGTCACTGAGTTGACAACAACTTGATGGCACTTAATCAGTAGGTAGACAAGCTAACCCCTTTGGAAAGCCAGCTTGATTAAGCTGTTGAACTGGCACCAGGGAGACCCAGTTTCAAGTTCTCTTTCAGCCCCAGGAGCTCCCTGGGACATTTCGGGCCACTCATGCAACTCAGCCTAACTTACAAGTTGGTTGTTGGGAGAAATGTGTGCCATCCTTATCTGAGCAGGATATATAGAGTACATGTAGATACATCAATTTGAGGGACATCCAGCAGTAACTGACTTGCCACAATAAACACTTGGCGAGGATGGTTGTGACAAAACCCCAACTAAAATTACTCTTTAAGCTGACCTGGGGTGAAGGAAGCTGCCTCTTCTTAAGGGAGCAGGTTTGACAGATGCCTCTGTGCCTTCGTGGCTCATTGTGGGAGGCACCATCAAATGCCTGATCCCTTCTTCTCAGCAAGCCCTGCGGTTCCGTTGTTCCCCAGAAGCTGAACAGGATAGTTAATAGATCCGAAAGAGCATTTTTGTTCTCCGTTAAAGAACCCATTGTCAAGGTTTGCGTGCATTTTTCGCTATAGTCCACCAGATTCCAAGGCCTTTGTGCAGGTAATGGAACATCTACAATATAAAAAGGGGCACATTTTATTTCTAGTACACATATCTCTCACATTCTTATTTATTTTTCCACCATCTTGAAAAGACTCGCCCCTGTCACTTCCAGGCATGAGAAATGTTCCTAAAGTTAGGCAGCAAAGGTGGGCTTTGCAAACAATTTTTAAAATGTGTTGATGTTTTATAATTCTGGGACGGTGGTGGTGGTGGTGGTTTCTTCACTGGATTTGTAAACCCCTCTGGAGAGCTTTGCAAGAAGCAGCAGTATCCAAAATCCATCCCATAAATAAATAGTATTCACTAACAGAATGGAATAGCATCCTCAAGTTTGATCTAAGTTTGCAGTGCCAGGCACCTGTTTGCATCATGCTTTCCAAACTCTAAGACCGATAGTCATAGACACATCAGAGACATGCCT
This sequence comes from Candoia aspera, assembly GCF_035149785.1. Lineage (NCBI taxonomy): Eukaryota > Metazoa > Chordata > Lepidosauria > Squamata > Candoiidae > Candoia > Candoia aspera. The sequence goes on from NC_086162.1 coordinate 20,241,713, forward strand.
GTTACTTACGTTGATGAAGATGCTCAGTCATCCAGGTGGAATTGTCTGATAGGTGGTTTGAGAGAGGGGTTAAGGAATCCATTCCTGCCAAAGTGGAAAATCCTTCCCTCCATAGAAGCAGAGGCCTCAGGCACAACTTGTCCCCCATTTTTCATGCTGCTCTTTCATCGGTCCCCAGGAAGATTAAGACCACCAGGAAGGCCACTCTTAAGGATCCACTTGGGGACGAACAAAGGATCTAGGAGTAAGACATCCCAAAGGCAATCCACACCTCCGTGGCACAATTAACAGCCATTCAGGTGTAGGGACAGTGCAGCCACCCTGGAAGACGTATGTGGGGTCCCCTCACCGGCCTTTGCCCAGATTGAAGAAGCTGCTTGGACAAGCAGTGAAACGTTTCTACCAAAAAGAAAGAAATCCAGTTGCCATGCCTGTTACTTAGCAACCACAGAAGAGTCTTTACCAACCAGTATGCTGGCTGGGGACTTCTGGGAGTTGAAGTCCACACGTCTTAAAAGTTATTGAGGTTGAGGAACAGTGGTCTATACAGTTGTCCTGAACAAGATTTATTTGTGGGATGGGCTGACTTTGACCATCAATGTATCTGAGGCAACCTTTCTCAGTGCGGCATTCTCCAGGTGAGTTAGAGCACAACGCTCATAACACTAGCTCATGCATCCATTGGATGGTTGACGTAATGACCCAGAAAGATCTTCAGGCAGGTCTCCAGGGCAGTGTTGTTCAGCCAGTGGTATATAGAAGTAGACCATCTGAGACACAATTCTCTACCTCAGGAAAGGTCCTACCAGAGGATAGAGTATGTTTTCCAGACTACAGCATGTTTTAGCAGAGGATTGAGCATCTCAGTCACGCATTTCCTGGAGTTGAGACTGGAACAACCTCGGCAAGATTTGGGCTTAGTGAGCTCTCATTATTTGAATATAGGTAGTCCTCGTCTAGCAACCACAATTAAAGCTGGCAACCCAGTTGTTAAGCGCTAAGTGAAACACTGACTGTGCTTACGATCTTACTTCAGCTTTCCTTCACTTTACATACCTGCAAAGGTCATAAATGTGAGAACTAGTTGTAAAGTTACTTTTTCATCACCGTTGTAGCTGTAAATGGTTGCTAAATGAGTCAGTCGTTAACCAAGGACTACCTGTATATGTTTTGGTTTGGGCTTAGGGGAAGATGGCTTAGTGGCAGATGCCCCACCACCTCCCATTATTTTGCCATTATTTTATAGTTAATGAAGTATTACCAATAGTATGGTAGTTTTATGATTGTAGAATTTACTTTAAATACGTTAGAATACCTTTAGAGGTATGTCTTCTTGGGACCCAGTTTTTTTGATAGAGTAATTGGTGATTCTCAAGATACGAAAGGTTGAGCTTGTCTAGGGTGTTGGGGCAGCTGCACAGAGTGGCCAGCCATAATAATTATCTGTGGGCTGCAACAGCAGAAAACAGGACTTTGCAAATATGTTTTTCCAACCAAAGCCAGCAGAGGGCAACATTCGAAGGGGTTCAGTAGCCAGAAGGATTTATCAACAGTGACAAGAGGAATCCCTGGGAATTAGAGTTTGTTTTGAAATGTGTATTTATTTTTGGCACATGACCATAACCCATCACTGTACCAACTTTCGTATACAAAAGATCCCAAGACAGCTTACGTGCCTATAAAAACAAACTCTTAAAAAAATATTGTGAATGTGTCTATAGGCATTTTAGCCCAAGCCATTCATAAATGTAAAGCAAGGAAAAAAGGCCTGAAAAAGGAAACATGCAGGTAGAAAGAACAACTGTCATGCTCATCGCAGACACACTGCACTGTTTGAGCGCTGCTGTTGCCACCTCTCCCACAAATGACCAGAAATTATTGCAACCAGAGTGCAAGCAGGACTTTTCCAATTACACAATGAGACAGCTGCTGGCTGAAAAGTGCCTCTTTCCCCGCTCCAGAGATGACACCTTTGGGGAAAACATATGCAAGAATAAACTGCATTACTCTGAAGCAGTGTTTTTAACCTTAGCTGCTTTAAGATGTGTGGACTTCAACTCCCAGAATTCCCCAGCCAGCCATGCTGGCTGGGGAATTCTGGGAGTTGAAATCCACACATCTTAAACTGGCCAAGGTTGAGGAGCACTGCTCTGAAGAAAGCTTTTGAATTCTCTGCAGCTATTAATGGATGCATGTTGGCCTGTTAGCAGTAAATGTTTTCATGTTTCATATTTTAATGGAGTTAAAAGTGATACTTCATGAGAACTTCAATAATTCAAATGTGTGGAGAACTTCCTCAAAGACTAAGGAAATCTTTCAAAACAAAGCTCACAGAGCAAATTGCCTCTGAGCATATTTAGAGTGCTTTTCTTTTGCAGGGGTTATGGTTCCCTGCCTATCCGAATCCACGGAAATCTGGTTCTTGCGCCAAACACTGCTTGCCTGGGCCTCATAAACGCTGGACCAAGACATGGTTGTGAGAAGGCAACCCAGGTCTGTCATGTAAATGTGGCTATTGAGCCCTTGATATCTTTATACACAGGTATGAACTTGGACTTACACTGGCAGCTGTGCAGACACACTTTTGGATCCGACAACATCCAGATTAGATCCAGGAGGTAGTAAATCGGTCTTGCTGTGTCAGGAGTGATCAAATCTTTTTGCTGACGAACAGCCCAGCCGCACACCCCAAATCTGCTCCCAGGTTGCAATTAGCAGAAAACCAGCCCTACTTTGGATCCAGCCCCTCAACCAAAACACCCCAGGGAGCATTAACGTGGGCCTTACACGGAAGATGTCCTTTCCTTCCTACTGAAACAGCCACTGCTTCCCCAGCTAGCTCAGAGTTGTAATCCTGAAGATATGGGAAGGTGTCAGATGGGGAGGTAGAGGGAGTTTCCTGCAGCACAAGTTTTAGGGGACTGCTTGCAATCTTCCCAGAGGGTGCAGTTGGTCTTCCCTTGCTGAAGAGTGGGTCACCCCAACCCCAAAGATTTGAGTACTGAATCATTTTTCCATCTACAAATCAGGAAATTAAGCCTCCCTTCTTTTTAAAGAGGTCAAGCCTGGCTCAGTCCCTGATGCAATTTCTTGGCAACAATAGAAAAGAGTTGGTCATTGTCTTCTGGAAGTCTTGTACAACTTCCCATCAGCAACCCCAGGATGTTCTGGTACTTTCCCAACCGTGTGTTAACCCAACCCAAGTTTAATTAGACGTTCTCGCTTACTGCAGCAAACACACAACGGGACTTTCCCGCAGCGTATGAATGGGAAATGACAGGTGTTTTGGAAGCAAAGTGTGTGGCTGAATTCAAGGGAACCAGGTACGGAGGCCAAATATAAAACCAGACTGAGTCGGAAGGACTCTGGTTGGGAATTGGCAAGGACAAAGGCTCAAGGTGGGACAAAATGGCTGGGTTTGTGAGCCAGCATTTTTATCCGTTCCTGATCAATCTAGTTGTCATGGTTAAGAAGACCTCTTGCCATCTCTGTCCTCCCCCTCCGCCATCCGTCTATGTAAAAGATATTTTTCCCAGCTTCGAGCAGAACCGTCTGGTTTCCATGGAGACAGAAGTCTGGCTTCAGAGATCCTTCATCTTTCCCATCCCGGCTTTCTGCACACGTAACGCCTGTCACGATGCCAAGAAAATCCAGAATTGCAGGAGCCAAGGGCACCCGCTGTTCATCTTGACAGCTTGGAGAGTTTCTCTCTTTGAGCCTCTTTGTTTCGGCAAAAAGCACCTAAGCGTTTCTCCATTTCTGGGGGGTGAGAGAGACAATCTTCTTGCCATACTTCTAGCAGAGAACAGGTGAGAACTTAAGCCCCCAAAGCAAAGACATCAGATTTATTTCCATGAGATGCTCCACATGGCATTTTGAAAAATCCTCTGATCAAATCCTCAAAGAAATAGGGTGGGGTAGCAGGGTGGAAGAGCAATTTTGCCTAATTTCTCCAGGGGAAAGAGAAATTCTCTATTTCACAAAGGCAGGACAGCCCCTTTGCATTAATGGTTGCTTTGCAATTTAAAAAATGGCATTCTCTTCTGCTATATTTCCTTAGGGCTTAGTAGAAGCAGAGAAAGGCCAGAAAAGCTGCAAGCTTCCACAGAGACATAGGACATTTTCATGCCTTGGCTACAGTCACATAGCAAGCTGAATTAGGCTAAAATGGGTGAAGGTTAAGCTGTGAAAGAAGTGGTGTTTTATTCATCTGGGCAAAGCATATTTGGAGGACCCAACAGGTTAATTTCATTAATCTGGGTTTAATTAATTAATGTAATTAATTTAATTAATCTGAGTTTAGGCTTTAGCATTTTGTGGGAGCCCAGGCCTGGTAACTCACATGTTCTCCTTATTCAAGTCCATTTGAAAAAAAATCCCTTTCACTAGATGGCATGAGGACTGATAAGAAAAAAACAAATTTCTCAATCCAGCACCAATTAATCTAACACTTCCCTTCCTGCTTTTCCACCCAATTGTGTGTCTTCACAGTGGCTAACAACATCACAATCAGAAGCTTTACCTGAACCTCTAACACATCACAGCAACGGTTAACTCATTTCACACTGTCCATAGCAAGTTTATTCCAAAGGAACTTAGAGACCAGTGGATATTAATGGTCCATATAATTTAAATCCATTATTGCCCTGTCTTCTGAAACAAAATGCTGAACCATTCTGCCCTATCTTCTTTGGTATGACAGGCCTTCAGAGACTGTAATGGTGTGTGGGAAAGACCTTGGGAGACGGGGCCAAGAGACGCTGCCTAGGGAACGGTCAGATAAGAGACAGCGTAGCCCGTAGAGGGATAGTGGGCAGGGCAAGAGGCTCAGAAGGGACCCTCCCTAGTTTCTCAGGCTGTAAAGGAGTAGGGTGGAGAAATGTACTTTCAGACTTGCAAGATTCTGTTAATGTAGCTTTACATTAAAGTAGAATTAGTTCATCTGGTCGTGTTACCTGTTTGGTCTACCTGGGAGGGCTGACAGAGACTGAGAGACTGGACAGAGACAGAGACTGAACAATGGCTATTATGTCTCCCTGCAGCCTTCTCCAGGCTACACATATGAACCATTGGTTAAACTTTTCCTTCTAGTTCCCATATTTTCTTGAACACTGGATGTGCTCCAGTTCGACAATGTCCTTCCTAAAGTCTGTTGCCCTTCCTAAAATTCTACAAGCAGCTCCACCAATGCACTATAAAGAGGAACAGTGATTTATCTTCATCTTGATACTATACTTCTATTGATGCAGCCAAGAATTGCCTTTGCTTTTTAAGCAGCTGTATCACCCTGTTGGCTCGTGTTCAGCTTGCAAGCCACAAGACAGCCAAATCCTTTTTGCACGTACTCAGCATGATCCTTTCCCCCACCATCCACTACTCATGTCTCTTATTTTTCTTAGCCAGAGGTAGGACTTTGCATTTGTCCCTGCTGAGATTCACATTGCTGGTTTCTGCCCATTTTCCAGCTCACAACATCTCACAAAAGACTTCGTTGAATGCTTTGCTGAAGTCAAGGTGCACCTTGTCCCCATGGACAACTGAACTGATCACTCTGTCAGAAAAGGAGAACAGGTGGTTGTGGCATGATTTATCCTTGAGAAAGCCGTACTGGCTTCTACCAGCAATTCATTCTTTTCTAAACACCCCCTCGCTTGCAATGCCATGAACTGTGAAGTCATAACTAGCACCTTGGAGTTGCCCTATGACCTCATCAAAGAATTCTTTTCTCAGGGGGATTCCCCTTCCTGGAGACTTCAGCAATGTCTCCTGGAGATGTCCTGATCCTCTGGTTGGTTTTTCCCTCCAGGGCAACTGCTTGCTTTAACTGCTTCTCCACTGCTGCCCAGCGTCTTCGCATATGCCAATATTTTTGGGGCTACAAGAGTGAGAAGCATCAGACCTGCCTGGGGACTTTAGACACCGCCTTCCGTCCATTTAGCAAGACCCAGGTGGGTGAGTGCTGTCCAGGGAAGGGAGAAGTTGGGCACTGGTGGACCTTTGACATTCATGTCCAGGGGGGAGAGTTGCAGATGCTCTCAGGGGACCTGAGGAACAGCGCAAAGCTACATTTGTCAGGTTTCTGCAAGGCTGGCTGGGGAATTCTGGGAGTTGAAGTCCAGCCATCTTAAAGGGGCCAAGGTTGAAAAACACTGAACTAGAAAGTTCTGAGGTTATGCTTGTCTCCTGCCTTTTTTAGATCATGGCCTGAAGTCTTTCATACAAGCAGTCTCTGCTCTGACCTAAGAGTTGTGCTTACACTCTCTGCCCTTGATGGCCATCCTTTGTCCCTCCACCCAGGAATAAACCAACACCCAACATTAGCTTCTCTCTTTCCATTCCAGATGTATCTGAAATAGAGAAGCTGAAGGATGCTTTTGGCAGGGTAGTCTTCTATTTGGAAGAAAAAGGCATCAGCAAAGGTAGGTATGCTCCATAGAACTTTGCTGCATTGGTGAGATTATCTCCCACCTCTTTTGTAGGACCAAGGCCAGTTGACAGACATTTTGAGAAAGGTATGATGACAGATTGTATGTGACATACATATAACACAGGGAGACACATTAATGCTACAGAAGTCTCATCTTCTGGATTTAGAAAATGTTGTATGGATAGATTTATAGTAAACTAGACAACCCATGACCCATTGAGTCATCGTTCCAGAGATATTTCCTTACCAGATTCCTCAATGCCTTCAACAACGGCATTGCTTCTAATGTCCTGCCTCCACTGGAAAAGTTCTTAAAAATGCAGGGAGATATTCAGAGATGGATCTGCCTTGAAAATAGCCCATGCCATTCAGATTGAACTGTATAGCCCAGTCAAACATCGGGAGCTGACCACAGGAAATGTTTCATGGCATTTGTATTACGTCAGAAAATGTTTTACGGTAATTTTTATGTCATAAGATGATTTATGAAATTTGCCAAATTTCAATTCCACGGAAGTGATGGCTCCTGGATTTTGGATGCGTTTTGTGAGTTAGCCCATTTGAGGTGCTTTGGTTCAAAAATTGTCGCCCTCCGATGCACCATTTTGCCCAGTTAAAGGAAGGAAGGGAGGGAGGGAGGGAGGGAAAGAAAGATAGGCCAAAAGTCTTAGGTTCCTTCAAGGCACATTTATTTTGATAGAAGCTTGAAGAAGGCAAGTTTTGGAATTGCCTTCTTAAAGCTTTTGGAATACTCCAGATGGTTCTGGTCACACTTGAAAAACGAGAGCAACGTAGGTGGTAGTCCACCTTTTTCAAAATCATCGTCATATAGTTTATTTGGAAGCCAGGGCTATTGATTTCTAGTGTGACTTATTCCAGCAAAAGTGGCCATAGGGCCACATTCTTAATTACGCATAGAGATTTACATGTCAAGAGACTCTAACCCCAAGAAGAGGTTGGCCTCTGGGGTGGTTGGGTTAGCGCAATATGCCACTCAAGCAATGTTTAAGCACAGCTCCTCCTGTCAGATAATTCCCTGAGAGAGGGGTATAAAATGGGGAGGGCCAAACTTCTGAGGATCTTCATCCCATCAACCAAGAAGGGAGGGATTTGGAAAACGGGTGCAAAGACAGGATTGAGTAGCATTTTTCGACCTCAGCAACTTTAAGACGTGTGGACTTGCTGGCTGGGGAATTCTGGGAGTTGAAGTCCACACATCTTAATGTTGCCACGGTTGAAAAAAACAGGGATAAAGGAAAGCTCTGGGTCTTCCAGCAAGGACTGGTTTAAATAAGAGTAACACCAACTAAAGAAAGCTGGCACCAGTAACAGTAAAATAACCTGCAGCAGTGATGTTATTCAGAGCCAAATAGCCAACAGCTGGAAGAATAATCTCCAAAAATTGACTTTAATTATATTTGAGCCAAATGCTCACAAAGCCAAACCCAGATATAATCTATCCGATTCTCTGGAAAAGAGATTTCTAAAGAGCAAAGTGCTGTTTCCAAGTTGAAAGTTTATTTTATCAATCTCAAGCTGTTTTTTTTATTCAATACAGAGAAATGACAACTTCAGTTGACCTTTTGAAGTTGAAGAATAAACATCGCTTTTTCCCCCCTTCTTTCTTAATGTTATACAATTGACAGTGTCTATAATCTTCCCACATTCCACTCCATCATGTTACTAAAATAAATAGAAGAGTTCCTGTTCAAGAAATTATTTGTTGATCACAGCTATGCCTGGAGAGAGCTTACAGTATTTAACTCCTCAGAGCACTGCTTCTCAACCTTGGCCATTTTAAGATGTGCGAACTTCATCTCCCAGAATTCCACAGCCAGGCTTGGGAATTTTGGGTGTTGAAGTCCACCCATCTTAAAGTGGCCAAGGTTGAGAAGCACTGCCTTAGATAAACTATTTTCCATACTCTAAAGCAGTGTTTCTCAACCTCGACCACTTTAAGATGGGTGGACTTCAATTCCCAGAATTCCCCAGCCCGCCTTCACTGGAAAAGTTCTTAAAAATTCAGGGAGATATTCTGGGAATTGAAGTCCACGCATCTTAAAGTGGCCAAGGTTGAGAAGCACTATTCTAAAGGAACACTCAAACATCCTCAGATTGATTGGGATCAGCAAAATGATTGGAGCTTGGACTGCCAAATTTGGATAATAAAAATATGTGTGCCTGTGCCAAAGCTGTCGGAATCAGTCCACATTTAATCAGCCATTCAGTTGGGACCCAATTGTTATTATGTTTTCTACTACAGATTAAGGTTACTATGGTAACTAATCATTTTGGCCGGGTGAAGAGGTTGAATTTAATTGTCCCCTTTTCACGTGTTAATGGTTGCATTGCCTAAGGGAGGAACTTGCCTGAACTTGTTTTAGTTTCAGTCTCCCTTCTGTGTAGGTTTGCAGAGAATATGCAGCTGAGAGAAATCTCTCCTCTCAGCAAACAGCCTTTAAATATGTTTGTTTTCTGTAAATAAAATTATTTTTATAGAAATGCCTGGTGAGTGACTTTTCTGATCTCTCCTGGGCCAAATGCTTTCTAGCACTCTGCCAACAGGTTACGGGCCCAGTAAGCAGCCCAGTAAACCCAGTAAGCCCAGTAAAATCCAGAGAGAATAGAGAGATCAGCTCCACACCTCATGCACAATTTAAAGACAAGTAGCAAAGACCTGTGAAGATTTTCTTTGGAGCTGCCTGGAGATTTTCCAGCAACTGACGGTCTACAGGACAAAGAAGCCAGCTGAGGTGACTTGCAAAAGAAGGAAGAAGCCATGGCTACCTCCCAGCCCTCAGCGATGCCTCTGGAGTGCCTATCAGAGACCAACTATTTGAATTGAGCCCTGAAGATGGAGATGTATCTTTGCAGAGAGAATCTTTGGCTGCCAATTGGTGAGCAACCCCCCCAAAATCCCAGTGCTGAATGGCTTAGACAGGATGAGCAGGCTAGAGCCACCATTATCCTGGGAGTTGAAGACAATCAGCTAGTCCACATGCGAGGTATGCAGTCTGCAAAGCAACTTTGGGACGCTTTGAGAGACTTGTATGTAAAGGCAACAGCAGGTAGTAAAGTTACCCTGACAAAAAAGCTGTACAAAGCCTACCTTGCAGAAGGAGATAGCCTTCCTGAGCACCTGCATTATATTCAGCAGCTGTTTGTTGAGTTGCAGGAGAGAGGAATGGAATTTACACCTCTCACAAAATCCTATATCCTCCTGTCCTCACTGAATGAAACGTGGGACACGCTGATTTGTACCCTGGAAGCTATGCCTGAAGCAGACCTCACCCCATCGTATGTTACACAGTGCTTACTCGCTGAATGGGAGAAGAGAGAGGAAAGATCCCCCCCCCCCATCTCTTCTGGAAAGCTGCAGTACCAGAAAACAAGGGAAAGGAAGGGAAAGGAAGCTGAGGCCACAGCGCTAGCAAGCCAGCGATGCTTCACTTGTGGTTCAGCTGGACATTTGCAGAAAGACTGTGCCTTGAGACCCAAGACTAGAAAGACAGAGAAGAAGAACACAAGGACAACACAGAAGAAGGCTCTTCAGACAACCCAAATTGCACAGGTTGCTGAGAAAGGTAGTTCTGATGTATGGGTGTTAGATTCTGGGGCCAATTGTCATTTATGTAATTGTAAAAGCTCTTTTGTGTCTGAAAGACACAAAGTGTATCTTTGGCTGATGGGTCTGTGACCAAAATTATGGGACAAGGTGACTTGTATTTATCCTGCTTGGGCGAAACTGTAAAAGGTGTGTTGTATGTGCCAAATTTACAATCAAACCTTTTATCTGTGGCACAATTGGCTGCAACAGGGTATGTCATAACATTTAAGAAAAATGGTTGTGAGATACGTAAAAATGGGAAATTGTGTGCTACTGGTATGTTAAAAGACTCCTTGTAAAGTGTGCAAAATGCAAGGAAGCCAAGCTGCAAGGCTGCAGTTGGCAACAAACCATATCATGACCAATGTGTACACCTGATGCACAGGAGATTTGGTCATGCTAATTTCAAGTATATAGCACAAATGCCCCAGCTGTGTGCTGACCTAAAGATAAAACCCTGTGATAAATACTTAGACTGTGTAGTTTGCAAAGAATGCAAAACACTAAAAGCTCCTGTGAGTAAGCACAGTGACAGAATTACTAGACCTTTGGAAATTGTACACTCTGACATTATTGGTCCTTTTGTCCAAGTCTTGGACAAGCAAGGTATGCAATGACCATCATTGATGATTTCTCAAGATACACATTTATCTACATCTTAAAACATAAAGATGAAGCATTTGAGAAATTTAAAGGTTTTGTGACATGGGCAAATGGAAAATTCCCTAGGCCTGTATCTGCACTCCAATGTGATAAAGGAGGAGAGTACCTTTCTCACAAATTCAAAAGGTTCCTAGTGGAAAAGGGGATAGAACAAATTATTTCTAACCCGTACACCCCTCAGCAAAATGGTGTTGCTGAAAGAAAGGGCAGAACCTTGCAAAATGTGATGGAATGCATGCTTGAAGATTCACATTTATCCTTTAAGTATTGGGGAGAGGCAATATCTACTGCCTGTTATGTACAAAACAGATTGTATAACTCTGTGATTCAGGACACTCCATTCCATTTGTTTTATGGTGTGAAACCAAAGGTAAACCATCTTAGAGTGTTTGGTAGCACTGCATGGGTTCGTATTCCAAAACAACAGAGAAGGAAAGGAGGCCCCACAACAAAGAAAGCCATCTTTGTTGGCTATGAACAAAGCCAAAGGAGCTACAGGTTCATAGTGGGAGAGAAATTAATAATTAGCAAAAGCACTTCGTTTGCTGAACAAAACTGGGGGAGATTAAATTCTAGCTCTCCAGTTGATCTGACCACCACAAGAGAACAGCAAGGACTTGCTGATGGTGATCTTTTGCCTGATGAGGACATTAAACCAGAAAAGCAAACTGAAGATCTGTCTGATGAAACAGATGCTTCTCAGGAAAGTGATAGGAGTCAAAATTTAAGCCCTGTATTACCTTGCAGATCTCAGAGAAGTAATAAAGGCGTTCCTCCATCACGTTTTCAGGCTGAAACAGTAAAGGCTTTTCACATATTCACAGAACCTGAGTCTTTAGAACAAGTAAATGCTTTACCACCTGAGATTGCACAAAATTGGCATTCTGCCATGCAACAGAAGTTAGCATCCTTGAAAGAAAATAAAACATGGAAACTGGTAAATCTACCTCCCAATGAACGCTGTCTAGGTTGCAGGTGGGTTTTCAAACTGAAAAGGGATGCTGATGGCAAAATCCAAAAATATAAAGCAAGGTTAGTTGCAAAAGGGTTCACTCAAAGGAAAGATTTAGACTTTGACAAGACTTTTGCACCAGTTACTAAAGGGACGCGGTGGCGCTGCGGGTTAAACCGCTGAGCTGCCGATCGGAAGGTCGGCGGTTCGAAACCGCGCGGCGGGGTGAGCTCCCGTTGCTCGTCCCAGCTTCTGCACACCAAGCAGTTCGAAAACATGCAAATGTGAGTAGATTAATTGGTACCGCTTCGGCGGGAAGGTAACGGCGTTCCGTGTCGTCATGCTGGCCACATGACCCGGAAGTGTCTATGACAACGCCGGCTCCAAGGCTTTGAAACGGAGATGAGCACCGCCCCCTAGAGTCGGACACGACTGGACTTTACGTCGAGGGAAACCTTTACCTTTACCTTTACTAAAGGTGAATCAATTAGATTACTGTTAAAAATTGCTGCACTCAAAGGAATGTCAGTTCACCACTATGACATTCAAACTGCATTTCTCTATGGTGATTTAGACCACAAATTATACATGCAGCAACCCCCTGGCTATGAAAAAGGGGAGAATCTAGTCTGTGAACTGCAGAAGTCAATCTATGGGTTAAAACAAGCTGCTAGATCCTGGAACCAAAAATTAGATGAAAAACTGCAGAATTTTGGTTTTGAAAAAGGAAAAGCAGATCCATGTGTATATATGAAGAAAGACAAACAAGGCTGTGTACATTTATGTTGATGATTTGCTGCTGTTCACACCAACAGACAAACAAAGGCTTGATTTTGAAGCCTGCATGAAAAGCCATTTCACATTAAAAAGCCTTAGAACTGTAACAAATTACCTAGGTTTGGAAATACACAGGAAGAAGGATGGTAGCTTTCTGTTAAACCAAAAGGGGAGATAACGTTAAAATAATGTGAATGGAAAGACATACAGAGTTAACAAAGCAAATTGGTTTGCATCTTATTTTGTAGTATAAAAAGGGGAGTGTTAATATGTTTTCTACTACAGATTAAGGTTACTATGGTAACTAATCATTTTGGCTGGGTGAAGAGATTGAATTTAATTGTCCCCTTTTCACATGTTAATGGTTGCATTGCCTAAGGGAGGAACATGCCTGAACTTGTTTTAGTTTCAGTTTCCCTTCTGTGTAGGCTTGCAGAGAATATGCAGCTGAGAGAAATCTCTCCTCTCAGCAAACAGCCTTTAAATATGTTTGTTTTCTGTAAATAAAATTATTTTTATAGAAATGCCTGGTGAGTGACTTTTCTGATCTCTCCTGGGCCAAATGCTTTCTAGCACTCTGCCAACACCAATTTGGTGTAAGGATGATGGTGTTGGACTAGGAGCAGGCCCAGGTTCTAGTCCACCCCACCCCTCCTCCAGCTACAGAAACCCAATGGATGACTTTGTGCCAGTCACTCTCTTGGCCCAACCTACCACACTGAGTTGTTGTGAAGAAAAAGAGCAGGAGGATGTGCTCTGCATGCCACCTTGAACTCCTGAATGAAAAATGAAATATAAATCTAATCTGGAAGCCCATTTGATTTGGAAACTTGATGGAAATGTCGAATCTTTGTACAACCCTAACAATTGACACAGAGGATGTGCTGCTAGCATTGAGGGGAACCCGGGCAAGGAGACCATATTGTGCTGTGTGTTTAACCCCCACAGAACTAACTTCCTTCCTTCCTTCCTTCACTTGATTTTGAAGCCATGCATTTTAACAAAACCAAAGCAAAACTCTCCTTCTCCCTAAGTAGGTGGGAGGTGGACAGGCCTAGACAGTATCGCAAGCAAAAAACCCCCAGTGGCTGCTTGAATGTCCGGAATAGCCAGATTCATGCCTGCAGCATGCAGCCCGTGTGAAACCTGCACTGCTTGGCTGTACATGTTCCAATCAAAGGAAAGACAACAATGGATTCTTCCTCCACGCCCACCCCCCCAGTCCCTTTTCAGCACGCGGTTCCCAGGGCTGTGAAAGAAGTGGAAAAAGAGGTGGAACAACTCAAAGCAGGTAAGATTGGAATTGCTGCTTCGGGAAGAGGTGGTCCCGCAACACATTGCCTGATGTTGGATCCTCATCATTGGCTTTGCAGAGAGCCAGTTCTTCCACGGCTGTTCTCAAAGGCCACCCCCACCCCGCCCCCACACACAGATGCATATCTTTCCACGAATGACCGAGTCTTGCTGCCCACCCAAGTAGGCATGGTCAGGAAAGTGTAAAAGGAAAAAAAAAACCCTGAACATTTCTGCTTCTACTCAACCCCTTTTTCTGGTTCACACTCTACATTGGCCCCTGAAGCAATCAAACAAGTTGGGTTCACACAAATGCTAAGCCATGTGGGGGGCAGTGGGGGGGAACCAACCAAGTTTAGCATGTTGTCTGAATGCAGCTGCTCCTCCTTTAACTCAGCCAGCTAAATGTGTTGTGTGAACCCAACCCCAGAATATCAATTGCTTCAAGGGTGGGCTAATGATGGGGAGGTCTTCGAGCACAGCTTGGGAGTTTTTCTGAAGAATCAGATGGATTATTAATTGCAAAAAGGTCAGCCCTGGTTTCCTACCTGCTTCGAGAGCATCTTTAAAGATGCTGGTTTGGCCAGCCATTAGAGGGATAAATTAGGCTCCTGTTTGGATTGTAAAATACTTTTGACTGATCCTACCAAAACAGAGGATCTAGCTTATTGTTTCGTCTCCATCTGTGCATTCAAGTTGTGGTCAAATGTCAAATCGTAAAAACTACATGTCAGATTCCCCCTTGTCTTTACAGCACCATCTTGCATTCCACCATGTGGTGAGTCCAAAAATCCATTTTCTTAACCCTCCTTCCTCAGCTGATATCCCTGTCTCACATCCACCCCACGCCCTTATTACTGTAGCTTCTCTTTCTGTTCTCAAAACCCCTTTCTGTGTTCCTTGCAGGCTACCAGAAAGAGGCCCACCAGTACAAATGTTCATCTTGTAGCATTGTGGATTGCCAGCTACCCATCGACTGCCCCAGTAAAGGTTTCTTTTTTAAAAACTGGAGATTTGCTAGTTAAAACAGGCAGCAGTGGGAAACTTTATGGCAGCAGAGAGAAGATCTTGTTCAGGAACCTGTACAGGAATACAGATGATGGGGTGGAGGAAGTGATAAGGAAACACTATGGTTTAAGCAAATGCTGTGCATGAAGCAAGCAGCAAAGGCCCTCCAGGAGGGGCTGGGAAAGACCCCTGTCTGAAACCCTGCAGGGCTCCAAGCAGTCCAGGGGCTCCATTCACACAACACGCCATCTGGTTTGTGAATTAAACCATGTTCCAAGGTTGTGCACCACAGTGAACTCTGAGCTAACAGGCTGGATTTGCACCAAACTGAAGTCCAAAGCCAAACAAAATCACCAAGCAATCTTACTTAATATGTTGTATGGATAGCACTGCTGGTTTTGCACCTGACCTAATTAAACACTTCGTGTGAATGCAGCCAGTGTAAACCAGGGGCAGGCAAGCATTTGGTGGCAGTAGATCAAAGGCAAAAATGCAAAGTTGGCAGGGCCACAGGCTGAGATTTTCATTTTTTTTTCTAGTTTGGGGGATTGGATATTTTTAAAACTCTGAGCCTATTTTAAGGGTTTATCAGGAGTGAGCAAACCATGGTTCCCAGGCTACGAACAGTGCCCTAACACTCCATTTTCTGGGCCCAGAATTAGTGGAGCTGCATTTTTTAGACCCAGGATGTTTTGTTCGTTGCTTGCTGTTTGTCTTCTTTTCACAGGACAACAGGTTTGGATTCATATATTTCCTTACTGTGTTCACACCAGACACTTGGTTACTAAACTAACCCTTCTTCTGGATCTGCATGAAAGATTGAACCATAAGTGACTCAGATGGGCCGGGCTTACTTAACATGCTAAGCCATGAGCAAAACTGATCCAAGGTTAAAATTAATGATAGCTATAATTGCCCATTGACAAAGTTAACTTTTCTGCTGGAAAGCAAATAACATGATATCTATACACAGGTGTGTGTGTGTGTGCGTGCACACACACAACATTATCTCCATGATTCTCCAGTTCAGGACATACACAAATTGGAAGGAGATGCAACCTTTCTCAACTGCGAAGTTACGTTCCAGACTTCCTCAGACAGGACCTTCCGATGGAAATTCATCAAAGATGTATGTAATTCTTTGTGGATTGAGATTACCTTCCGGGTGAAGCTCTAAGATTCAGTTTATAGGGGAAGATTAAACATAATTCTTTGGATCCCTTGTTCTAAGGAGGTTTTACCCTTAAATAGCCCCGAGTCATGCAATTGTATTCTAGATGGGCAATTCAAGGGTTCATAGATTTACCAGCAGAGGTGACAAATTGCATTACCCCATTTGAATGTTATCTATTTGAATTCTGTGAAACCATATAATCCCTTACAAAGTATTTGAAAAGCTGATAGAAAGTAAGGTGGTGCCAAGTGAGTCCAAATGGAATCTTCACACTGGTACAGAAAATGTTGAGCTAATTGGAAAATTAATCCAAGTTATTTGTTATTTGCATTGTCTTGGACTGAACCTGACACAACATGGACCATTATAAAACACATGTGTGGTAAGCAAATGCATCCAATCTGAATTGACCCATCATATCGATCCTTTTATCTAATTAATACCCAGAATAGTTCCAGATCTGCTTGGAGAGTTGATTATATGCATGGGATTACTATCAAACACCCATCCAGCTGAGAATGTGAAATTATTTATTTTCTTTCTTTGTTCTGGTTTTACAACTTTGCAAGTAATTAATTTGTTGGTGTGTGTGTGTATATTTATTATTCAAATTTAATTACTTATATATATATATATATATATATATATATATATATATATACACACACATATACATATACATATACTGTATATTACTTTTTAAAATGTGCTTTTCTCTATTTTTTCCTCTATTTAAAATTGCAATAACATTAGAGAGACATTGTGTGTAAAAGTCTGATAGCACCTTTTATAATAACAATATTATTTAAATTATTTTATTATAACCTCATAATAAAAGTGTTCATCTTCAAATATGCTATCACTCATTTCAGAATTTTTAGCTACCCTAGGCTGACATGGCTCTCCTTCTACAGCAGTGTTTCTCGATCTTGGCAGCTTGAAGATGTGCGGACTTCAACTCCCAGAATGTTGAACAGCATTCAAGCTGCTAAGGTTGAAAACACTGTCCTACAGTGTCTGATATAAGTCTATATTCCTGTGCATTAAAATGAGCGCTGGCCTTTCCCCTCTCTCTCTGGGTGGAAATACATTAAAACTTTATTTTATCTGGTCAATCAAGCTTCCAGCCTCCTTGTTCTGCATCCCTATCTCTGAAAATTGGGAGCAACAGTCACCAACTCAAGCAAATATTTCCTCCATCAATGGCCCTTTGTTGAATTCTTACAGTTATTGGAAGCAAAGGCTTTCCTTTTCAAGAAAAGCGAAACACAGCCCATTAAGTTGAAATGCAAGGAGGGCTGCAATGCTAGGGCTGATATTGGCAAGAGGAAACTGGTCAAAGGCGGGAGCGTGAGAGAGAAGCACAGCCTTTCCATCGGGTTAGCTGGCCGCCCTTCTTAACCCAGCAGGCTTTGGACACCCCTGGACTGCGCTTCTCATCATCCACAGCCAGGGCAGGGAGACTTTTGCTACCCGGTCTGGAAGCAGAGATGAGCTTGTCTTGGCTAGCTCTGGCGAATTCTTCAACAGAGCTACGAAGCCACAAAATTGTCTTCTGCTGGGGAGAGGAATAAGATGCTGTGGAAGGAAACAGTGGCAGGTGATGGTGACGAAGGAAGAGGAGGAAAGCGTTAACTTCCAGTGCCTGATTCTTCACCTCATCCCACAGATCAGGACAGAGGAACTCTTTCTCTTCCAAGTCCTTAACTTTGGGGTAAATCCTTCCCTTCTCATCCGACCCACTCTGGGATCCCATCATGGGACGTTTGCCTGTGAACTTGAAGAGGAAGGAGATGTGGTGATCAGGAAGTTTTTTTATGTCAACGGTGAGGGGCAAAAACTTCTTGTAGGACAGACTAAGGGCTTCAAAAGGGGGGATGCCAAACACTAATGGGGAAGGCTTATTATTCATTTGTCATTTCAGTTTTGAGGCTGCCCAACGCCACGTCACTTCTGGGCAGCTTATAATTAAGATTTCAACCCCACCCCCTTCCCCCTATATCCAAGAAAGGGAATACAGCCAGCCAGAAGACAACCCAGACCTAAAGCATCTCTATCACCAAGCCAAGCCAAGGCCTGGGAAGCCAATCAGGACTTTAACAATTTGCAAAAAAATCAAAAGGTGGGAGAATACAGATCTTCAGGGCTGGGGGGATATTGAGATGGCTCTTGTTTACACCTGGATTGCTCCAAGTCTGCAGCTGTTTCACACAATGTCCTCTGATCACTATTGCTTTTCATAATGCCCCTGATAATTTCTTTTAAATGGAAGTTGAACCACTGTGGTTCAACCCCTGGCTGCTGTGCAGCCCACTAGGGCCCATATCTTCATACACAGTTCTACTCCCCTCTTCCTCTTTCGTCCTCTCTTCTCTTCTGGGGCCCCACGCTCAGGGCCGCAACTAGAGTCTGTGTCACCCGGGGCAAACATGGATTCCACACCCATTTTGGCACACACACCCCCCACAGCGCAGCACCTGGGGCACATGCCCCGCTTGCCCCCCCCCCCAGTTGTGGCCCTGCCCACACTTCCCCCAGTGCAGCATTTCCATCCAGCTGCACTCATGCAGAGCTTCCTTCCCCCTTCTTCATAGCAGCTGTTCCTCGAGCCGTGGGCGAGACGTTATACCCCAAGCTGTACCATACCACTTTCCTTTTCCCTGGTGGCCTCATGTTGAGAGCAGAACTACAGCCCTGCCTGGCTTTATCTCACCCCTTTAGCCACCGAGTTGTAGGCTGCACTTTGGCTTAACAAGCTGCACACACCCAGCCATGGTGGGTTAATGGTGGCTTGCTCTGGTATGTAAACTACTTGTGGTTTAGCATCATCATGGAACTCCGTTTATATCTCAGCTGGCTAGGCGAGCATGTTAGTTAGGGTATTTACCTTCAGCTCTTGCTTTTGACTTCAGCGGAACACCACTGTGGCTCCCATTAAATATAAATCAAAGGCAGTTGTATGTATCCCATCCCCTCTGATATTACTCCTTCATACCTGGGATGGTATGATGAAAATCTAACAAATGTATAGCAGCCTTTGCCCTACAGTTGCACATGTAAATCCCTTTCTTGTTCCCAGCCAGGCAGCTCACCAGAGCAACAGCCACTTTTGCTTAGATTACAGTGTTTCTCAACCTTGGCAACTTTTAAGATGTGTGGACTTCAACTCCCAGAATTCCCCAGCCAGCATGGGGCTGGCTGGGGAATTCTGGGAGTTGAAGTCCACACATCTTAAAGTTGCCAAGGTTGAGAAACAGTGGCCTAGAAGGCCCCCACCCCATGACTGCCTAGCTGTGAGTGGCAGGCCAAATGTTTTGAGTGTGTTTCCCCCCTTTCCACTGCAGTGACTGTAAAGAGGCTGGAAAAAGAGAAAAAGCTGCAGGAGATGTTTAAAGCCATCCTGAATTCCCCACCAGAGGCAGTACAGGAGGAAGTGGCGGAGAACAAGTTGCCCTCATTCAAAGACCTGCTGTCCCAGCCAGATTATCTCAGGAAAAGGGAGGTCATTGTCCTTATCCTGGGAATAACAGTGACTTCACTGCTCCTTACTTTAGCAGTCCTGTAAGTACTTTCCAATAGCTAGATTGCTCAGGGCAGATAGTACTTTTATCTCAGAAAAAAGCTCCTTGTCTGGTTATCTCCAAGCTGATCAGGAAATGGTGCTTTGTATACCCAGTCCTATAATCAACTAAACCCTGGAGTCTTCTTCCCTGTTTGGAAGACAGGGCCAGCCTTTCCAAAATCCTTCCTCCTCTCCACCCCCACCAACCCCATCCAGCCTCACTTTAAGATGTATGGACTTCAACTCCCCCATGGCTGGCTGGGGGATTCTGGTTGAGGAACACCGCACTACAGTTTTTCAAGAGTTTTATTGGTGACCGGAAACCCCTTGTGGACTTTTTGAGTAATTTTTTTTCAAAAATGCACTTGAGATTTATGCTTTTGATGATTAGACAGGATAGATAACAGAGAGAAGAGAGTCATAATGTAGCTTTAGGGAGAGAGGTTAAAATATAATTGTACCCATAACCACTGTGAAGAAGATCAGAAGCCACTTCTTTATAGCTTTCTTTTATATTTTTTTTCTTCTACTTTTTTCTTTCTCCACTTTTAGCCTTTTCTTTCCCTCCCTTTCTCTTTCTTCTCTTTCGTTCTGTTTTCGTTTTTGTGACTGTTGTTAAAACTTTGAGTAAAAATTATACAGTTAAAAGAGAGACAACGACGACGCGGCCCTGTTCTGCCTCTTTCGCCCGCCTTAACCGCCCCGGTGAACGGCCCGGCCCCTCGCGGTTGCCAGTCTCCCTCGCCGCCCGCCCCATGGCCTTTCTCCTCTCCCGAGATGCGCCGAAGAAAGCCGGGCCAGCGTAATCTCGTCCGCGAAAGCGCTCCCAGTTCGCCCCCTGAGTATTTGTTGATGGGAAGTTCTCTAAAGCGGACCGTTTGTCACCCTAACACCACCACCACCACCCGGAACAAACAGCCCTCCCTTTCTTAATTCGGATTCACTCCTTATTATCTCCCCTCTCCAGGTCATTGTATCGCTGGGCGACGGACTTCAAGACGTGAATTGGGAGGCGGCGTGCGGACCCTCCCGCCTCTACCCCGATCGACGCGCTCGACAGGCCGGCTTGACCCCTGCCCCCCCCTTTGGAACGGGCTGGCCGCCACGCGCCGACCCCATTAAAAAGGGCGAACCCCGCCGTACGTCACGCGAGGCACGGAGTTGTGCAATACTGTTGCGCTGCGAAACTCGGAAATCATCACGCCCAGACATAATAGACGGGGTGGATGGAGCCGGGGGAAAAACCAGGAGGATGGAAAGCGCGACGGCGTCCGTTTTCTTTCAGGGCATCCTAAGAGGGACCTTTTGTAGTGCGGAGTCCCCCCTGGCCAGCCTCCCCGCTCTCCAGCCCGCCCTTACTCCGAGAGAGAGCAGCTCTCTTTTGCTTGTCTGTAGGTTGAGTCATGGCAACTGGATTTCTTTCTTTTTAGTAGAAATGTTTCACTGCTTGTCCAAGCAGCTTCTTCAATCTGGGCAACGGTCGGTGAGGGGACCCCACATACGTCTTCCAGGGTGGCTGCATTGTCCCTACACCTGAATGGCTGTTAATTGTGCCACGGAGGTGTGGATTGCCTTTGGGATGTCTAGATCCTTTGTTCGTCCCCAAGTGGATCCTTAAGAGTGGCCTTCCTGGTGGTCTTAATCTTCCTGGAGACTGATGAAAGAGCAGCATGAAAAATGGGGGACAAGTTGTGCCTGAGGCCTCTGCCTCTATTGCTCTCTTCTGCTTGTAACCCTGGTTCACTCAACCAGTGTTCTGGATTCCCGCGAGGCAGAAACGAAGCACAGAGGTGGGCTGGAGGCGGTGTGGACGGCTCATCTGCAATTCAGTGGGTCAGTTCACACCATTCACAAAACCCTACATACATAAGCTTCATGTTGTTGTTGTTTATTCGTTTAGTCGCTTCCGACTTCGTGACTTCATGGACCAGCCCACGCCAGAGCTTCCTGTCGGTCGTCAACACCCCCAGCTCCCCCAGGGACGAGTCCGTCACCTCTAGAATATCATCCATCCATCTTGCCCTTGGTCGGCCCCTCTTCCTTTTGCCTTCCACTCTCCCTAGCATCAGCATCTTCATACATGATGCTTAAAGAAGCAAGCCACTGGATGGCTTAATTATGGTCTGGTTTGGAGAAGATGCTAAAGCGGGTTGGGTTCTTACAACCCATTCAGTAGAAGTTGCTGCTCAGTCCCAATTTTAAGGCAGCCTGGGAAGTTTTACGAACTTGGACTTTCAAGATGGGATGGGGCAAATCAGATCTTGGTGTTCATGTAGCAAACTTAACTTAGCTATAGACTGAACCCATTTTCTGGGTTTGCAGAAATGAAAGGGAGGGTACCCAGCCTGCTAAGCTCCACAGCAACACTAGGCAAGCTTAAAACTGCTTGCCTGTGGGCTGTTAGATGCACAGGAGCTTTGTCATATGAAAAAGTTGACACATTATATGCACAGGAGCTCTTAACATACGATAAAAGTTGGCACCACTAGAAACATTTGATACTATTGCTCTAGAAATTACTAGAAGTAATTACTTCATTTCATTAAGCTCTCCAGGCAGACTTAATTCCACTGCTAAGTGGCAGGGTGTGTCTTAAGAACTATCACTTTTTCATGTTCTTGTTGTGGCTCTCCTACCCTTAACCACTTTGCAGTGGGCTGAAAAGTCAACAGGTGCAAGGCATTCCTGGAGAGTTGGATCAGGGAAAGTAGCTATGAAATACTTCATCTGTTGAACTCCTGCCCAAGTTTAAAACAATGCAAATGCAGCTGCTAGCAGGGGATACAAAAAAAGTTAAAGAGGGGACCACAACTGCATGATCAGAACCCACCACCTTTTCATACATACATGATGAAAATAAAAAGGGGTAGGGCTCCAACTGCATGGCCATAGTTACAGTATTGACATACACACACACACCTGTGGATGTACCTGGCTGCTAAGTATTCATGGACCTGGTTGAGCCTGTTAAATCAGTGTTTTTCAAACTTGGTCCCTTTAAGATCTGTAGACTGCTGGATCTCCAAAAGTTGAGATTAACAACCACCTTCCCCATGTTGCAAACTCCTATCCATCCATCTCTCCAAACCAGTTTAAGCCATTTAAAGATGTGTGAACTTCAACTCCCAGAATTCCCCAGCCAGTTTGAAAAACAATATGTTAAATGTAGCCTCTGAGTAGACCCTAGCGATAGCCTTTGGCTTACCCTCCACAGCCTGTGGGCTGCTTGAGCATCCTCCCCAACCAGAAGCCCTTGCACTGGGTGTTTTTTTCATGGTCCTCCAAAAATTGCTTTCATTGTAATTGCTTATGTTACAAAGGACTAAAATTATTAGTAACACTATGAGCAATGGTATTAATTGTACATGATGGGTGGTGTCCTCCCCAGTCCTCCATAGGTGACTTTGGGCTGGTCACTCTCTCAGTCCATTCTACCTTGCAGGGTTGTTGTGGGGGGAAAAAACAGATCTCGCCTGATGCATAAGTGCATACCACTTTTTTAAACGCCCCTAATATTAAACAGTGCATATGTGTGTCTTTCTGGCTCCTCCACTTTGAGGTAAGCAGGCAAGGCCTTCCACACCCCTAGGAGAATGCTTCCAGAAATGCCCACCAGATGTTAAGTTGAAACTCCCATCATCCTAAACAGGTAGCATTGCTGGCTGGAGCAGATGGAACCAGAGTCCCAAAACCTTAGCAGGGCAAGAGACGTCCCTACCCTGGACCCAGCATGGCCTTTGTGCACGGTGGTTTGAAAGCCACCTCCCCTAAAAGCAACCACTGAAAGTAAGCTGAGTTGGGCTCCCATATTAATTATATGATGATGGTGGTGGTGGTGGTGGTGGTGCCGGTGCCTTTGAGTCAGTCTTGACTGCTGGTGAATAGGCAAACCTGTCCCTGCAGTTTTCTTGGCAACATTTTCAGAAGCATCTTGCCCTTCCCTTCTTCCTAGAACAGTGTTTCTTAACCTTGGCAACTTTAAGACGCATGGACTTCAATTCCCAGAATTTCCCAGCCAGCCATGCTGGTTGGGGAATTCTGGGGGTTGAAGTCCACGCGTCTTAAAGTTGCCAAGGTTGAGAAACACTGTCCTAGAAGGACTGGTCCAGAGTCATCCAGTAGACCTCATTCCTAAGGCAGGGCCAGAATTCACATCTCCCAGTTTCTAGCCTGATGCCTTCAACCACCACATGAAACCTGCTCTCCCTGTATTAATAATTTGCCCTAAATCCTTTCAAGGACTTGACCTTCCATGTAGTGAATCATCTGGCTGGTTGAAATGAATTATTTAAATCCAAAGATCTTGGAATTAGTCTTGAAATCATAGGTGTGTCCTCCCTTCCCACCCTCCCAGCTTTCAAAAGCCATCATTTATTGTCTTCTCTAGCACTTGAGAGGGTCATTTAAGGGGATTTGGCCTTTCATTACAGTGACCATTATAATAAAGGACAGTACTTTACTGCATTTTAGAATGCTGTCCTTTAGATTAATTTTTCATTGTCTTGGTTTGGCTCCTGAATTTTCCTTTCTAAAGCAAAGTTATACACATAATTATTTTTTTTTAAAAAAATCCTTATGCACCCCTTTCAGATTTCCTTTGTAAAGCAAAATTATAAACATAAATAATTACTTTTAAAATCCTTATGAGCCCCTTTCAGATTTGCCCCTTTATTTTTTCCAAGCAAATGTGGTCACCGTACCTTTTACATATGAAAAGAAGAAAGGTCATGCACAGATTTGGGAACTGTTAAGATAAGGAACTGCAGAATCTCAGGGATGGCATAGATAAAAGGATTAAGAACATGCATTTCCTGCTGGGAGATGGGGTCAGCCCAGGGCCCTTTCAACCCCTCCTGGCAGTGGCAAACATGGGCTATTTGCATTCTTCTCTCTGTATTTTTTTTTACTTTATCTTTCCTAAGTTTCTCCCCAGCATTGACTTATCCATTAGGCACAACAGGCACAGTGCCTAAGGCCCATGAAAATGTGTTTTTTTAAAATCAGAAACAATAAAAAGTAGAAGTTTATTTCCATGCCTTTTAATAAAGACATATATGTTTTTCCTTTTCATGGAAAAAAAAACCTGGGCAAGAAGCACACAACATTTGAACATTAAACTGCTGATCTTACTTGTAACCTGTAGGTGTAGCACGAATGCTAACATTTAGTCACTTGGTTAAGCGACAGGCATCATTACTTATGCAGCAATCTACTGATATTATGAAATAATATATATATATAATTTAACTGCTTTGCATTTCTCTGTAAAAATACAAATATTGAAAATGTATGGAATATAATTGTTAATACTATTATTTTTATGGAGGGAGGGGCCCACAAAAGCAAAAATGCCTAAGGCCCACAAAAGTCATAATGTGGCCCTAGAGGTAAGTGAAAGGAAAATCAGTTTATTCAACCACAGCATCTCTGGTGTTTGTTGTGACTGAAAAATATGGCTCTTTTGCTTCAAACACAGAACTAGTTTTGCGCAACAGCTGCTCCATGTGTAGAGCCCAAGAAAGAAATCCTGTGCAAAGGGGCACCTCTCTTTTTTTTGAGACTGGGTCCTAAAACCTTGCAAAACTGAGGTTTAACTGTGGTGACCACATTTTCTTGGAAAAAATAAAGGACAGACCTGAAAAAGGGTTAGGGTTAGAAAAAGGTTCATAAGGATTAGAAAAAAAATTGTTTATGTTCATAACTTCGCGTTACAAAGGAAAATTCAAGAGCCAGAGTGGGAAAAACTTTACAAAAGCAGATCTCCTAATATGAATATCTAAAATCAAAGAGTATATGTAAATGTATTTTTAAAAAGACAATTCCATACCCATATTTTTCACATGAAGGTGAAGGAGTGTGCATTAAGCGGGACCGTTTGTAGGGTAAAAGCAAAAGAACCAAAATAAAGGTCAATAGAGCCTTTTTGAAAAATAAATAAATCTAAAGGAGAGCTTTCACAAATAAAGGACCATCCTTTATAATAAAGGGGGTGGTGGTGGTCACTGTAGGTTGAACGAATCGAGTTTGCTGCTGCAAAAGAGGAAAAGGGACGCAGCATCCATCCCTTGCACCCCACTTCCAACCTCCCATTTAGCCCTGGCCTCAATTCTGGTCCCAGCCTAACGATCGCCGGGTCTTCCGCGGCGGGGCATCCCCGCACGCGTAACCGCAGCGCCCCCTATCGCCTGCCCCGCAGAGCGCCCCAGCTCCTCGGAAATTCCCACGCGGCCTGGAACTCCTTATATGGCGCGTGACGTGTCCGGCGCGAGAGAAGGGGGCGGGGGGGAGTCTCCTCCCTTTTCCCAGCTGCTCCGGGCCGCCTCCTGTGAATCAGAGGCGCCGCAGCAAGCCGCGCGGAGGCGATCGTGAGAGCGCGAGCAGAGAGCGTGGCGGGCAGAATCCCTAGGTGCCGCGGAAGGTAGGGCAAAGAGCGGGTACGCGGGGCCGGAGTGGACGGCGCGGGGGAGGACTGGGGCTATTTTCTGGGCTTTTGCTTCGGTCGGGGCTGGTGGGAAATCGTTGCTTGGACTTCGGTCCTGTTCTCTTCTGCAGGGTGGGTTGGATTCCCCCTCCTCGTGGGAGCCTTGGGATTCTTAACTAGGATGCTCCCCCGTCTCACCCACGTGGAGAGTCCGATGTGGGACGGGGACCGGCGAGGAGAGTCGCGAGTGGCGGGACGGAGGCGTCTCTGCCCCCTTCCCGAGTCGTTCTCGCGTGCCCAGCCGCCCGGGTTTGCCTCGAGGAGGCCACTGCGCTCCCCTCGTCCGCCTCGGTACCCTCCGCTCACGCCCCCCGTCCCTGCTGCCTCCCCGACCCCCAAATTTCGCCGTTCCAATCTCTTTCCTTTTTTCCCGTCCCCAACCCGACGCCGCTGCGAAATAGCCTCGAGACGCAACTCCGACTTATTCCCACGGCCAGCACGATGGGAGGCGTTGCGTGGCAAGGCCGGGGGCTCTTTTTAAGAAGTGGCGGGGCCACGGAGGGAGGGGGAGATGTTCATTGGGCTCCCTTCTCGCTGCATGCTGCGCTCCTCAAGGAAGGGGTAAAAAGGAGACTTCTGGGCAAATCTAAAATATTTTCTCTGTTTGTGTATGTGAAGTAGGCACATTTTGGGATTCTGTTTTATTTTATATATGTATTTATTTTTATTTATTATTCAAATTTTGCTACCGCCCATCTCCCCCAAAATTCATGGATTCAGCCCTATGTTTGGTTAAGAAAAATAAAAATAACTTATCTGCCCAATAGTTGCTGATGCTAAACCCCTCTTGCTGGAGGCTAGAGCAAGTCTTCTGATGGTGCCCTCCCCTTCTCAAGGACATGCGTGGCTTACTTCCACCCCCACCCAGCTGAATAATTACTGGCCAGCATAAGGCCCCCATTTTCCCCCACCATCCTTATAACCCAGACGTTGCCTTCATGCACGCTGCACCCCAAATGAGTAAACCCTGTTTTAGCCTGGCATCTCATACGCAACCGTGGTTGTAATTTGGAGTCCAGGAGCTGGGGTCACACAACATACTAATCCAGGGTAAAATGGAGTTTGGCTCACTGGTGTTCATCATGCGGTAGGAATCCAGCCATTGTTTTAAGCACATTAAGCCGTTCTCTTGGTTCATTTGTTTGGTGTTGGGTGTGATGCGAACCCCTAAGCCAGGTTTCCTCTGTTGAGTGAGCCCAGAAAATTGGGTTAATTGAATAAGCCATAGGGTAATTCGCTGTGGGGGAGTGCACTGGGTCAGTGCATCCATATGCAATGATTTCTAGTCAAATCCATCACTTGTTGCTGGGTGTGTGGGGGGTGGATGGGAGGAAGAATATAGCACAGTGTTTTTCAAACTTGGCAATGTTAAGGTGTGTGGACTCAACCCCCAGAATTCCCTACCCAGCATGGCTGGCTTGGGAATTCTGGGAGTTGAAGTCCACACAGCTTAACGTTGCCAGGTTTGAAAAACACTGGTATAGCATCACCCAAGGACTGTTATGCAGTTAGAAAACTGCTTTTGCCACTGTTCTCTCATCCCAGCACTAGCTGGATGATGGCGAAAGAAATTTTACTTTATTTATTTATCAAATTTTTTATCACCGCCCATCTCCCCCCACAAGGAGGGACTCTGGGAATTTTACAACAAATCTCCAGGGAGGAAACGGCCCTGAAAATTGTACAGACTAACAGCACAGCACATCTTGAAAAGTTCCAGTCCGGGATCATGTGCAGGCAGCCTTAAGAGACCAAACTGCTTTCATTTTGAAGGTGGCATGAGATTTGCGTGTATATGTGCACACATGGCCACCTGTAGAGAGGGAGGGAAGTCTCATTCACATAACACATGCTTCTGGTGCTCACATTAACATTAACATCCGTGTTTCTGAGTTCATCCAGAACCTTGGGAAAAAAAACAAGTCCCAAAAACTAAAAACAAACCTCATAACTGAGCTAATCGCTTTGCATAAATGCAAATATTAGATCTTGAATTGACCCAATAAAGGCTGACCCCAGGTTTTGTTTTTTCTCTTTACGGAATTCATCACTCCTATATTCTTTGGTCCTGCCCTCCTCCATCCTTAGCATGCCCCCATCCCTATGCCCACTTCCCTGTTGAGTGCCAACCTAACCTTGCACTTTACATGTCCTCCTCCCTCCCTCCCACTGATGCTTATCCTCTCCTGCCTTCCGTTTGCACGCGCACGCACACACACCCTGGCCCTCCCAAAAGCTGATGAAACTTCCAAGTCTTTCTTTATCTTTATTAGAGCTTGACTTTATCAGCACCTGACCATAGAATGATTGTTGAGGGCCGCCCCCTCTCCCGCTCTTTGCAAGGAACATTGTTATTAAACACTTCTTCCCTTCCTTCTCCCCCTTTTCCCCTCCTCTCTTCTCGTTCGTTTCCAGCCAGTTCATCAGGTCATGTGTTGGACTGGAGTTTGTTTGGTTTGGTTTCTGGGGTGTCACCCCGAAAAATGTCCTTAATGGATCAATCTATAATTTTAACAATGGTCTTTGGGGGCTGCCCACAAGCTGGAGGGTTTGTCTTTAGCCTCTAGTGTGGTGTTTCTCAACCTCAGCAGCTTTAAGCTGTGTGGATTACAACTCCCAGAATTTCCCACTCAGCATCCTGGCTGGGGAATTCTGGGAGTTGAAGTCCACACAGCTTAAAGCTGCTGAGGTTGAGAAACATTGGAGTAGTGTTAAAGGTACTGCATGCTACGTGTCCTAAGATTACTGACCTGGGGGCTAAATTAGGTTTGTGTGTAAGAGCTGCAAGGGGTTCTAACTGGGTTTGACTTGATCCTTTTCCTAAGCCTGCAAGGACGGTTAACTGGGATACAGCAAATAGCAGAAAGTTAGCATCAAAACTGAATACATATTTCAACCGGGGTCTTTGTAGACTTCACACTAAAATTCTAACCAAGACACCAGCCAGGGAAGAATGTTCAAACAGAAATAGCACTCTGAGAATTAAGCAGGCTTTACATATCATGTTAAGCCATAACCTGTGAACCAGAGTTTGTTGATTAAATCACAACTGGTTGGATTCATCTCTAAGCCGTAAACCACAATGGCTAAAGTTCTGTCATCTGTTAAGCTGAAGCCAAGCCTAATAGAATGGTGCTTTGCAAGGAGACCCCAGAATTTGCATGCTAGTTAGATACAGCAGTTGTGTTTTGTCAACTTGAGTTTAGAGCTTTGTAGGTTGTGTGAAATCTCCCATCTAGTGATTTTTCTATGTGTGTGTGCATATGTCAGAGATGGGATTTGGGCTGAGGATTTCCCAGGTACCACGTTGCTGCATAGGATTTAGTTTTGCTGCTTCGCTTACTCCTCCCCCACCTCAAAATCTTGGCAAGGAGCTTTGGAGTTTCCTGAGAATAAGCTATATTTATCAACAAGCCTATTGATGGAAAGGAAAAGTTAATGGAGAAGAGGGCAGTCCAGAGAAACTAAAAGTCCAAGGGGGAAATAGCAGAGAGAAAAAATTCCCATGGAGTGAAATGATGGGGAAATGTTCAGAGGGGAAACACACAGTTTTTCTGTGAAAGACCAACAAAATGTTAGGGCTATTATGTGTTGATCAATGTGTTAATCGTAATAAGAGCGCCACTATAAATCTTTGCTCTAACTAGGGGACAATTGTCTTAGAACCCTTTCAACTGCGACTCCCTTCTCTAACCTTGGGATCTCATTAAATCCAACTAGAAATCACAGCAAGATCTGTAGGCGAGTGTAACATATAATTTTAAATTTCCAGTTGATAAATCTCCACTTGGTTGAGCTGAAACAATTGGCCAATGCTGGGGAGGGGGGGGTCCCAGATCCCTGATTGACTTGGTCACCCATATAGATTTTTATTGCATTAGAATTATTTCTGTCGCATTAGAAATAGATTCTCACCACAAGATCAGGTTGTTTAGAACCCCCCTCCTTGGCTTAACATTAACTGAGAGGAGGGTCTGGGCTCCTGTTCTGCCTCTGGTAAAAACATTTGGGCTTTCCCCCCTGTTCTTATTTCAAAACCTTCTTGGCAAGACGTGTCCCTGGATTTGGGAAACGTGGGCACTCTGTAGCCCACTGTAGATCTACAGATGTTTAGATGTCTAAACATCTTTTAGTTTGGAGCAGAGTTTCTCAACCTTGGCCATTTTAAGATGTGTGGACTTTAACTCCCAGAATTCTGGCTGGGGAATTCTGGGAGTTGAAGTCCACACATCTTAAAATGGCCAAGGTTGAGAAACACTGGTTTGGAGGGATGGAGGGATGGATGGAAAGATAGGAGTTTACAACATGGGGAGGGTGGCTGTTAATCTCGCTACCTAGAATTAAATATTCTCTGTCCCCTTACCCTCCCACTTTCAGAACAACGAGGGATCTCAATTGACTCTTTCTGGGCTTTCAAATATGGAGTGGCACTGAGGAAGGGGCTCTGTTCTTGTGGTAGCATTTGGGCCGCCCTCCACCTGTCTTTCTGAGACAGGGAAGTCTCCAGGTGAGCTGGTGGATGCTGGAGCTAGACAAGCTGGCTGCATTAGGGGCAATTAGCCAGTCTTGTGACTGGGTGGGGACAGCCTGTGAGACTGACATTCCTTTCCAGTTGCTTCAGGGTGTTTGGGTATTTGGAAACTGGCTTAATCTGGTGGGTATACAGTAGTTGAGATCTTTTTCCTGGCAGGGCTGCCAACTGTCACTGGTAGGTGGGTATTCTCCAGGCAACTCGGTTGTCACGTGCAACCCATTGGGGTCAGCCTTGAAGTCCTTGAGCAAAGCGTGGCCTCTCTCTGGCTAGATGGCCAGGGACCAGATTCCTGGCCCCTCTGTAAGGGGGGAGCGTGTCTATGCCACTGGCTTGTGCGCTGCACTGGGACAGGGGCCCTTGGGGCAAGAGGAGTGGCGATTTTAAAAGATGAAAAAAGTGAATGCCACTGAGTGTCCTCAAATGCCCCCCAAATTGGGGGTGGGGGTAACATTTTTGGCCCTGCTCCATCTGGGAAGTTTCTGGGGGCTGCAAAATGTATGGTTTTTGCATTCCTGTTGCAGGGGGGTTGTGTTATCTATTATTGATTGATTGTTTGTTTGTTACTATGGTTGGTTGCACAGTCAGCCAGATGTTTGGACTGGATTTGGTGTTTTTGTCCACCTGTCGAGTCCTTCCCAAAGACCTGGGATGGGCAGATGTTGTTGTTCGATGGTGTTAAAGGTATCGCTGCAGGATATAAGCTGTTCCAAATAAAGCTGCCTTTTGCAATTGACTGATGTCAATGACCAGTGATTTTGTCAATGCTGCTGGTGTTCATGTGGTGCTCCAGATGTTTTGGGATTGTACCCAAGGCACCTATTCCTACTGGTACTACCTTTGCTTTCTTTTGCCACAGTTGTTCTACTTCTATCTGCAGGTCTTTGTATTTTGTGATTTTTTCCAGTTCTTTCTCTTCTCTTCTGCCATCTCCAGGTGTTGCAATGTCCACTGGCCAGACTTTTTTGTCTTTCTTATCAACAATTGTCGAGCCTGGAGTGTTGTGTGGCAGGTGCTTGTCTGTTTGGATTCTAAAGTCCCAGAGCACTTTGGCCTTTTCATTTTCTATTACTTTGTCTATTTTGTGGCCCCATCAGTTCTTGCTGGCAGGCAAGTGGTAAGACTGGAACGGCTGTCAGGCAGATACCTTTCGGATAGCCACAAATGAGTTCAGCGGCAATGCACCTGTCATTTGGAGGTAGAATGCAGCCGAACATGGAAGTTCCATTAGCTCTCCTAAGTGATCTCCATGGTAATGATTGATAGTTTGGCTCACCCGGAGCCCTGTGGAAAGGGCAAACTAAGCAATGGAATAAAATTATTTTTAAAAATACACTACCTTTGGATCCCATGAAATCTTCCCAGGCTGGGTGGACAATTTTTTTCATCCCCTTTCAAATGGATGGAAAACTGGCTTTCAGTTCCCCTGATCCAGACCAGACATATTGGGCTACAGCTGGTTTTCTCAGCCAGCCTGCTCCACTACTTGCTTAAAGTAAGCGTAGACATCCAGGCTGGGGATGATGGGAGTTGAGGTGGAAGACCGTAGTAACTGACATGTGTGGAGGTTCTAGTAAACAGTGGGTGCGGGGGGGACACCCTGAGCCAACGGTCTCTTTGCCAGATTTTACAAAAGAACTTGGGATGAAACATTGCTTCAGGGCAGCAATGGGCAGTGATGTAAGTGGGTGCAAAGCCGACCCATGTTGTCCTCGTTCTGGGACATTCATGTTTCCCTGCAAGCTGGCAGAGAGCAAGCTCCCTGTGAGACTGAGTTGTAAATCCCTTGGATAGCACACACTATCACAGGGAGAAAGGTCATTGTTTATGGGATGGGTGTGTATGTATACAAACGGGCCCACAGTGCCTGCCTGGGCTGATGTCATGAGGTGTGCGGCGCGCACATGTGCTTGGCGCTTGCACACAAGCACACAACCCTGCCTTCTCCCTTTGTTTTGTTTTCTTGCCTGCTTCAAGCCCAGCCTCTGATGTTGCAACCGTTGTGGGTGTGCGTCTGTGTTCCTTCGAGCGGGGACTGTGCTGAAACAGGCCGTTCCCGGAAACGGAGCTGTTCCACCAAGAAAAATCGGTTCACGAAGTCCTGTGACTAGACGGACATATTCTTATCATCTCGGGCTGGGGCTGTTTGTGTCTGACGGAGCACGAGCAGCACAGCGGTCCCTTCTTTCTGCGATCCTGGGTGACACCCAACCGCAAAAGTCCAAAGCCGCCCTCCCCCAAACTGGGCGCAAAACCCAAGCTGGACTTGGATACGACTGAGATTGAAATGAAATGCAGGTCATACAGTTTACGTTCTCATTGGTCTCCAGGGTCCGCTGGCGTGGGTGGCTATAATAAATGGAAATAAATAAATCGAAGTTACAATTAGAGGTTCCACTTTTAAAAAACTGGTGGGGGCTTCCAATTGGGTAGGCAGCTCAACCTACCAGGCTGGGCTTCAGCTTAACCAATGATCTCAGTCTAGCCGCTGTGGTTTATGGCTCAGAGAGGAACCTGGCCAGATGTGTGGGACTCTAGATCCCATTGTCTCCTGCCAGAATCTGGAGGGGCATCGCTTCGACGAAGCCTGGGTAGTCTTTGTTCAAAGAACTGGCGGGGTGGTTTCCCCCTTCTGGTTTGGGAGACTTTTGAGGGTGGGAAAGCTTTCATGCGAAAGGCAGAAATCACCATTAACTATTTATCTCCTGTAATTTGATTTATGAATGCTGCTTCCCCATGAAACGTTTCAGCTGTGTTGTGGCTTGCTGGGGTTCTCAGAATTTTTATAGCAAAGACCAGCCCCTGGCAGGTTCACACAACGTACATTCTAGGCTAAAATAGGATTGGGTGGTTTGTGATCCAATGTCAGCCCCGTTACAGTGGAATGTTGTACGTTTGTTTTGAGTATTGCAAGTTAGGCTGGCTGGGGAATTCTGGGAGTTGAAGTCCATACAGCTTAAAGTTGCTAAGGGTAAGAAACAAGGCTTTAGAAATGTGGTTCAGTATCATCTTAAGGCCTTTGGCCATCATTCTTCCCAAAGATGGCTTGGTTAGTCTCTGTTTCATAGTACATACCCTGCCTTGCTTACTTATTGTTATGTCATTGTATTTATTTGTTAGACTTACATTTAGATGTCTTAAAAAAACATGGACTATCTCTGTGTAGAGAACCACCTACAACACTACCTCCCAAACCTGGGTAAATTACCCAACATTGGGTAAAAGTGTTTTATTCTTTGGGTAACAACACAAAAACCCATTGAAGTGTTTTTACCAACACTGAGTGAAAAGGACTTTCTGATAAGTGAAGGAAAAAGTTTGGGAAGCCCTGACTGAGATGATTTTCATTGCTCACGGCCAGTTTGGCAGGGGTGGGGTGGGGGGAGACAGAAAGGGGTCCACAAATCAGATCCCAAATAGGAAGGCACAGGGTTTAGCAGACCAGGTTACGCCAGCCATTTCACCTACTGATCTTGCTTCTGCCTCGAATGGGTTGTGCTAGATGGCCTCTGAGTGACCCTGTGGTGGCCAGGCAGGCTGTGTTCCTTTGGGGAAAGCTGATGTGTATACGTGGGCAAGGGCCTTGGGGTGACCCAGTTGCTGCAGCCTTGCAGCCTCCTGATGTAAGAGCCTTGCAATCTCCCTTCCCCTTCCGCGGTGAGTCATTGCTCACTCACAACTCCGATTCACCTTTCTCTGCATTTGTGTGGCAACCTCAGAACAAAGGACGGGCTGACGACGAGCAGAACCGGGTTGCTGTCTCTGGTTGAGCCTGACCCAGAGGGCAACCCCGTTCCCCAAGGGGCTCCCCTCCCCTCCCCTCCTTCGGTGGAGCTCTGGGCTCTGAATGGGATTGCTGTTCCCCCCTCAGGACGCCCGGCGGAAGGATGAAACCCAGGATGAAAGAGGAGGTTGACGTAGGAGCCCGGTTCATCGCTCGGCTGGTGAACCGACATGAGAAACTGGAGAAGGAGCAGGTGGAGCGCTTCGGCGAGTGCCTGGCCACGATCCTCTGCGAGCGTTTCAGTGGCCACTGGTACCCAGATAACCCCCCAAAAGGACAGGCCTATCGGTAAGCCAGGGGAGCGTTTTGCTGGGGAAGGGAAATCGGAGATGGAGATCTGGCAGCAAAAGTTTCTGCCTTCTCTCTTCGCGGTGGCAGTCAACGTGTGTTCTGAAGCTTAGGAATAGTTTTTTTAGCTGTGGGAAGCGGGCTTCCTGTTGAGCCCCTTCCTTGCTCACAGGTGGGCAAGAGAGAACGTGGGGCATCATGTATGTCGTGACATGGGGGTGTAAGTGACACAGATTTTATAATTCACCTCATTTGCACCACAGCTTCATGATGGGTCTAATGCCTCGGCCCTTCCTGATCATTCAACTGCTATGCTTGGAGAGCTGTGGCTGAGATCCTGTGCTTAGGATAGCCTAAAGCAATGTTTTTCAACCTGAGCAACTTTAAGATGGGTGGACTTCAACTCCCAGAATTCCCCAGCCAGCATGGCTGGCTAGGGAATTCTGGGAGTTGAAGTCCACCCATCTTAAAGTTGCCCAGGTTGAAAAATGCTGCTCTACAATGTAACATGTTCAAATGCTGCTCTTAGAAGGAGAACCTCCAGGGCCAGCCAAGCTATCTGCACAAGTTCTGAGGCAAGCTAGTCATTCCGCTGTCATCTTTGCAAGCAGCTTGCAAATCCTGGTACTGTAACGCTTCCCATTCAGTCTGGGTTATTTTAAACTCTCGTCTACTCCCCAGCGGTACTTTTACAGAAACCTCAGAAGCAAAACCATGCGCTGCAACAGTCGGCCCACACATCTGAAGCCAAAGCGACCTAAATCTTTTTTTTAGAAAGTACCAAAACAACCAGCCGCGTTTTTAACAGGACTGTCAAGGTTATAGGCTTATGTTTATCCTTCAGAAGAAATACTATTTTTGCTCATGGTAGAAGCCTTGCAAAGAAACAAGAAGATAATTTTCTGCGATTTGCAGAACGAAGTCAGGAAATTTAAAAACGCACAGCATGGAAGGGCCTTAAAAAAAAGCAAACAAACCCAAATAACAAAAAAAATGCCAATCTTATCTTTGATCTGACAATATCAGCCTTCCCAGAGGTGTCACATGGTACATTACGTACTTCAATATAATCCCGTGCACCCATTTTCTCCCAAATTGCTGCAAACCATGATGTGAGATTGGAAACCTGGTATTATTACACTTGTGTTGGGGCACTGGGAGAATGAGGCCCGCTGCAAACAACCGAGTGATTTTGGTGCTTCGCTGGGGTTTCTTGGTTCACACGCTTAGCCAAGATGGAATGTGATTTCACAGCCTTTGTCGGGCAACAAGATTGTGGTGTGCTGAAATGGAGGAAGTGGTTGCTGATTTTTTTCTTCTTCTTCTTGTTATGTTTACCCTAGCTGTGAAGGAAGATGTTGAAACTTCCCTTTATCGGAAGGGTTGCCAAGCAGCTGTCTTCGGGACTTTTTTTAAAAAAAAAAGCCAAAAGCAGCCTCTAAGCTCCCACTAGCAGCTTAGGTTTTTAATAATATTTACGTCAGAACTTTCTTCTGTCAAGGCTGTAAGGGAAAGTCTAAGATTCAAGGCAGTTTTCCCTGCAAAAGTCAGCTACTGTCAGTCACCAAGAAAATTGGGTTGCTCAAAGTCTCACTAATGGGGGTTACTGTAAAGGGAAAGGGGCTAGTTACAAAACCGTAGAAACTGGATATGTGTTTAGTTTAGCCACATTTATTAGTAGATGTGTTAAGGCATGGCCTCCTTGATTCCTTTGATTCTCTTTCTAACTCTATCTGGATTTACAGGGGAACTGAATTCATGTTGAGAAGGTATGAACAGCATGTCCATCTACTGGACTGCTTCTTCTCCTGGTTTGGTTTGGAGAAGAGGAGACAAAAGCCATTGATGGCTCTTCTGCAGGACCGGGGTTCACACATCACATGGAGCTCTAATCCAGCATGTTTAGTTTGGGGTCAGCATTGTTGACTGAACCTGGATGCCCCCCATTTGGGTCTCCCCACCATTTAGGAAAGATAGTGACAACATGGCTGAACTTGGGTGGTGCGATTTCAGCCTGCTTCTGGTTGAGAGATAGTCTTAAGAATCAGCCACAAATCTTTAGAAAGGATGAGCTACTACGTGCATCTTTCAGGCCATCCTGCTTCATATTGTCTTAAAAAGAGAGGCAAAGGAGCTTATGTACTTCGTATATAGCAGATGCACTGCACAAAATATTAAATCTGCCTCTTCAATATTAAATATTGAATCATGAGTGCTAGGGACTTGGGTATTTTAAAGTTCCCATTTAAATAGGGGGGGGGGGAAATTGGTGGAGATCAGCAATTAATGCTCCAGGTCTATGTACTTCCTTTTCTGCAGCACAATCCCACTTCTCTGCCCCCACCCCAGCCATTTAAGTAGCCTGTGAAGCAAGAAACGAGTGCCTTTTTTATGAAGTCATTTGTTTGCAGAGCGAGCTGTGAAATAACTGTATTGTACATCTCAAGGCTATTTGTATAACTGATAGGCACAGTTTGCATACTAGTTTGGCTACCCAGGCGATTGTCAGCACACAGGTCACACCACAATTTTTGTTTGCTGTGCCCCGCCTGACTTTTACTAACTGCTTTCATCAGTATTATTTTGTTGTGCCAATGCTGCCCTTGAGCCCTCAAAGGAATTCTGCCGGATGGAGCAGCCTTGATTCCAAAGTGAATGTGCGAATCAGCAGCTCCCAGCTTCATTGGATGACACCTCTCCGAAACCTCAGCTAGGCACTTTGGGCCGGGTTCTTAGAAAGAATTTGCGGAAAGGGAAGGAAGAAAAAAGAAAGATAAAGAAACGACGTCCGATTTTACTTTACAGCTCTTACTTTAGGGTTACAGCATAGCTTTCATTTTTTCTATTGCCTGATGTTTTTCTAAACGTCAAACCCACATGTCATACGTTCAGTTTTTATGTTTCATGCAAAAATTCCACAAGGGGTTTCCAGTCAGCCTTAAACTTAATCAATGTCTTTTCTCTAATCAAAGCAGTCAGTTTAGCTACTGCGGTGGCCTCCAGTTTGGGCTGTTGGAGAGGGATGAATAATTAGAGGAAAAGGGTCTTGTGCATACTAATTATGATGGTTAGGTGGCCCGATATGGGTGAATTCTGGCTGATGGGGAATATGAACGGTGGAGTGCTTCTGGTCTCATGTCTTACATGTGGGGTTTTTATAGGCATCTGCTTGGCCATAGTGAGAATTTAGATCAGTGTTTTTCAACCAGGGCAACTGTCAGATGTGTGGACTTCAACCCCCAGAATTCCCCAGCCAGCATTGCTGGCTGGGGAATTCTGGGGGTTGAAGTCCACACATCTGACAGTTGCCCTGGTTGAAAAACACTGATTTAGATGCTGAACTGACTAGGCAGTTGGTCTGGCCCAAGACAGCTCTTTGTACTTTTAGCTCCATTCAAATGCCTGTTCAGCCAGAAGACATGCCCTCATCCTTAGATAAGGTGCTTTGACTAAGTCTCCTTACGGGCATGGGCATTTGGGCGGGTGGGCAGGTGAGAGCAGTAAGTGGCACCATGTGCATCATGGCATCTGGGATATGATGGTTGCTGGCACCAGATGTTGGAGGGAACCACTTATTCCCACCACCCACTTTGGTGGAAGGCTGAATTCTTAAAAAATGAACTGAACACAAGTGAACAATGCAAACAAGATGTGTTTTTGTTCTTTTGTTGTTTTGTTTTGGGATACAGTTCTTCCCTTTCAGTCATCGGCCGTATCAAGAATCCAACTTGCTCTTTATTGCAACAATTTTTTTTTTGTTTTCCTTCTTCCCAGATGCATCCGGATCAATAGGAAGCACCACGTTGATGATTCGCTCCTGAAGGCATGCACGGCCTGCGGTCTGGATTATTCGGAATTAGCGCTGCCCCAGGAAATTTCCATCTGGATTGATCCTGGTGAAGTTTGCTGCAGGTGAGTATGTTGGGCTCAACCATTCTGTTTCAAATATACCACATGGTCATCTGAAGGCATCAGGAAAGGGGTTACATGTAGTCCTTGCTTAATGACTACAACAAAGACCAGAATTTTGGTTGCTAAGCGAAGTGGTCATTAAGTGAATCTGACCCATTTTACAACCTTTATGGCTGTCATTAAGTGAACCATGGTCATTAAGCGAACCACATGATTCCCCATTGAGTTTGCTTGCCAGAAGCTGGTTGGGAAGATCAAAAATGGCGATCACATGACCACGGGATGCTGCAACGGTCATAAATGCGAATTGGTTGCCAAGCGCCCAAGTTGTGATTGCGTGAGCGCAGGGATGCTGTGATGGTTGTAAGTGAGCACTGGTTGTAAGTCAGTTTTTTTCAGCACCGTCATAAGTCTGAACTGTCACTAAATGAATGGTCATTAAGTGAGGACTACCTGTACTGACTTGGATCTCTTGCTTAACAAACCAGCCAGCCAACCCCAAAAATGAGAGCGCCTGCTGGATTTCAGCTGTTGAGAATCCTCATGGAGCCCCTTTGCGTGCTGAACTTTTCCATCCCTTCTGTTCCTCCTCCAGGCTTGGTGAGAACAACCGGTATTTCAAGGTGAAGGAAGAGGAGAACGCCAGCGGGAAATCAACGCCTGAGCCAGAGACATCAGACTATCACTCAGAATCCCTCTCAGAGAACTCAGAGGATGAAGGCCTGGCCAAGCTTCGTAAGACAACCGATCTGGGCAAAACTCGGGCTGGGAAAGACAGTCCCAAACAGGTGAGAGACTGCAAGGACAATGCCTGGAGTTGGAGTTGGAGATAAAAAGGAGGAGATTGGTCTAGTTGGAACAGGGATCTGAGCCTGGTTTATCCCATGTTTATCTAGCTAGCCGAAAGTGAAGCCAGGTTGGACCTGGTTAGTACTTTGATAGGAGATCATTAGGAAATTCCAGGGCCGGGAAGTCGAAGAAATAGCCTTTGGTGGAAGTTAATGGCAAACCACTTCCATATTGTCTCCAAGAAAAACTGCATGGATGCAAACACTGGGAGCTGAGCTCAGCTCGACTTGAAGGACATTACCTTGATAATTATTATGCCTGGCTTGATTTGATTCAGGTTGTCCTGGGGGCTGGGTTGGGATCACCGATTCTTGGTTAAAGACTTTATGGGTTGTGCACCTGTGAACTTCCAGGTCTAGCTCTGGGTCTTGCATTCTCCATCTTTTAACCCCCTTCTCTTTTCCTTCTTCCAGGCTGCCCAGTATTTCTACGTTCCAGCTCCTCTGTGGGTCCCATGCCCTCAAAATGTGGTCAGCTACATCCCAGCCTACCAGCCTCTCACGTTCTACTATGTTGACGTCCCCTCAAAATCACCCGTGCCCAGGAAACCCAACCCGAATCTCCTGAAACGCCTCACCAAACGGGCCTCCAAAGCCTGAAGCTGAGGAAGGCTGAGTGGAACCCTTGGCACTCCAGGCTCTACCTGGACTTTGGCCTTGTTTACACTGACAATGGGACCATTTGTTCTCAGAAGAAGACAGCTGTTGTATTCTCTTTCAGGTGATTGCTAACACTTGGAATTTCTCCTTGGGTGGGGAATTGCCCAGAGTTAGCATATTCACCTCACCCCTAGGCCAAAGGATAGGGGTGGCACTGCCTTGTTTCTATGGTGCCAAACAACTATAGCATTATCATTGTCTATTATTTAGCACTTCAGTGTAGGGATAAAACTAGAGACCTGGGGTCGTCCTGTGTTGCACTGTGGCAGGGGAGTGGGATCTAGGAGTTGGAAGCAGAATGCCAAGGGGAACTCGGGTGGGAAAAGATTTTGGTCTGGAAACTGAAAGAACAAGCGGGGAAAGAAAAACCAGGTCAACAGGCTCCTGTGCCCAGCCAACTTTGCTTAAGGTATTTACTGCTTCTGCAAAACCTGGCTAATAATTACTAAATTGTGTGGGTGTGTCCTGTGATTTTAAAAAGGATAACTAACTTTTTGCTGCTATCAGCAGGGAGGGGGATCAGTTGTTTGTTTCATTCATTGCCCCCTTCCATATGCTAACTCAGGGCTTCTCAAACTGCAGATCATGAACCTGGGGGCGGGGGGTGCTCACAAGCAGCCTCCTTGCAAGGGGGGTCAAAACTATTTTTTTTAAGCTTGATTGGCTTTGCACAGGTAAAGTTGAGCTCTGCCAAACCATTGTAGTCTGTCTTCTTCCCTTGGCCTGTGGAACCCCCAGCAAGCAATTGCTGAGTGAAAGCTGAGACGATAATGTAAAAGTAATGATTAACGAGAAGGAATGATTAATAATTACTTTAAGGACCAACCCTGACACCAATGAAATCATTTGTTTTATTCACAGTGGTTAGCGAACATAAATTCATCATTTTAGGGAGTCATGATCCTGCCAAGTGTGAGAATCCCCGTGCAACTCCAGTTTCTGTTAATGATGGGACTGAAAAGCTTTAATATTGTGCATTCTTGTTATATGTTGCTCAGCCATCCTTGCCATCAGCTTTTGAACTCTTATTTCAACATTTCCAAGTACTATTTTTTGCAACTTAAGGGCTAGAAAATAAAGGGCAAAATGGGGCACGCTGAGATTTTAAAGGTGGCCAATTTTATACCTTCTGGGCAAGTTATATACACAGCTGCAGAAATAATACTTACCTACCTCAAGGGATGCTGTTATAAAGGGGGATGAGTGAGGAACAGTTTAATTATTATTATTTTTAAATATTTGGAGCTTGTCTGGAAGGACTTATTGATGGGCAAAGTGCTATTATTAATGATAATTAATATGTATCTTGTAAATAACTATCAGGGACAATTTTTAATTTATAGAAGGAATGCTATTGTATAATTAATATATTGCCTGCAGCTTGTTTTTATGCACCATTGATACAATGTATTTTGCTTTTTTAAAACACCTTTTTCTATAAAACTTTTAAAATGAAGTATTAAAAATAATAAACAATAGATTGGGGCTGCCAGTTTTGTGATATTGATTTAGGTGATCTGATAAAATGAAAATGGGGCTCCCCTTTCAACCAAGTTCTGATTCTGAAGGTCAGGGATAAAAAGATTATTTATCTAGCAAAGAGGTGTCTGCCTTAAAAATGAGGACATGGGGGGGGCAAGATAATTTGGGAAAATCAGACAAGGAAGGGTGAGCAGAACAAGAACATTTATGGATCTTAGAAAATGTCTGGGGTGCTGAATTTGGAGACTGAGCTGTGAACCCCTAGATTTGCACCTCAACTTGTATTTGCTTCCACGTTAGAAAAAGCTGTTGCGTTGGATTTCTGCTTCTGGTGTAGGTGTTAAAAATTGAAAGAAGAGGAGAAAAAGAGGAGAGCTTTGAAAGTAGAGGAGAAAAAGTTTCAGCTGTTGCATCAAGTATATATTGCATATATACTGAGCTAAAGAAAATAAACAGCAGGATTGTAACGAAACGTCGTCTCAATGTGTTCCAAATAGGGACGCTAGTAGAGTATAGTAACTGCAGTTCCATCAAAAGCCACCAGGGGAGGCTGCTTGCTTCTAACAAAGGGCAAGTTGAAATCTTAAGGCTGACTGCAGGTCCATCCAATTCAGCATTAATTTCTCCAGCTTTCTCCATCTCCACTTCCACAATCCACCTCTTGGCCTACTAGGTCTTTTGGGTTACTTAGGATGTTTTGAAGAGTTTTAGTTGGTTTATGTGCTACGGTGATGCCGTGCGGTTGTAACAGTCTGTGGGTACTTTCTGAGATGTATGGCAAAGTTATCCTTACATCAGAAACACCTCGGAAACTACCCACAGACTGTTACAACCACACGGCGTCACTGCAGCACACAAACCAACTAAAACTCTGCAAAACATCCTAAGTAACCCAAAAGACCCAATAGCTCAAGTAGAAAAAACAGGTGTTATCTACAACATACAGTGTAAGGGCTGTAACAGCCGCTAGGTAGGACAGACAGGCAGAAG
This sequence comes from Candoia aspera, assembly GCF_035149785.1. Classification (NCBI taxonomy): domain Eukaryota; kingdom Metazoa; phylum Chordata; class Lepidosauria; order Squamata; family Candoiidae; genus Candoia; species Candoia aspera. Next base: position 20,284,152 of record NC_086162.1, read on the forward strand.
CCTAGCAGAGGACATCCACTAACACCAACTAGCAGTCAGAAGACACGATGAAAACTCCTTAATCTCACAACACACAGACAGACTCCACCATGCTTTCAACTGGGAAACTCTGAGCATCCTAAACCAAGTCCAGAGAATTCCTGGAAGCTTGGCACTCAGACAAAGCAGCCATCAACAGACACACAGAGGTAAACAACATTTACATACCATTCAAAAGAGACAATAGAAAAGCCAAAAGACCAGAACACTCCTCGCCAGCAATCAACACCCAGATATGCAAAAATCAACACTAGGATTAATACCAGATGAACCATCAAACAGCACAATACACCCTAATCGAGGAACTATTAACTCAATCAACAGCCCAATCAAGGAACCCCCAAGGAGAGAACAACACCCCCACCAACACAAGCAGGGCAAGCCACAGTATATAAACAGAGAGCAAGGCCCACTCCCTCTTCGCACTGAAGATGTTGCCTAGCCTGGCAATGAAACATCTGCAAGAAAACAACAAGGCCCAGAGAGCACCAAGCACTCCACAGTTTCCTTTTGAATGCTGGGAACAAAATCTCTGGTCAGTTTTCTTCAAATGAAGCTTTTCTTTTTCCTCAACAAGGTGCATGGCACATAGACATTTCCCTTGCAAGCTGCACCTATTGCAAGTACAACTTCTCCATCTTTAGATGACATAGAACTGGTTGCTTGGGTTCATCTTATAAGGGACATCCGGCTCCTGCAGAACCTTTGGACACCTATGCCAGACCTCAATCTTGTCCAGCCCATCCTCTTGTCCAGTTTGTTGTAGGAGTGAATGGATGGGGAAAGCTGTATCAGCTGTAGCCTTTGAGTCAGTTTTTGACTTCTGATGACTGCCTGGACAAGTCGCTGCAATTTTCTTGGCAAGGTTTTTCAGAAGTGGTTTACCGTTGCCTGCTTCCTGGGGCTGAAAGAGAGTGGCTGGCCAAGGTCACCCAGCTGGCTCTGTGCCTAAGATGGGACTAGAACTCACGGCCTCCCAGTTGTTAGCCTGGTGCTTTCACCACTACACCAAACTGGCTCTCTCTTTTGGCTTCTTAGCAGTCATATATTTAAGAAACAGTGCAGTATAGTGGTTAAGGCAGTGTTTCTCAACCTTAGCAAATTTAAGATGTGCGGACTTCAACTCCCAGAATTCCCCAGCCAGCATGCTGGCTGGGGAATTCTGGGAGTTGAAGTCCGCACATCTTAAAATTGCTAAGGTTGAGAAACCCTGGGTTAAGGTGTTGGATTCCAACTTTGCAGATATGGGTCCCAGTTCTGAATTAATAGCAATAATATTTTTTTAAAAATTCCAAAGCATCTTAATTTATGCATAAGAGGGAATACAAACTCAAATAGACAAGAACATTCTTCCTCTTCCAAAAAAGGGGGAGCTTCCAAGGTGGCTCTGGGGAAAATACTTATGCCCAACGTGGAGCATCCCCAGTCTGTTCCACTGTGTTGTCAAGGGCCCTAAGGGGGAACTTCAAAAATACCAGGATCTATCTCAACATGAAACAACCAGAACATGACTTTCCCTTTCGTCTGTAAAGGATTAACTTTCTATTGTCTTTTCTGTTTCTTCCCACCGACTGAAATCTGAAAGTATTCTTTAGCTCCTCAGCATGGGGGAAGCGTTTGGCCGATTGCTGGAGCTAGACCAAGCCTCCCAAAAACTTTTAAACTTTGTTTTTTTTTTCTGTTAGCACTACCACAGCTAGGGAGCTCACCTTGCAGCAGGGAATCCTGGATTAATGTTTCAGGATTAATCTTTGCTCTTCGATTGTCCTGATCTGATGCTTATCGAGTTTTTCCCCCCTAAGAATAAATACTGTGGCATTTAGCAGAGCAAGGCAGTTCTAGAAAACTCAAGGTATGATGTTCCCTTTCGACATTAGTACAAAAGAGCAGGGTGAGAATGGATAAAAAGCCCTTGTGCACTTCCTCCCTTAGGTTAAACCAGATTAAGGGAGCGATCGCATTTTAATCATAGACCTGAGATGTACCTGTTGGAGCTCATCAAATTACTGCATGCACTTCTGTTTTGCCGAATTTGGAATGATGGTGTCGGGAAGGTCATCCTTAGAGGATAGTTTGCACACTCAGGTGTAATTTATAGAGCGAAAAGAGCTGATCCTGCTCTTTTAAGGGTTTAAGGCCAAAAAAAAGATTAGATTGGTGAGTTTTGTGGAGAGCTCTTCTAACTATCATTCATGAGTCCCATTTTACAGCAGCCAGAGGCAAGCTGTCATGAGTAATGATGGCGAGCAGGAAGGGGCTCCCATCCAGGGTGGAAAACGCATGCGTAGTACTGAGGAATTAAGCAGCCATTCAAAGAGACACAGATCAGGCCCGCCTTAGCTTTTGGGGTTGATCTGTCTGGGTTTTTCCCACGCTTATTCAGTTTGTTAGGATTCTGTTTATGTAGCAGTAATAAACACTAGAGAACTACTTGTCTCAGTGTGATACTCACTGTTAGGACACACGCAGCTTAAATATTGAGCGGAGCAATGGCACTGGAAGAGGTTACCAACTACTGCCCACAGGGCAGCAACTCGGGGCGGGGGGGCAAGCAGGGCATGTGTCCAGGGTGCCGTGCTGGGGGGGGCACCAAATGAGCACTGGGCGGGCACCAAAATGGGTGCAGAATCCATGTTTGCCCCGAGTGACACAGACCCTGGTTGCGGCCTGGCTATCCCTGTTCTTTGCTCTAAACCCCCTCCATCTTGAAATTGTTCTTCGCTTCACAAATTTCAGAAGCACTTTTCCTCATCCCTGCTACAGATCTAATAGCAGACTGAGGAAATAGGATTCAACCATAGAAACTGTCCCAGATTTTTTATTATATTGCAAACCAGATCAATGCCCAGAAGACTGTAGGAGGTATTATTGTCAGTCCAAATGCCAAGCGTTCATTCTTCTGCTCATCCTTCTATACGGTTGCAATGCACAGGGCGATTTTCCCCAGGCAGAGTCAGAAAAGCTCTCATCTAGAATCCAGCCAGGTAGATTCACACATTGTGATCAACAATATTGTGGTTGGGTTTGTTTGGGGTTAGTGTGCTATGGGAATCCAGCCACTGTGGCTTGTAAATGGAAGTTTATGGTCCAGTGTTTTGTGAAACTCACCAATGGTGGCTTATTTAAACTATGATTAAAACAAATCATGGCTTGATGAAGCAGAGGAACTAAGCCAGTACAAGGCAGCTTGCAATTTTCCAAATCTGTTTGAGGTAGGACCAAGGGGTCATTTCCTGTGAAAAAGAACTTAAAAATCAGATCAAACCTGCCACATAAAAAGATGAACATCCAAAATGGCATTGACTCAAGACCAGTCTTTCTGTGGTTAGGAAGGAGGACACCCTGTTCCCAAAGTGGCTATTCTCAAACCAGAGAACTTCAAAGGGCAACAGTGAAATGATTTTTTTTATTTTTTTAGATTTTTTTTTACCCCACCTTTATTATTTTTATAAATAACTCAAGGCAGGGAACGTAACGAATACTCCTTCCTCATCCTGTTTTCCCCACAACAACAACCCTGTGAAGTGGACTGGACTGAGAGAGGGTGACTGGCCCAAAGTACCCAGCTGGCATTCATGCCTAAGGTGAGACTAGAACTCACAGTCTCCCAGTTTCTAGCCTGGTGCCCTAACCACTAGACCAGGCTGGCTCTAAACTACATTTATTTAGTTTAGTAACACAAGTATTACACCACAATTCATTCTGCTGTGTGTGGAATTTGGACAATGGGTTTTAATCATGCGATGGGCTTTTGAGGGGTCCTTGGAACTGTTGTCTTTGCTACCAATGAGATGACTTTTCTCTCTGTTGTTCTATTAACAAGGAACATAAATATCTGGCTCATCTTTTGGTTGGGCAACAATGACACTATTATTTGAACCATCTGTCATGGCTCTTCCCAGGACGCAGGTCCTGCCAGCCAGAGCAAGCCCAGCTCCTGCTTGTCAACAGCATATGGCAAAATTAATGGGTTTTATCCAGAAGCTGTTTGGATTTTTACAGCTTTTAATGAGAGCCAGTTTGGTATAGTGCTTAAGGTACCAGGCTGGAAACCAGAAGCCTGTGAGTTCTAGTCCCGCCTTGACCCCATACCAGCTGGGTGGCCTTGGGCCAGTCACTCTCTCTCAGCCCTAGGAAGGAGGCAATGGCAAACCACTTTGGAAAAACCTTGCCAAGAAATCTGCACATCCAGGCAGTCTCCGAGAATCAGAGATGACCGAACAGATTAAAAAAAAATCCAGAAGCTTTTTGGATTTTTATAGTTTTTAATAACAAATGTTTTTTAATATATTTATTGGTTTTTTAATTAAGTGTTGCTGAGGATGAGAAACACTGTTTCAAATTACCTCTTTTGTAAGTCTAGAAGCTACAGATACATAGCTTGAGAATAGGTTTTTTCTCTTTTTTAACTATTGAGGGTTCAAGGGAATCTGCTTAGGAGTGCAGGAGTTTCTTTCCAACAGAAGGGCACATGGTCCTTGCAAGTGGCTTTTGAAATCAGATTTAGGACTTCTACCTAAACTTATTTTTTTCTTCTTCACATGGAAGAAGTTCTAACTTCTTTAGATCTTGGATGAAGTTCCCATGTTCTGTGAAGCCCCACTGTGGCTGTTGATGGCTAGTGCCATATGAATGCGGTAGCTGTGATTGTAAGCATGGTTTTTGCTAATTGGTTGTGTGAATCCTGCCAATTGTGGTTTATTCAATTAAAGAGGACTTAGCGTAGAGATTGGTCTGAGCCCAGTACTCAACTGCTCTACAAGGCAAACCACGGAACAATTCCTCAAGGTCTCAGTTTCATTTGCAGATCATGATCATAAAGCAAAGCATGAAAATTCTGATCTGATCTCAGTGCACGTTGGAAGTCAAATTCTGCAGGTGAAGCACAAAATTTGCAAAATGTACAGTCAAAGATGTATATCTGGCACTTGTTCTATTAAAAGTCTGGATGCTTTTTAGCCAATAGCAAGCACAAAGGTGCAAATATGCTTCAAATGTGCATGGATCCAAACACTGGTTTTGTTTCGCTGGAACAGTGTAGAGCAAGTGGAGCCAAAATTAAGCTGGTGTATGTTCAGTTACACTTGTGGGGCAAGGGAAAACCAGGTTTTAGGCAACAGACCAAAAATCGGGACAGACATTAGCTCTTTTTAACTTTTTGTTTCCTTTGGGGCCAAATATAACTTAACATGTATTTGTAGGTTAGTAATTTTTCGAAGAATTATTTGTGAGGCTGACCACAATCTTGTTTTTCTTTGGGTTTGGTTTGCGCTTTGCAAATGTTGGCAGGTTTGAGATCAGTCTTGGAGAAGGCTCCCATTGGGACATGGATAACCAGCTTGTTTTCCAGGTCTTTGTATCATTTCTGTACTTAACAGCAGGCCACTTGCAAAATTAAAGGCAACCCTGGGACAGGATGGTGGTGGTTCTTCATGGGCATTTATGTTAAGAGTCTCTCATCCTTTGACTGCTCACCAAGAAGTCAGCTTCTTTCTACATTCCAAGACAAAGAAATTAAAATGCAACAGGGATAATGGGCAAGACGTAGGTCCTTGTAAAAAATTAACTATTTTTAATTGCTCTATTTATATGGAGTACAAGCTGAATACATAAAAGATTCTATCTTCTCAAATTCAGAAATTTCCAGGAATGGGGACTGTAGCCATGGCATAAAGCAATGCTTGCAATTTGGGAGAAAGCCTTTGACAGAGCTAGACAGAACAATAAAATGCAGAAACCTCACACCGAAAACAAAAGTATATATAACCAAGGGGCTGGTTTTCCCACTTGTAGGATGGGGCTGTGAACGATGGGCCATCAAAAGGATGAATGAAGAACAGTCGATGCTTTTGAATAGTGGAGCTGGAGAAATTGGTTAAAAATATCTTGGACCACAAGAACAAAAACTAGATGAAGGCTGTTCACTGGAAGAACTAATAACGGAGCTTAATATGTTTGGACAAATAACATGAAGTCATCAGAGACAACCCTGGCACTTGGAAGACTTGAAGGTAATAAAAAACAAGGCTGACAGAGAAAGAGGTGGGGTACTTAACCACCATTTAATGATTCAAGCAGGAGCGAGAAATGATGTCCATTGGGTCATGAAAAGTTGGAAGGGATTGAACAATAACAAATAAATATGTAAATAACAGATCCAGATTCTTATCTTTATGTTCTAAACGTTCTTCAATAATTCAGGCTGCCCACCCCATCAGTTTCCAGCTTTTGTATTATTTACAGAAAGGCAATAATAGGAAGTACTTCCAAATCACAAGATTTCTACAGAAGATGTTTGAAGAGAAAGAGAATGTAGACTTTTATTTTCAGAGGAGGAGGAGGTGGTGGACAGTTGAGAATCCTATGGGGAAAAAACGAAGTCTAGAGTGCAAGCACCAGCTTTCTGATTTATCCCAAAAGTCCTTAGACACAAAATAGAGAAATATTGGCCATTTACAAGAAATAGGAAGCCTCATGAAGAATATGCCTTGATCTTCCTTCAGAAGATCTGTGAATTGCTCAAGGCATATTCTTCATGAGGCTTCCTATTTCTTGTAAATGGCCAATATTTCTCTATCATATCTGAATTCTGTTCTTCTATATTTGTGTATATTTCATCAGATGTACAGTATCTTCCTTGTTATTTCCCCATTTTATATCATCACTTGGTCTGACTATGGCTTTAGACTGTTGATCCAATAGTATTTGAGGGAGGTATTATACTATTGGCATCTGAACTGATTTATCTGCAAGGCATAGTTCCCTGAGATAGAATGGCCCAAAGCTGAATGAAGGTTAGATTGGAATAAATCTCTAATCAAGGATCCATTTTGGTTTGTGGTATCTAGTATGAGCTGTGCCACTTACGGCTTAGTTTCATGCCCCTTCTTGGCTCTTTTAGATGGCTGGAAGTTTTGAGTTTTAGGAACCAGGAAGTGGTTAACACCTCTTTAGGGGAGGGGTTGTTCCAGATACTTTCAAGGAGGTATTGATGTGGCCACTTCTGAAGAAGCCTTCCCCGGATTCGCCTTTGCTGGATAACTATTGCACTATCTCCAGATGTCCCCTTTTAGGGAAGCTTGTTGAGAAGGTGGTTGCCTTTATGTTAAGGTTCAGGCCCAGGCCTGGGATAGAAATGACATTGGTTGCTGTGGTGAATGACCTTTGTCAGGACCTGGATAAAGAAGGGATACCCCTCCTCGTTCTCCTTGTTCTCAGTGGAGGTCAATACTATTGATGATGGTGTCCTTTTGGACCATCTGTGAGGGTTGGGGATTTGAGGGGCTGTCTTATGGTGGTTCTTTTCTTCCTAGGTGGAAGATAGCAGTGAGTGTTACTGGCATAAGCAATGTTGGTCTAATAGTGGTTCCCTTATGAGGTTCTAGAGGAATTGCTCCTTTCTTCCCTCTTGTTTAGGATTTATTTAAGACTTCTAGGAATGATTTTCCATCGGTGGGGTGAGATGTCATCCATAGCCTGATATACCCAGGTATACACTGCTGCCTTAGACCAGGGAAGGACATAACTGAAGTCTCAGCATGGTGTTTGGAAGCTGTGGGGATCTGGATGGGACAGGACAAGCTGAAGTTGAGCTCTAACAATATGGTCTAGGAACGTGTCTATCAGCTCCAGTTTTAATTCTGAGTGGAGTTGCACTCCCTCTGAAGGAGAAGGGCCATGATTTGGCTGCCCTCCTAGACCCACAGCTATCGTTGAATTTGCAGGTGGAGATGGTAGTTAGGGTCCTTCAACCAGCTGTGGTCGCTGATGGACCAGTTGCGTCCCTACCTGAAGCAGGAGGCCTAGGTGATGATAGTTCACACCCTCACCACCTCCAAGTTAGACTATTTGTATGCTTTTTACATGGGGCTGCCTTTGAAAACTAGCTGGTGCTGAATGGAGAAGCTCGTGGGTTGCCAGGTGAGGGCTGCAGTGACTTCTAATAATTTCCAGTTCAAAGCTGAACCTCTTCAGTGACTTTAGAAAGGCACTAGTCCAAATTATCTTACAAGCTTATTGTTATAAGTCTAAAGCAGTGTTTCTCAACCTCGGCAACTTGAAGATGTGTGGACTGCAACTCCCAGAATTCCCCAGCCAGCATGGGAGTTGAAGTCCACACGTCTTCAAGTTGCCGAGGTTGAGACAAAGCAGAATTTAAGGCCGGTGTTGCAATGACAAAATAAATAAATAAATAAACAAAGGAAGGAAGGAAGGAAGACCCTCCAACCATGCATTATTTTGCACAATTGACAGAAAGAAAATATCAGAGTCTCCCTAAAAACATATGCCTTCAGCTTACCATCAAAAATCAGACGTCAAATTATACTGTATGGAATGTACCTAGGATCAGTTTTTAAATGAACAATAATCATACATCGATCAACAGATGGTCTTCAGCAATGCCCAGATTTGTCTGCTAGACTAGATCTCATTTTTTCCAGGCTGGTTCTCAGACCCAGTTTCCTCTTGATTTTCTGAATTCTCCTGAACTAGTTGCTGTCTTCCATGAAAGCACATCCCCGAACTCTACTGGGTCCCATCAAAACTACAACACTTCCTGGCTTTTGTGTCATGAGAAATGCTGGTGTAGATGAATCAAAGCCGAATTTCTCCTAACCAGAAGTTTCTTATTGCAACTGTGCTTCTTTTTCAGGAACACTCTTGCTCCTTAGACGTAAAGGCTCAGTCTTTCCACACTGAGGAAAAAGACTCTGACTTCCTATGGCCTCCCACCCTTCACCAAAATAGTAGCGCCTGTGTCATTTCATGGCCTTCTCTGAATCATAGCCTCTCTCCCTGCCAATGGCTGCTGCACTGTTATTCACAGCTGAAAGGAATTTTGGGGTGTTCTTATGCAACTGATGCTCAGTATTTCATAGCTAGCTGAGATAAGCACGCTGCACTCAACTCACTGCTTTCCAAGGGACCCAGAGAATGTTGGATTGATGCTCTAGTATTTCTTTTGTGCTGGTTTATGGCGGGTTTATAGTCTATGACGTTTCTACTTCTTCTGGGGGCTCTGATTTTTAATTTCGGTATTGAACGTTTATTATATCATGCCAAGGTGATATTGAAAGAGCTGGTTGGTGTTCAGAAGTTGAGAATTGTATGTTGTCTTGAGGACCTTTGAGCATGATCATTGGTTGGGGAAGAGTTCTTGCCCAGCTCCTACTGAGGGCAGATGGGGGTGTTCCACTCCCACAGACATTAACTGAAATGTACTTTAGAACCCAACTTCTATCCAAGTTAGAACCATCACCGAGATGGTGATCCAACCAAGGATGCCTCTTCAAAGAGCAACTGCAAAGTGCAAGTGTGGGTGGGCAGAGAGGGCTTATAAATGTGAGAGACACTAAAAGTTAAGTCATCCAGAAAGCAATGTTAGTCCCACAGCTACAAGAATATTGATTCCATTGTCCTTTGATGTTGTATGTTGCCAATCTTTACAGGCCAAAATATAGTTTCCTTCTAGGGTGGAGCCACATAAGCAACTGCTGAATCTAGTGGAAATCCCAGCATGTTGCATCCAATATCCCACACCACTGCATCTGTCTTGATTTTCTCTTCCCTGTCATTTTTAAACCACTTAAGTTCATTGAACGTCAGCAGGAGATGACCATGGGTACAGGTCCCCGATCTCTCTGGGATACCTCCAAGGGGTGGGTTGGAGGGAAGTACCCCGATCCTCCAGGATATTCCATTGCTGACTCACTGGTATGGCATTAAACCCACTGAGTCAGATCCAAGCCAACGCCCTGAACCGGGTTGGTTTGGGTGGAGCAAAAGAATGGGTAACAGTGTCTTAAGTTCGTAATGCGGTGGCTCAGTAATCTTGGCTATAAAGCCTGGATGCTGCTTTGTCACTGCAGAATATCAGAAACCCTGTGAAATCCTGACCGTAATACTAATGATCAACATTTATATCCACTGCATTCTTCCATAGATATGTTAAATGTTGATCTCTTAAACAGAACAAATGAAATAATCATGCAATGATCAGTGAGTGGACAGTCAAGTTTCATTGTGAAAGTAGCTAGGCAAGTAGAAAACTGCATTCTAACTCTTTTAAAATGATGATGGTGGTGCTGATGATAATTATTATAATACCATAGAATTATAGAATATAAAGGCTGGAAGAAATCTTTCAGATAATCTAAACCAGTGTTTTTCAACCTTGGCAACCTTGCATGCTGGCTGGGGAATTCTGAGAGTTGAAGTCCACGCATCTTAAAATTGTTAAGGTTGAAAAACTCTGTGCTAACCACTACCTTTCTGCCATCATAAAAATTCTATATCCATTTCCCCATGTTTAGTAAACTTTTACTAAAGTATTCATCTACTTATTCTAGTTTTCATCATATCTATCTATCTATCTATCTATCTATTCCCTCCCTCCCTCCCTCCCTCCTGTACTTGTTCATTTTCCCTGTCAAACACGGCTGTCCTCATCTTTGGTGCATTAATTTTCAAATCTGTACTATTTTCAAATCCATACATCTAATCCAATGTTTCTCAACCTTGGCAACTTTAAGATGTGTGGACTTCAATTCCCAGAATTCCCCAGCCAGCATGGCTGGCTAGGGAATTCTGGGAGTTGAAGTCCACACATCTTAAAGTTGCCAAGGTTGAGAAACACTGATCAATCCAACCCGCTACGCGATGCAGAATCCCCTCAAAGTCTCCAGTTTCTCCAGAAAAAGCCTTAAATTTCACAATCAAGTAGCAATCAAACCGGATTGGTCTCTGAACATGTACTGAACAAGGGAAGAAAGCTTATTTCTCCACTCCTGCATATGTAGGTGGTGACACATAGGAAGAAGTATTTAACTTATTCATGTTTTTCACTATTTTAGTGGGGGAGGAATGTGTATATAGTTGAAGTTTCTTAGTTGTATGTCAGAAACAGACCCCAGAGGGCACTGTATGAGGAGGGTGTATCCTGCACAGGAAATTGGTTTGACAGATAATACGTTGGCACCTGGGATGGAATATCTAAATGCCCATCCTTACTGCATTAAAACAACCAGGTAAGCAATGTTAAGGTTTATCCCCATTCTATCTGCCATCAGTCCAGTGTCATAGCCACAACACCTTTGAGCGATTCTAAGCAGACTTAGGACTTAATACATCTTACTGTATTGCTATTATTCCAATTCTTCCTTCAAGGGCAGATTTCATTTTCACAGCAATGATTCATTGCTCTCCAAACTGGAGGAACAGCAGTTATTATGACTGGGTTCCCACACTGTGCTAAGCCAGCAAGGGATTGGTTTTGGTTTTGGTTTTGCATGTTGTATGTTGTATGAACTTAGCCATTGTCATGAAGAAGCCATTTGTGTAGTGATGATCTCACTGCAGAGCTGTCTTGGAAGCAACCTGTGGCTTTTCTAGATATATATTTAGCAGAACTACATGCACAGAAAGCTGTTATGCCCATCAGACCATTAGCCTAGCGAGTTCCGTATTGTCACCCCAGCCTTCTACAACCATATGATCCGTAAGCAAGAAGGCCAGTTGTCCCTTGAGCTTCACTCCCAGAGACTACGTGGACAATACGTCTTTTTGGCTTCCAAGTACTAACCAGACTGGACCCCACTAGATGCCCTTGTATCAACTTGAACTCTTGGAGACTGGGTGGACAGCACCATGTAGTTTACTAAAGTGGTTTACATTGTCTTATTTTGGGATGTTTTTCTTACTTTCTAGACTAGCCTACAATCCTGAGCTTTCCTGTTGGTGGTCTCCTCAAATCAGGACCTAGGTTAGTAAGGACTTTACTAAGTAAGTTAGTATGGACCCCCCCCCCCCCCAATATCTATCACGTGGAGCCTGAGAGGAGTAGAAAGGTGTGAATTTTCAGAGAAGATAGATGGGAGAGAGATGGTAGATGGTAGATGATGGATGATATCTATCATCTATCATCCATCATCCATCATCCATCATCTACCATCTACCATCTCTCTCCCATCTATCTTCTCTGAAAATTCACACCTTTCTACTCCTCTCAGGCTCCACGTGAGGACAACAGGCATGGAGAAATCCCGAACCAGCAGTAGTTGAGAAGTGTGTTGAACTGCAAAAGAGATGTCGCTCAATTTGCCGTCTCTGTCTCTTTGGGCCTCAGTTCCACTTCTTTCAAAGGGGAATAATAACAATGATTCACTTTGGAGAGCTGTCATCACAGAGATGATTAATACGTCTAGCAAACGCCTTGGACACACTTCCCAAGTCTTGAATGAATTACTATTATTAATAAACAGCTCACAACTAAACGGAGTCCGTTGACTCATTTGTGGGCAGATGCTGATGGCAATGCCCTGTTCCCTTCAGGCTAGACTTCTGAATGCCAGCCCTTCCACTCCCTTTCCTCTAGAGACTAATGGAGAAGGGTGTCCTCAGGGCGTGGTCAAAAAAGTCAAGATGTCACCTGCAACAATGCAATCAAAGCTCCACACATTTTTTTTAATGGGCTAATAGAGCTTCAGCAGAATGCAGACGTCTTTCTCCCTTGAGCTAAAGCAATGTTTCACGGTTTGGACTTCTGTCTGCAGGGAGAAGCATATTTCCTTTGCCTCTTGGCTCCAGTGCTCCTATCTTCCCTCTGCTAGTGTTCCTTAAAGCATACTTAAATTGGAAGGTCCTCTTGAGACCATCAAGTCCAACACCCTGCTCTGTACAAATTAAAGTGATCCAAATTAAAACATCCCTGACAGGTGGCTCTCCAGCCTCTGGTTGAACACACACAGAGAAGGGAAGGCCGCACTTCTCTGTCCCAGCGGTGGGGCAGAAATCCAACAGGTGCAGCCAGAAATACTCTCCTATAGTCCCTACTCTTCCATATTCAAAAACAGATCCACTCTTAAGCACTCATCAAAAAAAAAAAAGGAGGATGAAAAATGCTGGAGAAATGCACTTTGTAGATGTTCTGAGTTGCTGATCATTACAATTTCACTATCATTAATGCTTCCTTTTTAAAAACAAAGAAACAAAAATCTCTTCTGCTTTTGCTGTTACGAGCCCCACCCTTTTTTAATGTGTGAGGTAAAAGGGATGGAACTTCGATTTCACTATTGTGGCTGCCATCTTGGCTTTTTTGACCACACCCTGCAGCCACCCTTGCTATTCTAATGTTCCTGTCTGACTTTACCTTGGGGCCTGTTCCTGCTTCAGGCCACTTCCTTCTGATTATTGAGACTCACAAGCATGAGGAATCCCATTAAAACAGAAGGAAAGAAAGAGAGGAAGGTATCCAGACCAGCAGACAGTGGAAATAAATGCCCCAAAGGAAGAACGTCTTACCCATTGAAAGATTTCAATATCACCTTTGGCTAAGCTCCAGTTTTTAATTATCAGGTGGAACGAGGGAAGGAGAAAGAACAACTAGTCCAACCACTTTGCAAGGTTGCCAAAACATACAGAAATAAATAACTCAACAGGTGCAGCCCCCCCCCCCACAACTCCAGCCTGGAAAAAGCAACAGAGAAGGCTCCCCCTGCTAAAATCCTGGCTGTTCCCAAGAAGGAGGCATAAAATGGTTTCCCATAGTGAGTTTGGCTCCTGTTTCCTTTATGTATGTGTGCGTGTGTATATAAAATCTACTGAAAGTTTTAAAAAGAAGATAAAAACTAACAAGTACTAATATAAAGTAAAGAAAGAAGAAATGGAGAGAGAGAGAAAAAGAGAAGACAAAAGTGCAAAAAGAAAAGATAAAAAGACTGACTTCGGTTTCCCACCCTGCATCCTATCACTCTCCCTGGCCGTGATCTTCACTTTGGGGGGCGACCCTTTTGTCTTCTTGCAGCAAAGCAGAAGTCTTGGATTCAGGCCAGAGACATGGACGCCCTGGGAACCCCAAATGGGTTAGGATTAGGGGTACGGCTATCCATCGATGGTTGACGGTTACCTCTGCCCATTTATGTCCCTGGACTGTAATCTGGGTCTCTCTTTGGCAGGCAAAAGCTTTTGGGATATTACATTTTATCAGGAGCAGCAGGTGAAAAAGGAGCAAAAGTCTGCCATTCTGTCCTGTTGTTGTTCTTTTTAAATCAGACAGAGCAGGAAGCTTCTCTATGGCTGGGCAAGGAGGATTCATACTGAAATCTACTTAGAAATGGGTCTATTTAGAAATTGCAGATAAATCTGCGTAGGGCTGCAGTCAGCCACTACGAATAGCATAGTTTTCCAAGGTGCAAAAGTGACATGTAAACCTCAAATTCTTTTTTTTTTTAAATGTGCCTCTCCATTGGAAAAGCAGGAAATATTGCCTCATGTTCTACCCCCAGCAGCTACTCACTACCCAAGAGAAAGCACTCTACAGATGCTCAGAGGCACTGTCTCTTCTCTTGCTGCTTCATAGGTCTGAAATCCAGGCAAAGCTTGGGCATGTTCGGATATCAAGAGTTAAATCTCTAGGCTGGGTGGAAAATAGGGATTGCATTTGAGCAGGGGTGTCCCTGAAGTATGGTCAAAACAGTCAAAATGGTGCCACGCACACAAGAAAGGACAGGGCTTTGATCACACTGTTGCCACAGCCATTTTGACCTTGTTGACCACATCCCGGGGACCCCCCCCCCCTGCATTTGTGGCTCGGAACAGCAATTAAAACACACAAGACCTGCAGGCCTGAAGAGCAACGGTCCTTGCGGAGATCATGCCTCTGAGCATAAGCAGATTGCCTGTCTTCAGAAGTGACAGTGTGGTTACTGAATTCTCCCAGCGGTACAACACACACAGCCTCCGAAGACCAAAGAGGGAGCTTCGCCTGCTGCGCGCACGCAGCCGGGAGGTTTAGGGGCGGGTTAAGCGTTAGTGCGGACGCGCAATTGCGGGTCGCCTCTTCGGCTTTCAGCCCGCTCTTAGGCTCGGCGCGGGGCGTGTTTCTAGTTCAGCTTCGCAGCCGGGTCTAAACCCCGGCGGGGGGGAAGGTCTGGGGAGGGGGGAAGTAATTCCTTGCCCCCCCCTTGTTCACGGCCCCTCTTCCTGCCCCTACAGAGGCCAAGTAAGTGCTCTGACACGCCGCCCAGGCACTCTCCGCGCTCCGGCCCCGGCTGCCTTTTCACACTTCGCCCGGCCCTCCTTGGGCAGCCCCCGCCCCGCCTCGCCCCGCCCGCTGACGAAGTGCCCCAGCCCGCCGCGCCAGCGGGCCGCGAGTTCCTCTGCCGGGCTGGCTGGGCAGCAGTCGCGCCTGGGACCCCGCGAGCGCCTCTGCTTCAGCCCGTTCGCGGGAGCGCGGTCTGCGTCCGTCTTCCGCCCCCCGCCGCCCGCCCGCCCGGTCTCCTTTTTGGCTACTTTCTTGTCCCGTTGCTTTAGAGCTTCCCGTAGCTGCTGGCACTTTTTCTCTCTTACCAATTTCACCCTTCCCTGATTCATTTTCTCTTTCTTTCTTTCTTTCTTTCTTTCTTTCTTTCTTTCTTTCTTTCTTTCTTTCTTTCTTTCTTTCTTTCTTTCTTCCTTCCTTCCTTCCTTCCTTCCTTCCTTCCTTCCTTCCTTCTTTCTTTCTTTCTTTCTTTCTTTCTTTCTTTCTTTCTTTCTCTCTCCCTCCCTCCCTCCCTCCCTCCCTCCCTCCCTCTCCTTCTCCTCACTCCCTCACTCCCATCTCTCTTCCTCCCTCCTTCCCACCCTCATCCTGGCTGCCTGCTGGTTGCTCAAGCGGCAGGGATGGGGGGCTGCCCAGGGGGTCTTCAGCCCCTGCCTCCAAACCCCGAGGGCCAAGCGCTCGCCTGCCCCCAGCAGTGCCCAAGAGATGCAGACCAAGGAGGACCCAGCTGAGACCATGGTCCTGCCCATCCCCAGGGAGCCTGGCGAGAACCTGCGCCGCCTTCGGGGGCGAAAACTCCTGCTGGGGAAAGAGCGGAATCTGGCGGGGTGGGCATTGCTCATGGCCGTGCTGGGCATGTTCTTGATGGTGCTGCACACGGAGCTGGCTTGGTTCGGCCACTGCACGGTAAGTCCCGCACTGCCAGCTCCCGGCCTCTCATGCTTACCCATTTGTCCCCCTCCCCATCTTGAGGCTTCTTGAGCTGGAAAACAGCTTTGCCTGTTCTTGCATCTGCTTTCATCCCAAACCACCTTCCAGGGAATTAAGTTTTTAAAGTTTGGCTTTATGGAAGGTTGACAGGGCCAGATTTTGGGAAATTAGCAAGGAGTGTTCTCTAACATCAGATCAGCTGCTGATTCAGGTTGCATAAAATAGGCAGACAGATGTTGACTTACTGCCTTTTCTGTATACCTCTCTGAACGTTTGGATCATCCTCTGTGGGGTAGTGGTGAAGATGTTGGACCACTCAGCCTTGGAAGCTTCCTTGGGGGGACCTTGGGCCAACTGAACTGTCTCAGTCCAAACTGCCTCACAAGGTTCTTGTGGAGAAAAATAGAAGACAGCCTTATGTCACCTTTATGGTCCTAAAGGAAAGCAAGATGTAAGCCAAATCACTCAATGATTCTAAGGATGTACTGCCTGCCTGAAGAGTTCTGTGAAGTCCCGAAACTGTCCTGTGTCTTCATTAGTGAGAGCACCGTCTGTCTGCTCAATATCTTATTTAAGCAGAGTCTGTAAAGAACTAGCAGAAAGTCCCTGCAATTGTGTGGTTACCAAGCTGGAGTTGGGCATGAGGAGAGTTGGATTTTAGTTCTCTTTACATGAAATTGTGCGGTGACTTTAAGCGCTTCACGTCGCAGGAGCGTGGTGAGAATAAGTTAGGCAGAGGAGAGGAAGTGATCTGAGCTCCAGAAAGCAAGGGCAGAACAAAAATAAAAATATAACCTTTCTCTTGCACTTGTCCTCCCTATATTTGCACCCAGCCCTCCAAAGAAATGTTATAGCTGCAATGTGGAAGGAAATGTGAGACCATTTACAGTTTCCTAAAGCAAAGTTACTACAGCACATGGCTAGAAGGGAAGGCACCTTTGGATATTTTCTTTTCCGTTCTCCAACGTTGTGACAAAATGAGAGCCTTCAAACAATGAACGCATGTGCCCCCCCATCTGCTAAAACCAACTGTGGATGAACGTGCCATATAACAAGCCCAGTTCATTATCCCATGGAACTCATTGCCACCAAATGTGATGGCCATAAGCTTTTACGTGGCTTTAAAAAAAACAGGAGGTGCAAAAGGTAGATGTGGCTGCTGGTAGATTGCTGCTTGATAGAATCAAAAGCTGGACTGCTGTTTTCAGAGAAAGCAGGGGGTATTTTGGGCAATTATATAAAGGGGCAGTTAGAACAACCTGGGCACATCAATGCCGCAAAATTGCATAAAGGCTTTGCTGTCGAGACTGAATCGAGGCTGAAATGGATTTGCTGCTCTGGCCTGGTGCAGCTTTTCTGAAATTGTCCTGAGGACAGCTGCTGCCGGCAGAGTTCTCCACCTGCTGCAAGACCAGATGAGAGAGAGGTCTGTGCAGCCCCAGATGCTTATACAAAAAGAAGTGCTTCTGGTGTAGCCTGAAATGGTTGTTCACTTCAAGGAAACATGCAAAGGACACTTCTCCACACCTTAGGCTCTTCTGTGTTAAGAATGAGCATCCGGCTCTGAAATAATAGGGTAGCTATTGTACAGCCAGCCCATTATTATATGTCAGTTAATAGCATCACCCCTGCCTTAAGGACAGTTTTGCACACTCAGATTTTCACACTTCCGATGCCTGAGTCCCGTTATCACCGTGTGCTGCAGAAAGGACTGATTTGTGTTCGGGGGTAATTTACTCTCCCAACATTTCTGCCTTGCTGAAATACGGCATTCTTCCACTGAAGCTCCTGATTTATTTGCTTATTTTATCTTCCCAGCAAACTGGAGTGGGCCCTTGGTAGCGGTGTCATTTCGAATGTTTCTTCTCTACCTGATGGGACCCATTTTGTATTATTTGCAGACTCTAACAAGCAACATCAAACACTGGTGTAGACATGGCAAAAAATAGTCCCATTTTTCTTCCCTCCTTAAAGTTTCTGGGTTTGTAACCAATCCGGCCAACGAGGAACTTTTTAAAATGTGAAGCGTGCATACTATTTTGTAAACCTAAAGTTGGCAGAATTAAAGTATTTTAGGGATTTCTGATTAAATGGATAGAAACCATCATTTCCTTTTAAACATTTATCTGTTATGATTAAACTCTGGATGATCCCGGCTATAATGCTTAAAAGATGTGCAGTTTGTTAATTTGGTCAGTTTGTGCATGGTTAAGGTGAATTAGGAATGGGGAGATCTAGGCTCAAATCCACCCTCAGCCATGGAAGATCGTAGGTGACCTTGGGCCATTCCCTTTCTCTCAGCCCAACCTACCCTACAGGGTTGTTGTGCAGAAGATTGGACGAATTCAATGTATGTCGCTTTGAGTTTGTTTGAACTAACAAATGAAAGGACAAATAAACATTCGTCTATCTGGAAATGGGAAACGATGGGAGAAGAATCAATTCGCTTCACTTTGGTATGAAATGTGTGTGCGTTTTTGTGCATGTGCAATCCAGATGTCCCCGTGCGCAGCCCCAGAAAGCAAACTCATTTTCCTCTGAAAGATAAACCAGGAATGGTGTTTCACAGCGGGAGAGATTAAAGGTGGGCAACTTTTTCAAGCCAAGAGTTACAGCAGACTTTTGAGGGGTGTGTCAGGGAGGGGACACTCTCAAAAAGTAGTGGATGAGGTTAGGACAGAGGTGAAAATCAATTTAATTCATATGTAAACTGAATGAAATTAGATCTAGTTGGTCCGCTTATTCTCCAGATGTTTATTGGATAATTTCCCCCTTTGCTCATAAAAAAAACAGGTTGGGAACAAGGTGGGTGGGGCTATCAGAGCCTGGATTCAGATGGTGCCCCTTTGGCACACCGGAAAAATTAGAAGCAGGTAAGAGAATGTGGAGTTAGCTGGGTTACGTGTGTGTGTGTGTGTGTGTGTGTGTGTGCACGCACACATGTGTGAACATCTGCCTGCCTGCCTGCCTATCTATCTCACATCTAATACAAAGAAGAGTTATCTTTCTCTAGCCTGTTGTGCATTAGCTATTTGGGTGTGGGATTTCTAAATTGTTCCCCTAGCATTGCACAACACCCATCATCTGAGTCACATTCTATTTTATTTCTCTTTTCCAGCAAGATCTCAAACTCTTGCGTTCATCTTGAGAGCAAAAAACTTTGGTGGTTCCTCCACACTGAAGGCTTTCCTTGATTTTTGCAGTTCCCAGCGTGGTGGCTGTACTGATTAGAAGGCATTACTGAAGCCAGAGAAGGAGTTTGGCTTAGCCTAATGCATGAACTCAGCTTAAGAACATGCCTGGACCCTGCCAGTTACAGTATATGCACTTGGCCATATTTAAGCCAACTGTGACTTGGCATGATAGGTGTGTCTACTAAGTCCGAGGCTTGAAGAACTGTGAAGTTTCTATAAATCTCCTTGATGGGATTCCAGACTAATTCATATTTTTAGGGTATTTTGGGGTATAAGCATTGCTGGCTGGGGAATTCTGGGAGTTGAAGTCCACACATCTTAAAAGCCGCCAAGGTTGAGAAACCCAGATCCAGAGTGTAATTTCTCCTTTGTTGGGGCCATGTTATTTTCTCAGATTAATTTACACAGCATGGAACACTTGCAAGGCGATTGATGGATTGGTTGTTTTGGGGTGTACCCATGTATGGATTTTATTGGGGAAAAAAGCATTCTCCAGAGCATGGCATATATTTCTTCTTCCCATATTTCAGTTCCAAGAGACTAGGGTTGAAGACAGCAAGCAACTTTCCTAAGGCCACTGCAGAGCAAGACGGGAACTGGGTACTTTCTGGTCTTGCAGCTCAGCCTGTTAGCTGCTATGCTCAAATGGTTCGGAAAGCGAGGCTTGTTCCATTTCACTATCATGGCTAATTGCTGCAGGCTGGCCTGCCTTCCCCAGATGGGTTTGCAAGGTCAGAGACTCATCCACGTGTCACGTGTGAAAGGTGAAAGGTCCCCTTTGCAAGCACCAACTCATATCTGGCCCTTTGGGGGGACGCCGCTTTCGCGATGTTTTCTTGGCAGACTATAGAGCAGGGTGGTTTGCCATTGCCTTCCCCACTCATACAGGTCCGTTAACATAATGGAATGTGGGAAGGACCTTGGGAGACGGGGCGAAGAGACGCTGCCTAGGGAACGGTCAGATAAGAGACAGCACAGCCCACGGCTGAATAGTGGGTGGGGCAAGAGGCTCAGAAGGGACCCTCCCTAGTTTCTTGGGCTGTAAAGGAGACGGCGGGGGAATTGTACTTTCAGACTTGCAAGATTCTGTTGATGTAGCTTACAATAAAGTAGAATTAGCTTATCTGGTCGTGTTTCCTGTCTGGTCTACCTGGTAAGGCTGACAGTTAATGCATTTTCCTTCTTGGGACAGGAGGAAAGTAGATCCTTTTGCAAATGGCTGCCTGGGCAGCAGAGGCTTCCGGGGGGAGGTAACAAAAGTCAAGATGGTAGCCACAACTGCATGATTGAAGCCCCACCCCTTTCTTAGGTGCATCCAGGAGAAGTGGTAGAAATCATTAATTAATGGTTGACTGCCATGAGGAGGATTGGACAGGTCCCTGGATATGGCAAGCATCCTATTGGCTGGAATAGGGGTGGGTGGACTTGGTGCTGCTCTACCTTGAAGCATGGTGGTTGCCTCTGCCCATGTGCGGAGTCCCTGCAACTAACTCCAATGCCACCATGTGATGGAATGTGAGGGCAGCCTTGGAAGACTGGTGGGGGGCACAGAGATGCTGCCTAGGGAATGATCAGATAAAAGACAAAGAAGCCCGCAACAGAGTAACGGCCAGAGAAAGAAAGTTAGGAAGGCCCTCCCCAATTACTCTGGCGGGAAATAGGGAGGGTGGGAGATTTGTACTTTCAGACTTGCAAGATTGATGTCAGCCCTTCCAGGTAAACCAAAGAGGAATCACAACCAGGTGAGCTAATTCTACTTTATTGAAAGGCTACATTAACAGAATTTTGCAAGTCTGAAAGTACAAATCTCCCACCCTCCCTATTTACCTCCTGAGTAATTGGGGGGGGGGCTTCCTAAGTTTCTTTCTCTGGCTGTTACTCAGTTGCAGGCTCCTTCCTCTTTTATCTGATCCTTCCCTAGGCAGCATCTACCCCCCCCTCCCCATCTGCCAAGGTCACCCTCACATTCCATCACACACCACCACCAGGAGCCCAGGAGACCCCTCTTTGCCAGGGCAATTCTGGTGGCCTGATAGCATCTGTCTTGCCTGAGGTGCCAGGAAGATGAGACACAGTTTGGATATTGTGCATTGTGTGCACCATCCAGGGATGTCAGTAAGGAGGGGGGCCAAAAAAGACAAGGTGGCGGCCACCAGCATGCAACACATAAAAGAATGGAGGTTCGATTGCATGGTGGTGGCCATCATCTTGACTTTTTTGAACTCACCCTCTCTGTGGATACCCTTGGCTCCCTCTTAGTATCGGGAACCTCAATTTGGGCAAGACTCTCTCAAACCACTGAGAGACAAGTGCTCCCTTGCTAGGATGTTACTACCAGGAATATCCACCTTAGGGAAGACCTGCATTTGGTCTTCCACAGGGTAGATAGTCCTCTATCTAAAGCAGTGTTCCTCAACCTTGGCAACTTGCAGATGTGTGGACTTCAACTCCCAGAATTCCCCAGCCAGCATGGCTGGTTGGGGAATTCTGGGAGTTGAAGTCCACACATCTGCAAGCTGCTAAGGTTGAAAACACTGTCCTACAGTGTCTGATATAAGTGTATATTGCCAAGGTTGAGGAACACTGGTCTAAAGAAAGAAAAAAGCTGCTGGGTGAGGTTCTACTCTCTCAAGGAGCCAATGCAGAAATGGCCATGGAGGCCCAGAGTCCAGCAGCCAGATGGGAAGAGATGGTCCTGCAGGTTGCCAACCTCTGAATAGTCTTCCAGGTGCACTAAGATGGCTGGACAAGAGGCTTTCTTCCATTTTTCCAGGGAAACACAACTTTCGTGCTAGAACATCTTGGTCTGGGTTTGCTCTGCCTGAGCAGGGGACTGGCAGCAAGACGGAGGCTCTGCTGCAAGGATGCACAGGGCCGCAACTAGGGGGGGCAAGCGGGGCGCGTGCCCCGGGCACCGCGCTGGGAGGGGAGCCAAAATGGGCGTGGAATCCATGTTTGCCCCAGGTGACACAGACCCTAGTTGCGGCCCTGAGGATGCATCCTCTGCAGAATGTAGGTGGGGTGTCTTTGCCTTGCAGCAAGCATGCTGTGTGGATCATCATGCCTGTGTCTCCTACCTCTCTAAGAAGTTTGGTGCTGAAGGAATCAAATCATACCCTGCTCTGTAGCACTGCTCAGGGTGCACCAAAGCAATGCTCTCTCACCTTGCTGTGGGGGCTGGCTTGCAATGCCTGACATCTAGGGGTAGGCTGCCTTAGAACACAAAGGCTCGGCTTAGCCAAAGTGGCAGAGGGCCCTCAAATGTGTTCCAGATCTTATTTATGGGACGGGCTCAGCGGAAGAATCCAAACGAACTTCACGGGCAACATTTGGAAATGCCACACTTTTGCTCAAAGCGGGAAGTGATTTTCCCTTACATCAAAGGAGATTTGCTTTCACACCTGTCGTTTTGCTGGTGCATGTGGGAAGTATACGGGAGCAAGCTTAGGGACTCTGTTAGTGCGGAAAAGGTGGCCTGGTAGCTGGGTTAAACAGCCCAGAAATGACCTTCCTCTCCCAGAAGTTGGAATGTTTATGAACATTGCATAGCACTACCCTGCTCAGGCAGGACAAAAGTCCCAGTTGGTGGGCCTATTAAAAAGCGTTCAGAAGACAGTGTTGGTAAAGAAATCATTCTCAGTGGTTGCATTCACACAATGCACCAAGATGGATTAGTTTTGAACCTTGCTTAATGGGCTGTTTAGCCTAGTGGTATTATGCATTAATTTAATTTTATGGTTTGTGGTTATATGGATGCAGAAAATTATCAATTAACTAGGCTAAGTACGTTATATGAAAAGATTGAAAGTACAAGCTGAATCTTCCAAGGCGGTCTGCATTTTTTTTTCCTGGATCAGAATTGGCCAGAAAATTGAGTACTGAACCTTCCTTTTGTTTGATTGGCAGTGGAGCATAAACGAGATGTGAAAGAGAATTTTTTTCCCCTTCTAATTTAAGAACTGAGTATCCAGCAGAAGCGTAGCCTGGGTAGAATTTCCTGCTAAATTTTTATTATGTTTCAAAGGTAGAGTCACCCTGAGAAATGGAAAAAGAAGCAATAGAGTGGGAAGAATCAGTAGGAATATCTTTTTTGCAATCTCTTTCTTTCTCTCAAATTTTTCTTGTGTATGAATAGACGTGTGTACATTACTGTAAATGCTTATTCGTAATCTGGGGAGTGGAATTTATGTTATTAGTTTAGATGCATTCTTGTTCATTTCTTAGCATGAACTCGCATCTAATGAGGAAACCCTGAAACTGTGAATACCTCTTAAAATAAATACAGCAAATGGGAGATAGTGGGCAGCTGCAGATTTGAAGCAGGTCTTAGCTTTTTCCTTCAAATTGAGGGAAGGGTGGAGTGTAAATGCTTCTTTTCCCAAATTCCTGTTAGCTTCACAAGTGTGATTTGCAAACTCAAGTTTCCCAGTTGAGATGTCAAGTTAGATCTAGCTGAAGAGGGTACAGAACAGTGAAGAGGAACTTACTTGCTCTTTCTTCAGACATTGCAGAAATACAACTCCCAGCATTCTTTACCACTGGCCAGATTGGTTGAGATTTCTCGGAGTTGTAGTCAGCAGCATTTAGATGCTCACATTTGGGGGTTAGGGTTATAGTAACTGATCCCTGAATTCTCTGAAAAACTCTTAACGGTGTTGGAATTCTCTTGTGTGACTGGATGATGACAAGATGTCAAATTCTGAACCTGGGTTAACCAGACCCAACAGTTATTTATTTATTTCTCTAATTTATATAGCTGCCCATCTCACAAAACCAGTAACTGGGTGGCTTTTGTATGTTCACAAAAGCAACTATGCCTTCATTCTTTTGGGGGTAGCCTGGTTCGTCCAACATAGGCTGCATCGGAACCCCTTGAATCTGAACTAGGACCAACTCAAGTCCATGTTAATCTAGTCCAGGATGTTGTGTGAACCTGTCCCCATTCTCTCTGATCCTTCTGCCTGGGTGGTGGTGGTGTTGATGCAGGTCAGAAGGAAGACTGGCAGTTGGAAAGAGAACAGGCTGGGTCTTTCTTCTTCTCCTTAAAATGGACAGGCATCCGCCAGAAAAAGTCAGGCAGAGCTTGAATTGCACTGTTGTGGCCAGCACCTTGACTTTTTATACCATACCCTGTGGATACCCCTGTGTGGACATGTCCCTTTTTTTGTTGTTTTCAGGTGCCTTCAAGTCAGTCTTGAGTTCTGGTGACTGCCTGGACAGGGCCCTGAAGTTTTCTTGACAAGATTTTAGGTTTGCCACTGCCTCCTTCCTAGGGCTGAGAGAGAGGGACTGGCCCAAGGTCACCCAGCTGGCTTTGTGCCTGAGGCGGGACTAGAACTCACAGTCTCCCAGTTTCTAGCCTGGTGCCTTAACCACTACATCACACTGGCTCTCTGGATGGGCCTCTAACTCTCCAGAAGTCAAGAACTACTTGAGGGAGTTGAAGACCTTGGCAGATGGCCAGTAAAGGTTGCCTTTGGGCGCCCACCGTGGGGCCGAGAGTCCTTCTGCAATTCCGGTGTCACTGCTGGGTCAAACTCTGTCTACCTTTTCAGCCTGCAGGCCCATCTGGCATTGTGATGTGGGCTAAAAGGGAATTGGGCAAAACCCCAATACATTGAGTAACTCCAAGCAAAATTCACCTTACATGGGTGGTTCCAAGCAAGTTATTGGAAGTTGTTGCAGCCGCTCAAAATATGAGATCTGGCAACAGCAGGGTAAATATTAGATAAAACTAACATGGGATCGGCTTATTTATTTATTAACTAGCTGCTGTCCTTCAGAGATCGGACCGGGTGTCTTTATCCAATGGTGCATTTTGTTTTTGGCGAGGAAGCAAAAGTGAACGTGTTTTTGAACATGCTGTTGTCTCCAGGGCTCTGTAACTGTAATCTGTAATCTGCAATCTGTAACTTAATAATAATAACAACTATCGTCATAATAATACAACATTACTGCTGCTGCAACTACAATAGGATAACAAGATTTCAAACAGTAATAATGACAACTACTACTACTGTTACTAATACTGTAGGATGGTCAAGATCTAATTTAAAACATTTTGGCCCCAGGGCTGCAGCTGGGGGGCTCCAGCAGAAGCGGAACAAATATTAAACCTTTCCGGTTATGCTGTGGCCAGTGTCGGCAGACACCCCAGACTAAGGTGGCTTGAAGTGAAGGACCTGTGCAGCATAGTTAATGTACCTGCGTTTTGATGCTCATCAATCCTGATATCCTGCTTGTTTTGGCAGCATGCAGCCTATTATGGGATGCCAGCTTCAGGCAGCCACTTCATCCTCCCTCGTGCAGCGGGTGTGAAATGGAAAGCAAAAGAGCGCTAAGTGTGCAAGCCCTGGGCTTCACTATCCGGCTTCATGGGCTGCAAATCAGCTGCTGTGTAACTTTCCATTCTGAGTGTGCCAGCTTCCCATTCAAAACAACACATCGTGAATGTTTCTGAGGGGGGCAGTTCAGGTTTTTAATCCTCACCACATATTTGGCAAGTGGCCCAAAGATCAAGGAAGCAACAACAACAAGAACTAGGATGTGTGTGTGTGTGCATGCATGCATGTGTTTCCTTCTGGTCAGTGAGCAACCCCCTGGCCACATCTTGCAGGAGTTGTACTAAGAGTGATGGAGACAGTGCTCCTAACTGATCTGACATTCCTGCAGCATGTATTAATCTTAGTCTTAAATCAGCTTCTAAGTCAGACACGCAGCAGACAGCCCCTCGCAATGACTGGCGTGCAAGAAATGGCCAATGCAAACCCAGCCGGGTTTCTCGAAGCTGCGTGCCAGGGAGAGGAAGACAGCTCCTGCCCCAGAAGATTTTCTGCAGGGAGGCGAGGCCAGCCTGATGCCTGAATGTTCTCCTTGGTTTGGATTGTATGCCTGTTGCTCAGCTCCCCAAAAGCTTTGCGGAAGCATCTTGAAGGCACTTCCTTGTTTTTGGCACCATGTGGGATAGAAAGCAGCCTTTTGTTTGGGAGTTGGCTGATTGCACAACATCTCAGCATTTGGCCCCATATCTGCCCTGAGGTCTGCTTTCCCCATCATCCTTGCTCCTGATGGCAGGCTCCTCACCTCTGCATGACCGCCTGCCGCTCCATCTCCAAAGGGCACAGTCGTTTCCCTTGATGGATGGGGACTTTTTCCTGAACTTGAGTCTGCCAGCAGACCTTGAATCTGTTCTGGGTCTGCTTCAGTGTCCCCTCCTCGCTTGGGAACACAGTGGAGAACCTGTCGGAGATGAGGAGGAAAGCATTACTCAGAAGTTCTGCGGTTGGTACAAAGGGGCTGCATTTGTGGATTTTTGTTTTTTCACATCCACAATTTTTAGAGGAATGAGCTGCCTTCCTTAACAAGGAGAGACTCCAGCTTTACAACCTCCCCCTGCATTGGATGGAAAAGTCATCCCGTCCAAACTGATTCAGGATTATGAAGTCTTGGGCGCCTTCAGTTCCTGCGTCAGTAAAGAAAAGAATGAAGGCCTGGTGTTATTTTCAAACCTGCCTATGTAGCTGTTGACCCAGCTCAGCCAAATTCAACCCACCAACCATGCATGGTGGTCTGCTGGGGTTCCCACTTTGCATTCCCAGTGAAGCAGTCAAGATAAGTCCACACCCCAGGCCCCTGCAGCTGGTGGACTGGATTGAGCGTGGGATGGGTCGAAAATGGCTGGCCCATCAGAATTAACTACCCTCGACCTGCCTTCTCATGCCAACAACTTCGCCCTTGAAGGCTCTCCTGTGCCTTTTCTGTTTTATATCCCTTTATCTCGTAACCACGTGTCCAGCTCTGGCTTCTGATGAAGGGTGTGTTAGTCAGCTGCACAGAGCTGTCTCTGAGGAAGTTGAATGGGTCATGTAAACGACCGTGGGTTTTACAATGCCAGCAGCAGTCAAACATGGTGACGCCTGGTGAGTGTTTGGCGAGGGATGGAAGGGTAGCAGAATGCTTGTCCGAGTGTTTCTGTCCAGGTGTTTTTTATAGGAATGTCAGCTCACTTCTTTCTCCCACGACACCATGCGTGCCTTGAAGGCAGCCGAGAATCCAGATCTTAGAAAGCAACCTTTCCATGTGGTTCTGCACCAGCCAGGCTGTGGGCTAAGTGTCCTTGCTTTGTGCATGTGGCACAATAAAAAATAGGGATTGCCCCTTTGGCTCAGTTCCTTCCTTTCTGGGCAGGCAGGCATCACATCTGCAGGTAGGACTTTCTGGAACAAGAACATGTCTTTAGGTTGCATTCACGTCAGCCAGAGGCTGCTTTGGGTTTGGCTGAGCCCCTTGCCCAAACCCAGCTTTTGTGGTTTACGATTGATCACTTGGGCCTGGTGGGCATGCTGAGATGACTGTGGTTCCTTAAATAATGGCTTCATGTGATGTCTGAACCCTGTCTGTGCATGTCAGGAACAAGGTCAGACTGAAGTTGAAGTTCTTGACCCCCTGCTCTTCCTACATGCAACACATTTTTGCGGCATGGCTAAGCTCCAGTGAGCCTACTGCTGGATCAGCTCATACATGCAAGCCGTCAAGGTACAGTCACAGACTGACCTTTTTGATGGGGATTATGTCTCTGTCCCACGGTGTTTCCAGATAAAATAGCTTCTTCTATCACATACACGATAATGGTTAAGGCAGTGTTTCTCAACCTTGGCAACTTTAAGAGGTGTGGACTTCAACTCCCAGAATTCCTCAGCCAGCAAAGTTGGCTGGGGAATTCTGGGAGTTGAAGTCCACACCTCTTAAAGTTGCCAAGGTTGAGAAACACTGGGTTAAGGTCTTAGGCCAGGACTGGAAGACCCGAGTTCACATCCCTTGCAAGATTGTTCATTGCATGGAAAGATGGGAAGGGTGAACATCTTTTCTATGCTCTGCCTTGCACTCCTAATGAATGAACACATGTATGGAATTTTATCGTGTTCCAGATTTTGCTGCCTTATCTTTGGAAGCTACAGTATTCCCGCCCCCCCTATCCCTGGTTTCTTAGCACAGAAGGGAAGGAAAATTTTATTTAACAGCAAAATTTATAAAATTTCCTTTTATTTAAGGAACCACAGAAGAGCTGTGCTTGATACGGCTAGGAGCTTTTAATCAGTAAACACCTTCTCTCCCCACCCACACCCACCCCACTTCATCTTCTTCTCCAACCAGTTCTGGCATGCAATCTGGTTCCAAGGAACAAGCTGAAGTTCCTCTTGTTAGGCACAATTGCTCCCTTCACGGCTGGGGCTGGAGACCTGGGGGTGGAGAAGCCGGTTTGGGACGGGAGTCAGGATAAATACGAATCTGGACAGCCCAGTGACACGTGCTCACAAAGCAACAATCCTCAGCGGTGGGAACTGCCCCACCTCCTCCTCGCAAAGACAGGAGTGAAGAGGATCCTGGGGCTGGTTCCCAGCACTTGGTGGACAAATGGATGAGAATTTAGAGCTGTTTTTCTCAACCTTGGCAACTTTAAGGTACAGTATGTGGACTTCAACTTCCAGAATGCTCCAGCCAGCAATGCTGGCTGGGGAATTCTGGGAGTTGAAGTCCACATATCTTAAAGTTGCCAAGGTTGAGAAACACTGGTTTAGAGATTGGAGAGGTGGAATTTAGAAAAAAGAAACTGATATGAAGGGTGAAGCAGGAGCCAAAATGGAAAGGTTACCTTTTAATTCAGAATTCTGGAAAGGTTTGACAATACCTGTTGGTTACTGCTAAAATCAAAGTGTCCATTGCACCCTCAAGTTGTGGGGAATCAGCATTACTCCCTTTCTCTTTAATGGGAGAATAGCCTTCCCCAGATTTGGGCCCATTATGTGTGGCAAGTTACCACTCCCCGCATTCCCAGCTGACAGCTATTCTGAAAAGAGATGATGGGATTGTTCTCCAGCACATCTCAAAGCTAACAGCTTGGCAAAAACTGGTGTGTCTGTGGCTGTGGGGAGTGTCTTTGTGTTTTAAATGCAAGGATGGCCAACTGTGATCCTAAGGCTGCATGTGGTTGTCTTTTCGGAGCTGATATTTGCTAAATGTGGCTCCTCTGCAGCTTGTCAATTGGGACAGAGAAGGTGGCATTCAAAAGAGATGGCCACAGAGAAAGCTGCACCCTCTGCTTGCTTCTTCTGTGCCCATTAAGTGGTCCCTTCAGACTCCCACGGCCCCAGAGAAGGCAGCCTGCAATGGGGAATGGTTGCCCCGCCTCTGCTTTAATAGGCGGGGTGGAAATCAGCCTTGCCCTGCAGGACTGCTGTGTCTTGGCCAAGGCAGAATGCCTAGCAGCAGCCATGCAGGAACAAACTGAGAAAATAGTCCCTCCCTCCCTCCCTCCCTTCCTTCTTTCTTTCTTTCTTTCTCAAAAGGACTCAGCCGGCAATTTCGCATCCCCTCTCTATGGCCATGTTGGGCCAATGGGGTATAGGAGTTAAGCTGTTGGCCTGGGGGGGATGGGACTTGGGGATCACAGGTTTAAGTCTCTCCTCAGCCGTGGAAACTCCCAGGGTGACTTTGGGCCAGTCTCTCAGTCCAGCCTAACAGGGTTGATGTTGTGGGGAAACAGGAAATGGGAGCTCCCGGAGAAAGGAAGGAAATAGATCTAATAAACAAGTTGGTCTCCTTTAGATGTCCTTTGAAGAAGCCTGCTGTGTATGTACATGTACATAATTCTCTCTCTCTCTCCCTCTCAAAGAAAGAGAAAAAAAACGCAGAAAGAAAGGATAAAAAGAAGTAGAAAGAAGCTTCCAATTTCCTTTGCTGCAACCACAAGTCATAACTGCATTTTGTTCTGTTCCACGCAAAAAGGGATTTCCAGTAACACAGCTAATTATCTTGAGCATGTCCTTCGGCAAGCACTTTGCCTGGTTGTAATAATATTTGTTCAGGATGTCTTTTCCCCCTGCCTTGGCTGTCTTTCAATACCCGGGTTCAAGCTTCCTTTCTTTTTATTTTCCTTTCAGAATCTTGAGAAATGCCACTTCTTGAGGGCAGAGCAAAGGTCATCCTCCAGGACGTACCTGTGGTTTTTCACTAACTCGTTATCACCTTCAAAGGGAAATTGCAGGGATTCTCAAGGGAAAGTGTGTGTACCTGCATGGTGCCTCCCTCCCTGGGAATAAAGATACTGATTGTAAAACTTTGCAAAGGAAAGTTCTGTGGCAGTCCCCTGCTGCAGCACATCTTTATGCACTATTTCCAGAGAATTGTGCCCAGGATTATGATTTGAGGGCAGACTTCACTTGAAGCCAACTCTAAAGAGCACCTGGCTCAGGTAACAAGGCAGTTACCTGGGTAAATGTCGTGGCAACAAAAAAAACACAATCATATATTTGCTTTATTGGCACAGCCTTGCTCAAACACCTTACCGGTTACTTGAGGTGCCAAAGTTTAACTCCTCTTGTGCAGCAAGGAGGGAAAGGAGGCCTTGTCCTTTAAGACAGTGTTTTTCAACCTTGGCAAATTGAAGATGGGTGGACTTCAACTCCCAGAATCCCCCAGCCAGCATGTTGCAGTCCACCCATCTTCAAGTTGCCACAGTTGAGAAACAGTGGTTTAGAGGATGGTTTGTGTAGTTAGGAGACCGAGTGTGTAATCCATCTCCATTTGCTTGGTACGCTGGTGTAATTTTAACAATAGGGTGTTACAGGGTGTAATTGTTTGGTCTAGTGGTTAAGGCAACTTGGGCTAGAAACCAGGAGATTGAGAGTTCTAGTCCTGCCTTAGGCATGGAAGCTGGCTGGGTGGCCTTGGGCTAGTCCCTCTCTCTCAGCCCAAGAGCCAATCGGGCGTGGTATGAGAGTTCTAGTCCCGCCTTAGGCATGGAAGCTGGCTGGGTGGCCTTGGGCCAGTCCCTCTCTCTCAGCCCAAGAGCCAATCAGGCGTGGTATGAGAGTTCTAGTCCCGCCTTAGGCATGGAAGCTGGCTGGGTGGCCTTGGGCCAGTCCCTCTCTCTCAGCCCAAGAGCCAATCAGGCGTGGTATGAGAGTTCTAGTCCCGCCTTAGGCATGGAAGCTGGCTGGGTGGCCTTGGGCCAGTCCCTCTCTCTCAGCCCAAGAGCCAATCGGGCGTGGTATGAGAGTTCTAGTCCCGCCTTAGGCATGGAAGCTGGCTGGGTGGCCTTGGGCCAGTCCCTCTCTCTCAGCCCAAGAGCCAATCAGGCGTGGTATGAGAGTTCTAGTCCCGCCTTAGGCATGGAAGCTGGCTGGGGGACCTTGGGCCAGTCCCTCTCTCTCAGCCCAAGAGCCAATCAGGTGTGGTATGAGAGTTCTAGTCCCACCTTGGGCATGAAAGCTGGCTGGGCGACCTTGGGCCAGTCCCTCTCTCTCAGCCCAAGAGCCAATCAGGCGTGGTATGAGAGTTCTAGTCCCACCTTAGGCAGGAAAGCCGGCTGGGCGACCTTGGGCCAGTCCCTCTCTCTCAGCCCAACTCACCTCACAGGGTTGTTGTTGTGGGGAAAATAGGAGGAGGAAGGAGTATTAGGTATGTTTGCCGCCTTGAGTTATTTATTATTTCTATAATAGGTGGGATAGTAAATAAATAACTACATAAATAAATAAATAAAAATTCAACAACAAGAGCAGGTGGAGCGAGGATGAGAAATTGAACTGAAATCACGGTGCTGATCATCCAGAGCAGTGTTTCTCAACCTTGGTGGCTTTAAGGTGGGTGGGCTTCAATTCCCAGAATCCCCCAGCCAGTCTGCTGGCTGGGGGATTCTGGGAGTTGAAGTCCACCCACCTTAAAGCCACCAAGGTTGAGAAACACTGCTTTAAGAGAATGAGAGAGTTGGATTAGAGAAGCCCACAAAATGCTGTAGACATTGTAGGAGAAAAACTGAAGTTAGTTTATGGTGGCCAAAAATCAGGAGCAGCCTGGGAGCACCTTTTCCATCTAACCAAGTTTTTTCAAAGGCAGAAGTTTTCATGTGCTGTGGCTCACCTGATCAGCTGCATAAAATCTAGCCACTCATGCCTCTGATGACACCTCACAAAAGCTTCTGCCTTCGAATAAACTTGGCTGGTCAGAAAAGATGCTCCCACACTCCTGATTTTCTGCCTTAAAATGCAGTTGCTGCATTTTGAGCTACACAATTGGCATCAAATAGGAATGTACCCAGCTTGGACACAGTCTTTAGGGATAAAGCACTACATTTACATTGCATGGAAGTTTTTGGGCACTGTATATGGGTGGGGCGGATGGGTGGGGCCAAAGAATGTGGGTGTGCCCAAAGAGTAAAAGCCATTTTTTCCTGTAAGTTCATTCACTCTCCTCTCTACTTCAGTCTACCTCACTCATCTGATGGGGTCTTAAAACCGCTAATTTTCAGCTTCTGTTCCAAAAAGGAGGGGAACGGTTCTTAATGAAGGTGTCCTAACAACCAGGAAACACACTGAGACAAGGAACTGGTCTCTAATATTTATTGCTAGTACTTAACGGGAATCCTAACAAACTGAAGAAGCGTGGGAAAACCCAGACATATAACCCCCAAGGGTTAAGGCGGTCCCGATCTGTGTCTCTTTGAATGGCTGAACAATTCATCAGTGCTACGCATGCGCTTGACAGTCTGGATGGGAGCCCCCTGCTCACCATCCTTACTCATGACAGAAGGGATGAGCAGTCGGTTGTTCTTTACATGTTCTGGAATTTCAGCTCTCATTTGCCCTAGTCAATATATCCATTGATAAAGGATGCTGGAAGTTCAGCCAAGGAGTAAGAACATTGATTGCCCAGTCCTTATCTTTGGTTTCAGACAAAGAGCCAAAATGTTGTTGTAATCGATGAAATAATTCCTTTGCCATCAAATGTGAGGGTTCAGCCAAGGACCCTTAAGGACACCTTCAAATATCCTTTCCCTGAGTCTGGAAGATTTTTCAAGTTTGAGCTGTAATAACTTTAGGAGCAAGATTGGCTAAAGGTTTAAGGGGCCTCTGAGAAAAGTGTCCTCTGGTGGACCTTCTTAGGACTGATCCAGCAAGCATGGAAGATTATTTTAATATATGATTATTCTGCGGCGAGATTATTATATGCACAGAGATGGAAAGATTTGACACTACCCATTATGGTTGGTGAAATTGACAGATCTTGCTGAGATGGATAAATTAATGTCTTTGGAGAAAAGACAATATCTACATTTATTGGTGACTGGAAACTCCTTCTGGACTTTTTGCGTAAAAATGAAAAGAATGAATTTGTGATTTATGGCTTTGATGATTAGACAGGATAGATTATAGAAAGAAGAGTAACATGATGTAACTATAGAGAGAGAGGTTAAAATATAACTGTACTTATAACTGCTGTGAAGAAGATTGGAAGCCACTGCTCTGTATCTTTTTTCTTTCTATTTTTCTTTTAACTTTTTTCATTTCTTGCACTTTTTGCTTTCTCTTTGCTTTGTTCCTTTTTCTTTTTTCTTCCTTACTTTATATTAGTTTGGATTAGTTTTTAACTTTTTTTTTTTTTAAGTTTCCATAAAAATCATGCAGATATGGATATGGATAGAATGGATATGGAGATATAGATGGATATAGATATAGATAATAGAGACTGATCCAGCACAGGCTGCTTCTCTTCTGTCTCTAAATTCCATTTAGAGTTCCCACAGTCCCTAGCTCAAGACCGTGCCAGGAGAACTGTGGGAAATTAAAGGTGGCTATTTCCAGCCAGGGCACCAGGCCAGGTGCTGTGTGTTGTTTTGTTTTTTTGAAATGAGGAATGCCACAAGTGTCATGAATGGGCCCACAGAGATGGTGTGATCCTAGCAGCTGCTGCAGGATGCCAGATGCTGTCCCTGATCCAAAAACAAATGGGAAGCAAACACAGATCTTTCAGCGCAGGCAAGGTGGGACCCTTGCAGTGAATCCCTTGCTAATAATCTTTTGTTTAAACTATGCACGAACAATGACTTCCTTCTGTTGGCCTTGAACTCACTGCCGTACCATTTTCTTGAGTTCCGGGCAGCTTCCGTGGCTGATAGCCAGGTATCAGCCTGTGCATTGTGAATTCACCTAATCCCTCCAGCAAGATTGACATGAGTACAACAATATTGTGTGGGGCTAATTCTAGTGGGAAGTCTAGTGAGCTCAGTGGGATCCATTCCATTGGGAGATGGCTACAGTTGTGCATTCAGTTATAGTCTTTACAAGTGGATTTTCAATGTGCACCTTAATTCTTTGCATGCACCAAGGAATCACAGTCATCTCCTCCTCCTGGGTGTATACAATCCCCTTAAACATCCTGATTTCTCCAGAACATCACCATGAAAAGGGCCTTCAAATCTGTGCAGAAAATTGCAACCAGTGGGATTATATAAATCTTTCTCAGCTGGCAATTTTTCAGTTAAGCATTACCTCCTTGCAACACTTGTGTTGGGATGGCAACTCTCCCCATTTCCTGGCCTACTTGGGAATTCTGGGAGCTGCAGTCCACCAATTTGCATGGTGTCAGGTTGGGGGAAAGCCGGGTTCAGCACACCAACCTGACATCACTGTTCAAAATATCTGCATTCCCCAAAACTGCTCTTCAAAAAGACCGTCACAGCAGGGCCACGTGCTGCAGAACTGCGGCATTTAGTTGGTCCCTGATAATGGACAGCTGTGGAAATCCTTTGAATGAGATCCTGCAGAAGTTGCAGGAATTTATGCAAAGCGCTTAAAAAAAAAAAGTTGAAGCAGCCAAGTCCTTTCCCAGTCCATTGCAATGGTTTTTGGAAGCTCCTCTGCCCGTTTCTGCTTGATATGCCACCACTATGCTTCAAGGGGGAAAATGCTTCCCTCCATTGCTATGCATCCACACATGGGCAGGGACAGCTGGGGAATGGCTTCCAAGCAGTTGCGCAACCTGGGGGAAAAATGCGGTTGCCTCTTTAGCCAAAGGTGCTTTATGCACATCCCTGCACATTCGGCAGGCCTTATTTAATGGCCAGAGAGAATATGGCCGTCACAGTCCTTTGTTTGAATGGAATGCAAGTCAGAATGGCCATGGGGGTATGCATTACGCACAAAGATGGAAAGATTTGGCATTATCCACCATGGAGGAACGTTGGTGAAACTGACAGATCTTGCTGAGATGGTTAAACTGGCTTCTTTGATTAGAGAAAGGACAATATCTACATTTATTGGCGACTGGAAACCCCTTATGGACTCATTGAGTCAAAATGGAAAAAAAAATGAACTTGTGATTTATGGCTTTGATGATTAGACAGGATAGACTATAGAAAGAAGAGAGTCATGATGTATAATATAGAGGTTATATTATACAGAGGTTAACATATAATTGTACTTACCACTGCTGTCTTTATATTTATGTCTTTCTCTTTTTTTCTACTTCTTTTTTTCTTACTGTACTTTTAGCTTTTTCTGTTATTTCTTTTTTGTTTTCTCTGTTCTGTTTTAGTTCGTATTAGTTCTTATTATTGCTGTTAAACACACACACACACACTATATATATATATATGGTGGCCCCAACTCCATGGCCTTGAGGAGCTTCCTTCACACCTCTCTCCTTTCTTGTTCTCCTTTCAGTGGTTTGCTTATGCCTTCATGACAAAGTGCCTCATCACTCTCTCTACGGTGGCATTAGTGATCCTGATCCTGGCCTTTCACATCAAAGAGATCCAGGTAACTCTAAGGGATGGATGGGCTATACTGCTGGCATCTGTTTGGAGGTTTAGTGACTTCAGCCTATTTTAATTGAGTTTTGTCCAAGGGTTTTCCATTTCCCCTCTTAGTTTCATCTCCACTTGGAATCCAGCATGAGAGCTATTGACCTAGGGTGGGTTATAGGGGTTTCTGTGAAAGAGCACAAAAGAAAATAAGGGGCAGAGAACCATTGAGGTTCGTACAAGAAGGTGTTGCGACTCAACGGCTACCTTAGTTAGATGGTGTCATTCCTTTTACGGATCTGAATATCGTCTGTTGACTTTTATGAAACTTGATCGAAGAAACCTTCACTCTTGCAGCTGAGACTAAGGCAGTTGCTTCATGGTGTGCAAAAAGCAATTGTAGTTGACCAGGTTGGTTTCAAGGAGAACAACAGGAAAACCTAGTTGAGTAGCCTCCTCAAGAGTTTGCTTATATAACTTTACATCTGGATGCAAATCTCCCCCTTCCCGATTTTGTCTCTGGATCGCTTGTAGTGTGAACC
The DNA here is from genome assembly GCF_035149785.1 of Candoia aspera. NCBI lineage: Eukaryota > Metazoa > Chordata > Lepidosauria > Squamata > Candoiidae > Candoia > Candoia aspera. Next base: position 20,320,473 of record NC_086162.1, read on the forward strand.
TGTTTTGCTATGCACCAGCTGCTAGGGCATGGAAGAAGCAAAATTAGGAACAGTCCTTTTAAAGAAGGGTAGGCAGAGGGCACCACGGGGTGGGTAGGCCCTAAATCTGGGAGCCATTCCAGGCTGAGACCTGAAAAAAAAACACCTTGACCCGGGGAAGGGCAGGCTCACTCAGCCTGTGTCTGCCAGGAGCAACAGTCTTCATTTAAATTCTGTCATAACAAAAAGATTATTATGGGCAAACTTTGAAATGCTTTGCAGATGGCATACTTCTTATAAGAAATGAAATCTCAGTGGAAAATATTTATCTGAATGGCAGGGAGCTGGAAGTAATACGTCTTTAATACGCAGTGGGTGCAACCAGAATTGTTCAAGGAGAGGGACAACTAGAATGATTTGCCCCAACCCCCCAAAACAGGGTTTTATAAATGTATAAAGCTTTTCCCCACCTATAAGTAGCTAAAGAGCTCCATCAAGAACAACTGATTATAAGCTAAGGTTGTATTCATCCTTCAGCTGGGGACCCAGGAGCGGCACTTCAAAAACTGGACACGGCCACCTTTAATATAATTTCAGTGCAATTAAAAAATAAAGAAGTTAAAAATCCAATAAACAATAAATTCAACACAAGTCGGCCCTTGTGTTGAATCATTTCCCCTTTCTGTTCATGTTAAAAATTACATTTCTGTTGCAACGTCTGCATAGCTTTGGAGAACTCAGCCACAATTTTTTGGAGGGGGTGCTGTGTGTGGCCTAAGACATATAGATGGTGTGGCCTCTGTTTTGGGGACAGTGGCAGTTCTCCCAACATCTTGGGCACCTCAAAACCCTTTGGGAGTGATCAGCATCAGCCAACACTCTTTGTTAACAACTAATATTAAAGAACTGTAATATTAACACAGTTCCTGTCAGCCTGCCTTAGTTTTAGCAGTCAAAGTAAGAAGGAGGATCTGCACTGACCACAGGCAGGGTTCTTCTTAATAAATTAATTTATAACTACTGTGCATGGCCGGAGAATGCTGAACAGATCAGGCTGAAGTTGAGACTTGTTCTCTCAAGGCTGGCAGGCCAGCCCAGACTTTTAATCTTCCACCTCGGTAGAGCTCAGCGTGTCTTGGTTTGTGGTGGGCGAGCCAGCGACACTTGGAAAATATACCTCAGAAGAATTTTTCTTTCTTTCCTGTGGACTGTTTGATCTCTGCTGCTGATTGGAGCGAACCATTTCCTGGCTGAGTCACAGCGGGTTTCACCCAGTGACTGCCAAGCTGCGGAGGGTGGGAGTTACTTGGGACAGCTGAAGGATTAAATTGGTGATCCTGGTGCAGTTCCCTGGATGGGCATTTTCCAAAAGAGCATTTTAGACCCTTAGATAGGGGTATTTTGTTCGCTGGTAGGCTTACTAGGGCTTCTCTGCCACTTGAATTAACAAAGACTCGGAGCAGCTCCCCAAACTCTCTGCAATAAAAGGATTAAAAACTACGCATCAGAAACGTGCAACAAAAGCAAAAAAGTTTTGCAATAAACGCTGGGCTGTCAAAGGAATATCAAGCACCCGTTGACTGATGCAGCTGAAATGCGTCTAGTATAAATCTAAAATGAAGCATGCATCAGCAGCTAGACCAGGGTTTCTCCACCGGGTTCCGTGGTACCCTCGGGTTCCGCGAGAGGTCACGAGGGGTTCCCTGGGAGATCAAGTTTTATTTAAAAAATTATTTCAAATTCGGGCAACTTCACATGAAAGAGGTAAGTTTCATTCTTTATTCTTAGTTTAAGAACACTGTTCATGCATACATACAGGGCCTACCCATGAAACGAATATAATGTTGTAAAACTTCTGGCCTATCTTTGAGCCTGAATCTGCCGGGGTTCCCCGAGGCCTGGAAAATATTTCAGGTTCCTCCGGGGTAAAAAGATTGAGAAAGGCTGAGCTTATCTGTTGAGATGGCTGGATGGGCAACCTTGTGTCCCTTTGACAGCCTTACTCTCTTAGGAGTCATCAGGGGGGTGGGATTCAAACTAGTGGTGGGTGGGGACCAAGCCATCAGCAGCATACAAACTGATTTTAATCTAGAAATAAGCTTTTGCGCTCCCAGAAAGCAATATGTCAACAGCATAATCTGCATGGGCTTCGTAGAAACCACTTGGCATTCAGTTCCATTCCTTATGTTGCGGTACCATAATGCTCTTAACAATGGAGGGTTTTTACTGATCTGGAGGGGGAAATTCCTCAAGGGTTACCTGCCGGTTGTCTTGAATCACAGAAGCTTGATCGGAGATGCAGGGAGCTGTCAGAAGTTTGTGGACTACCGCAAGCCTCTCTGACACATACCTTGAAATAGGTTCATATCCATCCCCAGCCACAGAAGCTCCCTGGGGGATTTGGGGCCAGTCCCTTCCTCTCATCCCAAGAGCCACTGTGGGGTGGTGGTGAAGGTGCTGGACTAGGAGTGGGGAGACCCCCCACAGCCATAGAACCTCCCTGGGTGACTCAGGGCCAGTCTTACTCTCTCAGCCATAGACTGGGAGGCAAACAAATATATCTATCCACTAACCTGCATTGGACCAGCCTAGTAATGGTAGATAGGACTTAATCCCACAGGGGATTGATTCCGGCTGGTAATAATAACGCTAATAATATCGTCTGTCAGTGTGTAGGTGGGCGGAAACAGCTGGTGGACCGGATGGCAAAATTTGGGAAACCGAGCATTTTGAATAAGTAGGTTTCCATTTGGTTGGGGTACTCAAAGTTAGAGAAATATGCCTTCCAACACCAGCAAGATCCATTTTTTATGCTCCATTTCTAGTGGTGAGCCCTGGAGAAAAGCTGTTAGGAAGGGCTCGGAGAGATGAACAGATAAACTGACTGGGTTTAAAGGTGCTTTTTGTATTCTGCTCTGCTGTTGGTGCAATCTTGGGGGAGGCGAATGTCTGTGCCAGTGTGCTGTACGGCTGGTTGCACAGCATGGTGAGTCCTGTGACTATCTGGAACAAGCCCATTCCTGATGGTTCTCAGGCCATTTAACGGCCGTCCCTCCATGAAGAAGTGAGCCTCTTGCTTCTCATGTTCCCAGCTGAGCGGGAGGCACAACCTTGTGGAGAGAACCCCTGGCTTTGCCTCCAGCTCATTCACGCTCTCATGTTCCCTTTGCCTCTTAGCTCTTCATGCTGGATAATGCCCTCACCGACTGGCGGATTGCAGTCAGCAGCCCGAAACTGGCTCTCATTGCTCTGGAGCTTTTGGTCTGCTCCCTCCACCCTTTCCCAGTGGGAGATTTCTTTTGCCTGGATCCCAAGCCAGGACAGACCTTCATCTTCCTCTCTGACGTTGACATGTTACTCTCGCTGGTCATGTTCCTCCGCCTCTACCTGCTACCCCGAGCTGTGCTACTGTGGAGTAGTGTGCTGGGAGATGCCTCCTACCGCAGCATCGGGTCCCTCAACAAGATCCACTTCCAGTACCCGTTTGTGTTACGGGTGATGGTCAACAGCCAGCCAGGCCGAGTGCTGCTCATCTTCACAATGGGACTCTGGCTCATTGCCTTCTGGATACTGTCTGTTTGTGAACGGTGAGGATCCTGTTGTATGTTCGTAAATAGACCCTCAGTACTGTTTTTTTGTTTTTTTTTAATAGCCCACCCTTCCCCAGAGTTGGTAGAGGAGCCCTTCCTGGCTTAATAGAGTTCCTGTCCTTCTTTGGGAGTCCCCTTCTGTCCACCCTTCAAAGTTGACCTGGTATAAAAACAGACACCGCATTTTAACCCCCTCCCACCTCCCACTCCCCCTAGGTAGACCAGACCGAGAATCAACTCCACAGGAAGGCTAAGATGAGTTTTATTGAGAGAGGCTACCGTAACAAAATTTTGCAAGTCTGATTGTGCTGTGCCTCCTCCCCTTTTTATTTTATTTATCCATTCAATCATGTCCGATTCTGGGAGACTGCCTGGACAAGTGCCTGCAGTTTTCTTGGCAGGTTTTTCAGAAGTGGTTTGCCATTGCCTCCTTCCTAGGGCTGAGGAAGAGTGACTGGCCCAAGGTCACCCAGCTGGCTTTGTGCCTAAGGTGGGACTAGAACTCATGGTCTCCTGGTTTCTAGCCTGGTGCCTTAACCACTACACCAAACTGGCTCTCCCCCTTTTTATACTCATGTGAATTAGGGAGGTATCTATCCCAGCCACTTCCGCATGCTTTCTGCTTGTTTGGAATTAAGCTATGTTGCTCTCCTCATCACTTGGGTAGTGGATCTGGCCTGTCTCTGCCAAGGTCATCTTCCTTATTCTCTGTATCGCATGACCTACTTTCAGCTATCTCAAAAGTCCGACAGACTCTCCCTTCTTATGCTGAAGAGAATCAAAGCAGGACAATCTTAATTCTTTTCCTCACCCCCTCCTGTCTATCGAGGCTAAGCTGATGTTTACAAGGGCCATCTCCATATTCCTCTACACCTCCTTTCCTAGACACCAGCCTTGGCTGCATTCAGTTCCTTGTGGCACTTAAATGCAAGCACCACCAGGTTAATCTCTGGATGGATTGCAGTCATAGAAGGAAATCTAAACTAACATCTCCCATAACAAGAAGCAACAAAACTTCCAAGTTTTTATCTTGGGAGGCTGCATATTTAAGGAACAAGTCCAGACAGGAAAGAAAGACCATAGCTCCCGTTTCCTCTATATTAATAGTTGTTCAAGAATTTTAGAAACATGCTCTGCCCTTCTGAACAAACTACACTTGAGGAACTAGTGCATCAATCAAGAGTTCCATCCTCTATTGTATTTGTTCACCAATCCCCAGAGGATCCAAAAGAATGACTATTTAGATGCGATCTTCAGTGCTTTTTTCTTGTAGCATCATGCTCCAATACCCAGTGAGCTGTGTGACTGAATGGGGACTTGAATCTGGGTATCCCCACTGGAAGACCTTAATTTCTGCATCTCCCTGGCTCCGCAAAAGCTAGTGGACTTGTGTGTTCGATTTTGAAATGCCCAAGCCTCCTGGTTGTAAGATTGTCCTTGAGAGCCACTTTACACATTTTGCAGAATTAGATTGGCTCCACCTTCCCCCAATCTGCTCCGTGGGATCTGTAGGTCACGCCTTGGGATCTTCTGCACGCAAAGCATGTGCGCCCAACTGCTGAGCTGTGTCCTCTCCCCAAAAGGAATCCTACCCCCTTCTAAGTTGAAAGAGTCCTTGTCCTTATTTTCAGAAAAGCTGTTCCTTGTTTTTGTAGGACAGTTCCGTCTGCTGTCTGTCAGCCAGCCAACAGTCAGTTCACCTGATGAGGCTAGCAACTGAGTTAGCCACTCTGCTGGTGGGGAAATAAACATTTTGTCACTTTTGGTGACACGGATTAAAAAAAAAGTCCCTCGGATTTCAAAACAGTTGAAAGGTGGATCAACGCTAAAATCAACAGCCTGTTCTAATTTCCTAGCTGGTCTGCTTATTGTAGAGCCTGATGGGAAAGGAATTCTTGCCAAACTGGCTTGGCTTAAAGTTCCTAGTGGATTCCCACCTTATTTCTGAAGGACTGTCTACTTTCCCATGAACAAGAGAATGTCTAAATTCTGGGACCTTCATGAACGTTCCCTTGATGTCTATTGAGTGTGTTTATAGGTTATTTGCAAAGGTCCACACATCCTAAAAAGGGGGCTGTTTGCTAAAAGATCCTCATAACCCCTAGAACTCTTGAGGCTATCTTCACATGAAGATCTCAACATGTGAAGAGCAGTTAGCAGCCCTAGGAAGGAGGCAGTGCCAACCACCTCTAAAATCTTGCCAAAGAACATGCAGGGACTTGTCCAGTCAGTCACCAGGAGTCAACACTGACTTGAAGGCACCCCACAACACACACACACCTTCTCTAAGACACACTGTGACATCAGTGAAGTATATGATAATGACCATACGTCCTTCATGATAACAGACAGTCCTGTATTTCAGAAAGCTGTCCTTTAGATTTATTTATTCATTTATTTTCTTGGTTTTGCTCTTGAATTTTCCTTTGTAAAGCAAGTTATACGCTCTTTCAGATTTGCCCCTTTTTTAGGTTTGTCCTTTTTCCCCAAGAAAATATGGTCATTCTGCAACCAGTTATAAGTACATAGCTGGTTGCAGAATGCTTCTATGTGTACGCAGAGGCTTCACCGTCCATGATGCCAGGAGCCTGTGTGTGCACGAGATAAATTTATGGAACGCCAAGTTGCTGCTTTCAGTATGTGACCTCGACTAAGAAAACTTGTCAGTTGCCAACAGGAACAGTGACAAAGGGTAGCCCACCACCTGCTGAGAGAACCCAGAAACCCCCACCCTGCAATTCAAACATCAATATTGCCTACTGTTAGGCTTATTATTATTATTAGGTGTTTGGTCACCAGAGAAAGACTGTTTTATTTTCTTTAAAAATGTTGATCCAATTTTAAAAAACAAAAAACCTCAGCTGCTGTGGTTTTACGAGCCTGCATTTACCAATATACTTGGATTTATGCCTTTTCATGTTTTGTTTTATGATTTTCATACTGTCCTAAGCTGCTCCAGGAATGGCAAAATGGTTAGCTGGGATATAATACCTCTTTTTCTTAGATTTTTTTTATCCCACCTTTATTATTTTTATAAATATCTCAAGGCAGGGAACACACCTAATACTCCTTCCTCCTCCTATTTTCCCCAGAACAACAACCCTGCGAGGTGAGTTGGGCTGAGAGAGAGTGACTGGCCCAAGGTCACCCAGCTGGCTTTCATGCCTAAGGCGGGACTAGAACTCTCATACCATGCCTGATTGGCTCTTGGGCTGAGAGAGAGGGACTGGCCCAAGGTCACCCAGCCGGCTTCCATGCCTAAGGCGGGACTAGAACTCTCATACCATGCCTGATTGGCTCTTGGGCTGAGAGAGAGGGACTGGCCCAAGGTCACCCAGCCGGCTTTCATGCCTAAGGCAGGACTAGAACTCTCATACCACGCCTGATTGGCTCTTGGGCTGAGAGAGAGGGACTGGCCCAAGGTCACCCAGCCGGCTTCCATGCCTAAGGCGGGACTAGAACTCTCATACCATGCCTGATTGGCTCTTGGGCTGAGAGAGAGGGACTGGCCCAAGGTCACCCAGCCGGCTTCCATGCCTAAGGCGGGACTAGAACTCTCATACCATGCCTGATTGGCTCTTGGGCTGAGAGAGAGGGACTGGCCCAAGGTCACCCAGCCGGCTTCCATGCCTAAGGCGCAACTAGAACTCTCAGTCTCCTGGTTTCTAGCCTGGTGCCTTAACCGCACACCAAACTGGCTCTGTAATTTAGTAATGAATTCAGTAATGAATCAAATTTTAGCTTTTAAGGCTATTGTAAATAGCAGCAGTGATTGTCTAATATTGCAAACTTAATACCTTCCTAGATAAACCTCAGCACGGATGTATTTTCATATTGATTCTCTCTTATTTGCACCCGCCAGGCAGTATATGGAAGAGGACAAATACCTGGGTGGGACGTTCTGGTTGATTCCCATTACTTTTCTCACCATTGGCTATGGTGATGTGGTGCCCGAAACAGTGTGCGGGAAAGTCGTGTGTTTGTTCACTGGTGTTATGGTAAGGAACACAGCAACGTCTTATGTTGAGAGACATGGTGCAAAGTTGAAATTACATGCTAGCGCATATTTAAAATCACCCCCTGCCCCCAAATCCCCAATTTAACCAAAGTTAATATTGTACCTGAATTGTTGCCTTAAGCTTTGACACTCTTAAACTCAGATGCAATTACACAACTTGTTTGTTGCTCTCACTGTTTCTGTTTAGGAGTTCTGTGAAAGGAGAAGTGCTAAATACCAGCTTTACACCATCTTTCAGTTACCTGTAGATTAGATAATAGGTTATATTAACTATCAGCATAATACTGGAATTATTCCCTGGCATTGGGTACCAGTGATTAGGTTTAAATCCGGTTTTATTCAGACTCAGACCAAAGTTAGTGGTGACTAACTTCTCTTCTTGATTTCAGATTGGTCTAAGTATGCTAATTCTGGATCCACCACGGTGAAATTAGTATCACTGGGTACCAAATATACAGTGTTTGGAGAGTCAACATTGGGCATTTTGGAGAGGAACTGTATTTCTGCTCAGCCTAATGCTATATTTAATCTTCCAATTCCAAATTTTTTGTAGATGCTTTTCAGTCTAGCCAGCTGGAACAATAGCCACACCAGTCCTTCCAAACTCAGATTAAACTGTCTTAAACTAAGTCAAACCATCGGTCCCTCTAGCTTTGTGCTGACAGCCATTTCTCCATCCTTTCAGGGTACATATATTTAAATGCATTAAAAAGAAATATCTTACCCTCTACTTTGTATTTCTTCTCAGGGAGTAGGTTGCACAGCTCTCCTTGTGGCCGTTGCTGCCGATAAACTGGAATTCACCAGAGCAGAGAAACACGTTCATAATTTCATGATGGATATCCAGTGTGCCAAAGAGGTAGGAAAACCCTTTGCTTGTTGGAATTCCAGATGGATGTCAGCCTTACCAGGTAGACCAGACAGGAAACACGACCAGATGAGCTAATTCTACTGTCTGGTGTTTCATTTTTGAAAAGGCCAAGGGAGGAATAGGGCTGTTAAGTTTCCTACTCTGCATTTATGAGGGATACACGTTTTTTTCTGGCTAAAGAGCTCTCTGTGACTTTGGAGTGATGGACCAGAGGCCACAATCTAAACCAGGGTTCTTAAACTGGGGGCAGTTACCCCCAACGGACAATTTCAGCATATCCTGGGAATAAAGTAGCAATTTGTAATGACTTGTTTATGCATTGAGGGTCCAGTTTTGGGACTGCTGCTGCTGAAACGCTTGTGTGAAAAAAGAGGCTGGGTTTTTTTTTTTTTCTCCCTAGGCGTGGTGGTATTATTCAAGGCCATAAAAAGGGTTAATTGGGTCAAAGAGTTTAAGGACCGCTGATGTAAACGTTGGGTAGGCTGTGGCAACATTACATTTGATTTAAATTAAACCAGTTAACTTAGGCAGGATTCTTTCCCATATATTTTCTACTTTCCTCCTTCTGTTAGATGAAATGCTGCAGTTCAATGCCATTTTGGGAGGGGCGGTGGAAACTGCAAGACTGTAGGGCTGTGTAGCCCCCCCCCCCCCCAATGCAGACAACTTTAAGAGATTGATTCAGTATAGGGCATTTCTTATACTCCGATTCCTTTTTTTTTAATGAATAAAAACAATAGAAATTTTAAGTTGAAAGTAAGAAGAATAAAGAAAAATAGTAAGTAAGTGAAGAAGAAAGAAAAAGAGAAGTAGAAAAGAAAGAAAAAGAAAAAAAGGAAGTTATAAAAATGTGGCTTCTGATCTTTTTAACAGCAGTTATAAATGAGTTTATATTTCACCCTCTCTCTCTAAAGTTACATCATAATTTCTTTCTTTCCATAGTCTACCGTTTCTAATCGTCAAATCCGTAAATCACAGGTTCTTTTTTTTTTCCCAGCAAAATGTCTATAAGGCGTTTCCAGTCACTAGCAAATGTAGTTGATCTTTCTCTAGGCAAGCAAGTTAATTTTGCCATCTCTGCTAGTTTTGTCTTCTTCACCAACCATTCCTCCATTGTAGGGATCTTATATTCTGATTTCCATGCAAGACTGCAGACAGTCTTATTTTAACAATCCTAGTTTTTTGTTATTTTTTAATCTCTCATAAGCTACTTTATTTTTGAAATGACTATAATTCTTCTTGATTGTATCATATGCTGGTCTATGACCAGATTAGACTTGACATGACATGACTAGCAGGTCTCTTCAGCTTGAGTGGTCATAGGCACCTTAGAGATCATCTAGTCCAACACTCTCTCCGTCGCAAGAAGCCACAGCTACAGTGTCCCTGACAGATGACATCCACCTCTATTTAAACCCCTTCAGTGAAGGAGAGGCCATAAACTCCCAAAGCAGACTATTCTATTGTTGAACAGTATTACCATTAGGACATTTTTCCTGATGTCCAGCCAAGATATATCTCTTTGTAATTTAAACCCTTTGTTTCTTGACCTGTCTTCTGGAACAACTCTGAACAATTCTACCCTATCTTTATATGGCAGAAAAGTTCATGCAACATGTTTAACTCGGAAACTGGAATTAATCCCTTCTCTGGATTTGCACAATAGAGCCATGATCTAATATGTTGGGAAGGCAGACATTTAGGGAAGTTGAATTTGTTGTTTTGTTACTCACTCCCAAGGATGGTAGTTACCAAATCTGAAATTTGGGATGGGTTGGGTATCCATATTTCTCCAGATTATTCCACTTCTTCACCAAAATTATCTACTTACGGCCGTGTGCGTGGCCTACCTTGATGAACTCAACTCAGTGTTCATAACTCAGCTGTGCAGATGGTTTTCCCCAGAGTCTTAACCACACTTAACCTGGTAACAAAATTAACCCATTTTTCTGGATTTGGACTATAGACTGAATGATAAACTACTCAAATGGATTCACAGAACATACTAAGCCACAAATATACTAACCGGGTTTACTGAACCACGAAGCTTAAGAAGTTTTAGTATGTTGTACAAACCCAGGTGCTACATTTGCAACTGAGCTTGCTGAGCATGGTGTGTGAACACTGAACACAAGAGGTTCTTTACCCTTGTTAATTAAAAATCTTTGGTTACAAACCCACCATATTTTCTTGCTGACAAACCGACACAAGCTCCTTGGGGGAAGACTTGTCCTTCCATGGATACATTTTTGAAGGTTCTGCTCCAGTTCGTTTGCTGTGTGGGACGCCCATCAGTTAAAATCTTAATATGGGATCTGGAAGAACACCCATAGTGGCATCTTCAGCATGGAATGAACTTCTGGGCCTTGAGCCTTCTCTTTTGCCATTGTCCTTGTTCTTGCCAAGATCATAATCTGCAGATGAGTGGTGAAGAACCCCTCTGATATGGGTGGGCAGCTCATGGCCCTTGGCCTCATTTCAGAAGTTGTTTGCAAGTGATTAAGTTGGGTCACTAGAACAATCAGCTATGAATCCAGAAACCACGTAGAGGGGAGGAACAGCCTGGCAAAAAGAGATGTGCGTGTGAGAAGGCGAAGGGGAAAAGATGTCGTCGTTCTTTTCACATCCCACCACTGGATGTGATCTCTGGCAGATTACCCCTAGGGGAATACATTTTTTGATGGTAAAATGGTTCCCTGCCCTTGCTCAACAATAAATAACATTGCTTTTCCTGGGCACCCTGCCTTGTAGCACAGGGTGTGTTCAAACATGTGTGCAAGTTGTGATAAATTGTGTTTTTTTCCTCCCAACTTCTCTGCCTTCCTTTTGCCATCACCATTCATTTGACGATGTTCTGATCAGCACATCAAAGGCTGATCTGTTTTGTCACTTTCTTCATCCGTGTTGCAATTATTAAACCACATTCCTCCACACCCTGGAAGGAAAAAAAAAGATTTAAAAAAGAAGAAGAAGAAGTATTGGCAAGCTCCCTGCTCAGCTTTGGGGAGGGTGAGTGACATTATTGGTACCAGGCTAATCACTGCTACATGTAGTCGATTAGGAAACATAGCCATTTTCTCCCAAATGCAGATCAGGAGAGAAGATAGGGACCATCTTTTGGCCGTGGCCTGTGAACATCTGAACACACGGACTCTTCTTTTGCATTTCTGAGGATGCCTAGGACTAGTAGCTCTGGAGCCACTGGTGGCGTCGTCAAAGACAAAGTCTTACCATGAAGTCGTGATGGGTTTCATGCCATTATCCCACTGCCCTTGCTTCCTCCTCTTCTTCCTCTTCTGTCATCCTGATTTCACTTCACGTGCAGAACTTCACCTCAACAGATCAGCCACAAACAGCTGCTGTTTCCAAAGGCTGTGGGGCAGAAGCAAGCTATCTATGGCACTCCAGATGTTCAGCTATAACTCCCAGCATCTTTTATCATTGGCTGTGCTAGTTGGGAGTGTTGGGAGTCAGAGTCCAGCAACATCTTGAGGGCCACAGATTGCCAACCCCTGATGTCCTGATTAGCTAACTCACCCTAATGGAGGGTAACGCAGCTTATGTCTTGCAAACTTAGCCGATTCCAGCTGCAGGTATTGGTGGCTTGCAAAACTGGCTTCCTGGCACATCCGACAGGCTACAGTCTGTGGCGTTCAGTTTGGCGTTTCTCAGGATTTGGGAGACAGAGGTTAAATAGTCCCAAAGATCATCTCCTCTTGACCAAACTTGTGTGTGCTTCCAGATGAAATGCTCAGCTGCCAATGTACTACAAGAAGCCTGGCTATTGTACAAGCACACCAAGAGGAAGGATGGACTAAGAACACGCAAACACCACCGGCGGCTGCTGGCAGCCATTCACATGTAAGTGAGGAACCCCAACAAGGATGAGGATTCGATTTTTCTTTCCTACCTTGGGATGCTGTAGAATCTATTGGTTAGCACACAGTTTTTTCACCTGGGCATTCCCCAATGTGTGGACTCAGCTCTTGAATTTTCTGCAGGCTGCTTTGTTCTGGGAATTCAAATCCACTAGATACTCCATTTTTGTGCCCCTGGGATTGTACCACTAAATTTTGGCAACATATTGACCACTTTCAGTGGCATGGCATTTGTTTGTTTGTTTGGGGATGGGTTGGGGGGCTGTTGTTGCTTTTTGGTCTTTTGTGATGCATGCAACTTTGGAATAGCTGTGTAGAAATGCATCAACAAAACCCACCTTTGCATCCTACCAGAGAAGAGTGGGGCAAAAAATGCAGCCCATTATCACTCTCATGCTCCCCCTACCCTGGCAAAAAAGTAAATTGTTCACCCCAGTTTAAACTGTTTTAAAAGTGTGGTCTTGTCTCCACAGCGCTGGGCTTCTTTGCTAGATAAAGGGTGGCTGATGCAGCTAGCAATTGGGGTTCTGGAAAAGGGGCAGGCCCTTTCAGATGCTTTAATGCTTATTCTCCCACACAGTTGCAGGCAAGGAGCTAACTCTTTCCTTGGTGCAGGTTTCGGCATGTGAGGATGAAACACCGGAAGATCCGAGATAACACCATGGTGGACATTTCCAAGGTGGGTTTTCTAGGCAGCCCAAGCGAGCGAGGAAGCCTTTGCCCCGAGGTTAAAGGGAGCCTGCCCTTCTACATGCGGTAACTACAACTTCCAGCCACCCCAGCCAGAACAATCAAGGATGGAGGATCTGGGGAATCGGCAACCTCCAGAAAACTGCAACTTCCCCATCACCATCTTCAGCTGAAATGGGATAGTTTCTTCCGCTGTAGGTTGTATTTGATGGCTGACCTTGTTTGGGGTCCAAAGCTAAGCAGGATGGGGGACCACCACAGCTGTAGGTTAGCAAGAAAAGCTAAAAGCCCATCCTAGAAAGGGAGCAACAAGCCATTGCAAAGAAAGCTGGATGGATGTGTCCATAAAGTCCCCAGGAGTTGAGCTCAGCTTAGAGGAGACATGTACTTCTTATTTCCTGGCTTCAAGGAGAAAGAGACATCCAGAGCCAGGCCAGAGCCAGGCCCAGCAGCGTGACTCGTGTCTTCTCCTACTTTCCTCCCTCCAGATGAAAATGATCATGTGTGACCTCAGCTCCAGCCTTGGCAGCTCTCACCGGGAGTTGGAAAAACGGATCGAGTCCCTTGACAGGAAGCTGGACGAGGTGACCAGGTTGCTCTCCGCCCTTGTAGAGTCCAAGCAGCAGGAGGAGCAGCAGGTGCATTGATGCTCAAGAGCTGCCAGGTAGGGCAGGGCCCCTGGGGACTAGAGCTGGTGGTCTCTTTGCACCGCCTTTTCTGTTTGCAGAATGTGAATGTGCGGAAGGCAGAGATAAAAGCAGAGAAGGTTCAATGTGGGTTCAAGGAAAGACCAAGACCAAGAGTGAAACCTTTCACCATGCTATACAGACAGTCCTTGACTTACAACAATTGGGACTGGAACTTCCGTCATTAAGCGAGGCGGTTGAGTAACGCCCGATTTTATGACCTTTTTTGCCATGGCCGTTAAGTGAATCAGTGTCTGTTAAGCGAATCACATGATCATTAAGTGAATCGGGCTTCCCCCATTGACTTTGCTTGTCAGAAGCCGGCTGGGAAGGTCACAAATGGTGATCACCTGACCCCAAGACACCACAACGGCTGTAAATACATGCCGATTGCCAAGCCCCTGAATTTTGATCACATGTCCCCAGGGACACTATGATGGTCGTAAGTGCGTGGACTGGTCACAAGTAACTTTTTCCAGCACCATAACTTCAAAGGGTCACTAAACAAATGGTCGTAAGTTGAGGACTACCTGTATCTTAGAAGGGATTGCAATTCTGGCTGACCTAGAATAGCCCTCTCTCTGTTCTGCCCTCAGAAATCCAAAATTAACGGAGGGGGATGATTCAGGTAATCTACACGCTCAGGCCACGTCTGTCCTGAGCAATTTTTAGGCCAGCAAAGCAGTCTCTGTTCACCATTCCTGAAAATGGACAAGATTTTATGCTATTCCGAGTCCAGAAACACCCACACAAAAGGAGAGCAAGCTGTGCAATACGCTTATTCTTGTTGCCTCAAGCCTCCTAAAAAATGTCACGTGCTGTTCCCAGCCCCTAGGAAGCTGCAAGACTAAGTGAAGTCTTCTTGTTTAATTAGGCTTTGGGGAGGGGACAGGGACACACAATTGTTTGCAAATCTTGGAAATCTTTTTTCCTTTAAGCATGCACACAGCATGTAGGCAAACTTTTTATAATACCAGCCGTACCCCATCCTCCCTATGCTGGTCTATTACTGTAATAAAGATTTTATTTGATTTTTTAAAATAATACCTAGGTTCAGTTTGGTAGGACCACTGGCCGGGGTATATAAAATTGGTACACAGGGTGACATTTATTGGAGCTGTTGTCCCCCAGCCCAGAACTAGCATGTCACCCATGGTTTGACTTTTCATTTCAGGTGGCGAGATGATTCGGATCTCATTTGCCCACCAAGGCTCAAGATGTGGACTTTTAGAACACCAATGGGCTTTTCTACGGATTCCACAGGCTAAAGCAGTACATGGGGGGGAAATGTCACTACGTCTCCACCTTGTGGCGAAGATGAACCACTACAAGCCTTATAACTTGTCCTCCTTTAACATCGGCCGGTCAGAAAAGGGCTAAAAGCAGTGGTCTGCAAAACAATTGTGCCTCTGAATGTATCTGCAAAGACGTAGGCATTGGCAGGGGGGGGGTCTTCTGGATGGAGGCCACGTCCTAGTATCTTCTCTTTGCTGAAGAAGAGTTTGAACTGCAGAGGGGGTGAAAACTAGTTAAAAAGGTAAAGGTTTCCCTTGACGTAAAGTCCAGTCGTGTCCGACTCTAGGGGGCGGTGCTCATCTCCGTTTCTAAGCCTTAGAGCCGGCGTTGTCCATAGGACACTTCCGGGTCATGTGGCCAGCATGAAAAAAAAAAAAAAACTAGTTACGGGATAGGAAATGGCCAGAAACGTGCTCGAACGGAAGAAAAAGCTCACAGCTGTGGAATGCAAAGGTTTTGCCTTCGTTCTTTGGCAAAAACCTTTCCAGACACGGCAAGAATCAGATCTGCAGGAAGCAGTTGGTAACCTGCTGCACAGAACTTCTCAGATTGTGGAAGACGACGCCACCCTCTTCAGTTTAGGCTTGACTGGACGCCGTGGACTTGGTCTTTCAGCTTGAGGGACAGCTGCCTACAGGCGATGACACCTGTGTGTGGCAGGGAGAGGGTTTAACTTTTATTTTTGGTATATCTGTGTGAAATTCTTGATGCTACTTAGAATCATACAACTGATAGGAGGGCTTTGAGTCCAATTGCACATTCAGTGCAAGAATCTCAATTAAAGCATCTCCAACAGGGGTACCCAGCCTCAGTTGGAACACCAAAACTTGGTAAGTGGTTCTGTTAAACATTAAATTATTAATGCAATTACAGGCAAGTGACCCAAAGATGCTAATATATGAGTTTCTTCTTGACACTGGCTACTTGGGTTGGTATAGTGTATCTTAAGCAGAACAGAAATGTCAGCAAGGAGAAGCACACAGCAATGATGTGAACACGGCAAGAGCCATCTTCAGCGACATGTTAGGGCAGATGCTCTGTGAACAAACAATTCCTTAAGCTTCCATGCTGAACTTCGCTTAAAATCTCAGGCTGAGAAAAAGCTTCTTTGGCACGTTGAGTGCATTTCTACAACACGCCAGGCTTGGTTAGTTTTAACCTTGGTTGGCACTTCTGTGAATCACAGTGTTGTGCAAACTTGGCCTGTTTGATTAGGTCATCATTAGGGGTATTGTTTGAACTAGAAAATGGGCTCATTCAGTAACCAGGATAAAGTGTGGCGTGAACATAAGCCAGCATAAGGCCATTTTGAACACATTCCAAAAGTTTTCAAACAGTAGGTTAAAATGCCTGAACAAAGGGTTCAGCTGAGACCCACAATGGCATGAGATTCCCCCGCTGAAGACAGGCAGCTGCCACCAAGCATCCTCATCTTGCTCCAAGCAGGAACATCTCACTCCTGGATTTTGTATCCTGGCCCAAGAGCCAGGCTTCCTCCAGAAAGCGTGGAAGGAAGAGCGTTGCAGCTAGAGGGGCGCTCTGAGAGGCTGCATTTTCTTGTGCTGCGTAACTTACCATTGTAAAATGGCTATCCATGCGTTAAATAAGCACACTTTCATATCAGGAAGGGAAAAAACCCCCCTCTAAATCCCACTTTCCCATAGTTGCTGCTGTTCTCTAGCCCAGGGTTTCTCAACCAGGGTTCCATGGCACCCTCAGGTTCCGTGAGAGGTCCCCAGGGGCTCCCTGGGAGATCACAATTTATTTAAAAAATTATTTCACATTCGGGCAACTTCACATGAAAGAGGAAAGTTTCATTCTGTTTTTAGTTTAAGAACACTCTTCACGCATATCTACAGGCCTATCCATGAAACAAATATATTTGAACCTGAATGTCCAGGGGTTCCCCGAGGGTTGAAAAACATTTCAAAGGTTCCTCCAGGGTCAAAAGGCTGAGAAAGGCTGCCCTAGCCTCTTCTCAAAAGAAAATGTGTGTGTAACGGATGCAATCTGCCCTGTTTTACACAAGTGAGCTCCGTGTCCTGTCTTCCTTGCAGAGTCACTGAGAGGATCAGGTTTCAAGTATCTTGTACAATCAACCACAGGGAAAAGAATCCCAAGCCGGTAAAATAAATGCCCATGTCGTTATTGTGTCGACAACTTACAGGAGAAATCCAAGATGCATCAAAACTCCTGGAATGTAATGCAGTTAATTAGAGAGGCAGGAAAAAAGGCCTCAATTTTTTCCATGGAAATATCTGCTCAGCCACCCTTCTCCAACGTAGTGTTCTCCAGATGTGTTGGGTGCAGTATGCCAGCTGGAATTTACAGCCTGTGCCCATCTAGAGATCACTAGGTCAGATGAAACTTCTATTGATCCATCAGTGCATCGCCTGCGATGGCATTTTGGGAAAGCGGCAACTCACAGCCAAAAAGGTACCACCAACTGGACAGCTCATTTGTAGGAGAGGGATGGCCAGATGAGGAATCTACAAAATTGTTGTCCTCTTTTAGTTGGCGCGAGAGACCTGTGGCCCTTGGCCTAATTTCATCTTGGGAGGGGCAGAGTCCAGAGGAAAGAGGTAGAAGAGAAACACTGAAAAGAGGCATTGTGTAAGGGATTGGCTTAGCTGCTGGGGAAGGGAGGGAGGGAGGGCTGCAAGCCGTGCAGATCAGACACCTTACACCTTCTCCCCCACCCACCTGCTGAATGAAGAATGTGAGGGAAAAGGAGGGTGTTGAAGGGTTTGTGGAAGGAAAAAGAAGAGTGACCACACCCTTCTTTTTCCTTACATTGTCTCTCAAAGAAGGAAGGCTGTCTCTGCCTGTTGCCAAGACAGTTCCTGTTCTTTATCACAAGAAAACACGTCCTCCCAAAACGGTTTGCAATTGTCTGTTTTTATAAGCACGCATTAAAAAATAAATACAGGCAGTCCTCGCTTAATGACTGCCCTGTTTAGCAACCAAAGTTACAACTTCGCTGAAAAAGTAACTTTATGACCAGCCCTCACAGTTAAAACCATTGCAGCATCCCCACAGTCACGTGATCGAGATTTGGGCACTTTGCAACCAGCAGGTGTTCACGACCGTCGCAGTGTCCTACGGTCACGTGATCACCATTTGTGCACTTCACAGCTGGCTTCCAACAAGCAGTCAATGAAGAAGCCGGCAGTAAAATTGCAAGTCACGATCATGTGATGTCTCCCTTAACGACTGCAGGTGACTCGCTTAATGAATATGGCGGAAGTGAGGTCATAAGTCCATCACAGTCATGTGATGTCTGGCTTAGTGACAGAGCTGCTGGTCCCAATTGTGGTTGTTAAGTGAGGACTACCTGTATGCAACTATTTTCCATCGATTCCTCTAATATGGCATTTTTCAACCTTGACAACTTTTAAGATGTGTAGACTTCAACTCCCAGAATTCCCTAGCCAGCTGGGGAATTCTGGGAGTTGAAGCCCACACATCTTAAAGTTGCCAAGGTTGAGAAACACCAGGCTAGAAAATATTGCAGCCCGAGGAAGAGTGCAACCTCCTCCAGCCAATGCAACATATTCCCCGATGAACGGTTGGCTTTGGGGTCCTCCCACCTCCCTGCCAATCCCACTCTGCTCCCCCACAGGTAGGCAACAAGTTAGGGGCTCAGGATCTCGGTTGTTTAATTAACATCCTCATAATTACATCGGGAGAAACAAAACAAACATCAGACAGTGACCATCAGCGAACGGGCTGACCAATCTTCCCTTGAAAGAGAGGCCCCTCCCACCCCTCCTTGAGCCAGCCCCACCGGCCCACCCAGCTCAGGTGGAGGACAGGAAACCTGCGAGCGTGTACACCCGCAACCCCGGCCGCTGGCTTCTGACGTGATGCCAGAGGTAACGGGACAAGCGTCGGAAGCTGGCGCCACAAGGGCAGCTGAAGCGGGCCAGGCCGGGATGGCAGGAGTTGTGTCTCTCCAAGCCCAGGTGCCCTCTGAGTGACTTCCCACAGGCTGCGCAAATGAAGAGGGCTTGCTCCAGGTGCTGGAGCTGGTGGCGCAGGAGGTGAAGCAGGCCGCGGAAGGGGGACCCGCATTCGCACAGGAAGCTCCGTCCCCGGCGTTTCTGCCCCCTTTGGTGTGAGCGGAGCTGGGAGAGCCGGCTGTAGCGCACCCCACAGTCGGGGCACTTAAAGCGCCAGATGCTGCTGCTTCGGCGGGGCGGCTTTTGGGTGTGCCGAGAGGTCCGTCGCCTGGGGGGGGCGTGACGCTCGCCTGCTGCCAAGCCGCAATGGCCAGGCCCGCCCTCCATTTCCACCACGACGAAGCTGTCTTCTGCCACCTCCCTGGGACTGGCGCTCTCTTGCCCCGCCTGCCAGTTTGCGTCCCATGGCTCGGAGGCTACCGGAATGCCGCCCCCGGTATCGTACTCCAGGTCTAAGACCTCGGGATGGTCCCCTGTAGTGCAAGGCAGCAGCCGCACCACCACAGGACTTTTGGGGCCGGTGGTCGCCGCAAGAGGGGGCTGCTTGCTCGGCTGGTACAAATTGGGCAAATAACCTGGGAAGTGGAAGCTCGCCGCCTGCGACTCCCAAGCCTTTTCTCCTTCATCTGTGGCCTCGCTGTGGTCCAGAGGCAAGGAATTCCCATAAGGGAAGGTTACATACTGAGGCTCCGGAACCAAATGGAAGGCAGTTGGGTCCAGAGAAGAAATCTGAGGGTCCGGATCCAAGTAGAGTGTGGGTGAGTCCTCGGACGTCTTAATGATCACTTGCTGGAAGGGACTGGACTCCGCCTGGCCGTCCACGAGAGCCGGCTGCTCCTCCGCCTGGAGCAGCACTGTCCGGTAAACAGTGCAAGGATTCTGGCCAACCCACCCTGGGCCAATGGTCGCCTGGTCCTTCACTCCACCAACCTGCAGAGTATTCACGCTAACCGGAGTATCCAGAATGGCCGCCTGCTCTTCGGTTCTTAGGAACACAGGTTGCACGGTGTTCACGCTCCCCTGGCTGTCAAATACGGTTGCCTGCAGCTCGGCGTAATGCCGCTCTGACGCCATGGGCACAGCCTCTGCCTCGTCGCCGTCCAGAATGATGATCTGGTTTTCGGCGTTCATGACCGCTGGCTGGAAAAGACCCCCGGCCACTTGGCCTTCCAGGACAGCCTCCTGCTTCTGCCAAGGCTGCAGAAGGTTGATCCCGGTGGCCCCATCTAGGACGGCCAGGGAGTTCCCGGACTGGGTGGAGCCGAGCAGATCCCGATGCTGCCACATCTCAGCACTTGTCCTTTTCTGGCGCTTGATGGCTTTGCGCTTGCCTGTCCTTGGAGGCCTGGGAACCTGCAGGCTGGCTGGCTGGCTGGCAAGCTCCTGTATGACTGGAAAGTCAGAGGCATCTTTTCCTGCTAAGGGGTTCCTAGTGCCACCCAGAGGCTTGTAAACATAAGAGACTTGGGAGGACCACCGACTTCCCTTCCTGTGGTGGACTTTGATGCCCAGGCGCAGCAGCTTCAGGTGCCACTTGGTGTGCCGGGCAAATTGCTCCGGGCGCAGGAACCGCTTGCCACACTCCAAGCAGCGTAGCTTGCGGGGTGGGGATGGGGGACGGATTGGGTTCTGGGCTGTGCGCAGCTGGGCCACCGCCTCCTCCTGAGCATGGTCCTGGAGGTGCTGGGTGTAGTGCCACTCCTCCATGAAGACTTGCAGGCACTTCTGGCACTGGTAGGCACCGAAGGCTGGTATTCCGGGAGGGGGAGGACCTCCAGGGCGCAACGGGCAAGAGAACAAGGGAGGGATCCATTTCTCAGAAGCAGACAATTTAGCAGCGGCTGGAGGGACTGTGGGGCGGTGAACCGGACGGCGCTGGACAGGCCGTGGGGGCCGTCTGACAGGCAAGAAGAAGGTCAAATGGTCTTCCCCATCATCATCGCTGCTGGAGATGTCCAAGGATTCCCAGCAGAGGCAATTCTGGGCATTTTCCTGGTGGTGGAAAGAATCACAGAATGTGTAAGCTGACAAGGAGCTGGCAGGTCATCTGGTCCAGCCTCCTGCATTGGCTGGGCTGGGGTTGGAGAGGGAGTTTTCAAAATTGCAATATGTCTGTTTTAGGACTCGCAGGACAGCTTTCTTCGGTTCTGCATCTCAAGATGGCAGGAAACCGGGCTTTCAGTTTTCAGCAAGTGTGGTAGTTCGTGTGGGTTCCAAAGATGGTCAAAATTGAGGGCCACAGGTTGTCCACCCAGCCCCAGAGACAGGCAGAGCATGTCACATCCGCATCCAAGGCAAGAGAATAAGTGATAATTAAATTCTCTAATCCAGATGCACGCATTAAAGAGCTCTCCAGATGTTTGCATTATAATGCCCATAATTCCAGACCACAAACCTTGCTGATGGGGGCTTACAGGACCTTTAGCCACAAACAATGGCATACTGACCCCAGCCTTGGGACTGCTGGCAAAATTCACCACTAAACTGAAATCTGAACAAATGCTCTTAGTGGTTTAGCTCTATTTTTCTGTGGCCACACTCCAAAACAGGAGCGCCAGGGCCTGTTCTGGGGCAGGGTTCAGGAGTTTTAAGGGGTGAAGTTGGTACCTTAAGCCTTCGCAAGGCTCAAGGCACCTGTTTTTGCACCGTCATCCCCACCAACCTCCAAAAAACAAGCAAACAAAACGAAGGACCCCAAATTGGAGGAGGTTTTCTGGGGACCACAAAAGGGACACAAGATGGCTGCATTTTTCCCCCAATTCTGACATGAGAATAATTACCTATGTAGCACCCCATGAGCCATCTGGTCAGAGAGCTTCTACAGACCACCATTCAAGTATCCCCGCAGCCCAAATCAGAAACAGGACAGTGCCTGCTCCCTACCAAATGCAGAGGCAATTCTTCCAGGGCCCCATCTTCGGTCACTTCGATCTCAGCCCCAACATCCATCCCTGCCACCAAATCCATTGTGCCCTGAAAAAAGGAGAGACACCCTGTGTGATCTTTGCCTCGACAACTGAGACTCCAGATCCACGTTACTGCAGGCATTCAAACTCTGCCCTGCGTCCTGGAGTCACCTGCTGAGCTCAGAAAGCTCAAAGAAAGGTAATTCTGCTCCTTTCACTGACGGAGGCTTCACTGGGTCTTAACCGATGGCAGCATCTGCCCAACGGTGTCTGGACTCGGAACCTAAGGAAGATCGGGTGTGATTAGTACTTGGATGAGAAGTCTTCAATAATACCAGGGCTGGAGGCCAGGGTGGGAATTTGAAGAAACAGCCCAAAGAAGGCAAGAGATGTGGGCATGCCCTCGAAATTCACCAGGAGTTTGGAAAAGCTCAAGTTGAAGATTTTACCTTTAGGCTCAACAAGCAACAGAGGAAGAGAACTCTGAGGTCCTGGATGTTTTCTCTGGTATCATGGAAGGCAAGCTATCGGACCAAGTTGCACTGATGAGGAAGTACAGCTAAGACCTTTTGCACCTTCTGGAAGCCCTCTCAAACTTGAAGCCTTGCTGATTTCCAATGGGGAACTCCCCTGGGGAAGGGGAGGAATGACTGCTACTGCTGTCCAAGTCCCCAGCAGTATCAGGAACTAGGAATGCAAAGCACGACTCCTCCTGGCTATTTGGACACATCCCTACAATTCTCTTGGGAGTGGAAGTGGTTTGCAATCGTCTGAGGGTGCTGGTGGTGACGACGACGACTTCCCAGGCTAGCCTACAGCCCTGGCAGCCCCCATCCATGCACTAACCCAGGCCAACCCTGCTTAGCTTCCAGATTCAGCCAAGGTCACCTGTCAGGTAAGTGCTGCCACCTGCTGAGCAGGCATTTCATTCACACCAGCAGATCCCTGTCTGGAGCTGTGGCTTAGAATTAACCAAGCTGCAACCCTTGAAACGGTAGGCAGAAGACACTACGGTCCAGACCAGCTCCTGCCAGCCGAAACTATGAAGGCTACACTGCCTGGGAATTCCTGAGCGCTGTAGCCCCTCCTATCTGCAAGCCCCGGGTGGCATCACACCTATAAAAACTGCTGAGGGACCTGCCTGCAACATGGCTTAGACCCCCCGCCCCGCACCCTTTCATTTCAAGAGGGAGAGCGTGCAACGTTTGCTTTTTAGTCACAACGACAGGCCCGAGAGGCCCCGGACAACTGGAACCATCCCCTGACCCTAATCCATATTGTCCCACCTTTCTGATTTTTAGACTCGCCCTTCCCCAGCCGGGCGCCCTCCGGGGTGACAACTCCCAGGATTCCCAGCCACGGGGCGGCAGGGATTGCAGTCCTAAAATCCCCGGGGAGGGGGTGGGGGCAGAGGTGGGAAGCTACAGATCTCCCGGTTCCCTTTGCAGAAGGCGGGCTTCCCCCGCAGCCTGCCCCGACGCCGGGGGTCGCGCGCCAATGCTCCAAGCCTCCCCTCCCCCCCGCTGCAGGGGAAACCCGCGCGACGCGGCGGGCTGCGAACTTGCCTCCTACTTCGCTCCGGCTCGCCCGACCGAGGCACGCCCGGCAGGCCGAGCAGAATCAGCAACGCCCGGCCAGCCCGGCAGTCCCTGCCGCATGGTGCTCGGCGGGCCCCGGGCAGAGGCACCCGCAGGCGCCGAGGAGACCCTCCGCCGCTGCCCCGCGCGCGCCGCGGCCACCTCCCCTCCCCGCAGCGCAATGGCAGCGGCGGCGGCGCTTCCAGCCCGGGAGGAAAGTGACCCGCGCACGCGGAGAGGAGCAAGGGCTGCCGGGAGTTGTAGTCAGCCTCCCGCTTCCTTCCTTCGCTGCTGCAAGTTGGATTCGGGCGTCCCACTGCAGTTTACGGAATAAGCCAGCCACACGAATAAGCCAAGCAAGGAGTTATCTCTATCTCCATCCATCCGTCCATCCATCCAATCATTGCCAGGACAAGTCCCTGCAAGATTTTGGAAATGGTTTGCCATTGCCTGCTTTCTAGGGCTGAGAAACAGTAACTGGCCCAAGGTCACCGAGCTGGCTTCGTGCCTGGAACTGCTTCCTGCCATTTCCACACACGCAAAGGTCCTTGGTTGAAGGGCATTTTGAGTATTATTCTTGGAGCCCCCTCCCCCTTTCCTCCAGCAGCTCAGAGCTGAGCATATGGGTCCCTCTTCACACTCTTCCTCACAACCCTGTTAGGTAGGCTGGCCTATGACCCCATGTCCTCCAGGGAGCTTCTGTGGCTGAGGGTGACCTTGTGTCTCCTTGAACTTTGTCCAGCACTGTAACTACAAATCCAAGCCTGTTCTGAAACTGAACTTCTGAAGAACTTTCATTTATTAGGTTTGATCCTAACAAAATCCCCTGCAATTGTCTACAGCAGTGTTTCTCAACCTTGGCAACTTTAAGATGGGTGGACATCCCATTCCATGCTGGCTGAGGAATTCTGGGAGTTGAAGTCCACCTGTCTTAAAGTTGTCAAGGTTGAGAAACACAGATTTACACAATATTACCTTGGATTTTAGAACTGCAAGATACCTTTAGACCAGACCACTTCCTCCCCTCCCCGCAGGACTTGCACCACGTGGAATAAATAGCACTGAAGTCAACAGGCTTCACTTTGGAAGAAAATCTGGCTATCCAATCAGGGCTGCAAAAGTCCAGCTGGAGGGGAGGTTTAAGGTGCAAAAGTTATGTCTTTTTGCTGCCACCTCGTGCTCGTCCGGATTTTTGCAGCCCAAACTTAAGAGACCTGACCTGGTGCTATGTTGGACTACACATTATATTCTTTGGCTACAAAATGTTGCCTTTATGGCCTTTAGCTACTCACAACCATGAATACCATGTAATAGCCAGAAAAACGGGTACCACGTTCTTTGTTGCACTACAAATACCATCGTCCTCAGCCAGAACGACTGAGTCAAGGGGAATGTAGTCCAAAGTCCAATGAAGTCCAATGGGGATTGTAGTCCAAAACTACCACTCATTCTCACTCCCACCACTAGATGGCGCTATGGCTCCTCTGTAGGAATCCAGCCGTCTCCGATCCACCCGATAGATTCCGGTTCCAAGACACGCCCCTCCCACTCGAAGCCTCCCTGGACTCATACTTGTAGGCTTTTGGCGCATGCGCACGCACAAAACTGCTGCGACGAACTAAACGCTGACGGTCTCCCAACCACCACACACAGCCTTGACGTAGAGAGGGAGCATGCGCCAAGTCAAAGCTAACGGTGCTCACGCTCGAAACAAACTATGACCTCTTGCGCCTGCGCACTAGCTCAAGCAACGGTGGCCGACGAGGTACGTTTCCTGCTTCCTTCCGTGATGTGCTGATCCACACATCGCTAATCCCATCTGCCTCGCAACGAGCTTTTCCCCGACTGACGCTACCTTCTAGTTTACGTGACGCTGGGCCGGAGTATTTCTTCCATAAGCGGGCTCGTTATCGGCTTTCAGGACTCCGCTGCTCAGGTATTTCTTTGCGGGACTGAGAATAGGTAGTTCCTGGGGCTGTGCGCCAATATCCTTCCGCGAACGTTGAGAGAAGCCAGCGTTATCCCTCCGCGAGGGATATTTAGTGCCGGCAGCTACCTTCTTTCTTGTATCCATCCACGGGGCGGTTGCTTAGCAACTACGTCGGACCTGTAGGGCATGTATCTCTCCGCCAATTACTACAGGACTGTCTCTCCCCAGAAATTGTGCTTCTTAACCCCAAACTTTGGATGCTGTTCGTCAGGACTGAGCCACTCTGCACATGCTCAGTAACATTAGTTGCTTGCATTCTGCTTCCCCAATATGTGCTGCCTTATTTAGGTCACTTTTAGCCAATAGGTGCCACTTGCTTGCTTGCTCTCTCCCTACCATTCATATTCGTTTGTTTATTGAATTTATATCACCACCCATCTCACACATGTGACTCTGGTCAGCATATGCAATTGCAGCCCAAAGCTAAACAACATAATTCAAACACAACCATTAAAAAACAGTTTAAAAACTATAATAACAAAAAGATAGGGGCGATTGCATGTTCTCTCTCTCTTTGCAGCTTATGATTTTATTTAAGAGAGAGAACTGCCTGGAGGGATGGGGGAGGAGGTATTTCTCCTCCCACCCCCCATGGGCCGAACACACAATGTAATAGTAAGAATAATAATATCAAAATCAACAATCCAGAACTCACAACTGAGCTTTTCTCCATTCAAAACAGAAAAAGAAGAGCTGGCACAGTCTTCCCCAACCTGGTTTACATGCCTGGAGGGCACAAGTCTGGGGGAGAGGCTGGCCTTCACATATGTGAACATGCATGTACAGGTAGCCCTCATTTCGTAATCACAATTGGAACCAGCAACTCTTGTTAAGTGAAGTGGACACTGTGAAACCGGGACTGTGCTTCCTATCTGACTTCACTTTCCTTTGCTTTACAGACCTGCGAAGGTCGTAAATGCAAGGATTGGCCACAAAGTTGCTTTTTTATCACTGTTGTAATGTGAATGGTTGCTAAATGAGGGAGTCACTAAACGAGGACGACCTGTGTTGCTCTGAGGCCTCAAGCAATTCCTCCCTGAGTGAATAAAGGCAGAGGAAGGACATGAAAGCCGGCTGGGGCTTTCTCTCAGCCCAATCCACCTCACAGGGTTATTGTGGGGAAAATATGAGGAGGCAGGAGTCTTAGGGATGTTTGCCACCTTGAGTTACCTATTAAAAAAAAGGATAAAAATATAACAACCAGCATCACAACTGCTTCTCTATGGAAAAGGAGCCTGTTGCAGAGCCATTGGCCCTTGGAGGAAGAGTCTGTGCTTTGTTCACCTTTATCTTAGAACATGTCCTGACAAGCGGGAACCACGCCGAGATGAGGAATAAGTCTCTAGTGTTTTATTACTGCTACAGTAGACAGAAAATCCTACCAAACTGAAGAAGCGTGGGAAAACCCAGACAGATAAACCCCAAATGTCCAGGCAGGTCTGTTCTGTGTCTCTTTGAATGACGGCTTAAATTCTCGCTACTACGCATGTGTTTTCCCCCCTGGAGAGGGGCCCCCTCCTGCTCACCATCAGTGCTCATGACAGAACAGTGTTTCTCAACCTCAGTAACTTCAAGAAGTGTGGACTTCAACTCCCAGAATTCCCCAGCCAGCATGCACGGTCATACAGACAAAAGCCTACCTGTTCTTAGAAAGTCTTGCCTTTAGAAAGCTTGTGGGTGCGGATGTGTGTCTCTTTAGCCCACATCCCCACTTACATACACTGCTTCCAAGATTAAACTTTTACTTTTGCTCCTCATGCTCGAAGCCTACTGACACACCTTCAGGTGATGTTTCTCCACAACTCCATCATAAACTCCATGCATTTTCCTTTTGAGGCCAGGTAATACTATCCTTCACTCGTGTTATCATTCAGAGCCTAGACGGGACTCGTGTTCTCTTCCCAGATCCCATTTCCACATGTCCGAGTCGGGGCACAGTCAGCCTGGACTGTATGAACGACGCCGTCGCTGGAACCGGGAAAAGGAGCTGGGTCACCAAAGCTTGTCTGGGCCAGGGCGAGAGCGTGACTATGTCCCCTGGGACCGGGACCGAGACCGGCGGGTAAAAGTCTGCACTTCGGCTGGGATGGCAATAAG
This sequence comes from Candoia aspera, assembly GCF_035149785.1. Lineage (NCBI taxonomy): Eukaryota > Metazoa > Chordata > Lepidosauria > Squamata > Candoiidae > Candoia > Candoia aspera. The sequence continues at coordinate 20,348,013 of NC_086162.1, forward strand.
GGGAGGGATCCACCTGAAGTCTGACCCCACTCTCATTGTAGGAACCTATGGACGAACCAGTGGGGACGATGATGCAGAAGACACCCATCATTCTGGCCAAACCTCCTGCAGAGAGGGTAGGTAGGAGAACATGATCCACGAGTTTTAAGTTTTATAAGAACAGCTGATATATAATTCAGAGCTCAGAATTCAGCAGTGGAAATTTCTTTTCCAAAGGTAACTGTAAAACCCTACTTACCTGCTTTAATATCTATTAAATATCTATTATTCTTTCCTCAAGCATTGGGGCCAAGTTGATTTGACTTCCTGCCTGGAGGGGTATAATATAAATTTGGATTCCTGACCACCTATTCATTTTTCTTGTTTACCTGTACTGTTTTTTTTAATTGTATACTTGCTAAGTTTGTTGATTGTGCGCTGCCCAGAGCCACAATTGTTTGAGCTGGGCAGCCATATTCATTTCTTAAATACGTTCTCTGTCTGCTTTAATGTTTCGAAAGAGAAAGAGTGTGTAGGGTATTCTCTCTTCTTCACACATGTCCCCACCTTTCCCATTTCATATTCTTAGTGTGATTTTCTTTCCCCCAGAGAAGATAAGGGAACACAGAATCCGAAACAAACCCACCATGGAAATGCTTTCTTCCCTGCTCTGATTCTTTTCGGCATCTTATGGTGAAGGAGCTGTCCCCGTGTCCCCAAGCCTTGGGAAGGCAGTGGGACATAGTAGCTATGAGCGGAAGGGGCTGTACATCTGAGAGGGATTTTGGATCTCGGCTTGCTTGTCTTCACAGTCCAAGGGGGCACCAGCCTCCGCTCCCACCCCAGCACCTACGGCTGCTCCTGCCATGGAAAAGCCCATTGTGCTGATGAAGTCACGAGAGGAAGGCAAAGGCCCTGCTGGAGCCACAGAGGTGTCTGCTCAGCCCCCCGCAGCTGTTGCCAAGGTGGAGAAGGAAGGCCAGCGTCCCACCCAGCCGGTCTATCAGATTCAGAATAGGGGTATGGGCTCAACTGCATCCAGTGGCATTATGGACCGTAAGTCTGGACCGAAGGGCAACTTCTTGGATGGAATGGGTGTATCTGGCAGTGAATTTGCAATGTCTTTCCTGGCAGCTCAGGGGCATGGTATCACTTGGGATAGTTAGATCTGCCTCTTGAAATTGAACTGCCGACCCTTGATCCTGAGTTAACTATTAAACAGGGGAGTGAATGGGAGGGATAATATTACTGTACACTGCCTTTATGTGGAACTTGTGGATCAGGGTATCACCTGCTGATTTTTCCAGCTGTGGTTGGCCAGGCAAAGTTGTTGGCCCCGGAGAAGATGAAACATAGCATCAAGCTGGTGGATGACCAGATGAACTGGTGTGACAGTGCTATTGAGGTATGGTAGACAATCTGGACGATTTCCACGCTTGCTTGCTTTTTTTTTGTATTCTGTATCTCCCATTCCTGTAACTTTTTTGGAAACTGTGCTCTGATGTGGCTAGTTGTCCTGAACCTGTTGCTTTCCAAATCTGTTGGATGGCTTTTTTATTTGCTTTTTCCTTTTAACTGGTTTTTATAGCTTTCAAATAACTTTTTTTCTGACTTTCTGTTGGGGTGTGTGGAGGGATTGTTTTTAATAATTTTGTATTCCATCCCAACCCACCTGCTTTATTTATTTATTCATTCTTCAAATTTTGCCACCTCCCATCTCCCCCGAGAATCATAAATTACTTTATTCAATATTTGTATGCATCTTACTTTTGACTGAGAGACAAGTAGGAAAAAATGAAGAACAAGGTTCAAAAAAGTGTATTCATTGTAAACCAATAAATAATAGATTGATAAGTTCCACCATTGCTAGCCAATACCAGTGGGTTATGTTTTGTTCTGGAGAATATAGATCAGTGTTTCTCAACCTCGGCAACTTGAAATGTGTGGACTTCAACTCCCAGAATTCCCCAGCCAGCATGCTGGCTGGGGAATTCTGGGAGTTGAAGTCCACACATCTTCATGTTGCTGAGGTTGGGAAACACTGATATAAATAATATATTTTAAACTACCATCATACCTTTACTAGGTGTTATGCTTACAAGTCCCACCCACCTCTTTCTCTCTCTCATATTAGTACCTCCTGGACCAAACAGATGTGCTTGTAGTTGGGGTACTAGGACTGCAAGGTACTGGGAAGTCCATGGTGATGTCACTGCTATCAGCTAATCAGCCTGAAGAAGATCAGAGGTACTTGGGAATTAGGGAAGAGGAACTGGACTTGCCATTGGATACCAGATTGATGAAAGATGGTTGGCAGTGAGATTTGAAAATGAACTGACTAAGGAAGATTGTTATGGGACTCTTCTTAATTCAGTCATGGTGTGAGTTTGGAAGGTTTTTTTAAAAAACTGCTTCAGCATAGGAAAAAAGAATTAAAAAAAAGAGAGAAGAAAAAAGGAACCAACAAATCATAGTATGATACTTACAGGAAACCATTCTGCTTAATTTTTAAACGCATCATTACACTTTGACCTTATGAAGTAATATTGATCAATCTTTCCATTACATTGATAGAGATCCAATTCATGCACAGTAAGTGAATACATTCTTGCGATTCAGGTTTGTAAATCTAGGGGACATACTACATTAAAGTGTGGTGTGTGTGTGTGTGTGTGTTTGCTGCCTTCCCTTGGTGAACCTGTAATTCTATCTGCGTGATGCTCCAGATTTTTGGTATGTAATGCAGATGTATATTTGCATCCTTAAACTAATCATTTTTTTAACACCATGTTAAGAATATATGGGTATTAAACCAAAATGGGGCAGTGTCCATTACCAGTCCAGAAATTTTCATTCAGCCACCTTGCTGTTTGAATGTTCTTGTTTTAAATACAGTAAGTAAAGTATTATTTTCTGCTGAAGCAATGGCTTCCTTCCTTTCCCATAGATGCTGAATTCTAGACAGTGTCAAGTTGTTCCTTGAGTATTTGAGCGCTTGAATGTGCTGTGCCATCACACCAGTTCAGCTAATCAATGTATTCCTTGAAGTTTAACCCACAATAGATTTTCAGTCATCTTTAGCTTTTCTCTGAATGCTTTTTCCTTCTTATAGGACGTATGTGTTTCGCACTCAGAGCCAAGAGATCAAGGAGCGTGGGGGTAACCAAACTAGTGGCATTGACTTCTTCATTACTCAGGAGCGTATCATCTTCCTTGATACTCAGGTCAGTGGTTCTGTGATCATTCTATGATTTGTTCTAGCTCTCTTTTTGAAGAATTCTCTGGGCAACTTCTAATGGTCCCCAGGGAGGTTCAAAACTAGATGACAATTGCAGTTTCCAACCATCAACATTGGACTATCTGTGGATTCTTGCTTGAGATTGTAGTTTTTCAAGTCAACCAATCAGACTTGAGGTTCTTGGGACCACTGGGAGAACACCTCTGTTCTGCAAACTGTTTGCTTCTGTGATGTTAGAGGGCAGTGTGGGAAAATGCAGTCTGCTCTGTATGTGCTGCATAGGCAGAAGCGGTGTTTTGGATTTGCTAGAAGGATCGTGATAAAGATGCAGAGAGAGAGAAAGGGTTGGAATATTGAGGGTAGCAGTTGAGCGATCACCATTGGGTGAAAGGAGATAAAAAGGAAGTGCTGTGTCTGCATTTGTTGTTCACTGTAGATGATAAAATGCTGCTTTCAACAGATTGTTGCACAAACAATATCATTTAGTACAAGGTGTGTTCAGGGCCCCTGTCCATTTAGTTTTCTCCAGAGGAGGATTAGCTTTAGCTGAGAATTGAGGGCAGGACATGAGTTACTTTGGCTAAGGAATGAGAGCTAAAATCCTTCAATAGTTTTTCTTCTCCTCTCTGTAGCCCATTCTCAGTCCCTCCATCCTAGATCATCTGATCAATAATGACCGCAAGCTGCCGCCAGAATACAATCTACCCCATACCTATGTTGAGATGCAGGTAATGATCAATCTAATATTTTGTAGAGCAGGGGATAGAGGTGGTTGTAGGGAATATCTACAGCACTTTCACTTCAGACAAGCACCAGGGGGAACCTTCCTGTAGAAATGGTGGGGGCCCTGTTCCATATGCGTTTGCTGCTGAAGGAATATGAAAGGTGGAAAACTCGTCCAATTCGATCTAGTAGGTTGGGTATGCTGTGGGTCCCATCAGCCAGGGAGTGTCGGTTGGCGGGAACTAGAAGGCGGGCCTTCTCCTCCGTAGCGCCTGCCCTCTGGAACATCCTCCCTCCAGAAATTAGGATGTCCCCGACCCTGCTGGCCTTTCGTAAGGCCGTGAAGACCTGGCTTTGTGCCCGGGCCTGGGGCCTCGAGCGTGTGGATGGTCCCGTCTCTTGGCTGTATTAACATCCATGCACTGCTCACTTGGCAGCCATGTATACTTATTTTGTACTTATTTTATATTTTAACTGTTTTAATTGTAATTGTTTTATGGTTTTATTGTTGTAAGCCGCCCAGAGTCACTTGCTGAGATGGGCAGCTATAGAAATCAAATAAATAAATAAACAAACAAACACACACACACACACACACACACACACACACGGACGATAAACCTGTGTTCTTCATTTCCTTTTTATTTATATATATTTATTGAGGATTTTACATAAAGTAAAAAGCAAATCTAAAGAAAAAGAAAAGAAAGAAAATAGAAGAAAGAAGTGCAAGAAAAGAAAAAAGAGAAAGAAAGAAAAACCCTAGTTATGGAATGTAATTACTTCCGACTTTCTCTTCAATAGATATTAAACCTATTGTCTCCCCTCCCTCTTCACTCTTCCAGAAATCCCTTCAACCCTTCATTTAATTCCTATCTGTTTCAGTCATGAAATCCATAAATCATCATTTCATTTTTTTCTTCTTTTAGCAAAAAGCCCATAAAAGGTTTCTGGTCTTTTTAAAAAGCACTTATTGTTTTTCCCTGACCAAAGAGGTCAGCTTTGCTATTTCCACTGATTCTCACATTTTCTATGATCTTTCCTCCATTGTGGGAATTTCTGCTCTTCCATCTTTGTGCATATAATAATCTTGTCTTCCTCATTTCCTTACATTAATTATCTTAGCCTTCTTGCAGCCTTCATTTTAATCTGTATTTCATTTTAACTAAAACTATCTAAAAGAAAAAAATAGCTAGAATGCACTATTTAAAAATAATATAAAATTAAAAGGGCAGAGCATAAAAAGATGCGTGCTGCTGGACTGCTGGGTTCGCTCCAGCTTCTTATCTATCATCTATCACAATTTTGAAATTTCGTAAAGCTTTCACTTTAGCCAGGCTGGACACACGGCCCTCAGCAGTCCTTTTTGGATGTTTTAAGGGCATTCCTATGCACCTTTGACTATGTCCACGTGGTGATGGCTCAATAGAAACCCTAAGCCATATGTTGTTATATTGTTCCTTATATAAAGATTCTAGACAGATCCTTATATATCCATTATTGAAGAAATTTCCAGGCAGGGAGATTTTCAAACCATTAAGTTTCAACCAATCTCTCACCTGTATAGGCTCAAGTCAGTAAACCAGTCCTGCACCACAATGGTTTGAAAATCTCCCTACCTGGAAATTTCTTCAATAATGGATATATAAGGATCTGTCTGCATCTGTCACAAAACTCCCAGGTTGCCTAGTTTTGTGCTGCCATATGCTGCACCATCACTTAGGTTTTGAATTTCTTAACATAGTATTTTATTTCAATTCATTTTAGTATTTTCATTCTTAATTAATTTTGGATTGTAGTATATTAATTGCTTTTTGTTTATATATATATTTCATTGGGTTGTACCTTCAGTCAATTTACCATCTCTAAATTATGATCATGATGCCATCAGTTCAGGAGCAAAGATGTTCTTTGTTCTGGTGAGCACAGATCCAGACCCAGAATCTCTGTGATTTTTGGCACGCACCTGATGGTCCTTTCCTGCCTTTCTCCTCCCTTACAAAGCTGCTTTCTTTCTAGTCCCTTCAGATTGCTGCCTTCCTCTTCACTGTCTGCCATGTGGTCATTGTGGTGCAGGACTGGTTTACCGACTTGAGCCTATACAGGTGAGCGATTGGTTGAAACTAGCCTTATTATGAACCAAGAACTATAGCCAACTGTTTTAAGTCCAAAGCCCTTTAGCAATTCCTTTTCCTGCTGCTTAAGGCCAGAGCTGGATATATAACCTATTCTTTTAAACCAAAACCTGAATTCTCAAACCTTACCTATAGACGTCGTTCAGATAGTAGCTCTCCGAATGTAGGTATTTTGGGGTGTCTTGATAATAGCAAGACTGCTAAATTTTGAACAGCTTGATATGTGTATAGTTGGTTGGGTTTAGTTCCATTTCTCTGTCTTTGAGGAAACTTAACTGATCACCTTAATGCCAACTACAGGTAGTCCTTGCTTAACAACCAGTCGTTTAGTGATGGTTCGAACTTATGACGGTGCTGGAAAAACTAAATTACAACCGGTCCTCACACTTGCACCTGTTGCAGCATCCCCGCAGACAGATGATCATGATTTGGGCCCTTGGCAACTGGTTCACATTTATGACCTTTGCTGTGTCCTGTGGTCACATGATCTCCCTTCCTGGCCAGCTTCTGGCAAGCAAAATCAATGGGGAACCGTGTGATTCACCTAACAACCACGTGGTTCGCTTAATGCCTGCGGTGATTCGCTTAATGACCACCACAAAAAAGGTGGTAAAATCAGGTAGGATTCGCTTAATAACTGCTTTGCATAGCTTAGCAACTGAAATTCCAGTCCCAATTGTGGTCGTTAAGCGAGGACTACCTGTAGTAGATAGAAACCAGTGAGATGTGCTTTCTGGGTGCTTGTTATATGTGGGGTTACATCTGTGTGCCCCCTTCCACCCTCAATTTTTCTATCTCATCTTTAAAGCTGTCTTCCCTCCCTCATTTCTCCTGACAAAATTAACATTGTGAGATACCCTTGCTGTAACAAAATTAGGGAAGCGTAACAGAAAATCCTGCCATCGTTCCTCCGATTGAGTAATGGGAGATTACTACTGTTTGAAGGGTTTTCTTATCCATTGCAGGTTCCTTCAGACAGCTGAAATGGTAAAACCCTCCACGCCATCTCCCAGCCACGAATCCAGCAGCTCCTCAGGCTCCGATGAGGGGACAGAATACTACCCACACATTGGTACGGAAGAACAGGACTTTCTGGGCCCTGATGAGTCATCTCTTTCTCGCTGTAGTGTCCGATCCCCAAAGGGGGTGGTGTTAGGCTGGAAGTCAGGAAGTGGTGGGTGGCAGAAGTAGAAAATTGTGAGGAAGGCTGAGGCTGTGAGAGGTCAAACAGCAGGACGCCACCACAAGTCCCTCTTTATAGTATCCTCCTGTGACATCTGTCTTCTAGTTGCTTGCCATATATTTTTCCTTCCTTCTTGGATGAGAATTAAGCTTCCTTACTTTTAGATTTCTAGATCCTGTCTTCGTGCAGAATCTTCCTGTACAGATGGAAGATTGCACACTCGCTCAACTAAGAACTTTTTATTAGGAAATCAGAAAAAAAAATCTTTTATAGCAGTATATTTGGCTGTGTTCTGGCTTGTGGGAGGCAAAGTTATGCAAAGTTCTGAGCTGAGAGAACAAGGGCACTGAACTCATGATTCTTGTGAATGATCACCATTTGTCCCCCCTCCCCATCTCTAGTTTTTCTCCAAAACAAAGCCAAGAGAGAGAACTTCTGCCCTCGGAACCTGAAGCAGATGCATCTTGTGATTGACAAGATTATGATGCACTCCCACCTGAAATATAAAGGTAATGACTTGCTTTCCAATTAAGGCTGAAACCTGGAACAACCGAAACAATCCAGGTTTTGGTTTGTCTGGACTATGACCCATCCAGAATAGCCCTGCAAAATTCTCAAGCACAGAACAAAATGTATTTTCTCTTTCGTGTATACCTCTAGTTCTCAAGGTGTTCTTGAACACCACCAAATCCCATCAACCCTGATCAGCATGGCCAATAATGAGGCAGGCTGGAAGTTGTGGTCTAACTACTGGAAAAAAACAAACAAACACATGCTCTCTCCAATCAGTTTACTTTTATTTGCTTACTTATCAAATTGATGTAGCCCATCTCATGAATGTGACTCTGGGCAGCGTACAGTAAAAATGAACAATAAAAACACATATTAAAATAACCACAAAAACAAGGAACATGCATATAACACGGGAGAGTTTAAACACTTTTAAACTCAGACATAATAGAGCCATTTCAGGGCTCCCTGTTCCCAAGGGATCCCCAAGCCTGCTGGAAAAACCACATCTTGAGACATCTCCAGGCCAACGGGGGCTAATCTCACCTTGAGGAGGGGGGATGATGTTCCAGGGGGCGGGTGCTATGGCAGAAAAGGCTCACCTCCTGGGTCCTGTCAGATGGAACTCCTTAGCAGCCGGGACCTGTAACATACCGTTCCTGCCTGACCTGATGGGATGGGTGGAAGTAATCGGGAAGAGGCGGTCCCTCAAATACCCTGGCCTTATGCCATTCCATGTACATTTCAACGCACAGCCCATTCTAGCATCTCAGCACTGTCATTACTTCTGTGCTATGATGTTGATTTTGCAGGAAGAATCATCATGGACAGTAAAAAGGGAAGGTTATAAAAATGAATAAATATACTTAAGAATTAATTTTCCTTTTCAAGTAGGGGTCTTTGACCTAAGGTTCTTGGCTTAAGTCTCTCAGAGTTTTCCTTTATTGAAACAGAGAAATCACTAAACGTTATTACAAGAGTGATACTTTGAATAAACTGAAATGTACATGCTCCAAAATGGCCTCAGACAATGTGTTCTGCTAGCGTTAAAACTCTACCTGTGCCTGAAAAAGTTGGTGTTGTTCCAAGGGATATTCATTAAGCTGATTTTTAATAACAAATCATGACTGTGGTGTTAAAATTTTGCTTTGCAATTTGCCTCTTGATGTAAAATCTTGTCTCTGGGGGTGAAAGGCTAGAAGGATGGTTGAATATTCAACATATTGCAGATTATTTATATATAAATATACATATACATTTTAACAGATATTTGAAAAAACAACTAAGGAAAAGAAAAAAGAACAAAAAATATAGAAATTTACCAGCTGTGTAAAGTTAAATAAGAATTTTCAAGTAATGTTAGTACTACAGTATATATAAAAATCGTGTAACAATTTAGCAGTTTAAAACTGTTAAAATCAAATTGCCGATCACTAATTAGCAAAGACAGCCGATTTGCAAAGAATCATCAATAGGAATTTTTTGTGTAATTCCTGCCCAGAGCTGTCAGAAAGTGGGGGAGGAGGGCTCCTAACTGTTGACCACGGTTGTTCCTGGCAGTCATTCAATGCTCAGATGCTGTTGCACTTGGTTATGTGTAGAATCAGTCAACAAGCAGATTAGGATGACTGTTCCCCCTCGAAGGAAATGTCCATCCAACAGGCTCACATTCAGAAGAGTCATATGTATCACAGGGGATTGTTCCCCAAAAAGAGAAAAGTATATTCACTTACTCAGATTCCCTTTTTCTGGAAGGCTCGGACTGACAAAAGACAGGAAAGCTGTGAAGTTCCACTTTTCTCCCGCTAGGTACTCTTTCCATGCTTGAATGTAACGTATTCCCTGGCCTGCCACAGAGCTACCTGGACACAGAGGTCAACCTGTTCTTACTGCCCTTCATGGATTCTGATACAGACGATGTGCTACCCAGAGCAAGTGAGTACTGAGAATTCACTTCCCAGCCTTTACTTGTCCATAGATCAGAGCGTGAAGCTCCTCCGCTTCCTTCTTCCAGGCAGGTTCCTCTCCAAATAAAACATCTAGATAGAGCAAATGTGCAAAACATTTCAAGGATGAAACATCCCAACCTCCATTCAGCCTGAAAAACAGGGTGGCCCAACCACAGAAGACCCATCCTGAGGTCAGACCACTTTGGGTACACTGTGAACCAGACCTTCTGGTTTTGGAATATGTTGACCTTGAAACATTTTGAACTCGTCTCAAACGTAAAGAAGAGAAACCTGAATTTAAGATACTGCTTAATTAGAATATCCTGACTTTGAACCACAATTACGTTCATTATAGAAGTTGGTATGGGTTGTTTTGAGCAGAAGATGGAAAGGAGATGGTGCCAGCTCCTGCTTTTTCATTTGTTTTTTTCTGTGCCTATATCCAGTACCTGCCACTGCATGCTGTTTCTCTTCTAAACAAAGAAAATCTGAACTGAGCCTTGCATTTTACCAGGGAGGAAAAAGTGCTTAATAGAAAATTGTGATGAGAAACAAGGAGAAAAAGACTAAAGTTTTTTTTTCTGCCAGATTTCTGCTCAACATACGAGTTACATTGTTCTGTCCCAACATGATGCCTTACAGAATTCTGGGGCTTCCATTTGTTTGAATATTGAACTGGGCAAGGGCCTGTGTCCTGAGAAAAGGGGAAGCTTGTTAAGGTGGGGGGAAGGTGGCTATAGCTTCTGCATTCCAGCAGAATCGTTCACAATCTTTCGGAAGGCTGTGCTTGCTTGCCAGGCTGAAAAGGGAAGCAAACAGCCCATCTTCCCTTTACTCTGCAGCCTTAGGGAGTGGCCCTCTCTTCTCCCTCCTTCCTGGATACAAAGGACATCCCAGCTTCCAATCTCTGATTGCCAAGCTTCGGAGCCAGATGATGTCCATGTCCCGGCCTCAGCTCTCCCATACCATCCTGACTGAAAAGAACTGGTAAGAACGTTTAACTGCAGTTAAGGTAGATGGGACTTGCGGCTGCTGAGGCATCATAGATCAGATCATCCGGCTCTTACCTTTAGGGAAGAAGCTAATTGGCATGCTCCAAACGTCTTGCGTCAGACACCATAGGCCTTGCCAATGAAAGTTCACACCGTCATGAGTAACTCTGAGCCACACACATCGTTCTGAGACATGGTCTTCTTCCCTCTTGGGCAGGTTCCACTATGCAGCACGCATCTGGGATGGTGTAAAGAAATCCTCTGCTCTCTCCGAGTATAGCCGGCTGCTGGCGTGAGCACGTCGTCTCCATGCTGGAACTGCCAAGGGGCAGCGCCATCCCTGAGCTGGAGCAGACCAGGGTACCTGCCCCTCCATGCCGAGGCACAGGATGATGTGTCTCCCAGAGAGGGGAGCTGCACTCCAGTAGTGCCTGGCAAGATTTAAGAGGAAAAATGCAGGATTGGCTTTGTGTCCATAGAAGAGCACCATTCTGCCTCCTGCTCAGAATGGATCTTGCCCCTCAGGGTCTGTTTTTTCCACCTACATACCCAGGTGGGAGAGCTCGATGTCTTCTCCTGTACTAAAATTCATTCCAGAGATACAAAGTCCTTTCAACAAGGAGGGGTTACACCAAGACTACCTGCAATCTCCTAGTGGGAGGGGGGGTAATGAAACTCCTCTGCATTGGAATGGCAGGTGAGGCCAAAGGTCAGTGGGGAGTTGTTTTGTGTATTTAGTCTCCATCCTACTTCAGTGTGTCATTCATATATGCTTCCATTTTGTGGGACAAGTATCCTGCTTCTTATCTCCCTATTGCAGCCTGTGTCCCTTTCCCCCGTTTGTCCCTACTGTTTTTGGTCCTCTGCCACAAGCTGGACAGACCCCTCTCCTTTTTGCATGGATGGTTAGTCCTTGTTTAATAAATCATTGAAGCTGCTTCAATTCTGACTGAATTTTTGAAATACACACAAAATAAATCATTGCTGTGTAGGCGCACATGGGGAGGCCTTTTAGACTGCCTGTCATCTGCACTTGACAAGCATTGGTCTTGTGGTCTTCTAAAGATACAGCCATTTTTGCAATCGTTTTTACATGTGAGATGAGAGCAATCTTGAAAATAATTCTTGCGGGGTCTTCCCACTTTTTTGTGATTGGATTCCCCCCCCCCCAATTTGGGATGTGCAAATTGGCTCCAGTTCCAATAATTTAGTCCAATACAGATTGTAGATTAGATTTGATCCAATTAGGGTGTCAATTCAGATTGAAAAATTAGATTGAATAGATCTTTGAGTTGATTCAGGTCAGTTTGATTCAACTTGAATCAGTCCAAAGTTGATTTGACTGAATGGCTTGGAATTGAAATCTCTGAATCAAAACCTCGTCTACTTCTACAAGTATACACTTCTAATATAGTGTTTACTCTCCAGTTTCAGACAGCATTATAGTCATGCTTCAAAGGACTGCTTTGGAATCAGATCTGAAGAGCTGCAGAGTCCTAACACATAACTACTGCAAATTCAATTTATTGCGGTATTCAAATGAATTGACATAAAGGTTAACCAAGTCTTTTATTGGCAAGGAACCAATATTTTTAAATTTCTGAGTTAATATCTCTGGAATCAACCTACAGCTGAAAGAAGTAAAAGAAACAGGAATTTCCTTTTCATTCAAACTTGCTGTTTTAAAAACTGTATTTGCTATTTAACGTAAAAACTTTCTGGGAATTAAAAAAGCAAACAAGCTAGCATTCTCACATTAGAAGTGAAAGAGTGACTTTTGAATGATTAGATGCTATTCTGCAGGTTCAACCATAAAAGGTTCCAACCATTCACACATACAAAATATTCATTTCTTTCTTTAAGGAATTTATATGGCCACCCCACACACACAAATGTGACTCTGAGCAGCATGTATCATTATAGAAGAAAAATTCAAGAACAATTGAATGTTTGTTTGTTTTGGGTTATGTGCCATCAAGTTGTCGTTGACTCCTAGCAACCACGTATTTTCTCCATGATGATCTGTCCCCAGCCTGGTCTTTCAGGCCTCCCAAGGGTGCACTCATTGCTACTGTAACTGAATCCATCCCCCTTGCTGCTGGTCATCCTCTTCTTTTCTTTCCTTCCACCTTTTCCAGAGAGCTGGGTCTTTGCACAATGTGTCAGAAGTAGGATAATTTGAGCCTATTCATTTGTGCCTTGAGTGAGAACTCCGGATTGATTTGTTCAATGATCCATCAGTTTGTTTTCTTGGCTGCCCATGATATTCTCAGGAGCCTTTTCAAACACCAGAGTTAAAAAATGTCAATACTCCTCCTATCCTGCTTCTTCAAAGTCCAGCTTTTGCTTTCATAGGGTGTCACAGGGAATACCATGGCTTGTGCAGTTCTGATCTTTGTAGGTATAGGCACATCACAGCATCTGAATATCTTTCCCAAGGCTTTCATGGCTGGTCTACCAAGTGCTAGTCTGTGGCATATTTCTTGACTGTTTGTCCCTTTACTTTTGAACAATTGAATGAAAGCAGCTTTAAAATTCACTATGATCATGAAACAATACTTTCAATCTAACCTAGGGCCATCCAGATCTTTGGGAAATCTGAAGCATCATTATTAACACCAACCTGTCACTTGATAAATTACTCCAGCTTTAATTAAAATTAATTAGGACAAGTCTAGTTTTAAGGAAGTTTAATTTTACAGTTTAAAAAGTAGGCCATTTCAAGAAGGCCTCTGGTCAAATTCAGTTACCGAATGTGTCAAATACAGGAAATCCCAAATACAGGGCAATTTATACTTTACAAATTCAAATGAACTTCACCCTTATTTGTCTTTCCCCAAGGGACAACGGGAAGCATAGTTTTTGCAATGGTGGCATTTTGCAGTAAAGAACTTTCTTCCCCACCTCTCAGCTATCACAAAAAGGAAGTGATTGAAAAAGGCTAAGTTTTGTGTTTTACGTCTTTTTCTTTCTGTTCCAGTTGGTGAATTTAGTTGTGAGCTTGTGAAAATACAGTATCCAATTCAGTACACTTAACATTATTTTAAAACTGAGCATTCATTCCCAATTTGCTCCATAAGGTCCGAAGAATTCCTTCAGACGTCAGACTCAAAGGCTTTGATGAAAAGATTTTGAGCATCATTGGCTACTTCATTCAGGCAGCTCCAGAGCATGTAGTAGGTAGTTCCAAAGGAGATCCCCCCAGCTGCCATGGAGCCAAATATGGGCACTGTGCTGACCAAGTACTCTAGAAACATTAGTGCTCCACCACCAGCCTTGGTGAGCAGCTTTATAACTAAGTCTTTGGAGACCTCTTTAGCAAATGGCGACTTTATTACCCCTTTGATCTCCTCCACAGGTTTGTTGACCTTCTTAGCCAACCTAATGAGAGATTCCTCATCTAGACCAAAGCTGTTGCGGTATTTTGAGAGGTGGTAATGCAGGATGGCTACATCACAGCATACTGAGAGGCCTGGGATGGGCACAGCAGCCACTCCACAGGAGACAATAGCCAGCTTCCAGATCTGTTTCTGTAAAGCCACCTTCTTTTTCTGCAGGATGTATAGAGAGATGTTTGGCAGGGCAAGGAGAAAACAATGTCTCTTATGTTTTGGCAATTCCTTTTCCAAGGTTTCCTCCAGCTTCTTGAAGTCATATTTGTCTAACTCCCAGCTGGAAAGGAGGAAAACTCTGGAATTGGGTACTCCCTCATCCAGTAAGCACTTCTGGCAGTCTTCTTGGATCTGTTCCAGTATGGCCTCCTCATCGTAAGTTTGTGGCCGACGTTTTCTGGAGGCCTCTAGGTCTGCATCCACTTTGGAGCGCACAAAATAGAAATGCTTGTCCAGGCGACGGATTTCCTGTGCCAACTGGGCATGGGTGGCTTTGAAGCGTTCTGAGGCAATGAGGATGAAGAAGTCGTAGCGGGAGAATTCCACCTGCTCCAGGTAAGTGCTGGCATTGAATGCTGGTGTTCCAACTCCAGGTAGATCCCATATGGTGACACTGGAGTACTTGGGGTGTGAGTAAGGGGTGGGCTTCTTTGTGGTCTCCACTATCCCGGTGGGGGCAGAGCCGGCTTCCTCATCTCCTAGCCCTCGAATGGCATTGACAAAGGAGGACTTCCCTGAGCCAGATTCTCCTGTTACTGCTATGTTCAAGCAGGTGTTCTTCAGATCCTGAAGGTTTTCCACAATTGTGGAAATTGCTTTGTCCATTCTTCCTTCTTCAAGAGCATCCTTAATCTGTTCAATATCTTCATCAGAGATGACATCGTATTCTTTCAAAAACTCATCGGCCTGAGTTGCCATAAGGACCTGGAGAACACCTGCTTGAACTTAAAGGAGAAAGGAGAGGAAAGAAGGACAATATGTGAGTTATTTAACAGAAATGTGTTTATTTATTTAGGAAATAAATACAGGCCCTCCCTGTTATGACTGTTGGAAGTTTACAAAACACTCAGTAAAAATGCAACATCCCCCCCAAAACCCAAAGTCCTGGAAAAACCAACTATCATTTAGAAAAACCAGAACATCATACAAATAGGGCCAGGGTGGGGCTGTATATATTTCGGGAATAGTGTTCTACATGGCACGCACCATGACACAGAAGGTCCCACCAGATGACATTGCTTAATTGATGAGACCCAGAGCATGCCAACTGTCAGACCATGTGGGTTGGGAAGAACCTATGGAGGGTAGGTCGTCCTGCAAATAAGGCCAACATCATGAAGGGCTCTCTAGGTGTGAACCAGTACCTTGAAGCCTATGGACAACTAGTGGAATGCAGATGTCACATGGGCATGGCATGGCTTGCCCACAACTGCTTATGCCAACACAGTTTGGTCCAGATGCAGCTTCCAAGTGATCTTCAAGGGCAGCCTCATGTAGAGAAGACTGCAATAGTCCAGTCATGAGGTGACCAAAGCATGAGTTACTGCCTTAATTTGTCCATCAGGTTAACAACCTGCAGATCAACTTTTGGATGGAATAAGTGGGTAGATTTCATGAAACTATTTAGAACTGCACAGCCAAATCAGCTATTTGGGAAGAAAAGATACAGGCCTATTTACCTCCTCAGATAATATTTCCCTAAACAGAGTAATATTTATGGTATTACTTATGGTATAAGACTAATTCAAGTGTTAGCCAATGGTTGGAGTAATTCCTTCCCCAAAGTATTTATATTTTTAGAATCTTTAGGCCTGAACTTTAGGAAGAGGTTAGGGGGCTTTCGCGGCATTCCCCCCCCCTTGCCCCCCTTTGCCTCCCCAACCCGCAGCCAGACTTTTTCGGCCCCATCCTGCTGCCCCCTTCTCCCTCCCCTCTAAACTTGATCGCCTCCCCCATCTTTCGGGGACGGGGTCCCCTTTGGGAACTTGGACAGGGTTTTGTGCATTCGTAACCCGGCGTTGCGAAACAAGCCTGGCAATCTCAATCCCGGAGCGGCAAAGAAGCTCGGTGCAATAAATCAGGGCAGACCCCCCCACCATAAGTTTGGCTACAGCTCAGGGGCGCGGGGGGGCGGGCAGGTTCGGTCGCGGCGGCCCCATCGGACTTTTACCTGGCGGCGCGCAGTTTCTGGGAGCCGCAAGTTCAGAGCGGCGGTCACGCTTCCAGCTTCCGGCGTCACTGAGCTCGTCTGAATTCGCTTTTAGTTTCCATGCAGCGGCGCCGCTGCCCCCTCCTGGAAGGAATAATTCGTTTGCAGCCGACGCTCCCTCCGGCTGGAAAGCGCAAAGCTCGCAGGAACTTTTTGATCGCACAAATCCGGGGTAGAACAAGAGAGAGAGGCGGCGCGGGGGGGGGGGGGATAGTATTCGCTTCTAAATCAGGCATAGGGTGCGGATGAGGAAGGAATTTATGGGGAATTTTATTGTAAACCGCCCAGAGTCCATCTTCTGGGGGAGATGGGCGGTGGCTAAATACGAGTAATAAATAAATAAATAAATTGGGGGATGCGGGATGTCCCGGGTGGGGAATCTGGGTTCGAGAGCGCACGCACCGCCCGGCAATAGAGGCTTGCTACCCGTGATGGAAAGAGGAAACCCGGGTCCATCCAGTGGAGGTGGTGCGCTGCGGGGAAAGCGAAACTGCACTAGGTAATTCGAGATGCAACGGTTGGAGGCTGTGCATGTGAGGTGAGTTCGCGGCTCCCAAAGATCCCGCTGTTTTAAAGGGGGTGGGGAATAAGGAGCTTGTTCCCTGCGAGATTTTTCCAGGCTGCCTTTATTTGTGCGCTGATTTATCATATGAATGGTGGCAGCTCCTTTGTCCCGGAGTTAGTTGGTGTTCGGCAGAGAGCGAGTCTAGGGCAGGATGCTTAGCGGCGCGGACTTCAGAGGCGTCTCAGAAGAAAACCCTTAATCTCGTTCCGTATCGCATCGCGGACACCGAAAGAAATGCTTTCGGTATGCATCCTTGAGGGAGCGGGATGTCAGCCGAGACGGAGAAGTTTCCACGTCCCTTGCAATACAGAGTGGAAAAATAAATACCACCACCAAAATATAGTCTGGGCCAGTCGCTGGGGAATTCTGGAAGTTGGAAGTCCACCTGGCTTAAAGTGGCCAAGCCTGAGAAAAACTGGCCTAGGAGTTAGCACCTTTTGTCTCCGTTTAGCCTTGGTCCATCCGTGGTCAGCATTCCAACAGAGATGGCTCACTTCAGTTAGAAACAATATTACTGTAATAAATTGATGCTTCATTTATCACCACCCCTATTTTCTCCTAATGCTGCTTTTCCAGGACGAATCACAGCCCAATTGTCTTGCAAGAGGAGGAGAATTTATAAAGTGTCCCATTTCAGTCTGGTTGGTGTCATTTACAAGGCAACTACTTGTGAGTAATCAAACAAGTCCTAATTCAGCTGAGATGAAACGATTCACCAGTATGCCCTAATTTCAGAAATGCTAACTGCTACCAGAATTGATTTCATCAAAAATTGAAAACTTTAAAAAAAAAATCTAATGCATCTAATAAGACTCTGGCTCCAGGGGAGATTAATTTTTTTTTAAAAAAATGCAAGGTGACTCAGATAATTAAAATTAAATTTCTGAATAATATTTGTAAAAATATTTATATTTACGTATGTTTGCGTTAATTTATTTTATATACATGTAAAATATTGATTTGTGTTTATAAAAAATAAAACCCTCATTTTAATTTTTTTAATATTCCCCCCCTTTTTAAAAAAAATGCTTTTTGATCAAGCTGCCACTTTCCAATGCTGATGACATCTAATTCCTTTTAGGAACATGATTGCTGTCCTAAGAAACGCATTCCAATGCGGGCTTGGCGCACTATTCCCATATTTTGCAGTTCAGGTCAAGAAATTCTTGGTCAAATTAGCCTTTATATTGGCATTGGGTCTCGTCATCATTTTTATCCTGTGGCTAACCATGGCCAAATTAAAGGATTCTTCCATGGATTCAGAGCAAGACATCACCATGGTTACAGGCCCATGGTGGAAGCTTCCCCAAGTCATTAAAGGTCTGAAGGACATTCTAGTCATTATAGCTACTCTGATGCCTTATTCCGAACCCCTGACAGAAGGGAATCTTGTGAAGCATCGCGATCAGTTGGGCAGTGACCGACCACTGCTTCAAACATGTTTTAATATGGCCATCAATGGATTTATAAAGGAACCCATAGCAGTGCAGCAAAATGCCCAGCTCTTAATCCAATGCGAGGGACTAAGCATGGAATTTCTCGCTGGCGAGGGCCACTGTAAGATTTCGGTGCTTGTCTTGGATGAGAAGATCCAGTATATTGTCAAGGAACTGACTGCTGAGATTTATCACGCGAGGATGCATGTCTGTGAGGAGCCGTGGAGTCGCAGCGATCTGCTAAGGGTAAAGCATAACTTGGAAACCTGGGGATTTCTTTCAGAGACCCTCAGGAAATGCTTGCAGGTGGCATTGCAGAAGTTTGGCATGGAGACGTGGGACATCCAGAGCAACGCTAACATGTTAGTGGACTGTGGTGGGCACACAGTGAAGTTTGTGTCAGGCAAGAAAGAGGTTAACATCTATATCTACAGCGACAATGAAGGCACCATCCACTACCAGGTCAGGCATTCCAGTGTGTGGACCCAAGCTGCAAGGTGGTTCGCTGGGACAGAAGATCACTTGTCCCTGAAAGCGAGTAATCGCTTGCAGTTAGGGTGCAGTCAATGCTCAGAAAAAGCAGACGTCTCACTGTCTCAAAAGGAGGTGCTGGGCAGGCAGGATAGAACCAGTTGAGCAAGCCATACAAGAATCCAAACACTTCTGATCAATGGTTTTTATTGAATAAAGGGTGGGAGGCCATAAGGAAAGAATTCTGTTTGAGAGCAAACCGTATTTGCAGAATCGCTACAGGTAGTCTTCACTTAACCACAATGGGGCCTGGCAACTCTGTCACTAAGCAACCTGGTCATTAAGCGAGACATCACGTGACCACGATGGACTTATGACCTCACTTCTGCTGTGGCCATTAAGCGAATCACCTACAGTCATTAAGTGAGACAGCATTGACTTGCAATTTTACTGCTGGCTTCTCCATTCACTCTGTTTGTTGGAAGCCAGCTGTGAAGCATGCAAATGGTGATCCTGTAACTGCAGGACGCTGCAGCAGTCATAAATGCCCGCCGGTTACAAAGTGCCTGAATCTCAATCACATGACCGCGGGGATGCTGCAACAGTCATTGAGTGCAAGGACCAGCGGTAAAGTTACTTTTTCAGCACCATTGTAACTTTGAACGGTTGCTAAACAGAGCAGTCGTTAAGCGAGGACTATCTGTATTCAACTCTTCTTGCAACTCTCTCTCACCCTATGAAACAGGCTGCCTGACCCCCACTTTTTGGTTGGAGGCCTGGTTTCCCCGTGTCCCTCATTTTGACAATGATTGGCTCTGTGACCATACTGTTTTTCTCTGGCTATGTGAGAACTCACTGTCACAGGGTGATTCTAGGATTCTGTGAAAGCAAATGGTAGCCACTTCCTGTGCGATAGTGCTTCAGTTGCAACAGGAAAGAGAGGCCACCATATTCTTCAATGAGTCATACCTCTCAATTTGTGCATGGAAAAAGAAAGCCCGAGTGCTTAGCTTGCTAAGGTATTGAGGCTGTGCAGAAGCCACCAACCAGGAGCTTGTACAGAAGGTAGCTACCCATTGTTTGATGAATGCTGTACAGACCATGTTTCACTGGTCAGGACAAGCAATTCTAGGCCTTCCTGGTTATTTCCGAGTTGAAGATGCAGCTTCAACTCTGGGCTCCCCACCGTTTTTAGAATTGTGAGGCCACATGCATACACGCATACAGGATTTTTTTTTGGAGGGGGAAGCAAAACAAAATAGTAAAAAATTATTAAAAAGGCATTCTGGTAACCCCCCTCTCTTTATTGCCCCCACATCATTATATGACCCTCCACCCCACCCTAGCCAGTAGTTGCTCCTTGACCATTTATAGGCTTTAGGTAAAGGTAAAGGTTTCCCTTGACGTAAAGTCCAGTCGTGTCCGACTCTAGGGGGCGGTGCTCATCTCCGTTTCAAAGCCTTGGAGCCGGCGTTGTCATAGACACTTCCGGGTCATGTGGCCAGCATGACGACACGGAACGCCGTTACCTTCCCGCCAAAGCGGTACCTATTGATCTACTCACATTTGCATGTTTTCAAACTGCTAGGTGAGCAGGAGCTGGGACGAGCAACGGGAGCTCACCCGGCCGCACGGTTTCGAACCGCCAACCTTCCGATCAGCAGCTCAGCGGTTTAACCCGCAGCGCCACCGCATCCCCTTTATAGGCTTTACTTTGGGCTTTATTGCTTATTCCTGTTTGGATCATTTTAACTGCTGCTGTTGATGTAACTGTAATAATTAAAACAGTTTCTCTTTTTCTTCAAAAAACATACTCAAAGTGTCTTAGCTTGCCTTGCTGTGTGGTGTGCTGTAATAAGGGACCCATTCCTGCTTGAGTCTGATTGGACTTAGCTGTGATTGTACTAGTGTTTATTTATTTAGTTGCTTCCGACTCTTCTCCTGTTGGTCGAGTTTTTCCATTCCCTCATATTCTTCCATTTTAGTCTCCCAGTCCTGTACTGATGGCAAGGTTTCTCTTCTCCAATGTTGTGCCCAATTGATTTTTGCCACTGTCACCATATATAGTATCTAATAAACTGTGATGCCTTTCACTTAGGTTCTCTGGGATCACACCTAATAAACATATTCATGGTTTTATTTCAAAGTTTATTTTCAGAATTTTCTGCATATTTTGATGTATTTCTTTCCAGAACGCTTGCTGATGCTGGCTGGCACTCTTGCAGAGTGCTGGAAAGCATTTGGCCCAGAGAGATCAGAAAAGTCACACACCAGGCATTTCTATAAAAATAAATTTATTTACAGAAAGCACAAAAACATATTTACAGGCTTGTGCATTCACACACGCTCTCAGAGAGCACTGAGGACTGCTTACTCGGCTGCAAAAGGAAAAACTAACCAAGTAACAAGCAAGCTGCCTTCCTCCAAGCAATGCAGCTATTAACACCCAAACTGAGGACAATTAAATTCGACCTCTTCACTCTGCAGATACTTAAGGAAGTACTCAATTACCATGGTAACTAATGGCTTGTCCTAGCAAAAACAAAGAAATTCCAACAGGTACTTCCCAGCTGCTGCGGCTTGCTGGGACGGCTGCAGTATTATGCTGCACTGCAGCTCAGGGACTTCTTGCAGCCCCAGAGCCGTGCGGTTCTGGGGCTGCTTGCCAGCCCCATAAGGCAGGGGGCAGGGCGGCCAAAAGGGCAGAGATGGCGGGGGGGGGGGGAGATAGCCAGGTGGGGGGAGTTGGAAGTAATCCCTTACCCTTACTGAGACTTGGTGCTGGGAGGGACCAAGCCCAGAATGGCTGGAATTGGTGTTGGTCCTTGCTTCATGACGGCAAGGGGAATGCCCAGGATTGTGGTCACTAAGCCATGCGGTCACGTGACATCTCGCTTTATGACCACATCGCTTAGCGATGGAAATTCCAGTCACAACTGTGGTCGTAAGTCAAGGACTACCTGTATCTGGTGGACTGTGTCTATTGGCAACCATTGTGGATATAAAATGGCTAATGCTAAGTCATGGAGGCCATGTTATGCAAATGTGGTCATGAAGAAAACAAAATGGCGAAGCTCTCCACAGCAATGATTCAGCTGTTGAAAATAATATAACTGTTAAAAGTGGTAAGAATGATACAGCTGGTGAAAAGGATCCCTGTAGCATTAAATCAAAAGTCTTAGAAGACATTAGTCTTGAAAGATGGAGTGTGCTTACTGTTGAAAATTCACTCCCGTGGTGGGCTGCTTCAGTGTTGCTTAGGCAATCCACAGAGGGTTGGGTGATATGAGGACCTTACTGATATTATTATTATTATTATTATTATTATTATTATTATTATTATTATATACACGAGAACGTGAAATCGTAACTGCCAGTTCTTTAGCTGGTGTTGGTTTTCATTTGCATCGAGTTCTTCTCAAGAACCAAGGACGTTGTAATGTATCGTTGTTGTTGTTGTTGTTATTATTATTACTCCTGCCAACAGCAGCTTTGCATTGGCTGCCTATGCCCAGCATCAGGAAAGAGAAACTTGGGGGAACCTCTGTTTAGACTGTTCCCACAGCACTCTTAATAGTACATCAGTGGGATTTATGGAAAGAGCTGCTTCCTATTAAGGACTACCAAGGACAGAATTGACCCATTCTTCAAGTTTAGGTGATCAAGTGGACTACTGGTAGTCCAGCAAAAGCAGGTAGAAAGATGGGGAACGATAAGCTCCAGCAAGCTTGGAATCCCCAGTTAGGATTAGTAGAGGAGTATAGAGAGGTAAATTCACCATTAAATATATTTTCTTCGTTTTCCTGATTATGTGGTATGTTTAAATTGGACTCAGGTTTGGGTTTAGGCCAAGGGTTTGGCTTTTGTGTTTTATTCCGTGAAGGAGGACGTCGGCCAGAGCCCCCAGGGATAAATGGTACGTGGGGATCCTGATTCTGTTCTGGAGGCATTTGAGCAGGTCCACTTTCCTGCTCATGCAATAATTCTTGCCCCACAATCCCTCGCTCGTACACAGTAATTCTTTAGAGAGACATCATCAGTTGCTGTAGATACTTCCAGTTTACCCTCAGGAAGAGGGGGCCCCCTCTTGTATCTTGGGAAGCACCTTATGGTGCCACTTGCTAACATCCAGACTGGATTGCAGAATGACATGTATTGGTTCAGCTATAGCTCTATTCTCTTGAATAGAAGTACCTGTTACGTTTTCTGCAAGACCATCCAGAAACTGGGATGCTCGTGAAAAGATATGAAGCCTGCTTTCTGTGTACTGCAGCTGAATTGTTTTGTGACCACTCATGGAAGAGGAAGTAGCTGTAGAAAGCATTCAGATATTGGTGAGAACGTTGCACACCTGAACCTCTCTGTTACCCTAATTCATTATTCTGGGTTCCACCCTTAATCCTGCATCTTCTCTTGAATTAATGCCATTTTCTGCAGTTGTGTTTTCTTGACTTGATTACCTGTCAGAAAACCCTCATGGTCGCTACAATGAACATCCAGAGCTTTGTCTTCGCGCAATACCTGCCATGCTTCAAAAGCAGAGAATAATGGCATCTAGTGACAGAAAATGGATTTTGCTGCCCTGAATAGGCAGTCTCAACTAATTAGAAGGCCAATGCTCTTCTCCAGGCTTCCATCCTTTCAGACTGTAATATACATGATCAGAAGACGCAGATGCCACCTGTTCTGTGAATTCTGGTCTGCAGAAGTAAAACAGGACCTGCCTTCTTCCCATGATTAAAATTATTCTTATCTAACTTTCCATTGAGGAAACCTTAAGAGAAGTTGCAAAGAGTAGAAGTAAAGTCTAGTATAATCAAGCGTAGGGGCTGATGATTATATAGAAACACCCATGGAGGATTTACTAGTAATCTGCCATATGGAGCCCCCCCCCCCGAGATCTGGCAGGCCCCCACCTTTCCAGCTTTCTAGAAGGCCTTAAAATCTTAAGCATTGTGATTGTGTGAGGCTGAAGCTCAGCCATGACTGTTGTTGTTATTAAGGAGTGTTGTTTGAGAGCACCAGGCACTGTTTTTTGGATGGCATTCTTTTTTAACTATTTATTATATGTTTTTAGTGTTGTTGCACTAAAGTATCCAGAGTTATGGGATACAACATGGGCGGCCATATAAGTTTCCCAAGTAAAACAAACCAACCAATAAATAAATAAATAAATGTCCCGTGCTAACCAGACTGACCCCATTTCACTCCAGCACCCGGACATGAAATAACAGTATGTGTTCAAATTATAATTATTTAATAAAGATTCTTTAAAAATTCCTAACAGTAAGAGCAGTTCAGTAATAGAGCCAAAGACCCATAGAGTTAGTGGGGAGGTGAGGGGGGGGGGCTGCTATACACTGGATGTATTCCAGCAAAGTCTGGACAGCCATTTGTCAAGAATTCTTTAATTTCGATTCCAGCCATGAACAGCAGGTATGACTAGATGTCCAAAATAGCTCTTTTGAAGTCCATGATTCACTGCAAGCATGGGTATCCACAACATAATGTAGAAAGAATCAAGATGATGGCCAAGATGGTGTGATGAAGGCTGTGCTGCTTTTACACGTGTTGGACACTTGACACACACAAAAAATAAGCGAAACTCCGATCCCAGTTGTGGCTGCCATCTTGACTTTTTTGACCACACCCTGTGGAAAACTCTGAATGAAACGTTTCTTAAACATATTTAAGAATGCCTAGATAAAATAATGACTGCCTTCCCACCTAATGTGCCTCACCTAGTTACTGAATTTATCTATTTCTTGGGTTTGCACAATTGATCGCCTGCTACAGTAACCAAAGAGTTTGGGTTCATACACATTCTGTGCCACAAAAATCTATCCAAGTTTAGCTTGCTGTGCAAATACAGCCCCTATATCTGCAACTGACCTGCTGAAGAATGTTGTGTGAACACAGTGAGTGATTCAAAAGTAACACCTCATTGTCTTAGAGCAGGGTTTCTCAACCAGGGTTCTGCAGCACCCTTGGGTTCCGCGAGAGGTCCCTAGTGGTTCCCTGGGAGATCACGATTTATTAAAAAAATTATTTCAAATTCAGGCAACTTCACATGAAAGAGGAAAGTTTCATTCTTTATTTTCAGTTTAAGAGCACAGTTCATGCCCATATCCAGGCCTACCCATGAAACAAATATAATAATTTTGTGACTTCTGGCCTATATTTGAGCCTGAATGTGCAGGGGTTCCCTGAAGCCTGAAAAATATTTCAAGGGTTCCTCCAGGGTCAGAAGGTTGAGAAAGGCTACAGATACAGACCTCACTGCTGTTGGAAATGTCCATGAAAACAAGGTTTTGGATGCCACGGAATAAGATGGAGATGCTTTGAATACCCTTTTACTTCTTTCCATGACTGGTTAAACCTAGAATCAGTGGTTTAAAAAAAATGCATGCATGTATTCATTCTTTTCTTTCAATGACTTATATGCTACATCTCTTCCACAGAATGTAAGATGGTGGATAATAATAATAGTAATAATAATAACAGCAACAATAATTCATTGATTAGCCATTAGGCCATAGCAGAATGCAGAATATAGCATACAGAACAATAAAATACTATGTGATACAAAATAGAGTAAAAGACATAACTAAAAGAAAATGCAAGTCATATTTCTATGACATCCATACAATTTACCCCAATTAGATCCACATATGCAGTTTTGAATTGTACTGTTTTGTTCAGATAAAGGGCTGTATTATATGTAATATTGGGTTCTAACTGCACATGAAATATGTTGTTTTAATGTAAGGCTCCCAACAAGCTGTTCGTCTAACATGCGGTCCAGGATACTGATCTCTCTCTTTCTTATACAGTTGATACTCAAATAATATATGAGCTATGATTTTTATTTCTGGGGCTCCGTAAATACAAGTCCATACTTGGTTAAACCTTCCATATTTAACCATTGCATCCATAAGATGGTGGCTTGGTTGGTTCAAATGTATACTTAAAGATGGTTGGTTCAGGATGGTTCAAGCTGTATGCTTAAAAAGCCCTATTCTATTACATAATTTAAAATAGAATAGCTGAATCTATTCATTTTTCTCTTGGTCTGTTGATCATCGGGGGGGTTAGAATAAAAATTTTCTGATGAGATGGCAACAGTGTAACTATGCATGTTGTGTGTTTTGCTATCATAAAATCTATATTTCATCTAACTGAATTCAGCATTGCAAAATTCTGTTCCTAGTTAAGGCCTGAACTTGATCTTTGAGTGACATACTGGTGGCTCCTATGCTATGAAGTACAGGTGGGGCAGGTTAAAAAACTGTATTTTGCCTATATTAAATTAAAATTAAATGTATTAATGGGGGTTCCCCTCTAGTCATGGATTTAATAATTTTCCCCCATCAGTCACATTAAAAATTATAACCGTTATTCCTTAAAAAAAATAAACAGTTTGGGGCTGCATCCAAGGATTTGGAAGCTAATATTTTTAGGCTGTTGTGCCAATGATCAGTTATAGGCATTCAGGGTCTCTCTTCACTTTGACAGCTGCAGCTTCAGATAGAATTTTCTTGGTATCTTTCTTAACATCTGACAGACATTTCTTCAATATGAAGAAAGAAGAAATAAGGGAAGTCCCTCCTGACAATATGCAGCCAATTATGGGGAAACTTTCCCAATAGAAATATTCCACACTCATCACTGAAGCTCCCAGAAAATCAGGCAGCCTCTGTAAAATCCGTTTTTTTTTACTGGGATGTCATAATTGATTGCAGCTCTGACCTTAACCCTTTCATAAAGTCAGCAAGTCTGGAGAGCGACGGACTATCCACACCAAACTTACGGCAGCACCAATAACCAAACAGCAGGAAGAGGACAATGCCCTCCAGGAACGCAACTCCCGGGATCGGGATCATGGCTATAAATCCGGAGGAAATTATGGGGAGCCAAATCTTATTTTTCAGTTTGTCTGCCTTCTCGTCCAAACTGCTTGAAGCACTGGAAGTGACGCCGTTGTTGAAAAAGGCTTTCTTCTTCCTCAAGAGATCACTCCCCAGCGCTTCCCGTAGACGGGGGAAATCAAAGTGGTTGGGCTTCTTGCTGGAAACCTCAAAGACTTGAGAATCTTTCACCCCTTCATTTCTCAAAGAATCCCTGCAGAAATCCTTGGCAGGCAAGAGAATCTTCTCACCATAGCCAGATAGTTGCTGTTTCCTAGCTTCCTCCACGTCCAGGTCTTTCTTAGTTTGAACCAGAGAAATCTCCTTGTCCATTTTTTGGATCTCAAGCTTAATATGTGAGTGAGTGGCCTGGGAACTCTTTGGGGAAAAGAATGAAGAAGAAATCAAAGGAATTTAAATCTACCTGCTTGCCATAGGGGTCTTCATGAAGTAACTTACCCTTCCATGTGATTTCTGAAAAGGTGACCCCAGGAAATTCTTCGTTTATGCGATCTGGGGCTTCTGCTCTTGTAGCAATGTCAGTTGCAGCTGCACCTGAGCCATCCAGATGTGGACTCTGCATGGCGTTAATGAAGGAGGTCTTCCCAGAGCGTGGTTCTCCTACTATGGCAATGTGGAGTGGAAAATCAGCAAAAGACTCTCTTGATTTGGCCAGGAGGATAGATAAGGCATCAGTAAGTTTCCCTTCTTTAATAGCTGCATCAAATTCTTTGCTATCCAAGGATCCAAAGGTACCATAATCATGTGCGGAACTGCAGGGGGAATGAGTGAGAAGGTTGTAACCTCAAACATTTCAACTGTTTGGAACAGGAGCATTTGCAGGGGACTCTTCTGAGTCAAGATGGTGGCCACAACCACACCATTGAAGGCTTGCCCCTTTTTTGTGTGGGTTCCCTGGGCTAAGCCTGTAAAAAAAAAATGGGCGGGGCTTTGATTGCATGATTGCGGTTGCCACCTTGACTTTTTGAACCACTCCTGAGGATACCCCTGGGTTTGCAGTGTTATAGGTTATCCTGACTTCATTTGTATCTTTTAAAGCAAGCTGCTTTCAGAAAAATGTATAAAAATATTGCATATAGATTAATACAAGATTAACTGTTCTGTCTCTCTCATCCATCTCTGTCATCTATCTATCTATCTATCTATCTATCTATCTATCTATCTATCTATCTATCTATCTTCTATTTATTTGTTTAAGAAATTAATATGGCCACTCAAACAATTGTGACTCTGGTTGGCATACAGTCAACATATAACAAGTGACCAATACAGTTAAAAGCAACAACAAAAATTATTAGGCAGTTGGGAACCTAAACACCTATTCTACCGCTCCAGGTGGGAATTCCAACCAACCTGGCCCGAACGCCTAAGGAAGCCAGATTTTTACAGCCTTTCTGAAGGCCAGCAGGGTCAGGGCCAACTGTATTTCGGGGGAGGTCATTCCAGAGGGCAGACGCTGCCACAGAAAAGGCAGATGACATTGCTGCAGGGAGGGACCTGAAGTGTGTCCATTCTACCAGTGTGTGTGGGAAGGACAGATACCATTGAGGATAGATGGTCCCACAAATAACCCAGTCCTGTGTCATTTAGGGCTTTATGGGTAACGACCAGCTCCTTGAATTGCACCCAGAAGGCTATTGGGAGCCGGTGCAGGTCATGGAGTAGTGGTTGTTATACTGAGGTGAACTCATAACTGCTATGTTGCTGCATGCTGGACCAGTTTGTAGCTTTTGGATGGTCTTCAAGGGCATCCCCATGCAGAACACATTGCGGTAATCCAACCAGGAGATGACTAAGGTGTGAGTGGCAGCAAGCAAAGCTTCTTGATCAGAAACAGGTACTGTACAACTGGTGCCCAAGATGAAGTTGTGCAGAGGCCCTCCAGGCCACAGTTATCACACGAGCTGTGAGTCCAGGAGAATCCTCAACTTGTGCACTGGCTTGGAGCAGGGGAGTGCTATCACCCCTCCCCCAAGCTGAAGATGGAAATACTCCCATCCTGGGATCCAGGGGATTCCAAACTCACAGCCACTTGGTCTTGCTAGGGTTGAATCAAAGCCTGTTCTTGCTCATCCAGACTTATTACTCCTGCTTTTCCTTTTGTTCTTCCTCCAGAATTGTTGAGATAACCGAAGAAGGAGTGTCCACAGTATGCTGCGGAACAGTGTTTCCCAACTTTGACAGCCTTAAGACTTCGACTCCCAGAATTCCCAGCTGGGAATCTTAAAGTTGCCAAGGTTGAGACCACTGCTCAACCACTGCTATAGGCCATACAAAACCTTTATCCCCAAGAAAGCTGGGAAATAAGTCAAAGAAACCCAGTTCAAAAGTTATCCCTTTACCTGCTCCCAGGTAGAGTTTTCTGGTGACTTTCAACCATGGTCTTTTTTTTTCTCCTGCTCTTTTTCTTTGTTTTTTATCTGCCCTCCATCCAAAGGGTGTTTCCTTTTCTCTCCCCTCTCAGTTCAAGCTGTTTCTGCAGAAATTCAAAGGGCAGCAACACAGACAAAAAAGGAGGTTCCTTAGGTTGAATGTGAGACAGTACAAGTGAGGTGCTAATTGCCCATTGGGAAGCTGAAACATTTGCTTCACTGAGATGCAATCAGATCTGAACAGGCTGTGTGTGTGAGACTTGCCCCATCTCCAAGGATCCTCAGAAAACCCTCACAATTCATCAGGCACCTGAGGTGAACCATTTTAATAGGCCCATCATCTTTGCAAAGGTCCAGAGTGCCTGCAACCTGGAACGAAAAATGATCTCACCACAACGAAAGACAGCTGTGTCCTCCCTATCTAGGTCAAGCATCACTGGCTCTGCATCAGTGCTAAAATTACCTGGGTCAAGCCCATGGGTCCCATGGAGGCTGTGGAATCCCAAGTCAACTTGGATCCAATCCCAAGGCATGAGTTGGAAGTCCCTCAAAACCAGAAGGCTTAGGGAAGTCCCCCAGAGCCAGCCATGAGAGCTCATGGAGGGCTGCTGCCGTGGCACACCAGCAGCAGCCCAGGTTTGTCCCTACAGTTCAGCTTTACATAAAAGTACTTGCATACACCCACCTGCAGGGCACAGCGACTGGTCACTGCTAGAGTGTCTCAAAGGGTTGCAGCTACACATCCTCACCAGCCTTGACATCTTGACTGAGGCAGGACTTCAACTCTGGATGGGCAGGTTTCTTTATGTTCTCTCTGAAATCACCATGAAATCTTGCAAGATTTTCCCAGGGAGTTTTGTGAAGCGAGGTATCTGTGCTCTTTCGTAGAGTTGTGATAACTGAAAACCGTTGCTGATCTTTACCCAACAGAACTCAAGGCTTTGTTACTCAGGGCTTCCTTTCTACACCTCTCAGTATTCTCTTCTTTCATTTCTCAACTTCCCTTTCTTCCTTCTCCTTATGTATCTCTTTGGGTCTTATCTTCCACTCCTTTTCTCCTTTTACTCTGAGCTACTATACTTTTTCATGGAGTCATCAGAATTCTTTCTGCATGTCATTCCTTCTCTCTTTCCCCCATCTTGTAATTTTACCATTTTGACTTTTCTAGTGTTAATTTTTATTCTAGATCTGGTCCTTTTCCTTGATTTTGACTCTGTTTTGCCTCACTGACTGACATGGTACATATAGACTAGTGGCAACTTGAAGATGTGTGGACCCCCTTGTTTGATTGACTCCCCAGCATGCCAACTCTTTAGATTGTGTGACTCTGTTCTTCAGTCTACTTGGCATCTCAATATGGTGGAGGTTTGGTATATGATGTCCTGCTTCATTTCAAGGATGAAGATCCCATTGTCACAGTGATCTAGCTAGATGCACTACTGTGACAGTTTCACCTATTTATTTATTTATTTTTTAAATTTTTATCCTGCCTTTATTATTTTTATAAATAACTCGAGGGGGCAAACATAGCTAATACTCCTTCCTCCTCCTCTTTTCCCCACAACAGTAACCCTGTGAGGTGAGTTGGGCTGAGAGAGAGGGACTGGTCCAAGGTCACCCAGCCGGCTTTTGTGCCTAAGGCGGGACTAGAACTCCCAGACTCCTGGTTTCTAGCCCGTTGCCTTAACCACTAGGCCAGACTAGACCATAGTCAACCAAGTCTTTCATTCAGAGCCTTTGGATGAGAAGAAGCAGAACCCACCAGCATTTGGATCCCATGCTGCATCTTCTGCTAGAACAAAGAAAATCCTTTGATTTCTCACTCAGCTACTGACTTTGGCTTCAGCTGTTTTGCATCAGTTGAAGATGCAAACTTCTTGCCTCTCTGATATCAGCCCAGACAAGTCTTTGAAAAGCCAAATATATAAGAAATTAAATACATATACTGTTTCTTTTCTCAACTGTCATTGTTTGAATGAAAATAATGTTTGGGTTAGTTAAATGGGTAATGATGTCTTTCTGGTGAACAGGGGATTTTAACTCTTTCCCTCTTTCTTTTTCCCTATTCCCCCTATATTGATGCTGTTACCCTCTGACCTCAATTGCCAGAGGAATATGCCCAGCCTACTTTTCAATTTCTGCCAACTCCTTTCCTCACAGCATTGGCAGTTATAAACATCTGGGCCAGGGTTCATACACTGCTCCCAACAGATTGGGGTTTTAAAAACACAATGTTTCTAGGCATGAGAAAGAGGGGTGAAGAACTTAAGACAGAGAGTCCCCTGTGTTCAAACCCTCTACTTTTGCAGGCCTACACAGGAGAGAAAATGAGGACGCTTCCTACTCTTTCCACAGCAGGGATCTGCAAAGAGAGCTCAGACTGAGCGAAATCTTATAGCTTCCTCTGGATTCTATCCCAAGGGAGATGCCCCACATTCTTTATGATTGAGATACTTTCACTTTAAGAAAAAAAAAGAATCTTAGAATCTGGGGTGGCAGTTACTGGAGGAGGGAGCTTAAACTGGTGCAATTATTTTGGGTTCATTTAACTGGTAGTAGCTGCTGGCAATAAGAACAACCTACCTGAACTTGACCTGTCCCTCCCAAACTACAACTATTTTGGTAAAATATAAAATCGTCCAAACCATGGTCTAGTCCATGGTTTCCAATAGGGACCACAGAAAGATTCATTTCCTTTCACCCATTCTAACTCCTGGAGTGAATTTTTGAGGATCTAATGGCCCCCATCCCAAAACAAGGGACTCATGAATGCATTCATTCCCTGCCCAATGTTCCTATTCATCTTTGGGCAAGTCAAGGAGTCAATAAGCTTTGCCTTACCGCAATCCGTCTAATTTTCAAATCATCCCCAAGGCACACCATCACTAAGCGTTTCCCCCCCTTTGTTGCCAAAGATGCATGACTCCAAAGTGGATTTCCTTTCTGGGGGAAGAAAAGATTTTTTTGGTGTTGGCTCAGTAATGGGATTGATTGATTGATTGATTGATTGATTGATATGCAGACTACACCCTGTCAATGTGATTTTGCAACCTGCATCATGCAATAGTTGAGTGTTAGATGAAGCGTGTGTCTGGTGCAAGACACTTATTAGTAAAACTAGCCACAGAGCAGCTTCAGAGTTAAAATAAAAGCCTCATCACTTCATAGGTTACAGACAACGAGATTATTTCAGTTTAAATCCTTGATAGAGCAGGATAGCAGAGAGAAAGCTGAAAGGGAGACATTTCCATCGCACTGCAAAATAGGAGTCTGAGTGTAGAGCTTGATTGACACCCCTGCTTTTCCTTCCCTCTCCTTGAACGTACATGGATTAGGGTTTACCTCCTTTTAGTCCTGGTGCAATCTCAACCTAATCTCAACTGCTGTTGCCATTGCAAGACTGGGGACATGTTTAGCCACAAAGAGTACATTGATTAATCAATTTATTCATTTTAATCAGAAATTATACAGAAAAATCCGGATTAAAAAAAGAGGAAGAGAAAAAGAATGGGGAGAAGAGGAGGAGGAGGAAGAGGAAATTATTATCTATAATATATGTATAGTCTTGTTCGACTAGGTTCTGACATAATAGACAGGAATTTTTAAACTCTTCCAGTTAACTCAGGTGGCTGGCATAATAGGAAGACATTATCCTTTGAGTTCTACCAGGTCTTTTAGATATAAGGGGACTTAGAAGGTCAGAATATAATGTTCATAACAGAACCAGTTTGGTGTAGTGGTTAAGGCATCAGGTTAGAAACCAGGAGACTGTGAGTTCTAGTCCCACCTTTGGCATGAAACCAGCTGGGTGACCTTGGGCCAGTCCCTCTCTCTCAGCCCTAGGAAGGAGGAGGAAACGGCAAATGACTTCTGAAGATCTTGCCAAGAAAACTGCAGGGACTGGTCCAGGAAGTTGTCAGGAGTCAACACCAACTCGAAGGCACACACACCAAAATCCATTCTAGAGGCATGACCAAGAGACTGTGTTTCTCGAACGTCACATGAATGTATTTGCTTTGAGATGACAGACAAGGAGAGTAATGCTTGTACTGTAGGACTCACTGACTGTGTGAAGGTTTGGAGTGCATCCAGCATGTACATAACTTTGTTCAGAAGCGTAGATATCCACTACAAGTCATAATGCGCATATTATTACTTGCCCCCACTTGGCCCCCTGCAGACATCCATGATCAGGCTGGCTTTGTTTCACATTCTTCCATGGGGGAAGGAAAAATTCAGTAGTTTTTTGCCTGTTTAGGGCTGAAGGCCATATGGCCCAAATCTGTTAAAACGATTTCTCTTGGTTTCTCAGTTCTGAAAATCTGTCAAGGTTTTTCGAACAGTAGGTCGATGCTAATACACATTTCACTGAGCTCATGACTTTTGTTCCCCAATTTTTTGCCTACCACACACAGATTTTGCAAACCATTTTCCTTAAGATAATGCATGGTTTGCACTTTATTTTCAGGAATATTCCCCTTCTTGTGCATTTTCCCTTTCCTGGGGCATTCACAGGGGGTCAAAAAAGTAAAGGTGATGGCCATGACTATGACTGAAGCCCCATCCCAGTTTTACCATTTACCATCCCATTGTAAAAAAAAAAAAAAAGGGACAGGGTTTCAATCACCCAGCTGTGGCCACCCTCTTTACTTTTTTTGGCATCCCCTCCCCCCACATTTGAATGAGAACTAAACTGTGGTTTCTGTATTGATTTGAAAATGTGACGTTAGATACATTCACAGTCAAATGCAGAGAGAATGAATTTCTCCCTCCTGCCCATCATAGATTCCTGGGTGATCCAAGGGTTATGGGCATACTGTAGCAGGGAACTCCTTCACCTGTGTTCTTCCTTTGCCCTTCAAGGTTCCTTTAAGCTGGAGAATTTACTACAATGCAGAAAAAGTTGCTGGACAAGCTCTCACATGGTGGGATATCCAAGACCCTGCAACCTTCCCTGCAAATCTTCTTGTTCTTTGAATTTTTAAGGACAGGTAAGGAAGCATCAGACAACAAGGGGAAATTTGTTCCACTGGGGAGAAATGGGTAGAAGGTCCCAGTTATACCAGAGGGAATAAAAAAATGGGCAAGGGATTTTCCATTGAAAGTCACTTGTAGGGTGTTACATGTCGATAGTAGGAGGAGCTCAAGAGAATAGTGGATGGGGGCAGAGCAAAAATGCAGGGGACTGTTCATGCTGTGTTTTCCTAGCTTCTCTCCCTCTTTTCCTGTCCTTGCAGTGGGCCATGTAGATTGCTCTTGCCAGACATCTAAATGGCTTGCTTGAAGAGTGTTATGAGGCCTAGGCTGAGGATGGTATTTGGGCTTAGAGCTGGATGTTTTCCCTACAGCAGTCGAGGAACAAAGATAGGTACTCATCCAATTTTTATGTGCATATTTTACTGTTAAATGCCCCATTTTGAGGGCAGTAGTGAAGATAGGGCAGAAGAAGGCTACCCACTGCAGTCCTGGTGGTTCGGACAATGAATGTCCCAGCCCTTTCCTGTGAACCATGTATTTGGAAGGTGGAGATCTCTGAGTCAGGGAATAAAAACATCTATCTGCTAGGATTGTGCCACATTTTGATTTGGAGATTCGATTCAGAGTAATTTTCTGAACCTTCAGTTTGGATAGAGCTGGTTACCTGAACCAAATCAACAGTTTGGGTAGGACTGGGGAAGATCCAAACTCCACTACAGTTCTGACTCTACTTCAGAGTCTATAGTGCATTTTTTTCCAAATAGTTGCCTTACAAGTTTGTCATAATTCATAGATCATACAGCCAAAATTAATACTTAAGGAAGTCCGGAGGGATGATGCCATTCTATATGTTCTCAGAACACCCCTCCCTCTCCTCAGTTGCCACTCTGGAGTGTGAAGTTTGTTCTGACAATGGCACCAACTGTATTGGCAATCTGCAGACCTGTGATGATAGTCAACACAACACCTGTGTCATCATTTGGATTCGTAGTACCCTAGGTGAGTGACCAACGCACACCAGATCTGGATACCGTTTAGACTAGCAGTTTAGGCTAGACGGCTTACCATCATGGCATGGAGACATCTCACCCTAACCCTGACTTACCTCACATAGGTCTAGCTGATTTATATTTCTGGAGCATTTATTGGCAAGGGAAATGATGGTGGGCTATGATCTGAAGGAAGCCCATTTGCCCTCATCCAGATCCCAGCATGGCCTCTTTGAGATCATTCTAAGGGAAGGCAGAAAGGGGAACCCCATGCCCCATGCTTACACAGTCCAATAAATCCAACAAAATTATCTTATTTCAAATATATAGTCCAGAGGAAATCATGTCTTCAGGATTATAATAAATTTTGGAAACAGCTACCAACTCCTGGTGCCCTCCCAGGTTTGCAGTAGACTAAGAACTGCTGATGATCATCCTCAGTTATGGATTCTTTTCTCTGCATCGCATTCTCCATGCTGCCCCAGCAGACTGCAGGGACTTGCAGTCACTTCTTGGCCAAAGCCACCCCCCTAAGGTCACTAGTGTCCTGCCTAAATTATGGGATGCAGCTGCTTGCTAGTGCCTTAGGAAATGTCTTCCTCTCTATTTCCATTATAGGTGACACAGTGATGCAGACTGTGGCCAAGGGGTGTGACTCCAAAGAGGTCTGCAAAACTCCAAAAAGCCACTTGAATATGGGGCATGGGAAAATCCTGCAAGCAAGTTTGGTTTGTTGCACCGAGGATGCTTGTCATACAGCCAAGCCTCAATGTAAGTGAATATGTTTTCTTGACATCTCCTCAATATTTGCTTTTTTTTTTTTTAATGTACAACCCAAACGATTACCACCAATAACCACCCGACCCTTTACAGAAATAAGTAAATGCATTCCTAGCAAAAATTGAATGCCTCCTGAGAACCAGGTAGAAAAACATATAGTAAGTCTCTCCCAGATTTATGTTTGGGAGAAGGAAACGAGAAGACGACATCATCATCATCATCATCATCATCTAGCCCGGGTCCTTGGGAATGACTCGATAGCTGGACATAAATGCCAAATCCAGGCTAAACATCTGGCTGGCTGTGCGACCAACCATAATAAATCGGTCGTGGTGGTCCCAGTGGTCATTAGCACACTGGGTGCCAGACCAAAAAATCTTAGATGGCACCTAGCAAATCTGCACATTGACAAATTTTCCATCTGTTAATTACAAAAAGCCACGTTGCTTGGACTCGCACATATACCACACTGATACATTACGACACCGGATGGCAGTGTTTCTCAACCTTGGCAAGTTTAAGATGGGTGGACTTCAACTCCCAGAATTTTGCCTGCAGAACTCAGGGGGGAGGCAAATACATCTCCCTCTGCCACCAGTCACCAATACTTTATTTTGTAGCTGAGAGTAAAAGTCCTAATAAGTGACTGAACCAGCTGGGGAATTCTGGGAGTTAAAGTCCACCCATCTTAAGCTTGACAAGGTTGAGAAACACTGCCTTAGGTTCTTGGGAAGAACTTGATGCGAATGAAGGCCAACACCAGCTGAAGAACTGGCAGCTCTGATTTCACATTGTTTACGTAACAACAACAACAACAACAACAACTTATTACATTTATCTGCCACCGGACTCCCAATGACTCTGGGCAGTTTACAATTGTTCAAACATTTTAAAAAAACAATGAGCAATTTAAAAAACCCACAAAAACAGCACAAGAGGTAAGAACAATGATGGCAAAGAAAATAAATCCAGGGGGGAACAGAAAGGGAGAAAGGGGCATCAATTGTCTTCTCTAAAGGCCTGGGAGAATTTGGCCCAGCATTCATTCATTCATTCATTCATTCATTCATTCATTCATTCATTCATTCATTCATTCATTCATTCATTCAATTTCTATAGCCACCCATCTCAGCAAGTGACTCTGGGTGGCTTATGATGATAAAAACCATAAAAGGATAAAACAATTATAATTAAAACTTACAACACAAAATAAATATGCATGGCTGCCAAGTAAACAATGTAAGATGTTAATACAACAAAGAAATGGGATCATTACCACCCTCGGGGCCCCAGGCCCAGGCACATAACCAGGTCTTCACGGCCTTACAGAAGGACAACAGGGTTGGGGACATCCTGATCTCTGAGGGGAGAATATTCCAGAGGGCAGGCGCCATGGCTGAAAAGGCACGCCTTCTAGTCCCCGCCAACGGACATTCTTTGGCTGACGGGATCCGTAGCATGCCCAATCTACCAGATCAAATTGGATGGGTAGAGACAACTGGGAGAAGGGGGTCCCTTAGGTAACCCCTGTCCCAAGCCATGAAGGGCTTTAAAGGTGACAACCAGCACCTTGAATTGCACCCAGAAGCACACCCACAACCAATGCAGCTCCCGTAGCAGTGGTGTTACGTGTGTCGAATATATGACTCCACTTATTACCCAGGCAGCTGCATTCTGCACCAGCTGAATGCTCTTCAAGGGCATTTACTTGTATCTCCCTCCCACACTGACTATTAAGTTGTCTGGGAATCTCCCCATCCCCCTTCTGCTTTCAGTACCCCCACGAGAGGCTAAACTCAATGGAAAGCAATGTCTTGCATGCTATTCAGTGGCAGGAGTATGCAGTGAAGAGATGGTGAATTGTACTGGATCGGAAAAGTACTGCTTCGAAATATTTTCCCGTACTTATGCGGGTAAGTCCCATTTTCCCTGCAAAGGTGCCTGTGAGTTTCATTTGGTGGCTGGATTGCGCCTAACTCGTTCATAATCTGCCACAGGAAATAAACTGGAAACATGGTCTTTCCCATATGATAAGAGGAAGACCTTCCTGAGCAGTGTTTCTCAACCTTGGCAAGTTCACGCTGTGTGGACTTCAACTCCCAGAATTCCCCAGCCAGCCTGGCTGACTGGGGAATTCTGGGAGTTGAAGTCCACACAGCGTGAACTTGCCAAGGTTGAAAAACACTGTTCTTGAGTCCAGAAGAGGGGCCCACTCCGCGATTGAATTTGGATTCTCTTTATATTTGATCCATGGATTGCAGCAACTGGGTTGACATCTTACATCAGCCTCATTTCAGGAATGCAAATGATATGCTAATAAAATGGTAATGAGGCTAAGCTGATTTCCCCCACCTCCATCTCACTCTGGTTACCTTAATGCTCTTTTCCCAACCCATCCAGGCCTCCAGTCTGCTTTCTAGCATCCGAGTCTTCTTTTCTGGGAAAGTGGAGACATGTTCCAAAGTTATAGCCCCCCATTCTTATTTTATTTATTTTTTAATTTCTTAAGAATGGTTCCGAGATCCACACGGAGAAAAGAGATTTTTTTTAATCTCAGTCCATGACCAGTCCATGAACCACATTGCGTACATGAAACTAGTAATGATTAATTAGTTAATTTGGAAAGCATATCAATCAAACTGCCACGCATCTTACCTTTTACCTGACAACATTTGTCCCCCGTTAAAGAAATAGAGTCATTTGAGTTTGAAAGTTCGAAGTTTTAAATAAAATCAGTTGGGATGAGCAGGGAATTTAGTTAAACGGGGGATGAACAGCTTGTGTCAATTGTCAGCGTGAGACAAAAGTGTCATGAAATATGTTTCACTGCCTCCTTCTCTGCATGGAACAGGGTGCCCTTTCTAAAATTGCAGAGGGGAGTTCCTTGAACCATGCCAATGCAAGAGTGTTCCTTAGCTTGGGGATAGTAATTTTGTTTTGATATTTGACAGGTCTGCAAGGAGTAAGCCTTAGAAACACGTCTTTGGGGAGGGACATCAGGTGTGCATAGCTCAGAAATATTTCTTGGAAATGAATGTGTCCTGGAGGCTGCTGTTTTGCTTACCAATAGGTCAGGTTCCAAAAATATATATATATTTTTAAAAAAAATGGTTTTGGATGTCTAAGGCACTTTGAAGATAATCGGGGGCTGGAGACCTGTTGGGCTCCAAGGGAACTTCACAGTCTGAAGCAACTGTGCTTGCTTTGCACCAAGAGAGTTTATTTTGACCTAGTGGGTTGGCTTGAAGGCCAACTGCAGGCACACGTGTTTACCCAGACGGCTTGTCTTGTCTTCCGTGTCCAGATGGAGTGCTTTGGGACTCAGCCATGACAGGCTGTACCACCAAGTCAACGTGCAGATCAATAAACCGTGGGGAAATGTCCATTCTGCAAGATCGCGATACAGTAATTAAAACATCCAGATGTTTCCGGGCTGCTTCGAAGGGGGTTTACCTCTGGAAGTTCTTCCCACTGTTGTTTGCTGGATTTCTCTTTGCACAGGCTTTCTTCTAAAAGACGTTTGCTGTGGGGCTGTGTTAGCTCCACATCTGAAGTATGTATGTGTGTATGTATGCATGCGTGTATTTATGCTTCCCTTTTGCCCCTGCAATGCTTCAAGGTGTGTTGATCTTCCCTGTGTGTATTGTCCTCTCTGCTTCCTTCTGTAAAAATAAATAATAAGTTTAAGCAAGCATATATTGTGCAGTCAAATTTTAAAAAACTCTGGGAGAAATCAGGGAATGCCGTGATTCTTGAACTTGACCCCTTAAGACCTGGAGATGCCATCAAAATGAAATAGGGGGCAGGGTGCTCCCGTGTGACACCCCTCCACTTTCTTCCTCAAGCAGAGGAACAGAGGAGGCAAATAGATGCTTCAGAGCACACACAGGAGAACCTCTAGACCCTGTCTGTGACTCTTTACAGGTAGTCCTCAACTTACAACCATTTGTTTAATGACGGTTCAAAGTTACAATGGCCTCAAAAAATGTGCTTTATGACCTGTACTTACACTTACCACCCCTGCAAGCACGTGGTTGCAATTCAGGCGCTTGGCAACTAGCTCGCATTTACAACTGGTTGCAGCATTCTGTGGTCACGTGATCGCAATTTGCGACCTTTTTTGCTGGTTTTCAGTGAAAAACATCCATGGGGGAAGCTGGATTCGCTTAATGACCTCCCTTTGAAGTTTAGGGAACCATGTTTTTCCTTTGAGCCAAAGCCATTTCCTCTGATGTGCAAAAACCAGCCCTTTCAGGGATGTCAATCAAACAATAGGGGTGTATTCTGAACTCCATGAGTATTGCACGGGTTAAAGAAACAAACTCGGTGAGAAAGGAGGAGAGGCAACATATTTTAAGGGGAGCTGTCTTTTTTCACATCTAATCAATATCTTTTACTGTTTGATTTGTTGCTTTCTGATGCATCACATATCTCAAATGTATGTATTATTTGTTTCTGTACCCTATATGAAGGCTTGACACCCTTAATAAAATGCCTTTCGCTTTGCCTGAAGTACTTGCGGTTCGTATTGTGGGGGCAGAGGGTGGGCGGGCGAAAAAACCCACTTTGCAAAGGAATTGAGTGTTTGTCTCTCAGACTAGGTTCTTACCAGCTCCATGCCAACTTGGGTGCCTGAGTTTGTAGGCAACAATTTGGGGGCTTGTCCAGGATCGCAGCGTGGCATCCCTCAGGGCTTGGGTTGGCCCGCCTCAGTCACAGAACACGTAACAGCCAGTACAGGGTGAGTTTCCCCCTTGCATCTTTGGAGGAAGTAAACAACTGAGGAGCCAGGAGGGGGTAAGTGCCAGCTGGTGGTCCCTTGGGAGAGAGAGAAGACAAGGAAATGGGGCAGGGAAGGACTGCACCCCTGGGGAGCCAGTTGGGACTCACGGCCCAGTTGTGGGACCAGGGAAACTTGTCGGTCCAGCAGGGAATGGCCAAAAGGAGAATGGTCAGGCTGATTTGATTTCTGTTGAAATATTGATTTCTGTTGAATTACCATCATTTAGAAACTATGACTTTATTTCCAGTGGCTATAGTTCTTCTCAGGCCACTTAAAAAAAAAAAAATAGACTACCGGACCTTATCTTATCCCCAGGGACCATAAAACAGAACCACCACTAACAGATTAACACAACCATCCTCTGTCGCATATCCCGATTCCAAAGTCCAGTGACACAGCCATGTCAAAGTTGCATGAAAGGCCACCAGGGTTACGGCTAATCTGATCTCGGGGGGATGATGTTCCAAAGGGTGGGCGTCATGACAGAAAAGGCTCTCTTCCTGGGTCCCGCCAGATGGCACTGTTTAATAGACAGGACCTGGAGCATGCCTCTCTTGACGGGTCTGATGGTGTTACCTGGACCTTTAGGCTTCATTATTAGCTTTTTAATAAAGGTGATATTAGTATTTTAGTATGGTATCCATGCCTTCTTTTGAAGTTCAGGAAACCATGTTTTCCTTTTACCCAAAGCCATGTCTTTCTTTTAGGTGCAAAAACTAGCCTTTTCAGCAACTAAACAAAAGAGAGTGTCTTCTGAAAGTTCCTGAACAGACTTGCAAGTTTTAAGAAAGATACACTCGACAGGGAAAGAGAGGGATGTAACCCATATATTGCCACATGTGGAATGTTATCTAGAACCAGTGTTTTCTATTGTTCAATTCTCACATGTAATCCATGTCTTTTACCGTTTGCTTGGCTGCTTTCTGACGTATCACCTGTACCACATGTGTGTATCATTTGTCTCTGTACCCTATAAATGGACTTGACACCCCCCCCTTTAATAAATGCTTTTGCTTTTGCCTAAATTGCTGTGTGATTCGTGTTTTCGGGTAGGCAAAAAACCACTTTGCAAAGTTAGACTTTCTCCCAAATTCAGGGACCAAGTTTTTATCAGCTCCACGCCAAACTCGGCGGGGCTGAGCTTCTAGGCAACCCCATGATGTGCTTTACAGGCAGCTACTATACCAGCACCTTGAATGAACCTGTGTATTATCATGAATTATTTTAACTTTTATTATGAACATGGAATGTTTGCCACTTAGACTCAGCTATGATTGACTGGGCCTACAAGCCTACTCAAAATCAATCCATTCCCTCTAAACAGGTCTTTTCCTCCAATGCATGCACATGCATCTCTCTCTCTCTCTCTGTGTCATCATCTATCTTTCTTTCTTTCTTTCTATCTATCCATCTATCATCTATCTATATCTCTATCTATCTATCTATCTATCTATCTATC
Organism: Candoia aspera; assembly: GCF_035149785.1. Taxonomy (NCBI): domain Eukaryota; kingdom Metazoa; phylum Chordata; class Lepidosauria; order Squamata; family Candoiidae; genus Candoia; species Candoia aspera. The sequence continues at coordinate 20,390,083 of NC_086162.1, forward strand.
TATCTATCATCTTCATCTATCTATCTTCATCTATATCAATCATCTATCAATCATCTATCTATCTATCTATCATCTATATCTATCTTCATCTATCTATCTTCATCTATCTATCAATCATCTATCTATCAATCATCTATCAATCATCTATCTATCTATCTTCATCTATCTCTCAATCATCTATCTGTATCTTTTATCTTCTATCTATCTATCCATCTATCTATCATCTATCTCTATCTTCTATCTATACATCTATCTATCTTTATCTATCTATCAATCATCTATCTATCATCTATCTATCTTTATCTATCTATCTATCATCTATCTCCATCTTCTATCTATCTATCTATCTATCTATCTATCTATCTATCTATCTATCTATCTATCATCTATATCTATCTTCATCTATCTACCAATCATCTATCTATCTATCTGTCTATTATCTATATCTATCTTCATCTATCCATCTATCAATCATCTAGCAATCTATCTATCTATCTTCATCTATCTATCATCTATCTATAAATCATCTATCTGTATCTTCTATCTATCTTCTATCTATCCATCTATCCATCTATCCATCTATCCATCCATCCATCCATCCATCCATCCATCCATCCATCCATCCATCCATCCATCCATCCATCCATCCATCCATCCATCCATCCATCTATCTATCTATCTATCTATCTATCTATCTATCTATCTATCTATCTTCATCTATGTATCAATCATCTATGTATCAATCATCTATCTATCTATCTATCTATCTATCTATCTATCTATCTATCTATCTATCTATCTATCTATCTATCTATCTATCTATCTATCCTATCACATTTAGAAACCTGTGGGTTACTTACAAATAAAAGTACTTTCACTTTAAGGGCAATGGAACCTGACAGACTCAGCTGACAGTTAGATCAGTTAAAAATACAAAAAGTATTGATGCTGAGAGCATTGAACAAGAAGCGATTTCAGAAACCGTCTATTAATATTGGTTAGATGCATCACTTGATGACAGGTTGTCACTAAATATGGAATTCTTCCCAAACAAAATTCTCTTCAGTCTGCAGATAGCCAGACAAATTATCATTATTCATTATTTATTTTTAAATTTTAAATTATTATTATTAGTAGTAGTACTACTACTACTACTGCCCATCTCACTCAAGTGACTCTGGGTGGCTTCTAATGATTAAAACACAGGAAACCCACCACATATAACCTCACGGCACCTGAGGATTTGGTCCTTTGCTGACAATTCACCTAATATGCAGATCCGTTTGATTTCTTTCCCTACCCAAGTTAATGAGGAGACCTCTGTACTAATTAAATAGTAAGAATGGCTCTCAGTTCCAGGTTGCAAACTTAACGCTAAGTGGCAGCAAAGATACAGGAAATAGGAATTGAAATAGCTGTTTGGATTTTTGTAGTTCTGCTCTGCTAGTTCTGTGTTAATGAATGTAATATTAAACGTTACCATGAAAATGGAGAGGGTGGGGCTATCATTTGACTTACCTGCTTCTTTAAGATATCATTACAGGGACTTCTGAGGATTCATCACAAGGAGTGCTTCTTGGGAGCTGTCAACATGCAGGGTCTCCTAAGATGTTTCCTTTGCTTTGTGCTTCTAGCCAGAGGTAAAGAAGGCTTTTGCTCATTGCCTAGATGTTCAGTTTGGACAACTGGAATCAGATCTAAGCTGGGGTGTGTGTAGAGGGTGGTAGGGGACTTACATCTCTGCCCACAAGGGGCAGCATTAAACCAACATGAGATAGTAAGGCATGGCAATAACTGCCAAATCTCAGTTCTTTGGTGTCCTAGTGGCCAGGACAAGCCACAAATTCCCTGTTTTTAACCTGGCATTTACTCAGGTTCCCAGGTCCAAGGTTATTAAAAAAAAATCCTTTAAAAGAATCTAATTTAAATTTAAATAGTATCCCAATAACCATTCACACTTGGATGGCTCTGTGCTAATTAATGAAATAGGCGTCCTCTGAAAGAGCCACTTTCCAGGTAACAAACCAACCTCTGGAAGGCCAATGAGGTTGGAGCAATAAAAATATCTAAAGAATGGAACAATAATATAAACATAAATATAAAAACAAGCCATTTTATGTTTGAGTATAATATGAGCTGGTTCTTCCAACTTGCTAAGAGAATGGCTGGGTTTCCCACGTGAATAATACATCTGATGAAAATGCATAAGTAGCGCCCTTGAATGACGCTGTCAACATATAGATGTCATAAATTGTTGATCTTCCCTCCTGGAGATTTCTATGCCCACTACTAAGCTGAAATGCTTTCCACCCATCATTGCTCCCATGAAACTAGGGTTCCCCACCAACAACCTTTCTCTTGCCTCTGATCCCCCTGCAATTTCCCAACTTCCCTCCTTGGGCATGCTACAGGTTCTGCCAGCCAAGGAATGTTGGTTGGCAGGGACTAGAAGGCGTGCCTTCTCTGCCGTGGCGCCTGCCCTCTGGAATATTCTCCCTTCAGAGATCAGGATGTCCCCAACCCTGTTGGCCTTCCGTAAGGCCGTGAAGACCTGGTTATGTGCCCAGGCCTGGGGCCCCGAATATGTTAAGGGCCCTGTTTCTTGGCTGTATTAATATCTATGCATTGTTTACTTGGCGGCTGTATTTTGTACTTTTAATTGTTTTTAATTATTTTAACAGTTTTATGGTTTTTATGACGGTAAGCCACCCAGAGTCACTTGTTGAGATGGACGGCCATAGAAATTAATTAATTAAATAAATAAATCCACCCATGGTGGGAGGGGCTGGTCTAAAAGTCAAGGTGGTGGTCCTGAGCTCATTCAAATTCAAATTCAAATATCTTTATTACAGTCTTTGACCAGCCTTTACAATAGAAGAGAAATAGTTTATTCAACAATTCATTATCAGGAAAAAGGAAACCAACAAAACAGTGAAACATCCATCTAGTTAAAAGTTTTGTGCAATTTGCTTGATTGATAACTGACAAATAGAGGGAGAAAACATAGAGGCAGTGAAAGACTTTGTATTTCTAGGTGCAAAGATTATTGCAGATGCTGACTGCAGTCAGGAAATCAGAAGACGTTTAATCCTTGGGAGAAAAGCAATGACAAATCTTGATAAAATAGTTAAGAGCGGAGACATCACGCTGACAACAAAGGTCCGCATAGTTAAAGCAATGGTGTTCCCCGTAGTAACATATGGCTGTGAGAGCTGGACCATAAGGAAGGCTGAGAGAAGGAAGATGGATGCTTTGGAACTGTGGTGTTGGAGGAAAATTCTGAGAGTGCCTTGGACTGCAAGAAGATCAAACCAGTCCATCCTCCAGGAAATAAAGCCAGACTGCTCACTTGAGGGAATGATATTAAAGGCAAAACTGAAATACTTTGGCCACATAATGAGAAGACAGGACACCCTGGAGAAGATGCTGATGCTAGAGAGAGTGGAGGGCAAAAGGAAGAGGGGCCAACCAAGGGCAAGATGGATGGATGATATTCTAGAGGTGATGGACTTGTCCTTGGGGGAGCTGGGGTGTTGACGACTGACAGGAAGCTCTGGCGTGGGCTGGTCCATGAAGTCACAAAGAGTCGGAAGTGACTGAACGAATAAACAACAATAACAGGATAAATATATTTGGCCACCTGGTATGTGAGTGTAGAATCAGCATCTCTTAAAAGGGAATGAACATAAAATCTATCTATGCTTTGATCTCCCCAATTTGAGGGTTATGCTGATAGATTTTATGTTCATTTCCTTTTAAGGGTGATCCTGAACATAAGATCAAAATTCTACCCATTTCACATATATGTCATTTTGACACACATAAACAAGGGGTGGGGGCTTCAATTGTGCAACCATAGCTACCATCTTGGCATTTTTGACCCCATCTGTGGATGCTGCTGGAACGTCCTCAGGGCGCCAGCAAGAAAGCATGTCTTACATTAAAGAAACACATGAAAATAAGGAAAGCATAATCATGCATCAATGCAAGGCTCTGGTTCTAGTGTAGGTTTCTCAACCAGGGTTGTGTGGTCACTGTGGGTTCCCTGGGAGATCACAATTTATTTAGCAAATTATTTCAAATTCAGGCAACTTCACATTAAAGAGGTCAGTTTCATTCTTTGTTTTCAGTTTAAGAACACTGTTCATGCATATATATCCAGGCCTACCCATGAAACGAATATAATAATTTTGTAACTTCTGGCCTATATCTGAGCCTGCATGTGCAGGGGTTCCCTGAGGCCTGAAAAATATTTCAAGGGTCCCTCCAGGCTCAAAAGGTTGAGAAAGGCTGTTCTAGACAGACAAACTGGGTAGTAGCTTTCTCTAAATTGTTCCAGAGGAAGGGGAAATTGTTTAGGAGAAGTTGGAGACCACTGGAGGAGAGGACAATTTGGTGAAAAACAGCATGTTCACATGCACTTCTATTGTCCGGTTGTGGCTGCAATCTTGACTCCCACCCCCACCCCATGCCTTTGGCTCAAGACAATGCAGTGGGTGTGGTCAGGGTAAAAGTTAGAAAGGTTTTTGTTGAAATGTAATGCCTTTAAGGAAACACAATCAATATGCTTTCTCCCCATGTAGTTCATAATTCTCTCTTTTTTTAGTTTTCCTTTTTTTAAAGGAGGTTTTATTTTATTGCTTTATTTCATTTTGCTTGAGCTTTTGACAATTTTTTAAAAAGGAAGTTGCACAAGAAAAAAATACAAAAAGCCAAGTAAGGAAGAAACAACTATATAAGAAGCAGGAGTAAAAACCTTTTACGTTAAAAAGGAAAAAACTTTTTAGTGATGAATTCTCCCCTTCCCTTCCATTTGTTTCCCCACCACAAACCACAACCTAAATATTGGTACTTTACATTGAATGTTGAAGAATAAAGGTTATTGCTAGTATCTCTTTAAGTTATTTCATCTGTTATTTTTAATAGTTGTCACCAGCTGCTCTAGGTGACCCACAACTTGAATAAATATACAAAGAAGCAGACAAACAAAAAATAAGCACTGCCAACACATCCCCTTTTCCTTCATACTGTTTCCACCTCTCCTACCACAACAGTGTTGACCACCACTATGAGCAAGAATGGATATTCTCAGGATGTTCAGTACATTGGCATCATAGCACCCGTGGTCAACATACAAATTGTATTTATTGGTCTTTGTTTTTCCTTCCACAGGTTCTTCTTTGGTATGTGAAATCTGCCAGAACAATAGCATTTAATGTAATGGTGCTGTGAGGAACCGCTTCACTGAAACAGATATCTGTGTGATTGTCCTTCCAAATAACACTCTCGGTTGGTGCATGGGTCTGCCAAACAAGAAGAGGGTGCAGGGGGGATTCCAGATTCCAGCAAGTCGATCTATGATTGTTGTGTGGCTGGAAAAATGTCTGCTGCCTTGAGACAATAATTCCCAGAATTCTCAGGTAGCCCAGCTAAAAGGATTCTGGGAGTTCAGGAAAGTTCATGCAAAACACTGCTTTAGAGCTGCCTGTCAACGCCCTTCCACCCCCCGCCCCCCAATCTTCTAAGAGTAGTCGCTGCTGTTGACAGCCTACCTTTCTTCACTCAAGATGCACAATCATGCCAGAAGCATTTGCACAGCATTCTAAGCTTGGTTAATTTTAACTTTGCTAGGTCCTCCTCCTCCTCCCTCCCCCCAGTCCATTAGGTTGGTTTATCTTTCAATGTATTATTTCAACCCAGAAAAATGGTCTATTTGGGAATTAGATTAAATATGTTGTGTGAACAGAGTCAGTATGCCCACAGACTGGGTCCCTGTAACATACGTTTCCCAGTCAAAGATCATCCTCCCTGTCCCTATGAAAAGGGTTTTGCCAATCCCCCGAAACACTGTTTTATTTTCTTCTTTTACTTCCGCTGTAGAGGGGAAGAATGATTACCTAATAGAGAAAAACTGTGTAAGATCTGAGACTTGTAATAATTCCTGCATTTACTTTGACCTGGGGAGTGGAAAGGCCTACCAGTCAAAACTGCACTGCTGCTCCAAGATACCTGCTCCAAAGTTGTTCCGATATGTAAGAGTTTCTTTATACTCAGGATTTTAGCCCCATTCTTCAGCTAAAACAACTCCCACAATAGATCAGGGGGAGGCAACCTTTCAAGTGGTGGTTAAGGTGCCAGGTTAGAAACTGGGAGACCCCGAGTTCTAGTTCTGCCTTAGGCATGAAGCCAGCTGGTGGCAATGGCAAGCCAGTTCTGAAAAACCTGCCAAGAAAACTGCAGGGACTAGTCCAGGCAGTTGCCAGAAGCAAAAAATGACTCAAAGGCATGCACACACACATGCACGCACACATACACACACACAGCAACCTTTGGACCATTAGGTGGCTGTTGGTTAATTTTATGCAGCTTAATTTAAAAAGTTCTCAGCAATCAACTCATTGAGACCTCTGAGGACACGAATCTGTCCTTTACCTTCAAGTTTTTGTAGGTAAAATGTGTGTGTGTGTGTGTGTTTGTGCAAAAAAAAAAAAGTCAAAATGGCAGCCACAACCATACGACACCTGTAAAAACGGGGGTGAGGCTTCAACCGCATGGCTCTGACCACTATCTTGACTTTTTGGGACCCTCCCCACGTGGACACCCCTGGTGAGAAGGGAGAGTGGGACCTCTTCATCCCTTTGCCACACGCTCTTCTGTGCATCTGTCCCCAGGCTGTAGGCAGGATTACTTAGTAAGAACATTGTATTGAAAACAGTTAATTGGATGCTCTTAAGGCTGTTCAGTCATCACTTCTAGAAGCCACTGATGGATCTTCTACTGAAGACATCTCTTTAACTCACAGCTTTGATGCTTTCAAAGCCACCCAGAGTCACTTTTATAGTGAGATCGGCGGTGTACAAATGTAATAAATAAATCCAATATATTTAGCAATATGTTCATCTCTGAATTGAGCCTACCCCAATCTTTACTATAAATTAATTAAGAATCCTTGATTCTTCTTTCAGTGCCACCATTAGAGAAAGACCCCAGTGGGAAACAGTGCCCTGCCTCTCACCTCTGGGAAAAGACCTCTGAAAAGAAGACAGTGGGTTGCACCAAACCAGATTCTGATTGCTTTTCCATGATGATGACCACTTATCTCAGTTAGTATTACATGCTTTCATTTTCTAGGTGGATGGGTTAGACTCCTCCATGATGTAGATCCATACCTAGGGAGGAAGTGGAACAATTTGGTAAGGCATCCCAGGTGAGCTACGGTGAACACTGGGGTGAATTTTGGTTACTTTAAGGGTCACCCAAAGCCCCACTGAAATAAATGAGCAGCCTTAAAGAAACTCCAGTTCTATCAATCTAGATGGGTCTGGATAGATTCAGTCTGTTCAGGAAGACATGAATGGATGTTTGCCTGCTGGGAAAAAAAATAGTGGCTTAAGTTGCTATCCGAGAAAGAGAGGTGACAATGTTTGGAGTTCTTTAGCTTGAAGAATCCCTCAAGCTGAACTGAACTTTGAGTGACTCCATGAGCAAGCCGACATAGTTTTGTTGGGCAACAATATGGAAATAGCTTGCAACTGCCTTCTTCCAGGACTTTTTTCCAAATTTCTCAGTCTAGCCTACAACCATGAGATTCCTAGTAGTCTCCCACTGAAATATTAACCATGTGTCCCTGCTTAGATGTTCAAAATCAGCTTATGTTGGCTAGGTTCTTCCTAGAGCTGTTCTCTTTAGCTGGGAGGGGGGAAAGAACAGGTAAGTGAGAGGTGTGAGCCAAAGACATAAAAGAGTGTGGGTGTGTGTGTCTGGGAAAAGTAGATGTGGAAAATGCCAATGAAACTGACTTAGGAGAGGTCAGAGGTATTTCTTCACAAGCTGCATAATTAAATTATGAACTTCACAGGAAAAAGATGTGGTGACGGCCATCACTTTGGGTGAAGGGGATAGTATGATTGTATTTGTGTTTTACCAATAGGCTCCTCAGAATCATTGGGTTGGCCATTGTGGGAGCGGCTGGAAAAGGGAGGCCATAGTTCTGATTAAGCTTGGCCCTTCAGATATTAGATGCAACTCTGTGCTTCCCATTCAGACAGAAAACCTTTGACGAACATTATGAAAGGATGCACTTCTAAATCTAACTTTAATACCTTGAAAAGTGGCAAAGTCCCCTTTTTTAACAATAACACAGTTCCAACCAAGATCAGCTGTTCTGGAGCATCTCGACTTGTGGGTTCCCTCTTGACAGCTTTCTCCGGCTTTTTGATCCTGAGGTTCCTTGTCTAAGTGAAATAAGCACAGGACGGGTTCAAGTTCTGTCCTGAAGCGTGCCTCCCTCGTGTTCCATATTCCACATTCCAGTTCCACTTCCTTCCTACGGCTTATAGTTTGCTTTTTTCCTGTTGAATTCTGTAAAAATAAACTCCAGGTTTAAAACAAATAGAATTTGAATGTTGTGCCTTCTTTTAATAGAATTTGGGATGGGATTTTTTTAAAAAGCTAACATTGTCTAGTGATTGCAACCTCAACTTCAGTGATTCATTGAAGGGAAATAAAATGTTAAATGAGCTTAAAGAATAACGTATCTTGTGGTTTCCATCAGCCTCCCTATCTGTTCCTTTCAATGGGAATTGAAGAATTCAGCAAATTATTCTTAACGTCTTCCCATTATGTGCCCTGCCTTTCAGTGAGTTAAGCCCTACTTGTGAGCAAGGCCATTCTTGTGAGTAACAATTTTGCAAGGAACCTTCTGCACCTGAAGCTCTGTCTTAAAAACCTTTAGTTCTAGGCTGCTGGTTTCTGAAACAATGTCCCCTTTCTAGTTTTGTCCAACTTGCTGCTCTGTTGAACTCAGCATGCTAACTCTTGATTCTTGACTGTTAGAAGATTTTGTTTCTATCAGCTTCATCCCTCCAAATGTTGTTATTATGGTCCATCGTCAACCCTGGGCTGTTGTCATAGTCCAATGAATCAACCTGATCCCTGCAGGAACCAGACCATGGAGATGATCTCGGCAACACTAAAAAGCGGCTTGCCGGTACCGCCTTTGTATGGCGGAGGGAGATTCACTGACTAGTCCAAAATCATCCATCTGGTTTTCATGTCAAAGGTCAGATTAGGACTCATATCTCCCAGCTTCTGATCCAATTCTCTTTAATCACTGCACCAAACTGACTCTCTGGCTAGATTGAGAAGTTATGAAAAAAAAATCATCCTGAAAGAAGGCAGCGAGAAATATTTCCATACTGCTGCCAAGAAATATGCTCATGAAGTCACCAAGAACTGACCTCAAGTTGAAGATGGCTTTTACCTTTAAAATTTAAATTGATGCTATGCTCTTCTTCTGCCTACAGAGATCATCTTCCCCGTGTTTCTCAACCTTGGCCATTTTGTGGACATCTTAAAGTGGCCAAGGTTGAGAAACCCTGCTCCAGGGAGTAGCAGTCACTCCTAACTGGCTGCTTGCCTGTCTCTCTTTGCAGGAAAACAAGCATGAGTAGATCTGGGAAGAGAAACCTTCTTAAGGTGTATCCTGGCATCTTTCCCAGATCTGCTCTGTGAAATCAGGAATGCTTATGTCTTTTCTTATCAGCTTCCTTTCAAGCTGCAGAGCAAATTTATGCCAGCCTTTTAGATGGATAGGTCTGTGTTGACATTTTCTCCCAAGTATGCAGATTTGAATGACTCTTCTGTAATTTCCTAGGTTTCAAAATAATATGTTGTAATAGTTGCACACACAGTTCTTAAAAGGCCTTACTGTCATTAGGAAATATTTTGCTAATATTAGTGTCTGTTTTCTGAGCAACACTAAGCAGGTCTGGCTGTGTTAAGCACAGATTTTAATCTCAGGGGGCATCTAGATTTTTTTTCCCTTCAAACTTTCCCCCTTTGTTTTCAGAACTATTGATGAACCTCATATCTTGAAGAGAAAGCATGCAGCTCGGACAATTTCTGCAGCAACACGGCCTTCTATATAACTGTTGGGATCCAAACACAGAGGTAGAGAGGAACTGCTCCAACAGATTTTGGCAAAGGGTTTCTGGCACTTTATTTTTATTTTGGAAGCAATGGAGTTGTCAAACCTTTTTGTTCTGAGAAAAATGCAGTCTGGCTTCAGCTGTTTGGGAGGGAGGAACCATGAACAAAACTCCTAAAACTTTATGTTGGCACTGCAAATGAGGATGGATGAACCTTTCAGTCCAGAGTTGTTGTTGAGATGGGCGGTAGAGAAATGTGATTAATAAATATAAAGAAATACATTTCATGATGTTCCCATGAAAAGCATGAAAAGCTACGGCAGGTGGGGCATATATTTCGGAATTCAGCAACTGTTCTTCCCACCTGCATCCCATTCATTGCATGAATGTGACTTTCTGAGCCACAAACCAGCCAAATGGGCGTTAATCCTACTATGCTGGGCAAGCATGGTTCAGGTTATTCAAACCACAAAAACTGTGTTGAATAAACACTATTTGGAACATCATGGTAAAGCACACGGAGTAAAAACAGCTACTCAGTCCAGCAATGCAGAGTGCCAGGGATAAACTCTTTGCCTCTTAAAAGAAAATGCTTTACTGTAGTATTTTTCAGTAACTCTCTCATCTACACACATCTCTTACACTAACCACAAAGGCCTTTTGCTGCATGCCTGTTCTTACAAGGGAAGATGAGATTAGATGCTTCTAATACAGGTTTTGCCTTTTCCTGGATATTTAAGTCTTCCCCAAATGTGCTTGGGATTACTATCCCAAAATTTGCTGAGTAAAGATGATAAATCCCCCCAAATAAAGCCTCCATGTCAGGAATAGCCCACACTATCCTGTGTCCTGTAAAATCATCTTAAGTCTTTCAAAGCAGAACATAGCCCTGTTCACATGGTTATCCCCATCCCACCTGCTCAGGTTTTGAGGATTTATTTTGACTCTTGCATTTCCCTGGAATTGGGCATCTTGGAGTTTGGGAATTTTTTACTTGTTGCAGGATGATCTTATTTCCAACAATGTTCTAAACGCCCCAAGAGTGCAGGCAAGGAGTGGATTTGCATCATGGAGATTCTTGCTGAAAGCAAGATCTTTTTGCCATGTAGATTTTATTATATTTTTATTGTATTCTGTAATGTAATGGTTTTATATTTTAATCCTGTTTTATTGTAAGCCGCCCAGAGTCCCCCGTAGGGGAGAGATGGGCGGTGAATAAATTTATAAAATAAATAAAATATATAAATAAATAAAGCAGGGTATGGCATTGTTCCTCTTCCTCACCACACCTGGTCCTAACCTCAGGATTACCTTACCTCCTCCTCCCCCATGGGAGCTTTGGAAAATTTGCAGATATAAATTATATATATTATGTTGTTGTTTATTTGTTTAGTCGCTTCCGACTCTTCGTGACCTCATGGACCAGCCCACGCCAGAGCTTCCTGTTGGTCGTCAACACCCCCAGCTCCCCCAGGGACAAATCCGTCACCTCTAGAATATCATCCGTCCACCTTGCCCTTGGTCGGCCCCTCTTCCTTTTGCCCTCCACTGTAATGTTTTTAGTTTGTATTTGGCGCGCTTTTGGTTATTCTCAGCTTTGTGTAATGTTTGCCTATTCTGACATACTCAGCCTCACAAGCAGGTTCTTAATGAAAACTGATTTATTGAAAGAATAGTGTGCAAATTCAAGGAAAGCTGAGAATAACCAAAAGCGCGCCAAATACAAACTAAAAACCCTCGCTTCAAACCCGATCCCGCCCCTCGCCCCACCATAGCAACCACCCCCTCCCAGGTGCTGGTAACCGTTCCACATCGGCCTGGGAAAGTAACCTTGAACACATGCCATCACCCAAACACACATTCCTCAGCAACAGTACGGAGATTACAGCCCGGCACGGCTGAAATTCCCCTCCCCGCAAATGACAGACACGGATCAGGAGATTGACAAGTGAAACGTTACAATGTATCCAGACCATTGGAACGGTGAACATGACATCCACTCTCCCCAGCATCAGCATCTTCTCCAGGCTGTCCTGTCTTCTCATTATGTGGCCAAAGTACTTCGGTTTTGCCTTTAATATCGTTCCCTCAAGCGAGCAGTCTGGCTTTATTTCCTGGAGGATGGACTGGTTTGATCTTCTTGCAGTCCAAGGCACTCTCAGAATTTTCCTCCAACACCACAGTTCAAAAGCATCCATCTTCCTTCTCTCAGCCTTCCTTATGGTCCAGCTCTCGCAGCCATATGTTACTACGGGGAACACCATTGCTTTGACTATGCGGACCTTTGTTGTCAGTGTGATATCTCTGCTCTTAACTATTTTATCGAGATTTGTCATTGCTCTTCTCCCAAGGATTAAGCGTCTTCTGATTTCCTGACTGCAGTCAGCATCTGCAGTAATCTTCGCACCTAGAAATACAAAGTCTTTCACTGCTTCTACATTTTCTCCCTCTATTTGCCAGTTATCAATCAAGCTGGTTGCCATAATCTTGGTTTTTTTGAGGTTTAGCTGCAAGCCAGCTTTTGCACTTTCTTCTTTCACCTTCATCATAAGGCTCCTCAGTTCCTCTTCGCTTTCAGCCATCAAAGTGGTATCATCTGCATATCTGAGATTGTTAATGTTTCTTCCAGCGATTTTCACTCCAGCCTTGCATTCCTCAAGCCCAGCTTGTCGCATGATGTGTTCTGCGTACAAGTTGAATAGGTAGGGTGAGAGTATACAGCCCTGCTGTACTCCTTTCCCAATCTTAAACCAGTCCGTTGTTCCGTGGTCTGTTCTTACTGTTGCTACTTGGTCGTTATACAGATTCTGCAGGAGGCAGACAAGATGACTTGGTATCCCCATACCACTAAGAACTTGCCACAATTTGTTATGGTCCACACAGTCAAAGGCTTTAGAATAGTCAATAAAACAGAAATAGATGTTTTTCTGAAACTCCCTGGCTTTTTCCATTATCCAACGAATATTGGCAATTTGGTCCCTAGTTCCTCTGCCTTTTCTAAACCCAGCTTGTACATCTGGCAATTCTTGCTCCATGAATTGCTGAAGTCTACCTTGCAGGATCTTGAGCATTACCTTACTGGCATGTGAAATGAGTGCCACTGTTCGATAGTTTGAACATTCTTTAGTGTTCCCCTTTTTTGGTATGGGGATATAAGTTGATTTTTTCCAATCTGATGGCCATTCTTGTGTTTTCCAAATTTGCTGGCATATAGCATGCATTACCTTGACAGCATCATCTTGCAAGATTTTGAGCAGTTCAGCTGGGATGCCGTCGTCTCCTGCTGCCTTGTTATTAGCAATGCTTCTTAAGGCCCATTCAACCTCACTCTTCAGGATGTCTGGCTCTAGCTCACTGACCACACCATCAAAGCTATCCCCGATATTGTTATCCTTCCTATACAGGTCTTCCGTATATTCTTGCCACCTTTTCTTGATCTCTTCTTCTTCTGTTAGGTCCTTGCCATCTTTGTTTTTGATCATACCCATTTTTGCCTGGAATTTACCTCCAATGTTTCTAATTTTCTGGAAGAGGTCTCTTGTCCTTCCTATTCTATTGTCTTCTTCCACTTCCGCGCATTGCTTGTTTAAAAACAATTCCTTATCTCTTCTGGCTAACCTCTGGAATTTTGCTTTTAATTGGGCATATCTCCCCCTATCACTGTTGCCTTTTGCTTTCTTTCTTTCTTGGGCTACTTCTAGTGTCTCAGCAGACAGCCATTTTGCCTTCTTGGTTTTCTCTTTCTTTGGGATGTATTTTGTTGCTGCCTCCTGAACAATGTTGCGAACTTCTGTCCATAGTTCTTCTGGGACCCTATCTACTAAGTCCAGTCCCTTAAATCTATTCTTCGCCTCCACTGCATATGCCTTAGGAATATTAGTGAGCTCATATCTAGCTGATCTGTGGGTCTTCCCTAATCTCTTTAGTCTGATCCTAAATTGTGCAAGAAGAAGTTCATGATTGGAACTACAGTCAGCTCCAGGTCTTGTTTTTACCGACTGTATAGATGTCCGCCACCTTTGGCTGCAAAGGATGTAGTCAATCTGATTTCGGTGTTGTCCATCTGGGGAAGTCCATGTATAAAGCCGTCTCTTAGGTTGCTGGAAGAGAGTGTTTGTTATGCACATTGAGTTGTCTTGGCAAAATTTGACTGCCCACCTTAGCATTCCAGTCTCCCGTGATGAAAATAACATCTCTTTTAGGCATGTTGTCCAGTAGGTGCTGCAGATCCTCATAGAACTGCTCTACTTCAGCTTCTTCAGCATCTGTGGTTGGGGAGTATATTTGGATCACTGTGATGTTAGATGGCTTGCCCTGAATTCGAATTGAGATCATTCTGTCATTTTTTGGATTGTATCCAAGCACTGCTTTAGCCACTTTACTATTAATTATGAAGGCTACTCCATTTCTTCTGTGGTCCTCTTGTCCACAGTAGTAGATCTGGTGGTCATTTGATGTGAAGTGGCCCATTCCAGTTCATTTCAGTTCACTGACGCCCAGAATGTCTATCTTTAATCCTGACAGCTCATCAATAACCACATCCAATTTGCCCTAGCTCATAGATCTTACATTCCAGGTTCCAATGGTGTGTTGATCCTTAGAACATCGGATTCGCCGTTCACCACCAGCACCGTCGGCCGCTAGCCGTCCTTTTGGCTTTGAGCTAGCTGCGTCATCACATCTGGGGCTAGTTGAACTCATCCTCTGTTCCTCCCCAGTAGCATTTTGACCTTCTTCCGACCTGGGGGTCTCATCTTCCGATGGTATACCGACATATCTCTGGTTGTACTGATCCATTGAGTTTTCATGGCAAGAATACTGGGGTGGGTTGCCATTACCTTCCCCAGGGATCGCATTTAGTCTGACCTCTCTGTCATGACCTTCCCGTCTTGGGTGGCCCTTCACGGTTTAGCTCATGGCATCATTGAGGTGCTCAAGCTCCAGCACCACAACAAGGTAACAATCCTTTGCTGAAGATATATATTATATCATATCATATTATAAATATGAAATATGAAAAAATATAGGAAGAGTGCAGAGAAGAGCAGCAAAGACAAGAAGGGGTCTGGAGGCTAAACCCCATGAAGAATGGCTAAATGAACTAGGTATGTGTAGCTTAATGAAGAAAAGTATGAGGGGAGACACGATAGCAGCCGTCCAATACTTGAAGGGCTGCCACATGGAAGAGGGCGTTGATTTATGCTCCATAGCACCTGAGGGTAGGACAAGAAGCAGTGGGTGGAAGCTCACCAGAGGGAGATCCAACTGAGAAACAAGAAGGAGTTTCCCGATAGTGAGAACTAGTAAGCAGTGGAACAGCTTGCCTCCTGGAGTTATGGGTGCTCCATCGCTGGAGGTTCTCAAGAAAAGACTGGGTAACCATTTGCCCAAGATGGTATGAGGACTCCTGCCTTGGGCTTAGGCAGGGGGTTGGACTAGAAGATCTCCAAGGTGTTTTCAAACTCTGTGATCCTATGTGTGCATATATTTGAAAATGAGTGGGGGGGGTTAATTTAAAAATTTTTAAAAACTTAAAAATTAATTTTAAAAAAAATCACAAGGAAGAAAGCACAATACGTGTATGCCTCAACTCTGTTCTTTAGGCTTGTAGCTAGCACAGTTTCAGGTCTTGTGACAACATGCCTGCTATGCTGTATTTGCACAATACTCCTATTCTGGTTGCTGAGTTCATTTTCTGGATGTACAGAATATGTTGAAACACATCATCACATGGGCTGGGTTTGCACAACATGTATACTGATTTTATAACATCTGGAGGTAGAAGATAAGTTGTCCTCTCAGGGACATCCACAGGAGGAGGCATCAACAGTGCCAAAATGATAAGTGCAACCAGGCAGTTGAAGTCCAACCCTTTTTAAAGTGTGCATGCAAAATGAGGCAGGGCTTCGACTGTCCCCATTGCACCCCATTCTGCAGCATTTTGGCACAGAATCCCTTTATTAGTAAAATTGCTTCTTTACATTCACTTTTTGTGAGTTTCAGTATGGACTTGTTCTTTCAGCTTTTGAGGAGGGGGTCAGAATGGGATGGTGGGAGGAATTTGGATGTGGTTAGACTTTTTATTCACATTGAACCAAATTTGGTGACACGGTTCCCTTGTCTAAATGCAGACATATGTGCATACGTTAGGGAAAAGTGACATAACATACAGAGACACGTTGCATGCAATAAATCTGCTTGCCAAAAAAGCTTTGTGTTAGGAGAAGGGGACACAAAAATGCTTTGCAAATGTTTGCATAGATCAGTTTTTTTCAACCTTGGTAATGTTCAGATGTGTGGACTTCCACTTCCAGAATTCTGGGAATTGGCATCAACACATCTGAAAGTTGCCAAGGTTGAGAAACACTGGTATAGATGGAAGTTGGAAGGGGAGAAATGAACAATACTGAACTTGATAGGTTCATCCTACCCAACATATAGCGAGACCTATGCTGTCCTGAGTATGGTGTGCCCCTCTTCACTCTTGTGGCCTGTGCCCTTCCGAATAGGCAGAGATGTGAGCGTGATCTTACAAGGCTGAACCTCTGAGACCACTGCCAAGCCATTAGCCTTTCCGCCTCCCAAATCCTTCTGAATCTTGTGTTAAATAACTGAGATTGACTGAATTGACAGTCAGTTGTATAATTTGGAAGGACTTCTGTGCATAAGCCGAAGCCCTTAACACAATTTGGAAAATCAAACATGCTGATTCAATGTCCTATATCATCACATCAGACCAAGCATGCTTGCAAGCTGATAGAAGTTGATGGAATCCTCAGCCAATCAGAGCTTGCCCTTTCTGGCCAATAGATGAGGACAAACACCTATCAACCAATCAGTATTTGTGTATGACCAGTTACCGAGTGCTTCATCCCACTTTTCTAGGGCAGCGGAACCCACATTTCCCCCCACCCCTCTAAATCAAGACAAAACCAAAACATTTATTTGAGCTTCCTGGTGTTGCCTTCAAAATCTTTAATGTCGTTTCACTGGCAATTCTGTGTTTTGGCTCCTTTTTCCGAATCATGCCAGGACATCCCAGGACTTGAAAGGCAAATAGGAAATGAGAACCATCTCCAGAGCACCTTTTGAAGCACAAGCAATGACACAGTGCCATTTCTGAAGCAACATTAACTCTTTTGAAATGGCCTTTCTCTGTCTACTGGCCTAGGGATTTATCAAAATTACTCGCAATTCCAAGTCTGTGGTTATGATCAACAAAGGGCTCGTCTCATACTAATACTGAGAGTGTGGCCTTTATCTGGAAGACCTCTGGACCCGAGAGGCTGCTTTTCAATTTTCTCATAGCTCCAACTGGTTACAGGAGAAATAAATCATTTACTGTAATGCACTTTAATGGATGCTGTTGCAGTGATTCATCCTTCGCTAATGCTCTTTGGGCTACCAAATTGCATTATCTCGGTTTTATTGGATAAAAACATGACAAGGGGAAAATGGAAGCCAGAAGTTACATATGATTTGATTGAATTTGTTCTTGTGAGGCAAGGCTTTGCCATAGGAATTGTAAAGAGTACCTCCCATGCTTTGCTTTGATGGCACAACTCATTCAGTCTGATGGGAAAATAGATTGTTTGTTTGTCTGTTTGTTTGTTTGTTTACAGCCACAAGGGGAGAGATCTTGCAGGAAAAATGTGTGTAGGTTATCATAATAAGGTAAAGGTTTCCCTTGACGTAAAGTCCAGTCGTGTCTGACTCTAGGGGGCGGTGCTCATCTCCTTTTCTAAGCCTTGGAGCCGGCGTTGTCATAGACACTTCCGGGTCATGTGGCCAGCATGACGACTCGGAATGCCGTTACCTTCCCGCCGAAGCGGTACCTATTGATCTACTCACATTTGCATGTTTTCGAACTGCTAGGTGAGCAGGAGCTGGGATGAGCAACGGGAGCTCACCCCGCCGCGCGGTTTCGAACCGCCGACCTTCCGATCGGCAGCTCAGCGGTTTAACCCGCAGCGCCACCGCGTCCCATCTGTTATCATAATACACCCCTATTTTTTTTTTCTGGGGGAGGCAGACACTGAATGGGGTACAATAGACTTTGTTCTTGCAAGGATATTCTTCCACATGTTTAACTAATGCCTTGAGTATTGAGGTGAAGGGAATGTTTATCAAATTTGCCAGGGTCATAAAAACTGAAAATGATAGTACCCTAACAACTGTTAGTTGGGATGGGAGGAGATGGGCGGGGACAAATTGGATGAATAAATATAAATAAACAACTGCTTGTCTGAATGCTCCCTTTTCTTTCCCTTATTCCCTCTTCAACTTTCTTAAGGAGATGAAAACTGAAGATGGAATACCCAGAGTGTTTCTGTTTTCATGGTCCTTTGTAGAACTTCTTCTTGATTATGGAGATCAGAAGGGACAGTTAACTGTCCTGTAAGTGCTTTGCAATGAAGGGTTAAGTTAGTTTAACCCCAGACCCTTCAGGCTAAATCTAACGCCTTCTGGTTAACTGGCTGATTAGTCAGCTGGTTGATTGGGCTGGTCAATCCACATGACATGTTACCTTTCTCACCTACTTACGTGCATCTTGTGCATAGGGCCAGCAAGCGATTAGCTGTCAGCTCTTCAAGGTCAGGCAGGTCAGAAAACAGACATCAAAAGAATTACTGGAATTTCAATACTTTACAGCAGCCCAAAGTCACCCCTGGGACTGAACATGTATCTGTTTGGTCCAAATCCAAGACTTCAAGTGCTACCTTAATACAATGGCTCATTTTAGCAATTCAAGCCATAAAATGCTTGAATTTTCTCCCCCATTAAAGGCCTACCATAAAGAACTTAGCAACTCATCCATAATAACAACACCTTTCCTCCTTTGAAGTTCCTTATTATGTAAATGCAGCTGGTGAAATGTGTAATAGGAACCCTACCAGGGAGTTAATAACATTTTCTGGCTTTCATGTAACTTGCAATTGATTTAATTTAACATTGCACAAATTTAGAGAGAAATCAAATTTAGTGTGTATCCTGGTCATGTCCACTTCTTTACCTTGGTTCCTCTCACAACTTGCTACTCAAAGGCTAAGTGAGGCTGCTGCTCAAAAAGAAGAAGAAGAAGAGGAGGAGGAGGAGGAGGAGGAGGAGGAGGAGGAGGAGGAGGAAGTTGTTCTCATGTTCTAGGTTGTAACATCCAAGAAACCTTGTCTTTCAGAACAAGGAAGACACATACTTGTCTTATTTAAATAACTGACAGTGTTGATTTTCATCTGACTGTTGGAAAGGACAAGCAATAACCTCTGGATGCACAAAATAAATTTCAAAAGAGTCCATATGAGATGCCAAATTGGCCACATTGCAAGAAATCCAACTCTGTGAAAATTAATTGTGGAAAAGGTTAGCAGGAGCTGTGAGAACAGCAAATTTCTGTTAAAACAGAAGACCTTGAGATGCTTTGAAAAGGTACTCTATTATTCATTCTATGAGGTTCTAAGAGGATCTGTATTCCTTCTCAGTGAAGTCTACAGGATGGGAGGTCAAAGAAGTCAATATGTCAGTTGCAACCAGACAATTGAAGCCCCACTTCTTTGTGCAAACATCTGTGGTTGGCAAATGTATAAAAAAAAAGGATGGTGGTCACCTCTTTGATTCTGACACCCCTCATGGATGCCCATGCATGTAATGTGGGAGGATCACTCGTCTTGGGCAAATTCTCAGTGCAGTTTAGCTAGGATCCTGCTTTTGAGGAGGCCCCATTGTTTTAGTTTTAAACACTTGATTTTTATACCTTCTGAAACAAAGAGGTCCTAAGGACAACATTCCCTGCCTGGTACAATCCTTCTTGTCTTTAAAAATCCTAAGGTGAACAACTTCAGAGAACAGGTGTGCACAGCAGGGTTATCAAAACCCTTTGAAGCTAAGACATTCCAATGAACGAAATAGATAATAACAGCAAGAGCCGTTATGCCAGATGCATGTGCATATATGTCAAAACAAAGCTTACAATGCACACAGACTTAACTGGTTATACTAACATACCAGACTTTTAATTCAGGCAGCCTCTTAATTCTATCCCACCTAAAATGCAAAGGTCCTCCTGTGAAGCCAACTTTCCCCATAACATGGGGGCTAAAGACCAGACTAGATCTATCACTCCAGGCCAACTGGCAAATGTTAATTTTTTAAAATGCATCTCCCTTTGATAAATATCTGCAGTAAATCTTTCCCTATGCTAAACGTTAGAAGTATTGAAAAGAAACAAACAGAAAGCAAAGCAGACAAGAAGGAACAATGAAAAGATGAAGAAGGGTGGGTCAGACATGGCACCTCAGGCAGAAAGAATGAGTCATGCGGAGTCCAGATCAGGTATGGAGTAAGGATGCCCTAACGTGGCCCTTTGATGATGATGATGATGATGATGACAGCAAGCAGCATCCTCACCACTGGCCCTGCTATCTAAGGCTGATGGGATGGAGTTCAGCATCCCCTGGAGGACCACATTTGGCCCTGTTCATGATAGGAGCTTGGCTTCCCATTTGAAGCAATCAACTTCTCTTCCTTTTCAGAAATTGCTACGCAATTAGCTGATCACTTGGGTTTTGCGCCAGCTTTCTCTCTGTTAGCATTCAGGATACATTAGAAATGTTCCTTGGCAATGATCATCAGCAATTTGGGAACATTGGAGGCTTCTGAGAACTATAAAGGAAAGTGAAATAATGGAGATGCTTCATCAGGACTCTTGATGGTGGCAGTGGGTGGGAGGGTGCTGCATCAGAGCTAGGCTTAATATTTGATTATTTGCAGACTTTTCCTGCAAGGGCAAGTATTGTTAGGCCCCATGCAGCTGGGCAAGATCAGTCAAGAACTTCAGTACAGCTCCTTTAATGCTAGAATGAGGGGTAAATATAGAATCTTGGAAGCTTCAAGAGGAATTTGCCAGCCTCATTTATAGTGAGTTAATTAAGGCAGAGTCTCTTTGAATGATTTGAAAGCTTCATCCCAGGTTTCTTGCCTTCTACCTCTTGATTGTTGATGTCTTCTCTCTCTTCCTTTTCCAGCCTCCTCACAATCTTTCACATACATTATCACCACTGGAGATGATTCTACATAGGCAGGTTTTTCAAGATGTTTGTCTGAATGAAAGCCTGCTTGGATGTGTGTTGGAAGGGGACTTATATCCTTGCTTTGGGCATGCAGGTACAAATAGATGGTGAAGGTCCCAAATACTTTGCGCAAGGATGATGTGTAAGTCCTCTCTCTAGCAGGCTGCATCTTCCTAGGCTTCCCACACTGCCATTAAATTCCAAGAAAAAACACCAGGAGGGAACTCCTTCCATGGGGCTTTTTAAAAGTAAAACTACTGTTACTTCTAAGTGTAATGGTATGTGGAAATGACCTTGGGAGGCAGCGGGAAGAGCCACAGCCAGGACGGTCAGACAAGAGGCAGCTTAGCCCGCAAAAGGAATGTGAGTGTGGCAAACGTTTCAGGAGGGACCCTCCCTAGTCTCTTGGACTGTAATGGTGACAGGGGAGAAATGTAATTTCAGGCTTGCAAGATTGATATCAACCTGCGAGGTAGTCCAGACAGGAAGCATGACCAGATGGACTAATTCCACTTTATTGTAAGGTAACATTAACAGAATCTTGCAAGTCTGAAAGTTTATTTGTTTAATAAATACGTTTTGGCCTTTCCCCTGGCTGGAACCTCCTGACTGTTGTCCCCTTGTTATCTCCCCTCAACAGGCCTCATGGTTTAAATTTAGCCCATACATTTTTTAGGAGTTTCTCAAGCCTATTCCTACATTCTTGGCTCACAGCATGATCTACAGCATGATGAACTGTTTCTGCAAAAGGAAAAAGAAAGGAAGAGCTACTTTGCCTGAGAAACATTTACATGAAAGGGAGGGCCAGAACCCATTACGTGCAGAAGCAAAATAAGAAGCATGATTTTGGCAGGCGTGGAGCAAAACCATTCTGTAAACAGGAAAGGCAGCTGCTAATAATAACTGGGCGGGGGGGAGTTGCAAGGGGGGAACTCACTCCAGTAGGACTGCTGTGACCTCTCAGTAATGAATTTGTGTCAAACCAGGCTGTGATACCTATGGGTAAACTGGGATTCTCTTCCAGATCTTCCAACAAGCCATAAAGCAAAAAATGCACAGTCGCCTTGGGCTCTCAGCGAAAGATCCATAATGGTAAGTGCATGGAAATGCGGGTGTTCCTTTTGCTCCTCCTTTTTATTTCTTGAATCAGAAACCAGCCTTTTTTCAGGGGCATCCAAACCCTGGCAGGGTATCTTGGATTTGTGTTTAGAAGAACGCATGAATATTTCACTGGGGCCTGGTCTGCAAAGCTGCTCTTGGGCTTACTTTACTGGTCCTTGCGGTTCAGGAAATGGAAGGGTGGGGTGCTTTTGACAAAGCTCCTCCCTTCGCAAGGGTGTTTTCCCTCTGAAATTCTGCAAAGGTTATAGGCAGAGATCTGCTTGTGCTTGATTGTCCGTGAGCTTGGATCCTTGGCATCAAGATCTGACACTTCATCCTCTTTCCCCGGGCTCCTTTCACAGCAGCTGGTAAGCATTTTGGTCTATTTGAGAGGAGAATCTTCATGGGCTAATGAAGTCCAGGCTTTTTACCATCCATGAAAAGTCAGTGATGTCAAATTTTTAATTGGCATATTCCTTCATTTGGATGGGGTGGGGTGGGCAGAGGGAGGCTATTTTCTCTTTTTTTTAAGTGGAGATTCCAAATTCCATGCAGTCCACTGAGACATTCATGGATATCATCGTGGTTTCTTATAATGAAGGAGCCAAAGGATGGGTGAGAAGATCTTCTCCTTCCTTAGGCCATGATCTCTTCAGCAGTTTCCTGCCTTCCAGCTTTTCAATTAAGTCCCCTGAGGATAATTTCAGCATGAAGAACACTCCTCAAGCATACTTTCAAGCAGAAGGGCAGAGGATTTCTCAGCTAATGGGGCGGTGGTGGTGGTGGTGGGGAATGTGCCACAAACCAGCAGAAGAAAAAACAACCACCTCTCTCTACTCTATGCTGTTAATTAATAACAATGGAGCACCCAAAAAACCTTGTAAAGCTTGCTGACAAGGAGGTCGAGAAATACAAGCTTATTTTGCAAAAGGGTGGAAGAAGGGAGAGACACTAAACTTTTAGGAAATTGGAAGTCAGATTCTAGCATGGTGTTGCAGATATTTCTCCCATGTTTTCACTTCACCCAACACAAGAATAAACTTGCCATCAAGCGTCTGAGCCAGCAAATTGAGTATCATCTCTTTAATATTATTTGTTTATTAAGTGAAGCCCACCCGTCTAAACTTGAGCGGCTACTAATTACATTTGTCCTAGGTTGGGGTGTGAGAGAGTGGTTGGTACTTTTAACAGACTGGCAGAAAAAGGTCTTAGCTGGAAATGTAAGCTGTTGGATTGTGGTTGCTCCCCACCCACCCACCCACCCACCCAAATAAAGATTGCATAAAAGCCCTGCTGTTGTTCTGGCTCAGTTTCCCTCTGTTCATTCTATCTGTTTAGAAATTAATCAAAGCCATAGGCAGTCTGCACAAGGGGAGCGATCTAGTAAATGGTCAGAGGAGTGCAAAAAGTGTGAGCAGTTTTGGGGTTGATGCCAATGTTAGAGAGATTCTGTGGAAAGACTTAGTGCAGACACATTTTATTGACAAAAGGATTTGGAAGTTTAGTGGGTAAGTCAGTCAGCTGTTATTCAAGCAGCAAGGCAGACGAAGTTTCCGTGAGAGGTCACTAGGAGTTCCCTGGCAGAGCACGATTTATTTAAAAAATTATTTCAAATTCGGGCATCTTCACGTTAAAGAGGTAAGTTTCGTTCTTTATTTTTTTTCTTTAAGGACACCGTTAATGCGTATATAAAGGCCTGCACATTATATACACATTAACGGTGCTCATCACCGGAGCAGCAGACCAGAGCTCCTGAATGTTTACTCTTCACCAGCCTCTTTTCTTATTTATTGCTTTAAATAGTTTTAAATAGTTTTAAGTAGTTTTAAATTTTAGCCTATTTTATCTTACTGGCAAGCCTTCGTTAGCTTGAGGTAAGATAATTTAATCTTTTATTATACCCTGTTGGCTGGCTCTGGACCAAAAGCATTCCAGGAGCTTTGAGGTGTCGATATTATCACCAGCTTGTAAACAGTCCAAAATAGAAGACTTTTTTACCTCGAATGATAAAAGTGAAGCTCGTCAGTGGGATCCTGCTATCAGTGCAACAAATCATCATGAGCTTGCAGAGCCGGAGGATGGAGACATATCTAGGCTTGTGTTGGAGAAGCAAACAGATGCTGAAGCCAGTCCTGGGGAGGGGCAATTAAAGAAGCGGTATACATCCTTTCCTAATAGGACGCTGGAGTTGGAGGGAATTGAGAAAGGAAATGGGAAAAGGAGGAAAAGGAAGCATTAGACTGCTCGCCTTTGAGCAGTCTCATTTTGACTTAAATCACTCAAACAGTGAAGCGTATTTTTGTGAATATGAAAGAAATTGAATCTCATCTCTCCAGTCTTATCGCTGAAACGAAGCTTCATATTAAAATTGCTCAAATATATCAGGATCACCAGGCTCAGGGCCGCAACTGGGGGGGGGGGGCAAGCGGGGCATGTGCCCCAGGCGCCGCGCTGGGGAGGCGCCAAAATGAGCGCTGGGGGGGGCACCAAAATGGGCGCGGAATCCATGTTTGCCCCAGGTGACAGAGACCCTAGTTGCAGGCCGAAACAGGCTCCTCCACCATCTAAACAAAGAACCCAGAGGTTATTTTGAAATCCACTTTATTGTCAGCAGAGTGAAGTGCCCTGGAGAAATAGCAGCGAACCAGAGATTTTGTTAGAGTGTAAAGACAACATCCAATCTTTGTTTTGACAACCAACCAAAGTATGTTTAAACGTTTGCAGCTATAAAGGGAAAATACCAAGCTGGAAATATAAATCCCAGGTTAAATCCCATCTTCATGATCTTCTTTGTATTAAATATAAAGGACTATCCATGAAATGAATATAATACTTTTGTAACTTCTGGCCTCTATTTGAGCCTGAACGTGCAGGGGTTCCCGCAGGCCTGAAAAATATTTCAAAGGCTAGAGACAAAGTTGATCAGAGACAACTTTGAATTCTCAGAGTAATTAAACAGCAGTTTTACAAGTGTTCTCTTTTGTCTCTGAATGCCTTGTGTGTTGTTTCGCAGAACCCCCAGGCCACACAATTTTATTCTCTCAAGAAGAGATTTTTCCCACCGGCCCTAACTCGTCACCATGCAGCTTCTCCTGGGGCTCTTCCTCTTCTCTGTCCTCCTGACTACAGGTATGATCAGGGTTGTTCTCTTGGGGTCAGTGTAACTAAGTCAGATCCTCCACGCTGGCAAAGCATGTGCTTAAGGGCCAAGGAAAGGGGGCCAGCGCAGAGTTTTCCCCCTAGTTATCATGCCCTTAACTATTTCACTGCCATACTTGACTGTAGCATTTTCCCCCCTCATTGGCCTTATCTGCTGAGTTCGACTTTAATCTGCCTTGTTAAAAAAAAGTTTCATTTCCATCAAGAGGTACCATTGTTGGGCTAAGGGCATCAGCTGGCCTTAATCTGGCCCTGGCTGTAATGGTATGCAGGAAAGACCTTGGGAGACGGTGTGAAGAGATGCTGCCTAGGGAATGGTCAGATAAAAGGGAGCACAGCCCACCGTTGGATAGTGGGCAGGGCAAGAGGCTCCAAAGGAACCCTCCTTAGTTTCTCAGGGTATAAAGGAGACAGGGGGAGATTTGTACTTTCAGACTTGCAAGATTCTGTTAATGTAGCCTTGTAATAAAGTAGAATTAGCTCATCTGGTCGTGTTTCCTGTCTGGTCTACCTGGGAAGGCAGACACTGGCCCAGGTAATTGAAAGAGGGTCCTGATGTTGGCCCTTTAAGGTTCAAGACAACACAGCTGGAGCTCTACATGGGCAGAATGTCTCTTTCTTAAGTAAAACTGAAAGTCTGTATTGAAAATCTCTTCTGCCTTCTCCCCTGCTACCTCCCGAAATTCCTATTCAAATTGATGTGCAAAGAAAATTGCTTCAGATATGTATGTATGTATGTACGTATGTATGTATGTATATGTATTCATTCTAGAGTTTATAAAGAAAAACAGTGCACAGTGAGAAAAGAAGATAGGAAAAAGAGAAAGAAAAAAAAATTATAAGGCAGTGCCTTCCGATCTTCTTAACAGTTAATTCCAATTTAACGGCAATAAGCCAATAGCTGAAGAGTGCTTTGATGTTTTATTGATGTGTGTGCGAACAGGGTGTCTTCTAAGAGGAGTAGGCAAAAGTTGACAAGCCAGCATTTTATAACATTATTACATTTTACAACATTATTACATCATCTTCACTGTGGAACCAACAGTTGAATGATTTAGGAAAACAACACCTTAACAAAACAAAATCCCTTCCTTCCTCTTTCTAAGTTGCTATTTCCTCAGGATTTTTGACAGATAACAAATGGTACAAAGGCAGTTTGTTTTTGCTTTTGGGCTAAACTCTGCTTCTTTTCACTTGTTCTTTTTCCTCCCTGCTGGTACTTAGTTGTGTGTGCCTTATCTACCTCACAATGGCTTCTACCAAGCTTTCTCTCTGGAACGGTTCTTCATCTTTGTCGGGCTCTGCCTGCTACCCAGTAAAAACACAGACGCTAGTGTAGGCTTAGGTTCTGGTTTTATTTGAGTAACAGTATGCGTGCCCTAGGAAAAGCTGAGAGTGAGGGGAGCGCGCCGGGACGGGGTTTAAATAGCCCACGCCGGTCAGCGCTCCACCCCTTCTTACTCCGGGTGCGCCCCCGAGCCCCGTTGGTTCCGTTGCCGGTAGGTGAGGGGTCGTGGAGCCCCTCCTGTGCCTCGGGCGTTTCCTTGATTGCTTCCCTGGCCGGTGATGGTTCGTTGCCGGGCGATCAGGTTCGTAATCTCTTTGACAGCTCGGGCGCGCCTCGTGGTCTGGCCTTGTCAATTACCTTCTTTGCAACATTGTCTCTCTCTCTTCCGCCTCTGGCTAGAGTCGATACTTTGTTGCCAGCACCTGTTGCTCTCCTTTGTTAGCTAGTTGCCCTTTCCCTTAATCCGCCCAGTACCCATTTCCCTGCATTGTCATGCGAGCCGTTGCGATGTCACAAGCATCGCAAGTGATCGTGACAATCTTGTTCTAAGTCTACCTTAACGTAGCTCTGATTGTATCTGCAAATGTTTGTGCTGATTTGGGGGGGGGTCCTCTTTTTTGTTTTTTACTTCCCAGGCTAATAGTCCTGGAATTCCCATGCTGCCCCCCATCCCAGAATTAATCAGGGCTGACCCTGCTGAGCTTTGCAGATCATCCAGTGTTGGCTAGGTCCTGATTGCCCACAAGATTTCCCAGGCAGCAAAGAACTTGTGTAATTGATCTGACAGTGATTTAACTTATAGCGGTCTACAGACTCCTGGGATTCCACATTTCAGTTAGATCTCCAGGAGAAATATTACATGGGCAGGCAGGGGGGACTAATCCCATGGGACATGGTTAGGTCAGCAAGTGGAAGCAGGTCTGCAGATAAGACCTGTGACAAGGAACCACAGAAACAAAAATATGGCAGGAAACAACAGCACAACCAGCTCTTCTACTGCTCTGTACCAACCAGATGATTGAAAATATCTCCTCAGTAAGTTCTAAAGGAGCTCAAGAGCAATGGAGAAAAACTGAGGACTCTTACATGAAAAATAATTGGAGGAGGGAAGGACGAATTGGAAGATAGCCTTTGTGTAGCAAGAGGAACTCTGCCTTTTTTTTTCAGTTTTGATGAAACAGAGTTTGCTCTAGAAATTTGAAATAATTTGAAATGAGGAGACAATATTGGAGAAATCCTCACAGGCAGAATACAGTGCTGTTGTCCTTATTCAGTTACAAGCGGTGTGTGAAGGTCCAGTCTTCCACTTGAGAACTCAAGCAGATTAAAAGATGGCCCCATCATAGAATGGAGAAGCTGGGAACCTCCAGATGTGGCTGAACTATAGTTCTCACCATCATCATCATTGGCCAGCCTAGTTAAGACTGCTGAGTGTCATGTTTCAGTAATATTGAAAGGGTCTCTGATTCCCTATCCCTGCCCTATATTCTCCTCCCCACTTTTTCCCCCCTCTTCAGGCAGTTCCTTGCAGTGTGAAGTCTGTGCATCAGCTGAGGGAGATTGCTCTGGTCCAAAGAAAAGCTGTCCTGATAAAAATGCCGTCTGTTTAACTTTGAAGACTGAAATTAGTGCAGGTAAGTAAGACAAGTCCTATTTTTCCCAACAAGGGAATAAATAACATGGGTTTTACAAGCCACATAAATCTGATTGATTGATTGATTATGTGCCATCAAGTTGGCGATGGTCCTTCTGGTCTTCCAACGGTGCCTCCATTGTCACTGTAACTGAGTCCATCCCCCTTGCTGCTGGTGGTCCTCTTCTTCTCTTTCCTTCTACCTTTCCCAGCATTACAGCCTTCTCCAGAGAGCCAGGTTTTTGCACAATGTGTTTGAAGTAGGATAATTTGAGCCTGGTTATGTAGATAGTATTGGAAACCTATCTTTGGGTGGGTGGAGGAATTCCTTGAGGTATGAGCGAAGACCCAGATCATTGACGTTTGTCTGTTCCTCCAGGGGTTCAGCTCCAAAACACCATAAAATCATGCTCTACACAAGATGAGTGCAAGAAATATCAAGACCTGAAAGGGAAGACTGCAACTGCCAAGTTGGATGTGCAACCTGGGGCTGTCATTAAAGATGTTGTCTGCAGCAAAGCCTCCCCCACTTTTGCATTGTTCTTCCCAGCTTTCTTTGGGCTCCTTCTGATGAAGCTTCTCTTCTAAAGCTCTTCTTTCAGCACAGGGAGTGGTCTCCCTTTCTTGGCCAGCTGTACTCTCTACAACTGATCAGGCAGGCTCTTCGATGTCTCTATATTTTACTAAATGGAAACTAGTTAAACAGATAGAAATATAATGAGCAGCCTTGAATGTGTGTTTGAAGAAAAAAGATGGGGTGTAATTCAAATAAAGAAAACAATAAATAATAATTGGTCTCCAGTCATTGTCTGATTCTTTTGATTTGGGATAGAAAAAGAAATCCATCTTTCCCATCCTACAAGGATAGACATAGTCTGCCATTCCCTTCTTTCAGATTTGATTTGATTTGATTTTTCAACTGTTTTATTTTATTGATCAACTGATCATTTTATTTTATATTTTATTTCATTTTATTCATGCCATCTCAATCATGAAGGCAACTCCATGCTTTTCTTTGTCTCTCTTTTCAGTTTAGTCTACTGGATTTTCCAAGTGATCTGCTATCCAAGAAAGCTGTGTGAACATGTCTAAGGAGTTGAGCTGGCCTCAAAGAAGGCTTTTCTTCTTTATCTAGGGATGAATGGTTTCTAAATCCTCAGAAAAAGGAATGAGATTCCAGCTTGACTCAGTAAGGAGTACACCACCTCCCCAAAGTACGGGAAGGAATCCACAGGACTTCACTAAAAACAAGTTCTGTGAATCTTTATGAAGTTTTGTTTTGTTTTAGAGTTTTTTAGTCTTACACAGAAGAAACATGAAAAAGACATGGCTGCTTTAAAAAGATTTGGCACCTTCCCACCCATTCAAAAGCACCTCTTGTGAATAATTTCCAAAGCTTGCTCAGTCCTGTTTTTGAAATCACCTGGGTAGAGGACAGGTGCACCTCAAATCCCTGCCTCTTGTTGACCTCCTGTTGAGCATCCCAATCCAGTACCAGTGGTTCCCAACTTGACTCAGAAAGGCTGTGTCATTATATTAATTTGTGATGTTCTTAAACCTTAAGAAGAAGCATCAGCCCTTCCCACACTGAGGACAAAAGAAAAAAACACCAGACCAGTTTGGTGTAAAGGTTAAGGTGCCAGGCTAGAAACCAGGAGACCGTGAGTTCTAGTCCTGCCTTAGGCAGGAAGCCAGCTGGGGGACCTTGGACCAGTCACTCCCTCTCAGCCCTAGGAAAGAAGCAATGGCAAACCTCTTCTGAAAAACCTTGCCAAGAAAACTTCATGGACTTGTCTAGGCAGTTGCCAAGAATCAACACTGACTCAAAGGCGCACACGCGTGCCGCACACACACACACACACACACACACACACACAAAAGTTAACAAGCTGGACTCTGCAACCTTAACTAGTGGATTAGTACTCTTCTGAAATAGACAAGACCTTAATCAGTTACATGCTGAAGGTTTTTCTCTCCTAAGGGGCCCTAGCACATTCCTGCCATTGAAAAACCAGTCTTTCTGATGCTGGAAAAAGTAATTTCATATATATGTAAGCCTACGTACTTTTTTTTGTTGCAGTTCTTTTGCTTCAATGTTTGTCATGGCTGCCAAGAAAGTAAAATAGTATGTCCTCCTTTTCCCCTCGTTTGTCCTTTCCAGTCGTCCATGTGTTCCTCTGCCTGTCCAGTTATCTGGTAACCCTAACCATAGATTAAATACAGTAGAGGCTTCATGGCTTACAAAACTACCTATGATGCTTGCTTCAGCTATTGCTCTGAACCGGTCACAAGAAAGTCGCTTGTACAGCCCTTCATTTTTTCCCCCTTATATATAATTTGATTAAGGATTTTTAAGAAGGAAAATAATAACTAATACAAACTAATATAAAATAAGGAAAAGAAAAGCGAAGGAAAGACATCAAAGAGAAAAATAAAAGCGCAAGAAAGGAAAACGTGAATTAGAAGTAGCTTCCAATCTTCTTTACAGCAGTTGTAGGCACAATCACAGTATAAATTTACCTCTTACTCTAGAGTTACAACTTAACTCTTTTCTTTCTATAATCTATCCAGTCTAATCATCAAGACCATAAACCGTAAGTTTATTTTTTCTGTTTTGCACTAGCTCGTGCAGCCCTTCTTGATTTTGGGTAAGTAGATTTGGAAATAGAAACTGGAACTGAGTAATCCACTCTCACTAGTGTTTACCTCTCCAGATGAAGTATGCAGCTCCTCAAACTTCCTCTTTATTCTTCTAACCCGTTTCATAGAGTAGTTCTCTGGTCAGCCTCCCCACCCCAAAATTTTATTTTTAATCTACCAAAAATGTCATGAGATGGGAATGGTGAGAGCAGTTTTGAAACACATTAAGGAGGAGGTGGCTCGACCAAAAGATCTTGATTGAGAACTTCTCTCTTTCTCTAGATCTTGCTGGAGGGACCATGTGACAACTCATTGTTGTGTCACATGATCAGTCCAGGAGATGTTGAGGAGTTGAAGATGCTACCACGTGGAGAACTTGGTTCAACTGTAAGTTTGCCAGACAAAAGTACACAATTTACTGGAAGGTGTCCCCTAGACCACCTCATATACTCCTCCATAGAATTTTTTTTAAGGGAAGAACAAATACTAACCAAACTGTGATTATATCTAGGGTTCTTCCCACCATAGATTCCTCCTGTGGGTAAACTATCAAACCTGGAGGAATTGGCAATAGAATTCTTTTACATCTCTGATCCAGACCTACTTATCTCTCACTTATCCTTCCCACCCACATCCTCCTCTTTTGTTTCATAATTTTTTGAAGAGAGGGTGAAAGTTGCTATTCACTTCCCCAAAGAAAAGTGTGGTTTGACAAACAGAACCAATTGCCAAGGCCAGCTGTCTCTCAGGGTCCATTGAATTTACAGCCTAGTTCTGAGCAAAGGCTTGAATCCTATGACCTTAGAAGGCCACTTCCAACTCTTCAATTCTCATGCTGGAGAACCCAGTTTGGCTCATTCCTTTGCTCCTTGCTGGATGCAGGTTGGATTGTTCTATCTGTAATGATCCCAAAAGAGGAGTATCTACCAGAAGGGGGTCCCCAAAAGTCAAAATAGTATCTGCAGTCATGCAAAGTCCTACCTCTTGGGATGCATATAGAAAAGAGGAGAGGCATTGATCACATGACTGTGGATGCCATTGTGACTTTTTGTTCCCCCCAGATGTCCCTGTTCCGAGAGGCAACAAAGGGCAGTAAGTGCCGTCCCTCTTCCAAATCCCCTATTTGCTTTTGTGAGCTCCCCCATCCATCTGAATAAGGTTTCCAGCAAGCTTGGGTTCAAATAACAGTATGCTAGGGCATTGCATGAAAGTGTAATGGGCTGAGAATAACCTTGGGAGACAGGAGGAAGAGCGGCAGCCTAGACGATGGTCTGATAAACGAAATCTGAGCCCAAAGGAGGGATGGGGTGGAGAAAGCATCTCAGAAGGGACCCTCCCTAGATCTCTGGAAAGTAAAGGCAGGGGAGGGGTAAGGGCTTTCAGACTTGCAATGTTCTGTTACTGTAACCTTTCAATAAAGGTAGCATTAGTATTCATGATTTTGGTCTCTTGTCTGGGCTACCTCAAATGGCTGACATTGAGCCGCTCTGGTGTCATGGTTTAAAGTGCCAAGCTAGAAACCAGGAGCCTGTGACTTCTAGTCATGCCTTAGGCATGAGGCCAACTGGCTGACTTTGGGCCAGTCATTCTCTCTTAGCCCTAGGAAGAAGGAAATGGCAAGCTACTTCCGAAAATGTGGTAGTTACCAGGAATCAACCATGACTCAAAAACACTCCCCCACCCCACCAAAAAATAGGTTATCATGTTTTTTTTAACTTGTTCTAGTTGAACATACATAACCCAGCCTTTCTGGCTTATTACTACATTATGGTTTCCTGCATTGCACAAACCCAGCCTACTCAGCAGACCACAGCCAAACAACTGTAGCTTTGTACAAGGCATGAAAGCAGTCACAATCATGGTATGCAATGTCCCCATAGCTATTTGAAAAGGCCTTGTTTCTAACAAGCCACAAACATTCACCCCTCTTCGTTTGAGTAGGGAAAAGAAGCCAATGTCCTAAAGTCAGTAAGTATCTTTGCTTTGACTTGTCCTGCCTATTTCAGAACATTTTTAATTCTATTTGTTTGATTTCCTCACTGGCGTAGAACGCATTCAGCCCCCCTGTTTGGCAGTGCTGGGAAACAATGCATCCACATCGTCTTTTCCGTGGTTAGTTTGGTATTCAGTAGAAGTTGCAAGCCTATCGAACCCAATGGAAGATGCGAGGCCTGCTTAACTCAGTGAGAGTAATGCTCGCATAAATACGCAGCACTGCATCCAGAGGTTTTGCAGATTTACCCATCAGGCCGTTCCAGTAAGTTCAACGGCATTCATTTCCTGCTTAGGCTGCACATGTATACAAAACGATTAAATGAACTCCAGTAGCTCAGAAGAGTGACTGGAGGAAGAGAAGAGATTAAATGCATCAAGACAGAAAAATCTGTACCAGAGAGGCAGTGTGGCTGGTCTTGAAAATGTTTGTCAAAACAGATGTTGGAGAGGATGTAAGGGAGGGACTTGAACGGAAACAAGTGGATTTCCTGATGATGATTGTCAGATTTTCTGTTATGGGTAGCTGAATGAGATGGTGGGCCAGTTAGCAGGGGCAAAACATGGAGCTAAGGCTGCCCTGGTGGTGCTCACATTGTTTTTCTCTGCAGCTGTCCAGGGTGAGTTCTGTTGCTTGATCCACCACTATCTGTGGGAAGGGCTCAAAGATAGTCATGGCTCAAAGATAGCACACGGTGCTGGAAAAAACCCAGACACTCTTAAGGAGAAGATAGCCTCATGCTCATGTTTGAAAATACTCCTGGTATCCAAGATATGCCAACTTTTCCATTCATAATACCAACATTGGAGACATCACATAGCAACTTTCTTAACTCCAGCTTAATTTTGTCTTTTCCTGCCAATCAGATGTGCTGGGCCAAATCTCCCAAAGCATCAGCTAGCATGGCCAGGGGTGGGCCAGGAGGATTCTGGGAGCTGTAGTCCAGCATGTCTGGGAATGCCTATTCTCTAGTATTAACCAGATTACATTCAGTAGCACTGGAAGCTGTTGGTGATGAATTTCTGAGGATGGGACACCCTCGTTTTAGCACAGCTATCCTGGCTTGTAAAGAGGAAAAGTGCCAGAAATCTTGTTACCAAAGGTATCTTGGAAATGACAAAACATTACCCTTTTTGCTTCACAAGCTGGTCTGACATTGTGAAGATAGTTTGGTCTAGTGGTTAAGGTGCTGACCTAGAAACCAGGAGTCTGTGAGTTCTAGTCCCGCCTTAGGCATGAAAGCTGGCTGGGTGACTTTGGTCCCTCTCTCTCAGCCCAACTCACCTCACAGGGTTGTTGTTGTGGGGAAAATAGGTGGAAGAAGGAGTATTAGTTATGTTCCCTGCCTTGAGTTATTTATAAAAATAATAAAGGTGGGATAAAAAATCTAAAAAGTAAAATGAAAAAATAAATAACCGCCTAGAGCTTGATTGCATTTCAGAATGAGACTTGGGGCCCATTTCTGAGTTAACATGCCTAGAATTATGCTATGTGTTCAACAACTATGTTGAAAAAGAAAGAGTTGGATGAACTGGGAGATTTTGGCACAAGTCTTCATTTATCATGGAGCACCCTGAGTAACTTTGGGCCAATCCTGATATTTCTCAACTCAGCCTACTTCATAGGGTTGTTAAAACAGAGGGAAGACCCTGGTCTTAAAGTACACTGCTCTGTGATCCCAACTAACAAATAAAGTCTTCAGTTAACATTCTTTTGGGTTTATAAGGCCCTGCAAGAAGCACAAGAATAAACAAATGTTATCTTTTGAGAAAGGAAGAGCAACTTTTTGACTTCGCCCTGTTTCCTT
The DNA here is from genome assembly GCF_035149785.1 of Candoia aspera. Classification (NCBI taxonomy): domain Eukaryota; kingdom Metazoa; phylum Chordata; class Lepidosauria; order Squamata; family Candoiidae; genus Candoia; species Candoia aspera. The sequence goes on from NC_086162.1 coordinate 20,424,696, forward strand.
TTTCCTTTGACAGTACAGACTTAAACAATCAACACCTAACATGAACTCAACTGCAGAGTCTCTTCGTATGAAAGTCTTCTACACAGTTTCTCTTTAACAAGGGGCTGAATGTCTGCAGAACATAGGCAAGAAAACTCCTCTCACTGAAAAACAGTGTCTTCAGTTCCCAGCTATTTTGACTGCAGATTTCTCATCATCCATTCTTGGCATGAAAGTCAGAGCGTAGCCATAAATCCCACTGAAGCCATGAACTGGGGAGAAATCATGGACAAAATAATGTGAATGGCCCCACCACTTGCAGATTCTCTGATTACCATTTATTGGGAATTGATGGGGGATTGCGCCAATGATGGAGGAAGGAAGGAGAGAGAGATGAGCAGGGTTCACTGAGATCCATGGATTGCTGGTGCATAAAATGCCATACCTTAAGCATCTCTTTGGGAGATCCGCTATCTCCAAACTAATTGCACAACAAGCTCATTTGCTTTTATCTTTACCAACACTGAATGAAATAGAGATTAAACTCAGTCTATGTGCCATTCAATTTACTCAGCCAGCATATTATTCAAAGACCCAGGGGCTGAGTTCATACAACTTGCTGAACCAGGTTCAAAGACACACTTCCTATGCTCACAGAACCTATTATGCCCAAACAAATAAATCATACTGTGGCTCAACACAGTCACCTGATTTGTACAACATGCTAAGAGAGTAACTGGGTTCCCACAACAGCCTCAGCCATATGTTTCCAACACCCCTTGACTATAATGTATGGCAAATCCAGAACCTGTTTTTTTCCGTGACTTGGTCCCAAAGTAATCTGGAATATGCTGCATTAATTCTTGGGCAGTTTACTTATCAGGTCCTGTCTTCTCATCTAAACAGTCAGTCAATCAGACGAAGCGTGTCCATGAGTGATCTGTGAGCAGTTATAAATCTGTGTTAAGAAACCAGTAAATAAAATGTGGGACAAAGATAAAATACGTTTACAGTATAAAACAACTTGGCTAGAACCGGTAAGTAAAATCCAGGAGGAACAAGTAGGCTGTAAATGAGGTAATATCTAAAGTTACATAAAATGTGATAACATCCAAAATTACAAAAAGGTAATGATATCTAAAATTTACATAGAATGTGATACTATCTGAAGTTACATGAATTTGGCTAATATCTAAAATTGCGTAAAATGTATCAGTGTAGCAGGAACTTGGCCTGTCAAGGTCTGGTGGGTCTTACATGCTACTAGACAGAACGCAAGCCAAGTGTGCTGTAGGAGATGAAAGTTCACTTATAAGCAGCATCTGGGTGTAGGCCAAATCTGAGATATCAGATAGCTGCTGATCCGAGGGAAGACAAATCTGGTTTGAATGTCTCTAAAACAGGAGCAATGAAGAAAAACATATCCTGTGGTTTCCACTTCTCCAGAAGTTCAGGGGCACCACCTGTCAACCAATGCTACTTTTTTACGCTTGCCTTCAAATACTGCAGAGGGAAGAGCATGATATCGGTTGAAAGAGAAAGCTTACTAATGGCTGGGTGTTTCAAGTTGTGTGGGATAGCCAGCAGCAGTGCATCTAAATCAGTGTTTTTCTTCAAACTTGGCAACTTTAAGATGTGTGGACTTCAACTCCCCAAATTCCCCAACCAGCCTCCTGGCTGGGGAATTCTGGGAGTTGAAGTCCACACATCTTAAAGTTGCCAAGTTTGAAAAAAACCCACTGATCTAAACACCAGAGAGAAGGCTGGAAACTGTTAAGAGAATTCTAGGACTGCAGAGTTGAAAACTGAGAGTTGGAAAAAATCCCAGAAGAAGCAATGTCAACCCTTCTCCATATTGTTGACAAGAAAACTGCCTAATTGTGACCATGTACCCAAAGTCTATCTTTCCTGAATTGCAGATGGAAATGGAAAAATGGTTTTAGTACAGTACAGGTAGTCCTCGCTTAATGACCATTTGTTTAGTGACAGTTCAGACTTACAACAGTGCTGGAAAAACTGATTTACGATCAATCCTTACACTTACAACCATCGCAGTGTCCCCCCATCACGATGTGGGTGCTTGGCAACCAGTTTGCACTTATGACCATTGCAGTGTCCTGTGGTCACATGATCGCCATTTTCGACCTTCCTGGCTGGCTTCTGGCAAGCAAAATCATTGGGGAACTGTGTGATTCACTTCACAACCACAGCAAAAAAGGTCATAAAATTGGGTTGGATTCGCTTAATGACTGCTTTGCTTAGCAACCAAAATTCCAGTCCCAATTGTGGTCATTAAGTGAGGAAAGCATTAGCTTTATTTAGATTTATTTCTTGTACTTCTAACAAACCAAGTATTCTGTGTGGTTTATAAGATTCTACAAGCAGCCAAACAGACCTTCCCCCACCCACATCACTGATGATGTTGTCTAGTATGGGAATAAATGGTCTGCTAGAAGAACACCGAGCTCAGAGAACAGCAAGTACTCCACAATGTTCTTTCTAGCAGTAAACATTAAAAAAAAAACATTTTAAAAACCTTCCAGAAAAACAACAACAGTAAAATAACAAAAACCATTAGGTGCAATAAATAAATAATATTTATTTAGGACGGAAGGAAGGATGCAAAACAAGTAAAACTCATTGTTCCATCATAGTGGATGCTTAAAGTAAAACTGCGTGTGAAACTAACAGAGTTACTGAAAGAAGCTGAAACTTTTTGCTTGGTGCCAAAAAGCCTGCCTGCCTGCCTGTATGTATTTATTTATTTGATTTCTATAGCTGCCCATCTCAGCAAGTGACTCTGGGTGGCTTACAACAATAAAACTATAAAACAATTACAATTAAAACAGTTACAATATAAAATAAATACAAAATAAGTATACATGGCTGCCAAGTGAGCAGCGCATGGATGTTAATACAGCCAAGAGACGGGACCATCCACACGCTCGAGGCCCCAGGCCCGGGCACAAAGCCAGGTCTTCATGGCCTTACAAAAGGCCAGCAGGGTCGGGACATCCTAATTTCTGGAGGGAGGATGTTCCAGAGGGCAGGCGCTACGGAGGAGAAGGCCCGCCTTCTAGTTCCCGCCAACAGACACTCCCTGGCTGACGGGACCCGCAGCATACCCAACCTACTAGATCAAATTGGACGGGCAGAAACAACTGGGAGAAGGCGGTCCCTTAGTTAACCCGGTCCCAAGCCATGAAGGGCTTTAAAGGTGACAACCAGCACCTTGAATTGCACCCAGAAGCACACCCACAACCAATGCAGCTCCCGTAGCAGTGGTGTTACATGTGTCGAGTGCCCGACACCATTTACTATCTGTGCAGCTGCATTCTGCACCAGTTGAAGCTTCTGAATGCTCTTCAAGGGCAGCCCCATGTAGAGCGCATTACAGTAGTCCAGACGGGAGGTCACGAGGGCATGAGTGACTGTGAGCAAAGCCTCTCGGTCTAGGAATGGGCGCAGCTGGCGCACAACCTGAAGGTGTGCAAAGGCCCTCCTAGCCACGGCTGCCACCTGCTCTCCGAGCAGGAGCCGTGAGTCTACGAGGACCCCCAGACTGCGCACTGGGTCCATCTGGGGCAGTGCAACCCCATCCAAGACCAGAGGTGGAAAAACCTGTGGACCAATAATATTTCCAGATAGGCCTCTGAATAGTATGGCAGATGTTACATCCCAACCTAGCCCTGCGCAAGGTATCCGCAAAGGAAATGCTATTATCCTATCATTCCTCAAAAATGTCCAGCATGAAAGGAGGAAAATGCAAGATGTCACCTTAAACCAAGTCAGGCATTTGGTCCATTTGAACCAGATGTTTAACACCACTAGCTCAGTGGCTGTGTTAAACAGAACATGCAAACATGATTACTAAGTTAACCCACATTCTGGATTTGCAGAATATGTGCAATAGCATTATTGCATGATAATATAGCAATATTTGCTAATGAAACCAGCTTGGCTTCACACATCACACCAAGCTCTACATGCACCCAGAAACTAGAGATAAAACAAACCAAGCTTAACATATTTTCAGCTGACCTGATTAGATTAGTCATTTGAACACAGCCATTACTATATACGCCAACCTGGTAGCAGATCCCAGGTTTTAAGCATTAGGTTGTGCAAATCTTCAGAAGATTGCTTTGCTTTGCAGAAGAGAACAGCCACACACATCTCTCCAACTTCTTAGCACCAGAGTGGTATGGATAGACATTATTTATGAAAAGCAGCTTCTGCACATGGGTGGCATATCTGCAGAAGTCACATCCTCCCAGGCAAGACCCTGAGTCAAGGAAGATAACTTTAGCCTCAACACTTCAGAAGAAGGAATGTTTTATCACCTTGGATGATACTGTGCCTTGCACACCCCTATTAAATACAGCTGAACTTTTGCTTCTGTGTATTCATGAATTAGCAAACTGTTCCTCATTGGTAAGAAGAAGGTCCTAATTCAAGTCCCAGCATCTCCTCTGGAGGTGTTTTGCTGGTCAGTATAGAGAAAACAGCTAGTGGAATCAAACATTTGACTTGATGAAAGACCAGTTTTATTTTCTATTGGCCTGAAAAGCAATCACTCTTCTTTCTGAGAAGGCAAAACGAAGAACCTTCAATGGCTGCTTCTCCCAAAAGGTGCATCACAAGAGGACCTTCATCAGCAGGAGCCCAGAGAGAGAGAGGAGGAGACATCCTGTAGGCTGGGACACCTGGCTGGCTGGCCGGCAGTTAACAGAGGTGTTGGCATTATCCATACCAAAGAAGTCCAATTTCCCAGAACATAAAGCATTGCAGATAGGCTCAGTTGTGCAGCCCTGCAGGGTAATGCTCTTTTCTAGATATGAAAAGCATGAAGGAAAGTCACACAGAGCCTGGTGATTATGGCCTAAGAAGTCCATTCATCCCCTTAATGGCTGGTTAACACAACACCCTAATCCAGTGCTTCTCAACCTTGGCAACTTTAAAAAGTCTGGACTTCAACTCCCAGAATTCCCCAGGCAGCATGCCTGGCTGGGGAATTCTGGGAGTTGAAGTCCACACTTCTTAAAGTTGCGAAACACTGCCCTAATCTTTCAACCTGGCTAGCAAAATGCCATTGCTATATTCACAGAACATGCTATACCCAAACCAATAAACCCTATCATAGTCTAACATGATAGCCTGGTACAGATAACAGGATCAAACAATGGTTAGGTCCCCATACCCTCTGAGCCACAAACTAGCCAGCTCTATTTTGGCCTAGAGTTGTGTGTTGTGAGAGCCCAACCAATATTTATTCTACTTTAATAATGGTAAGTAATCATTATTTACTTTACCCTAAAGCTGTACAAAGCAATAGAACCTAAAATGCTGCCTTTGAACCCCTTGGAGGGTCAAAAACAATGTTTTAAAAAGTCCTTCCACTCACTTAAAATGTTGCCAGTCCCTAATTTAGGTGATGTGTGAACCAACAGACTAGGTTTGCTCATGCTGAATCACTAATGATGGTTTATTGAATAAACTTTAATAGTCTGGGCCATACAACAAGCTAGGGTTTACAGTGTTTGGATTTGTTGAGAGGATAATGGCATCATCTGCATAAAGCATCATGGGTTAAAATTATTTTAAAAATGATTTTAAAAATTACCAAAATGGCTAAACCAAAACCTAACAACCCACAATGCTTACGTTCATACATCACGTTGACTGATTTTACTAGGCTTATATATTTGCTCTAGTTATTGAATTAATCTGTTCCCTGAGTTTGCACAACACACAGAGCTGTAAAACAACCATACAGGTGAGGCTCACAAAACACCCTAAGCCACATATACCCACAGAGAAACATAACCGAGGTTAAATGAATCCAGGTTAACAAATCTGTAACTGGGTTAAGTGTGTTGTATGAACACAGTCAATACGTTTTAGGGTGATGCGTGAACCTATTCATAATATAACATCAGAATTACCAGGATATTTATGCTCTGTCAAATCCAGGCAGTGATTTTCAGATCCAGTGCACTGGGCTATCTTCACAGAGCATGGCGCAGACTCGGAATAGCAGGCTGGGCAGTATTTTCCATTGGCTGTCATGTTTATTGGTGGCCCTGAAAAGAAAATGAATCCAATTAATTAAGTCAAAGCGTTTGAGCTCAGTGACCAACAACTCTTGTGACCATTAATTTCGTTAGTTTTCCAGGCAGCTTTATGCATCTCTCATCAACGGTTGCAATAATAGTGCCTCCTGCATTTTTATAGCAGCGTTACACACCTACTTGCTGCTCCAGTGTTGAACATTACCAAGGGACAGAGCTAATGAGTAGCAAGACCCACATTCACTAGGTTGGGATTCATTGCTTCCCTACACAAGGGTGATCTCAAGATCAGAGGGGGGAAAAAAAATAATGATCTCACCGGCCTCAATGACGCCATCAGCTAAAAACGACTTCTCTATTGATTATAGAAGGGAACAGATTCAGGTCTGTGGAGCAAATATTAATAATACAGGGCAGGATAGGCTAAAGCTTCTTCCTCTGGCCCCAGAAATTGATGAAGATGAGAGAGAAAATGTATAGTTGCTTACGTGCATATTTATGTTTCTAGGCATTCATCAAAATGGTTACAGTTCTGGCCCTCCATTGCCAACTTTCCCAACGCTATTGATGCAACTTTCAAAGGGTCCTATAACCACCCAGAAAAAGTTGCTTACCCCTCTTGGAAAGGGCAAAAACATTAAAATCTAATTTGTGATTCAAGGATTGTATCCAAGATAGGAAACTTGTAGCCCTCCAGATCATTCTGAATTACAGTACCCAGCAGCCCCAGCCAACATGGGCCATAGTGGAGAATTCTGGTGGTTGAAGTTCTTGGAGGGCCATGGCAACTTCCCTTCCCTTTGAGTTGATAAACACTGCTGCTTCATCCATGAAAGTTTGGAGTGCAAATAATTTCTTACTCTATTGGATGGACATCGTTGGCAGGGAAAAAGGAAAAAAAGAAGAAGAGACCTACATGGAGGAGAATCTTCTTTGCAATCTTCTCCTATGCAACATAGGATCTTTTTCCTGAGGAACTCTCCATGGCCAAAGGTCACCAAAACAGATGCAGAGGTGCAGTTTTCAGAGAAATAGCAGCCTTTTTCTATAGTTGACATGGTTTTCCCTCCTGCCAAGAGAGAAGATTTCATATTCTGTGATGTTTGGGTCTTCACCTAGCCTAGCAGTGCACAAAAAGAGCTTTTGTGGAACTCCCCTTGTAGCCCAGGACCTCAATGCTCAGCAGTAGGACACTTGCTTGGCTTCAAGAAGGCTCCCAGGTCAGTTATGGGCATCTCCAGGTACAGTTGGAAAGGTTTCAAGTCTGCAACCTTGGAGAGTTATCTCTAAGTGGACCAGCAAAGGAACTCAAGTTGAAGGCAACTTTCTGCGCTTGGATCATGGTCTATTAGGTAACAGGCTTAAATAACTGTTAATATTTGTATGTCTAAATCCCCCAGTAGCCACAGTTCTGTTGGCAATGCTCAAATAAATAAAATGTACTATAGAAAAGATGTAGCTATCTCAAAGCAGAGAAAAAGGAGGGTGCCAGAAAAAGAGTTTCAATATATGCATTTATGGTACTCCTTGCACTGATATTCCACTTTTGCTCTGAGAACTGAAGGAGGTGTGACCTTAATCCACAGTAGTCATGCATGGGAGGTTGGACTGAAAGAAGGACTGGCCGAAAACCAGCCAGTGAACGCCACGGTCAGGCAGGGACCAGAACCTGGTCCCGCTAGTCTCAGTTCAACCCCTTAACCTAATCCCACCCACCAACTGGCATGGGGCGTACTTTCAAGGGGAAAAATAAAAGATTGTAGAGAGTAAAAGTGGGTGAATAGGTCTGTCTGCCTACTGCTGAACCTTTAGCTCACCTTTGGAGGTTTCAGTCAATCCGATGGCACAGATGTCCTCACCAGATTCACACACCTCTTTTCCACTCAGGCAACTATTCCTATTGGCAAAACATGTTTCACATGCCAAGGAGGCACCTGAAAAAGCAAAATGGCCCATCAACCTTGCAGGGCAGATACTTCACCTGTGTTTCCAATTGAAGCGAATATCTGTAGCTCAGGGTTGAACTGTGGAGTGCTTGGTGCTCTCTGGGCCTTGTTGTCTTCTTGCAGACGTTTCATTGCCAGGCTAGGCAACATCTTCAGTGCGAAGAGGGAGGGGGCCTTGCTCTCTGTTTATATACTGTCCAGCTTGTGTTGGTGGAGGCGTTGCTCTCTCCTCGGGAGTTCCTTGATTGGGCTGTTGTTTGCTGCTGGGTTGACTGACTGAGTTAATAGTTCCTTGATTAGGGCATATTGTGCATGACAGGCCAATCAAGGAACTTCCAAGGAGAGAGCAACTTCACCAACACAAGCTGGACAGTATATAAACAGAGAGCAAGGCCCACTCCCTGTTCACACTGATGATGTTGCCTAGCCTGGCAATGAAACGTCTGCAAGAAAACCACAAGGCTCGGAGAGCACCAAGGACTCCACACTTCACCTATGTATCAACTAGGTCCCTTAAAGGCCTTGTGGCTGCATTCATACAACATGCTTATCTTGTGGTTTGGTGGGGTGGGGTGTTTATATGTGTGTCTGGCTTAGCATGTTGTATGAACCCAGACTGCTAGGTTAATTTATGGTTAGATGGATAGTGCAAATTCAAAAAATGGGTTAATTCATTAACCAGGTAAGACAACCAGCTTGATCTTAAGAAATCTGAATTTTTCTTGGACTTGGTTTTCACCTCCCAGGGCAGCATGAAGATTGGAACAAATTTATCAACCAGTAGCTTCAAGCCTTTTTAATATTCTGATAGGTTCCAGCACAGAACTATCATTTAAGCCTCCCCATCCCAGCATCTCATTGCAGCTTGTATCTGTGTAATCTTCTGTCTGTTATATTTTCCATGGAATCAACATCCCACTAAATGGGAGACTGTAGAGGAACCCAAAGTACAGAAACAATGCCAGTTATTTAGATTTTAACTGATTAAATTTGCAAGCTTGAATTACATTAAAAATCTCCATCTGATTATTTCAGCTACTAAAACATGGTTGGGATGACTGTGCACCCCTTCCCAAAAAATGGTCCTGGGCAGATTCTGCACCTTCCAAATATTTTCATTCCATTCTCAGGTTATATTGCAAAATCTCTGAAGTGGGACAACAGCCAGCTTTGTCTGTGCTTGGAAGCTAAGTAGAGCCGGATCTTGGAAAGGGAACTACCAGAAAATCCCAGGATTAAGGGCTCAATATATTCAAGTAGTCATCAAGAGTCAAGCTTGACTTGGAGGTGACTTTTCATTATTGAAATGCTTTTGAAAAGATTATTTAAAAATTTGTATGGAATCCCATCATGCCTGACTGAAATGCAGAGGTGGTGAGGAGCAAAGCAACAGATTAGGACAAATCATTCCTGCAGAAGTCTTGTTATACCTGGCCCTCCAGTAAATAGGGAGTCAATACTCACCAACAGATGGAAGTATTGTTGTTTCTGCATCCTTGGATTCTTGGCTCTGAGGTTTCAGCATCACTTCAACTGGAGTTGATGTGTCAGGAAACTTCTCGTTCCTTGTATTTTTTTGTGTCTCTAAACAAACTAATATAGGATTGGCTTTAGTCACATCTTCAACCATCTGACCTCCTTGGTGGATTGCAAGCATGGACAATTAACCAAGTTCTGGGCATTGCTGGGGCATCTAGTCTGGCCTTCCTTTACATCCAAAAAGAAAGATGGAATTGGAGATGTGCATTGTGCTGGGATTGGGGATGGTTTGGCTCTCCTCTTTCATTTGCTACCTGCTCCCTTCTCAGGTGGGATACTGCCTTGAGTAAGACTGTGGAGGTCTCTCTACAGTCTGCCAGATGTGTATGATCCTCAGGGTTTGCTCCAGTTATGGAAACAATCCCACCTTCCCTTTCCCAAAGTCTCTTTTGTTAAGTCCAATAGTCACCACAGCCACTACTACCAATCTGTGGCTGCAGATGAAATAATTGGGCCAGGCCAACCAAGAAAAGTCTTTACAGTGTTGCCACTGAGTTCATAGTAGAACTTGCATGGCCCTGCTCAATTCCAATGTTCTCTTGGTCTGAGAAAGAAACCGGCTAATACACTGCAAGAAGCCACATGGAAATAATCTGTGCCCAGGATTGTACAGTCCATAGAGCTGTCCCACTTCTATATGTGTGAGGATGTTGTACGATGTCCACTAAGTCAGTGCAAAGATTTAATCTGATGTTTCAATTCAAAACCAATTCCACTGAAAACTCCAAATCAACCCTACTTTCTAAATTGGACCATCAACTTGAACTGAATTGTGCCTCAGACCCACCTTGACTATTCATGTATGCATCCAAACACTCTTTTTTTCCTGAATTGAATCAGTTTATTGAATTGGATTGGCCTGATTCAGTGATTCAGGAGTTGAATCAATTCATCCAAAACTGACCCAATCCAATTACCCTAAGAACTACCCCATTCTGCAAAGAGCCACAATTGCTTCAGCTGAACATAATGGAATCATGGAAAAGGTCTAAAGATTTCAATGTCACCTTCACATGGTGACAAGAGACAACAGATGGATGTCACTCAGCATCTATCTTCTCTTCCATAATCTGCATGGTCTTCGTGTCTCCCGCTCTACTTCGAGTGGGATCCCTCCACATTTTCAGAAATACTAGAGAAAAAAGGGTGTGCTATCTCAATCTCCCCAAAGCTCAGTCTTCTTCAACTTGGTATCCGCCAGCCTTAACATGGTAGACCAGATCGGGAAACTACCTTCACAGAAAGACTAGAACTATACCTGGTTGAGATAGGCTCTAGTGACAGAATCTTGCAAGCCTGCCTGGACTTTGCATTCCCTCCCTCTTACCTCCCAGGGAGTTGTGGGGTGAGCCAGTCTGAGTCTTTTCCTGATACTTTCCCATCCCCCTGGGCTTAACACATGCTTTTTCTGCCTGCTGTTGTCCTAACAGCTTCTGGATGACTTCTTCAAGGTTATCTCCGTGGTTCCCTACAACATGCGGGGATTGCAACATCCAGAGTTCCCCACCCAGCATGAGCTACACTGGATGGGCAACTCTGGAAGGTGCCAAGTTAGAGTAGGCGTACATTGGGAAGGGCTTTAATGATACGAACATTGGATCTGCATATGCCTGCCTTAAGACTTAATAATATAACAGAGGTTTGCCCAGCTGTTGGGGAATTACCAGATGTTTCTTACCTGTCGTAAGAAGTAGAGAAATGGAAAACAATGTCAGAAGAGCATCCATGATGATGACCTTGGAAGATGAAGAATGCAAAGGCTCACTGCAACGGCTCCTGCAGTGGGGCAACTTCTATGTCCTAAAATGTAAACATTCCCAGGAAAAATAGGCATTTATTCTTCTTAAGTAACCAAGGTTTTGCAGAAAACATTTTTTCTAAGCTTTTTTTTTAGGGGGGGTTTTAAAAAAATCCTCTCTTCCTCGGAAAAAGGACAGCACCTTGCAACTCTTTCTCCCAGTCTTCTTTGCTGCTTGTTCTGTGTCAACTACCACACCTTTTCAGAAAGCGCCAGGATTATACCTACCCCCACCTATTTTGTGGGCCAGAAAGAGATTCATGACGACACCCAGTTTTCCTAGGGCTGGGAGAAAAAGAGATTTTTCAGGTATCTTGGGGGGTCATCGTCAGTAATGAAGGTTGCCCCCGTTGCAATTTTAGTGTTTCTCTGAAGCTGCCACGGTTAGGGGCCAAAGGAAATGCACCGGTACCGGGGTCACTACGTTTACACACGCCAGCCCTAGCATTGTGCTGGAGATGGGGTGTGTGTCTTTGTGTCCTCAGATTTGTCCATGCCCCACAAACTGCAGTATTTTTGTGAATGACACACTTAATCCTGCAGAGAAGAGAGTTTCTGTGGGTCATTCTGGCACTTCTTTCGTTTCAAGGCTGCCCTGAGGGACTGTGCGTGTGCCGTGTGTGTGGATGTCCTCTCGTTATAGGCCATTCTGGTGGACGTCAGCCTCCTGTCAAGGGCAGGTACTGGGAGAAAGCAGTTTGCAAAGCTTCCTTGATTATATTATTATTATTATAATTATAATTATAATTATTTTGTTCCTGAGATCAGAAAGGGTGGGCAGCAAAGAAGCTTGCAGAAAGGGTAGAAATATAAGAAGAACCAACAAGAGGAAGAGCTGCACCCCCCCAACACCTCCAAGAATGATCTCAGCTGAAAAAACCCCACCACTGATCACCATCTGCAAGACATGCTCACGCCCTATAAGAATAAGGTACTCCAAAAAGGGAAGAAAATGAGAAATCACAAGACAGATTTTGACAACAGCTAGGGTTTGAATGTATATATGCTGCTAATTAAAAAAAAACAACAGCGGAAAATTCTGTTCCCCTGCAACTAGGCCAGCTGAGAGCCCCAGGGGCAGGTGGCTCATCTGTAGAAAAGATTCTGCCACTTCAGGATGTGGTTCACGGTGATCCGAGGCTTGACGACACCCAAAACCCAACAAACCGCTTCTGGCTCCAGAAATGCATCACGTACCCCCAGATCAGCCTGTTCTGGGGGAGCAGTGAACTTCCCCAAGACAAAATACTTCTTTGATACGGAGCTGAAAGCCAACCACATCAGCTGCAGGAGCTGATCCCAGTTGTTCGAGGGAAGGTTGATGAACCCGGAAGCTTATAAGGATCCCATAACTGGCAAAGCCATGCTATTTAGTTCTATTAATATCACAGATGGATCGGGGGGGGGGGGATAACACCATAGCCCAATCAGTTCTCACTCCAGCTTCCTGCCCATTCCCAGCCTTCAAATACATACCCAAGGTCTCCTTTCTCTCTGCTGATCAACCTACCCCAACAGCCCATTTTACCAGCAAAGGCAGAAAACAAGAAAATCCCTGAAAACCACAGAATTTCACAAACTGCTCTGAGCTGAGCTCAGAGCATTTCCACCCCAGTGTCTCTTTCGCTTTTCCTTTCCTTGTGCCTTTAAGAGCAGCTGAAAGTCTTGGCAGCGGCTGAAGGGTGTTTTTTTTTTCTTTTTTTTTCTCACATGACTTTTATCAGAGCTAGTAGTTTCATCTGTTGCTTTCCTGCATGACAGGCTGCAGATAAAGCCAAAGGGGCAGATCTATAGCGAGTTCTTTAGAAATAACTCTTAATAAAGTGAGGTAGCAGGGAAATTCCAAAGGGCTGTGTTTCGGCAGGCGTAACCAGATTGTTTAGAAACTTGGCATCTTTGTTTGCACAGCTAGCTGAGTTGGGTTACCAATCGAAGCAAATTGGGTTAGTTTTAACTCCGGTTTGTTTTTGTGCCAGGGGCAATTTGGTTTGTTGCATAACTCAGAGTAATCAATTAGGCTACGGTTCAAGGCACTGTGGAAATCCAGAAAAACTTCTGGAGTCCTGTTTAGCATGTGGGAATGACCTTGGGAGACAGGAGGAAGGGCCGCAGCCTAGACAATGGTCTGAGAAGAGATATCTCAACCCACAGAAGGAAAGGGGGTGTGGGAAGCGTCTCAGAAGGGACCCTCCCTAGTTTTCTGGATCTAAAAGTGAAGGAGGGGAGGGGGTAAGGGCTTTCAGAACCTGCAAGATTTTGTTACTTAACCTTACAATATAGGGAGCGTTAGCACTCATGGTTGGTGCTTCTTGTCTGGACTATCTCGAAGGGCCAACAGGTTCTGTAAGGGCAGGAGACACTGGCCTGCTAGCTGGCTGTGCAGAACCACTCCACTTCAAGAGGCCTCTGAGTGAGGAAGGGCTCTCCTTTATATATCCAAAACGGATCTCTGACCACTTCTTTGCAACTCCCCTTTGGGCAGTCTTGCACAATGGCAGCAAAGAACAAGGCCCAGCTGTGGGCCAAAGAGTATGCTTTTGGTAAGGAAGCTTCCTACAGCTTATTCTCCAGCTGCGCCAACAGGACACTGATTTAACTGTGTTGCTTAAACCCAGTTATACATTGCAATGAATGTGCATTGGTCAAAATGGCATTGCACAGGAGCATAGCACTCCACTTGCATGCAGTCCACTTATCATGATTAACTTATCCATTATTTATTCAACCACATTTTCTGGAGCTGAGGAACACAATGAATCATGAATGGAGCAGGGGAGGGGTCCCACAGATGCCCCAGGTTCCTATGGGGATTCCAAATAACTGATTGTGTTTCCCAAAGTGGAAAAAAAAATCTTTCTCTGAAGCAGTGCTTCTCAACCTCAACAACTTTAAGATATGTGGACTTCAACTCCCAGAATTCCCCATGCTGGCTGGGGAGTTCTGGGTGTTGAAGTCCACACATCTTAAAGTTGTTGAGGTTGAGAAGCAATGCTCTAAAGCATAATTAATGACACTTTTTCTGCATTTTGCATAAATATAATTACTCTGATAGGAAATAGTGTGATCTGCATGTAGGTATGAGGTTAATCATCTGCAGAAAATGTCAAAATACTTTCTAAGAGCTTGTTGGATGAAATTCTTCTGCCAATAATTGATGCACTACAGTAAAGAACTGCCCAGAGTCCCCCCTTTTGGGGGAGATGGGTGGTGATAGAAATTTGAACCATAAATGGAAGAAAGAAAGAAACTTAATCTAACACCCTGTTCCCCCCTTTCTGGAAGAGCTCTAGATTATGGAAATTAGTTTCTGTATGAGAGACTGACAGGAAGGACTGCATTTGATAGGAAATGGGAGGAACTTTTTATTATTTGCACACGGCCCTGAAGGGTATGTAAGTGAGATTCAGTCCTTCTGTCCTGAGGACTTTGGATACCTTGGGCGGAGATCAATCCCAGTGTGGGCTGATGTCTTTGTGAATTACTCCTTCTAGAAAAGCAAGTATGCATTTGTGTGCACCCCTTCCCCTCTCTGGGTTTAGCTACTGTAACTTTTCTATTCCTCGCTTTTAAATTCTGATCACTTTTCCATTTCTGTTGATCATTCTATAAAGTAGCCTTCAGTTCCATTTTCCTTTGCACTGAAGAGTAAGTGCATTGGGCTCAGGATTCTGTGAATTGCTGAAAACTCTGGCCCAGGGATTTGGAGCGGTGTCTAGAGGAGTTGTTGGCTGTGTCTGGCTGGGGAGGAGAACATCTGGAGAGCTTCTCCCTCTCCCTACTGGCTTTTCATCCCTGCCCCTTTTTTTGTACATTGGTCCAGTCATATTGGTGATCCAATGATTAAAGGCACCAGTTGTAAAGATATGTGGGAATGACCTTGGGAGACAGGGCTATGAGACACAACGAGGGGAACCGTCAGAGAAAAGGCAGCTTAGCCCTCAATAGGAATGTGCATGGGACAAGGAGCTCAGAAGAGACCCTCCCTAGTTTTGGGGCAAAAAGGGGATGGGGGAGTAAAGTACTTTCAGACTTGCAACATTGATGTCAGCCTTTTATCTGATGGTTCCCTTGGTTGTGCCTCGTTGCCCTGTCTCCCAAGGTCATTCCCACATACCTTAGAGATGACCTTGGGGAAACTATGCAAGGGCAGTTAGCAAAACATGATTTAAGCCCAGGAGAGGGAGAGAAAATTAGAAAGAAGCTTAAAGTGATTCTCCCTTAACTGTCTTGGGTACAAGAGGGAGGGAGGGAGGGAAAACGCCATCAGGCTTCCAAGATCCAGTTACCAGAGCTTTGTAGGTATGAGGGCTTAGCAGAAAGACATGGAATTCTCCACTTTTGTTTCCTTTCAAAAGGCACCCTCCCTCCCCTGCCCCCCTTCTTCTTCTCAAGGGGGTGGCCAGACAGCCATTTCTCAGGGATGCCGTAATGTGAGCCTCAGGTTGGGCAGGGCAGGGCAGGGCAGGGCAAAATTATGGATGCAGGAGAGATTTGCCCCCCTACTACTGAAATGGCCTCCAATTCCTAGGCTTGGGGAATTATCAGATGTTGCTTACCAGTTGTAAGAAGAAGAGAAACAGAAAACCATGTCAGAAGAGCATCCATGATGATGACCTTTGAAGACGAAGAATGCAATGGCTCACAGCAACTGTTTCTGCATTGGGCGACTTCTGTGTCCAAAAATGTAAACATTCCCAGGAAAAATAGGCATTTATTCTCCTGAAGAAACCAACATTTTGCAGAAAACATTTTTAAAGCTTTTTTGGTGTGTGTGTGTGTGTGTGTGAAAAATCCTCTCTTCCTCCCAGAAAAAGGACAGCAACTTGCAACTCTTTCTCCCAGACTCTGGGTACTTTGGGCAGAGATCAATCCCAGTGTGCGTTGATATCCTTGAGAACTGCTCCTTTTAGGAAAGCAAGCATATCTTGATGTACACCATTCTGCTTGGCTGGGGAATTCCAGGAGTTGAAGTCCACAGGTCTTAAAGTTGCCAAGTTTGAGAAATCCTGTCCTACAGTGTCTGCCATTTGCAAAAAAACCAAAACTGAAGGCAGTCCAAAGCTACTTTCTTTTTCTTGTAAAGCACTTGTTTTCACCACTGGCATCCCTAGGAAACTGAGACTGGATAGGAAATGTTTTATTTGCACACGGCCCTTAAGGGTATGTAAGTGAGATTCAGTCCTTCTGTCCTGAGGACTCTGGATACCTTGGGCAGAGATCAATCCCAGTGTGGGCTGATGTCTTTGTGAATTACTCCTGCTAGAAAAGCAAGTATGCATTTGTGTGCACCCCTTCCCCTCTCTGGGTTTAGCTACTGTAGCTTTTGCATTCCTTGCTTTTAAATTCTGATCACTTTTCCATTTCTGTTGATCGTTCTATAAAGTAGCCTTCAATGCCATTTTCCTTTGCACTGAAGAGTAAGTGCATTGGGCCCAGGAATCTCTGAACTGCTGAAAACTTCTCAGGGATAAGGAAATGCACCCTCTTTTCTGGAAGCAAACATGAATCAGCCGGAGAAGCAGCAAACTTTTTTCCCCAGCATTTAATGATGCCTTCCTCAGGTTTACACTGGACCTCTGGCTGGACTTTGGTGTACTGTAGTTAATAACTGGATGGGGTTATGTTTGTGCCGGACAGTGATTTTATGGATAAGAAAGGAAGACAATAGAATATGTAGCAAAGGAAAGAACCAATGAATAAGGCTGCTATTTCTGCAGTGCAGCAGAAGTGCCAGGAGCAGCTGTTCTCGGGGCCTGAGGGTCCTGGCAGCAAATGCAAAGGCTGAGAGGAGGTTCCTGAGTCCTGTGGGAGAAGGCTGAGAGGAGCCTCTTTCTGCAACAGCGGCCAAAGGGTCTCTCAGGTAGGATAGCCCCAGCATGGGTGGCAGGGAATCTGAAGCCGGCTTGCTCCAGACTGGGCCTTGTGGCATGAGAGACACCGCCAGGCCTAAGGCTCTTCCCATGAACAAGGGGTCCCCTAAGCTGGGTAGTGCTTGATCTGGCTGGGGAGAACTGGCCCAGAGTCCTGTAGAGAACCGCAGAGATGACCTGGGAAAATTATGCTACAGCAGTCAGCAAAACACGATCTAAGCCCAGGAGAGGGAGAGAACATTAGAAAGAAGCTTCAAGTGATTCCCCCTTAACTGCCTTGGGTACAAGAGGGAGGGAGGGAGGGAGGGAGGGAAAACACCATCAGGCTTCCATGATTCAGTTACTAGAGCTTTATAGGCATGAAAGATTAGCAGAAAGACATGGAATTCTCCACTTTTGTTTCCTTTCAAAAGGCACCCTCCCTCCCCTGCCCTCTTGGTATTGTTTGTTTGTTTTTTATTTGTTTATAATTGATTATGTGCCATCAAGGAATTTTTGCCATCCTAGTGAACACATAGATAGATTTTCTCCATGACAATCTATCCCTAACCTGTTCTTTCAAGTCTCCCAATGGTACTCTCTTCCCCACCGTAACCGAGTCTGTCTACCTTGCTGCTGGTCCTCCTCTTTCCTTCCACCTTTCCCCGCATCAGAGCCTTCTCCAGAGAGCTGGGTCTTCACATCATGTGTCCGAAGTAGGACAGTCTGAGCCTGGTCATTTGTGCCTTGAGTGAGAACTCTGGGTTGACTTGTTTGATGATCCTTTGGTTTGTTTTCTTGGCTGTCCACGGTATTCTCAGGTGTCTTCTCCAACCCCAAAATTCAAAGTGCCAGACATAGTTGAGAAACTTCCCAGTCTCTCTTTTCCTTTCCAGATAACCTGCGCAGAACAAAGAGCAACTATGGGCAATATAGCTCTAAAGGATTATGTACAGACAGAATTTGAAGACTTAAGGAGAGATTTGAATGAAGGCAGTATCCCCAAAGTGGCAGCTGATTATCAAGAATGTTTAAATCAAATGCAAAATCTGCCACTTCATATTGCAGTTACCGGACAGGCAGGTGCCGGTAAATCATCCTTTGTCAACGCCTTCCGTGGTGTAAGTGATGATGATGAAGAGGCAGCCAAGGTCGCAGTAGGAGAAGGAACGAACATGCCAATGGCATACCCTCACCCCTCTTTTCCTAATATAAAAATATGGGACCTGCCGGGGATCGGAACATGTGGTTTTAAAGCAGCAGAATATCTGAAGAAGGTCCAGTTTGAAAGATATGATGTCTTTATCGTTGTCACCGCTGACCGCTTCACTGAAAACGATGCTTTGCTGGCAAAGGAAATACAAAGAATGAGAAAGAAGTTTTACTACGTGCGTACCAAAGTAGATGTCAGTATCGACGGTGAAAGGAGGAGAAGGAATTTCAATTTGGAGGAAACCCTGGGGACCATGAGGAAATATTGTGAAGGAAGTTGGAGACGGGTAGGTGAGCTTCCTGCAAGAGTATTTCTGATATCCAAGTGGCAGGTACACATGTATGATTTCCCTCTCCTGCAAGAGAGAATGGCCGCTGAACTTCCTGACCACAAGAAGCATATTTTAACACTG
This sequence comes from Candoia aspera, assembly GCF_035149785.1. Lineage (NCBI taxonomy): Eukaryota > Metazoa > Chordata > Lepidosauria > Squamata > Candoiidae > Candoia > Candoia aspera. The sequence continues at coordinate 20,443,503 of NC_086162.1, forward strand.
GCTGTGCAGATTTTCTCAGAAGAGAATTTGATGATGAAAAAAGCTGAAATGAAATCTTATATAAAGAAGGTAGCATGGGTATCTTGTGCTTGTGGAGCACTGCCTGTTCCAGGTAGCTCTATAGCTTGTGATGTTGCCATTCTGCTGGATGCCCTGAAATGTTTCCGCAAGGTATTCGGCTTAGACGAGAGGTCCCTCCATTTTCTGGCCCTTCAGACAGGAAAAGGTTTTACAGAGCTGAGGTCAGCTATCCAGGAAAGCCCATTAGCCGATACAATCAGTATAGATTTTGTAACTTCTCTCTTGCTGAGGTCTGCTGTTTATGTATCGGTGGCGGGTGTGGAACTGCTGCTTTATTCTATACCTCTTCTGGGGAGTCTGTTTGGGGGAGCGAGTTCATTTGCTACCACGTATTATTTTCTGAACGACTATCTTGAGAAAGCTGTGGAAGATGCCCGAAGAGTTCACAAAATGTTTCTTAAGTGATCAGAGCCCCAGCGAAAGATCCAAGGCACACCCCATCCCTTGAAGGAGGCAGCCAAGCATTTCATCCAAATGAGAGCAGGAGGTCGGGAAGAATAATATCTTTCAATGCCTTATTAGAATTCCTTGCTCCAATTAGCTATTTTCTTTCTTCTTTTAATAATTCTCCGATTGAAGAATGTGCTTGATCACCCTAAGGGCAAATAAGTATCTCTGTCTGCAGATGTTTCCATGAGGGCTGATTCAACGTGCTTCATCTTGTTAAATGCTGCAAATAATAAGCAGAATCTGAGCTGTTTGGAGGCCATACTTCCAGTGCGGAAATCAGAAATTAAATATTGATCTACATTGCTTTTAGGGGTGCTTTTTTCTTTTTTTCCCACTCTCTTTTTTCTTTTCTATTTTTACAATTGTAAATAACAACACACAGACACATAAAGACACACATACAAACTTACATACATACATACATATTTGAGCTTAATAGGAAAACATATATTGAAAACAACGCAATGTACTCTACTGGGTGTCTCTTAGTAATGTTATATTGAGCATTAATTGTATAACTTCAGTAATTATCTGTCCATCTATTGATACTATATATTTTTTGGAAATATATCTCTTGTTTAAATAAAAAGAATTTTGAAGAAAGCTTCCAAAGCAGGACTCAGCTAAGGCAACTGAAGGGGGAACAACTACAGCTACAGCTTTCAAAAGCTACTGGAATTTATCCACTGTAACATTTGTCAACTCATTTACGAAGTAGGAAGGCAGGGTTGGTGGGGTTGTGAAGAACGACGTCTGGGTGTCCCTTGGCTGACCACAGGAGATGCAAGGGCTCTCTCAAGGCAGGGGGAATAAGACTGTTCTACGGACAGGCCCTCCCCCCATCTGTGGTAGTAAAATCTGGCCAGAGATCACTGATTCTCAGTGAACCAATTATTCCTATTTTTGAAGACATCAATTTTGTACGGCACACCTATCTTTTTTAAAACATGCCCCCTCCTTTCAAAAAAGCAGAAATATTTGGACCTGTCTCTTCTGATAGTTGTGGCTCTCCCTTCCCTTAATGTATTGTGGATTGCTGGCAGCCACACAGAAGTTCTCCATTCCCAACATATACAAATTGCTATCCTTTTCCTATAGCCAATTTGTTGAGTTGCTTGATGGGAGAGTTGTAATTACGGCCATCTTCAACTGTTTGGTCCCCCCGTCACCCAATTTCTCCGGCTTCCCTTTCCTGTCTTCAAAAGAGTCCGATATTCATCTGATGTTCTGCAGATGTTCAGGGGCAGGTAACAGGGGCCTGGCCTAGCCTCCCCAAGTTTCAGCTTCCCTGAGGGAAATTCAGGATCTAGGCATGAAAAGTTGCATTTTCAAAAGCCAATGTCCATTCCTGAGCTCCCTTTATTTGATCCTTCGCTAGATGTATTCCTCTGGGAAAGAGTCAATTCTGTCCTTTCTTTCAGCCCGTTGGCCCCTTGACCACTTTTTTGAGGGAGACAAACTCTCTATCGTCTCAATGTCTGGCAAGTCTTCAGGTTCTTCTGAAGGGGGGCGACCAGACAGCCATTTTTCAGGGATGCTGTAATGTGAGCCTCAGGTTGGGCAGGGCAGGAGAGGTAAAAATTATTGATGCAGGAGCAAGAAAAATTATCAACGCAGGAGAGATTTGCCCACCTGCTACTGAAATGGCCTCCAATTCCTAGGCTTTTGCAAAGCTCTGCCAGAGGGCAGAGCTCCTTTTCCAGAGGATGGTACCCAGAGCAGGCCATGGCATCAGCCCTGGCAGGATGGCTGAGCAGGCCTATTTCATGATCCCTTCTATGTCTTGCAGGGCCTTGGGGGAGGCAGAGGCCAGTGGTGGGCCAGGCTGCTGAGCGAGGGTGGTTAGCTCCTTTGGCTTGGAAACACCTTTTCTGTTCCTCTTCAATTCCACCCTGCAGCCTCAGCCGTCCCTCTCCCATCTGGCTCCCGGCTGTTTCTCAAGCCAGCTTCCAGACGTTCAGGCTGGATTGCAGCGGGTTGGCAAGGGGGTCAGGCTGGTGCTCAGGGTGTACCAGGAAGACTGCAGCCCAGATTGGCTGTTCCCAGGCTTCTTGCCTCCCTTGTCACTGGCGGGCTCCTGGTGAAGCCAATTTAGTCGCCTGCTAGAACCACTGAAATGGAGCAGAGCTTAACACAGCTGAGAAGCTGGCACAGAAAAGGAGTTACCTTAAAATAGCTTCAATGAGCAAGCCAGAGAAACACAGGTTATTGCTCTTACACATTCAGCCTTCCCGAGCATAAAGAATCACACGCTTAGACACATTAGGTTGAGATAAGTAAAAGGAATTTCTTCCTGACTTTAATGTTGCTTCTGCTGCATCCATCTTGGTGGAAAAGATGAGGTTCCTGTGTTCTTCTTTCCTTTCTACATACTTAGTTTTGCCCTAACCTCTCAGCCCGACAGCTGCCAAGAGCTGCATGGAAAAAAGGGCAATTCCAGGCCCCCCACATGGTGCCCAGAATGGAGGAGAGCAGCACACATCCTGTGCTTTCTTCTGGTGGAGAAGAAGGAAGAGAGGGAAAGGAAGTGGGAGTGGCAACAAACAGCTTCCTCAGAGTTGCATTGTGGGACAACTCAATTTGCATGTTAATGAGGCATGCTGGATTTGCCAGGACTTCCAACACCTGGATGGACCTGTCTACCGGTGCCTGGAAGGGACTCTGCCCTCCCCCTAGTCCCCATGGCCTTCCTGTGTTTTCCCAGATGTTTGCACGCATGCTGTGTATATTTGTGGATAATCCAAGAAGTTTAGGTGCCAAAATACACCAAAAAATTGGGTTGAGTTTGTCCATGGATGGGCTTATCTACAAAGATATATGGTAATATTTTTTTAAGTACCTGTATATCCCATATATACTTGTGTATATATGCACCTGTGGGAAAAACGCTAGGAGGAGGAGGAGGAGGAGGAGGAGGAGGATTCCCCATCCGTGAATAAGCAGTCCCTCAAATTTGTAATAAATATACCATGAAAAATGTGGGTCGGCTTATCTATGGGCAGACTTTTCCTGATATTTGGGTTAAAAATCCAAGGGTCTTCTTATCCGTGGATGGGCTTATCCACAAGTATATGTGGTAGATGCTTTCACACGCAGGCCGCTTCCCACCTCATCTCCTCCGACACTAGCACAGACCTCCCTATTTTGTTTCTTCCCCCTCATGGACCTGTGTAGCTGCAATGCTACAAGAATCAGAGCAACGGAGAGCAGGCGGTTCTCTCGTTCCTACGTTCCCTTGTAGGTCCATGGCAGCTTTTTGGCAAGGAAGAACCGATAGTCCAGCTGCACAGAAAGCAAGGGGCAACATTCCTATGTTGCAGCTTAAAAAATAATACAGGGAGGGGAGGGCTTGCTGCACTGTGGGTAAGTGAGGGGGGGACATGCTTCACTCAGCCTGGGCAGAAACGGACTGGTACCCCTGGGAGATGTGAGGCTGAATGCAGCGTGAGCTCCTAGGGCTGAGGGTGGTCCGTGGACGAAACAGGCCACTGTTGATGGATCAGTCCAAAGATATAAAACCCAGCAAATGCTGATCAAGAGAGAATGGAGCAGCCCAGCAGCCTAGGATGAAATGGCTGCCCAGGGCAGTGACCAGCCACTGGGAGGGGGCACATGCCAGGCAGTGCAGCCAATCAGAGCCTTGGACGGGAATGGGTGGAACAAACCCTCTATCCAGTGTTTTTCAACGATGGCAACTTGAAGATCTGTGGACTTCAACTCCCAGAATTCCCCAGCCAGCATGCTGGGGGTTGAAATCCATGCATGCTGGCTGGGGAATTCCGGGAGTTGAAGTCCACACATTTTCAAGTTGCCAAGTTTGAGAAACACTGTCCCACAGTGTCTGCTATTTCTAAGAAACCGAAACCTAAGGCAGTCCAAAGCTACTTTCTTTTTCTTGTAAATCAGCCCTTTTCACCGCTGGCATCTGTAGGAAACCACGCTGTTGTTTTCCCTCTCCTTGGGTGGTTCTCTTTTGCTCTGGTACTTCCTGATCTGTCAAGGGCTGAATGCCAGGACTTCCTGTTGGATTAAACGTGAGCCCCGTGGGCCTCTTGCGCCCCATAGTTTCTTTAAGAGGGAGTATTTTGAGGGGACGTGGGCAGCCCTAAGCGGGGGTGGGGGAGGGCTGGAGCCCCTTGTCTGTGGGAGCTCTGCCAGCGGCCTCTTGTGCCAGGAAGGCCTGGGCGGGTGGCTGGGGCGTTTCACCCGGGACAGCCCGGAGCAGAGCGGGCTTCCAGGTCCCCCCATACCTTGAGCTCAGCCTTGACCCTCCGTCCCCCGCCCCGCTTAAGAACGGGCTACTGTGTCGGAATGTGAGGGCGACCTGGGGCCACGGAGGGAAGAGATGCTGCCCGGGGAACGACCAGTGAAAAGGAAGGGGAGTCCGAGCCGTCTAGGAAAGAAACCGAGGAAAGACCCTCCCTGCCCACGCAAGGGATGGAGCGGGCGGGCGGGAGAGGCGCGCTGTCCGACCTGCGAGAATGCCATCAGCCCTTCCAGGTACCCCAGGCAGGAAACGCGGCTGGACGAACTAATCCTGCCCGGCAGGAACCGGCTTTGTGCGAAGGGGCGAAGCCAGCCGAAGCAGCCCGTTCGCACGAATGGCCGGGGCTTCCGCAGGAACCGGCTTCGCGGAAGAGGGAGCCAGGCGACGGCCGGGTGAACCGGGGCGGCGGAGGGCAGGCGGCGGGGGACTCGGGGGTGGCGAGGGCGGCTGCGGCCGGGACTGGGCCGGGGTGGCTGCGGCTTCCCGAGGCGTGGCAGTTGTTGTCGGGTGTCGGTGAAGGCTGGCTGCCACCCAAAACGTCGTGGCGTGTCACCTTACACATGTGTGTCACAGGTTCGCCAGCACTGCTCTAGATTGTGGGAATGAGTTCCTTTGTGAGAGACTGATAGGCAGGACTGCCTGGGGCTGGCAATGGGAGGAACGTTTCATTACTATCCAAGAAGTGCTGCACACGCAGCTTTTGCATTCCTTGCTTTTATATTCTGTCACTTTCCCATTTCTGTTGATTGTTCTATAAAGTAGCCTTCAATGCCATTTGCTTTTGCACTGAAGAGGAAGTGCATTGGGCCCAGGAATCTGTGAATTGCTGAAAACTCTTCCAGGATAAAGAAATGCACACGCCCTTCACCCTCTTTTATGGAAGCAAAGATATGGTGGGTGGCTCTGGGAAATCAGCCAGAGAAGCAGCAAAGTTTTCCTCCCTGCTTTTCATGATGCCTTCCTCAGGTTTACACTGGATCTTTGGCTGGACTTTGGTGTAGTTAATAACCGGATGGGGTCACGTTTGTGCCAGACAGTAATTTTATGGATAAGGAAGGAAGGACGACAATAGAATACATAGCAAAGGAAAGAAGAAGGGCCCAGGGATTTGGAGCGGTGTCAAGAAGAGGTGTTGGCTGTGTCTGGCTGGGGAGGAGAACATCTGGAAAGCTTCTCCCTCTCCCCATTGGCTTTTCATCCCCCCCCCATATGTTTGGACATTGGTCCAGTCATATTGGTGATGCAATGATTACAGGCACCACTTGTAATGATATGTGGGAATGGCCTTGGGAGACAGGGCAATGAGATACAACGAGGGGAACAGTGAAGATCAAAGGCAGCTTAGCCCTCAGCAGGAATGTGGGCTGGGCAAGAGGCTGAGAAGGGACCCTCCCTAGTTTTTGAGTAGAAAGGGGACGAGGGCAGTGAAGTACTTTCAGACATGCATGGTTAATGTCAGCCTTACAAGGTAGTCCAGGCAGGAAACACGAAGAGATGAGCTAACTCTACTTTTTGTAAAGTTACATTAACAGAATGCATTTTGGTTTACCTTAATTGCCTAAGAACCAGAATGGCTTCAGAAGGTGAGGAGACCTTACTGGGGACCATCGCTGATTTGGTAGGCATGGGGGAGGAACAGAGAATGGCATTCTTCCCTTCCATTTTCTTTTAAAAGCCACATTGCCCCCTCCTTCCCAGTTATACTGCCAGACACAACTCAGAAACATCCCAATGTCTCTTTTCCTTTCCAGATAACCTGCGCAGAACAAAGAGCGACTATGGGCAATATAGCTCCAAAGGATTATGTACAGACAGAATTTGAAGACTCAAAGAGAGATTTGAATGAAGGCAGTATCCCCAAAGTGGCGGCTGAATATCAAGAACATTTAAGTAAAATGCAAAATCTGCCACTTCATATTGCAGTTACTGGAAAGGCAGGTGCTGGTAAATCATCCTTTGTCAACGCCTTCCGGGGTATAAATGATAACGAGGAGGAGGCAGCCGAGGTCGGGCTAGCAGAAGAAATGACAAAGCCAACGGCATATCCTCACCCCTCTTTTCCGAATATAAAAATATGGGACCTACCAGGGATCGGAACGTGTAATTCTGAGGCAGCGGAATATCTGGAGAAGGTCCAGTTTGAAAGATATGATGTCTTTATCATTGTCACCGCTGACCGCTTCACTGAAAACGATGCTTTGCTGGCAAAGGAAATACGAAGAATGAGAAAGAAGTTTTACTACGTGCGTACCAAAGTAGATGTCAGCATCGAAGCTGAAAGGAGGAGAAGGAATTTCAATATGGAGGAAACCCTGGAGACCATGAGGAAATATTGTGAAGATAATTTGAAAGCGGAAGGCAAGCTTTCTGCCAGAGTATTTCTGATATCCAACCGGCAGATACACATGTATGATTTCCCTCTCCTGCAAGAGACAATGGCCGCTGAACTTCCTGACCACAAGAAGCATATTTTAACACTGGCTGTGCAGATTTTCTCAGAAGAGAATTTGATGGTGAAAAAAGCTCAAATGAGATCATATATAAGGAAGTTGGCATGGGTATCTTGTGCTTGTGGAGCACTGCCTGTTCCAGGTCTCTCTATTGCTTGTGATGTTGCCATCTTGCTGAGTGCCCGGAAATGTTTCCGCAAGGTATTCGGCTTAGACGAGAGGTCCCTCTGTTTTCTGTCACTTCAGACAGGAAAAGATTTTACAGAGCTGAGGTCAGCTATCCAGAAAACCCGATTAGCCGATACAATCAATGCACGTTTGGTACTTTCTCTCCTGACGAAGTCTGGCCTTTGGGTAATGGTGTCGTCTGTGAAAATTCTGGGGACTCTCTTTGGCGGAGCGAGTTCATTTGCTACCACGTATTATTTTCTGAACAACTTTCTTGAGAAATCTGTGGAAGATGCCCGAAATGTTCCAGCAAAGCTTCTTAAGTGATCAGAGCCCCAGCGAAGATTGAAGGCACAACCTATCAACAGCCAAGCATTTCATCCAGATCAGAGCAGGGGGTGGGGAAGAATAATATCTTTCAATGCCTTATTAGAATTCCTTGCTCCAAGTAGCTGTTTTCTTTCTTCTCTTAATAATTCTCCGATCGAAGAATCTGCTTGATCATCAAAAGGGCAAATATGTATCTCTGCTTGCAGATGTTTCCATGGGAAGTCAGAAATTAAATCTTTATCTATTTTATTTTGAGGGATGCTTTTCGCTTTTTTATTTGTAAGAATTATAAATAATAAAGTAGTGGTGTTTTTGCTATTAAGCTCAAAAATACATGTTTCTTTTTTTAGGTATAATTTAAAAAACTCAATGTACTCTGCTTGTTATGTGTTACTAATGTTATACTGAGCATTATTTGTATAACTTCAGTAATTATCTGTCCATCTATTGATGTTGTTGTTTATTCATTTAGTCGCTTCCGACTCTTCGTGACTTCATGGACCAGCCCACGCCAGAGCTTCCTGTCGGTCGTCAACACCCCCAGCTCCCCCAGGGACGGGTCCGTCACCTCTAGAATATCATCCATCCACCTTGCCCTTGGTCGGCCCCTCTTCCTTTTGCCCTCCACTCTCCCTAGCATCAGCATCTTCTCCAGGCTGTCCTGTCTTCTCATTATGTGGCCAAAGTACTTCAGTTTTGCCTTTAATATCATTCCCTCAAGTGAGCAGTCTGGCTTGATTTCCTGGAGGATGGACTGGTTGGATCTTCTGGCAGTCCAAGGCACTCTCAGAATTTTCCTCCAACACGACAGTTCAAAAGCATCTATCTTCCTTCTCTCAGCCTTCCTTATGTTCCAGCTCTCGCAGCCATATGTTACTACGGGGAACACCATTGCTTTAACTATGTGGACCTTTGTTGTCAGTGTGATGTCTCTGCTCTTAACTATTTATCGAGATTTGCCATTGCTCTTCTCCCAAGGATTAAGCGTCTTCTGATTTCCTGACTGCAGTCAGCATCTGCAGTAATCTTCGCACCTAGGATTACAAAGTCTTTCACTGCCTCTATGTTTTCTCCCTCTATTTGCCAGTTATCAATCAAGCTGGTTGCCATAATCTTGTTTTTTTTGAGGTTTAGCTGCAAGCCAGCTTTTGCACTTTCTTCTTTCACCTTCATCATAAGGTTCCTCAGTTCCTCTTCGCTTTCAGCCATCAAAGTGGTATCATCTGCATATCTGAGATTGTTAATGTTTCTTCCAGCGATTTTCACTCCAGTCTTGCATTCCTCAAGCCCAGCATGTCGCATGATATGTTCTGCGTACAAGTTGAATAGGTAGGGTGAGAGTATACAGCCCTGCCATACTCCTTTCCCAATCTTAAACCAGTCCGTTGTTCCGTGGTCTGTTCTTACTGTGGCTACTTGGTCATTATACAGATTCTTCAGGAGGCAGACAAGATGACTTGGTATCCCCATACCACTAAGAACTTGCCACAATTTGTTATGGTCCACACAGTCAAAGTCTTTAGAATAGTCAATAAAACAGAAATAGATGTTTTTCTGAAACTCCCTGGCTTTTTCCATTATCCAGCAGATATTGGCAATTTGGTCCCTAGTTCCTCTGCCTTTTCTAAACCCAGCTTGTACATCTGGCAATTCTCGCTCCATGAATTGCTGAAGTCTACCTTGCAGGATCTTGAGCATTACCTTACTGGCATGTGAAATGAGTGCCACTGTTCGATAGTTTGAACATTCTTTAGTGTTTCCCTTTTTTGGTATGGGGATATAAGTTGATTTTTTCCAGTCTGATGGCCATTCTTGTGTTTTCCAAATTTGCTGGCATATAGCATGCATTACCTTGACAGCATCATCTTGCAAGATTTTGAACAGTTCAGCTGGGATGCCGTTGTCTCCTGTTGCCTTGTTATTAGCAATGCTTCTTAAGGCCCATTCAACCTCACTCTTCAGGATGTCTGGCTCTAGCTCACTGACCACACCATCAAAGCTATCCCCGATATTGTTATCCTTCCTATACAGGTCTTCTGTATATTCTTGCCACCTTTTCTTGATCTCTTCTTCTTCTGTTAGGTCCTTGCCATCTTTGTTTTTGATTATACCCATTTTTGCCTGGAATTTACCTCCAATGTTTCTAATTTTCTGGAAGAGGTCTCTTGTCCTTCCTATTCTATTGTGTTCTTCCACTTCCGTGCATTGCTTGTTTAAAAATAATTCCTTATCTCTTCTGGCTAACCTCTGGAATTTTGCATTTAATTGGGCATATCTCCCCCTATCACTGTTGCCTTTTGCTTTCCGTCTTTCTTGGGCTACTTATAGTGTCTCAGCAGACAGCCATTTTGCCTTCTTGGTTTTCTCTTTCTTTGGGATGTATTTTGTTGCCGCCTCCTGAACAATGTTGCGAACTTCTGTTCATAGTTCTTCTGGGAGCCTATCTAGTAAGTCCAGTCCCTTAAATCGATTCTTCACCTCCACTGCATATGCCTTAGGAATATTAGTGAGCTCATACCTAGCTGATCTGTGGGTCTCCCCTAATCTCTTTAGTCTGATCCTAAATTGTGCAAGAAGTTCGTGATCGGAACTACAGTCAGCTCCAGGTCTTGTTTTTACCGATTGTATAGATGTCTGCCACCTTTGGCTGCAAAGGATGTAGTCAATCTGATTTCGGTGTTGTCCATCTGGTGAAGTCCATGTATAAAGCCGTCTCTTAGTTTGTTGGAAGAGAGAGTTTGTTATGCACATTGAGTTGTCTTGGCAAAATTCTATCAGCCTATGTCCTGCTTGGGTTTGTTCTCCCAGGCCATGCTTACCTGTAATTCCAGGTGTCATTTGACTGCCCACCTTAGCATTCCAGTCTCCCGTGATGAAAATAACATCTCTTTTAGGCGTGTTGTCCAGTAGGTGCTGCAGATCCTCATAGAACTGCTCTACTTCAGCTTCTTCAGCATCTGTGGTTGGGGCGTATATTTGGATCACTGTGACGTTAGATGGCTTGCCCTGAATTCGAATTGAGATCATTCTGTCATTTTTTGGATTGTATCCAAGCACTGCTTTAGCCACTTTACTATTAATTATGAAGGCTACTCCATTTCTTCTGTGGTCCTCTTGTCCACAGTAGTAGACCTGGTGGTCATTTGATGTGAAGTGGCCCATTCCAGTCCATTTCAGTTCACTGACGCCCAAAATGTCTATCTTTAATCTTGACATCTCACCAATAAGCACATCCAATTTGCCTTTGCTCATAGACCTTACATTCCAGGTTCCAATGGTGTGTTGATCCTTAGAACATCGGATTCGCCATTCACCACCAGCACCGTCGGCCGCTAGCCGTCCTTTTGGCTTTGAGCTAGCTGCGTCATCACGTCTGGGGCTAGTTGAACTCATCCTCTGTTCCTCCCCAGTAGCATTTTGACCATCTTCCGACCTGGGGGTCTCATCTTCCGATGGTATACCGACATATCTCTGGTTGTACTGATCTATTTAGTTTTCTCGGCAAGAATACTGGGGTGAGTTGCCATTACCTTCCCCAGGGATCGCATTTAGTCTGACCTCTCTGTCATGACCTTCCCGTCTTGGGTGGCCCTTCACAGTTCAGCTCATGGCGTCATTGAGGTGCTCAAGCTCCAGCACCACGACAAGGTAACGATCCTTTGCTGAAGAGGGTCCATATACAACCCTCTAAAAAATTCCTCCCATGCATGTGATGGTACTTGATTAGGTGGGGGTGGGAGCGATATTCCCAAACCTCTAGTGATATGCCAAAAAAGGGATGTATCTTTCATCCTAACTGATTGGATTACTTTCTGCCAAGATTCCTTTAATGCAGTTTGGCAACTGCATCACATACCCCTGGATCAGCCTGTTCTGGGGGAGCAGAGAACTTCCCCAAGATATTTCTAATGCTCCCGAATTCTATCGCCAAATTCGAGATAGCCATAAACCCTCCACTGCAGGGTACCTACTGCATGCAATCTCTCTAAGTAAATATAGATGGGCCTTTTCCAGAGCCCGCCTTGATGCCCTGCTGGTGGGAAGGTTTCATGGGACTCCTTTCTCACAGAGAGTTTGCCCTTGTGGATCCAGGGAGGTAGAAACTCTTGCCCATGTCCTCCTATGGTGTCCTTTTTATGATGCCCCAAGAAGTACTCTGATCTCCCCAATTATTTCTAAATGTGTGGGTCACACGGATAGATTTTACATTCTTTTAAAGGGGTGCTGATTCTTCATTCTCACTCCTGGTGGCCAAATATTTTTATCAAGCTATACAGTTACGCAAAATTTTTAACTAGATATATTGTTTTACTATTTTATTGTTTTCTATGTTTATGACAATGAAATGGTGAATTAAACCAATTTTCTTTTTCTTTTTATTGTAAAGGCTGGTCAAAGACCGTAATAAAGTATTACAATACATTACAACTCCCCCAAGACAAAATACTTCTTTGCTAGTAAAGGTAAAGGTTTCCCTTGACGTAAAGTCCAGTCATGTCCGACTCTAGGGGGCGGTGCTCATCTCCGTTTCTAAGCCTTAGAGCCGGCGTTGTCTGTAGACATTTTCCAGGTCATGTGGCCAGCATGACGACACGGAACGCCGTTACCTTCCCGCCGAAGCGGTACCTATTGATCTACTCACATTTGCATGTTTTCGAACTGCTAGGTGAGCAGGAGCTGGGACTAGCAACGGGAGCTCACCCCGCCGCGTGGTTTCAAACCGCCGACCTTCCGATCAGCAGCTCAGCGGTTTAACCCGCAGCGCCACCGCGTCCCTTTGCTTTGCTACAGAGCTGAAAATTCTGTTTCCCTGCAACTAGGCCAGCTGAGAGCCCCAGGGGCAGGTGGCTCATCTGTAGAAAAGATTCTGCCACTTCAGGAAGTGGTTCACGGTGATCCGAAGCTCGACGACACCCAAAACCCAACAAACTGCTTCTGGCTCCAGAAATGCATCACATACCCCCAGATCAGCCTGTTCTGGGGGAGCAGTGAACTTCCCCAAGACAAAATACTTCTTTGCTGCGGAGCTGAAAGCCAACCACATCAGCTGCAGGAGCTGATTCCAATTGCTCAAGGGAAGGTTGATGAACCCGGAAACTTATGAGGATCCCATAACTGGCAAAGCCATGCTATTTAGTTCTATTAATATCACAGATGGATCTGGAGGGAAAAAATAGCCCAATCAACTCTCACTCCAGCTTCCTGCCCTTTCCCAGCCTTCAGATACATAGCCAATGTCTCCTTTCTCTCTGCCTATCAGCTTTGCTTAACTCAGACCGTGTTTCCACCCCAGTGTCTCTTTTGCTTTTCCTTTCCTTGTGCCTTTAAGAGCAGCTGAAACCCTTGGCAGCAGCTGAAGGGTTTTTTTTTTTTCATATGACTTTTATCAGAGCTAGTAAAGTTTCATCTGTTGCTTTCCTGCATGACAGGCTGCAGATACAGCCCAAGGGGCAGATCCATGGCAAGTCCTTTAGAAAGAACTCTTAATAAAGTCAAGTAGCAGGGAAATTCTAAATGGCTATATTTCAGCAGGTGTAACTAGATTGGTTAGAAACTTGGCATCTTCGTTTGCACAGCTAGCTGAGTTGGGTTAGTTTTAACTCTGGCAAAAAGGGAAAGTTGTGAAAAAAGGGCATCTTTTGATGATTGCCTCACTTAGCCTTATGCAATGATGAGGATTCCAGGGAGATTTCTGCATATCATTGTTCAGATTTTAGACTTCTTCATACACAGCGCCATAGTTCACAAAATTGTGGAAAGCGTTAAGTATATATAGGTTTCAAGAAACAATGCATCAAAGAGCTGTATCTTAAATAGTTCAACATGAGTATGCGAGCATTGGAGTTTTAAATTGCACAACTAATGTACAAAGGAAGACAAAGGAAAGCTGTGTGATTTAAAAACAGTGTCCTGAATGTTTGGATTAAAAGCATAGAAACCAGTTAATATATTAATGCAAAGCCAGGTATCATAAATGGATTAATAAATATAAATATAAATATCATAAAGTTATTCAAAAGTGATGCAGGCAAGAAAGATATCCCAAATCCCAAATGAAATCCCATGTGCCAAGTGAAATAAATGGACTTACCACAATTGGAAAGAATATATTGCTCCTTATGATGCAGATGGACTGTATTCTTTAACTATTCAGCTATGCAGCAATCTTTTTATTTATTTGATTATTTGATTATTTATTTATCTGATTTCTATAGCCGCCCATCTCAGCGAGTGAGTCTGGGCGGCTTACAACAATAAAACCATAAAACAATTAAAAGAATCACAATTAAAACAGTTAAAATATAAAATAAATACAAAATAAGTATACATGGCTGCCAAGTGAGCAGTGCACGGATGTTAATACAGCCAAGAGACGGGACCATCCACACGCTCGAGGCCCCAGGCCCGGGCACAAAGCCAGGTCTTCACGGCCTTACGAAAGGCCAGCAGGGTCGGGGACATCCTAATTTCTGGAGGGAGGATGTTCCAGAGGGCAGGCGCTACGGAAGAGAAGGCCCGCCTTCTAGTTCCCGCCAACCGACACTCCCTGGCTGACAGGACCCGCAGCATACCCAACCTACTAGATCGAATTGGACAGGCAGAAACAACGGAGAAGGCGGTCCCTTAGTTAACCCGGTCCCAAGCCATGAAGGGCTTTAAAGGTGACAACCAGCACCTTGAATTGCACCCAGAAGCACACCCACAACCAATGCAGCTCCCGTAGCAGTGGTGTTACATGTGTCGAGTGCCCGACACCATTTACTATCTGTGCAGCTGCATTCTGCACCAGCTGAAGCTTCTGAATGCTCTTCAAGGGCAGCCCCATGTAGAGCGCATTACGGTAGTCCAGACGGGAGGTCACAAGGGCATGAGTGACTGTGAGCAAAGCCTCTTGGTCTAGGAATGGGCGCAGCTGGCGCACAACCTGAAGGTGTGCAAAGGCCCTCCTAGCCACGGCTGCCACCTGCTCTTCGAGCAGGAGCCGTGAGTCTATGAGGACCCCCAGATTGTGCACTGGGATAATCTGGGGCAGTGCAACCCCATCCAAGACCAGAAGTGGAAAAACCTTAGCATCGGGAGGCCCACAAACCCAAAGCCACTCAGTCTTGCTTGGGTTGAGTCGAAGCCCATTGTACCCCATCCAGGCCCTCACAGCCTCCAGGCACTGGGTCAGGACATCCACGGCATCACTCAGGCAGTCTAGGGTAGAGATATAAAGCCGAGTATCATCAGCATATTGATGGTATCTGGCAACTTTATCTGCCAGATGCCCAGCATATTCCTCACGGCAACCCTGCAGGTGGAGCTTGGTATTACTCCCTCTGAGGAGGGACTGAGTCACCCAAAATAGGGCCGCCAGATGGCTATCTGCAGATGCAATAAGGGCGGAGAAATAACCACGTTTCGCTGCCCTTACCGCCACGAGGTAGGCTCTAATAGTGGCTCTAGCTCGTGTTCGGTCATCTTCGTTCCCCGTCTTCCACCAGCGGCACTCCAGGTGTCTCTTAGCCCTCCTAAGCCTCCTCAGCTCCTCTGTGAACCGCTGGGAGCTGTGGGAGCCATGGGCATGGAGAGGCCACTCAGGCGCGATCCGATCCAAGGCCCCGGCCGCTCCCTCATTCCACGCGGCCACCAAGGCCTCAGTCGGACCATGCAGCAGACTTCCCAGAACAACCCCAAGCTCCCTCTGAAACCCAACTGGGTCCATCAGTCGCCTGGGGCGGGCCGATCTAATAGGCCCAGCCTCCCTGTGGAGGGTGGTGGTGCCAGAGAACTGGAGGCTCACCAGGCAGTGATCTGACCATGATAGGGGAGAAACTGAGATCTCCCCCAATTTCAGAGCACTCTGCCGCTGCTCCGACAGAAAAACCAGGTCAGGTGAATGACCACCATTATGCATCAGGCCCTGGATTACTTGGGACAGGCCATGGCTGTCATGGTAACCATGAGCTCCTGAGCTACCTCCAACCCCACCCCCAAGGAAGGCAGGTTGAAATCCCCCCAGACCATAAGCCTGGGGAACTTCACTGCCAACCCGGCTACGGAGTCAAGGAGCTCAGGCAGGGAAGTTGCTACGCAGCAGGGAGGCTGGTACAATAGCAACAGTCCCAGCTGATCCCTAGAGCCCAACTTAACAAACAGGATCTCGCACCCGGCAATCTGAGGAGCAGCACCCCTGGATGCCTCCCAAGTGTCTCGGATGACCACCGCCACCCCACCGCCCCTACCCTGGAGTCTCAGTTGGTGCCACACCTGGTAACCAGCTGGGCACATTTCAGAAAGGGGAACTCCCCCTTCCTCTCCCAGCCAGGTTTCTGTAATACAAGCCAGGTCAGCTTTCTCATCCACGATCAAATCATGGATGAGGGTGGCCTTATTACAAACTGACCTGGCATTCAGTAGCAGCATCCGACAGCCCAGGGCCTTGAAAGTCTGCCAACCAGGACCCAGGAGTGAGTTCAAGGGGCTGGAATGTGCCACAGGAACAATATACCTGTGACCCCTTCCACATACAAATCTTGCCCGTCTCCCGCCATTTCTCCCTCTACCCGTCACTCCTGGGATACTATAGCCTGCCCTCATCCCTTCAGAACCCTTCCCCCTCCCCTGTCTATCAAATTCCATGCCCAGGCCTGCACCCACCACCTCACAACAACCTACAATCCAACAAAACTCCTTAATACCTAAGGTGCTTCTGCAGTATTAGCACTCAGCACCTCAAGTTAATTTCTTCTGCCTCTTTATCACTGATGGGAAGTTCCGTTGCATGCAATCTTTATTTGTCCTATTTTATTTGCAAAAGGTATTGAAGTTCAAGGCTGAAATTCAAGGTTTAAGAAATCCATGTTGTCTTCAGCAACTTCTGATCAATAAAGAATGATCTAAAAGTTGTAACTGTATTAAATAACTTTATTAGAATTTTAAACAAGAAAGATAAAAACTGCCAGAAACTACCATTGAAGATGGAAAGGAAAGGAAAGGAAAGGAAAGGAAAGGAAAGCCAAAATGCAGGGAAAAAAAGGGGAAAAAAAATATAAAGAAATGACTTCCAATTTTCTTTTACAGTAATAGGTATAAATTTAAATTAAACTCTTACTCTACAGTTAAAACATAACTTTCATTTTTTTTCTATCAGCTACTGTTTTTTTTAGCATCAAAACCATATATTATGATTTCATTTTTTTTCTGTTTCACGCAAAAAGTCCCAAAGAGGTTTCCAATTGGCATTAAACTTAATTAGTGTCTTTTCTCTGATCAAGGCTGTCAGTTTAGCCATCTCAGCAAGTTCCATCATCTTCACCATCCACTCTTCCATTATGGGTAATATCAAATCTTTCCACTGTTGCGCGTATAAACGTCCTGCTGCGTAACTATGAAGAAATGTAGACCTGGCCTTGGAGATGGGAGGAAATGAGTGAACCACTGAAGGGGCCTTCAGACACAGTCCTGAGGAAGAGAGAAGTGTGAGAAAGAAACTCAAAATAACTGTTTTGTTGGTATAAGATGGGGCAGAGAGAAACACTGTCTAATGGTATGTGGGAATGACCTTGGGAGACAGGAGGATAATCCACAGACTTCAGCATACCTTAAACTCTATACATCTAATTTCTTTTTTCCTTGTAAGAAAGAACTTTGAATTCAATCTGTCACAGGCAATTCTATCCTGGTTGAAAGTAGTCTCAGTTCCATGCTTGGCCACAGATTGACCTTGCTTCATCATCAAAATCCATGTCACCTAAAGCCATAGAGCAACTTCCTGTGCTAAATATCCTAAAGACCATGAGTATCAGCCACTTTAATTCCAATCTATAGGAACAGTATGAAGGATCAATCGAAAGAACCCTCCTGGGCCAGAAATTGCTTTCAATATTGCCTGTTCTTCATTTTCCCCCCATCCACACTGTCCCCACTCATAAAACTAATACCAGCAGTTCACCTCCAATTCCTGAAAGATTCTCTCCCAGGATTAGCTAGGAAGAAGTGGTGCTTTCAGAAGCTCCAGACTTTCTACTCATCCTGATAGAAGGTCACTGCATTTTCCATAATTTTGCCCAGTGAATAGTGAAGGAAAGATTGGTAGGAGAAAAAAAGTTGCATCATATTATTGTGGCCAGTAGCTAGATCATCCACAAAGATAGATACATTAGTATAATATTAGTTAATGTGTTACTGGAAGGACTGTAAAATCAGGGCAATAAAAGAATGAAGAAATATCCTCATAGAATAACCAGTGGAGGAAAAACATTTGTCTAGGTTGAAGCAGATTTAGATTTCTCTAGGGGTCCAGTCCCATTCAGTGGATCTTTCCGTCTTGGGGAGAGCATACCACTTTCCATCATCCTTCCAACAAAGAAGGGAAAGTGAAGCTGGATTAAGAAGAGAAATTAAACTGTCCCGTGGACAAAGCTATATGCTTTCTCCAGAATAAAGTAAGTTTTGAAATCCCAATGTGATGTCTGTCTTGCCAGCTTCAACAGCCACTCCAGTATCTGCTTTTTCTCATCCACTAATTCCTGACATCAGCCCCACTCTTTCTCGCTGAAACAGTCTACATGCTTGGACTGGCAAACATCACATTCCAAAGACGTTCCTAGAGGACAAACAGGGAAAAAGGTTTTACAAAATATATTAGATAGACAGCTTTTCCCATTGTTTGTCCAGAAATACATTAATCAAAATGGTCATGGGCGTTCTTACCAGTTGTGAAAAGCATTGAAAAGAAGATAAAATGGCGCATGCAATTTAAAATGCACGCATCTCATTCTGTGGGATGAATCTAAGTCTATATAGACTTAGAATCATGGGCAGTTTAACATTTGGCTTTTAAAATAGTCAGGTTTTGCACTAACCCAAAGATTTGATTCTGCCATGTATGTATTCATTACAGATTAAAACTTCAACAAAACCCCTACTTATATCGCGTAACTTGTTCTAGGCTTACTAGTTAATCTTGAATTAGCTGGCTTGCTAAGGAGAAAAATACAGCTCTGTGCAAGTCACTGAAAAATGTTTTGTAGCCCTACAAACAGAAATACAATATAAAAAATAAAGGTCTCTCCTGGTAATTATATGAACATGTCAGTGCAGTTTCCTTAGCCAGAAAAACAGGAGCAGTTTACAACTGCCGTCTTCTTATATGTCTGCTCACCTTCTCAGTCTACACCAGCTTTCTCAACCTTTTGACCCTGGAGGAACCCTTGAAATATTTTTCAGGCCTCGGGGAACCCCTGGCCATTCAGGCTCAAATAGAGGCCAGAAGTGACAAAATTATTATATTCGTTTCATGGGTAGGCCTGGATATACGCATTAACTGTGTTCTTAAACTAAAAATAAAGAATAATGCCTCTTTAATGTGATATTACCTACATTTGCCTCTCTCCTCTCCTCTCCTTCTCGTCAAGCCTAAAAAGGGAGGAGGGCTACAGAGAGAAAAAAGGGAGGGAGCAGGAGAAGTAGAAGGGAAAAGTTGCTGGCAGAAAGACTGTGGGAAGTAACCCAACACCAGCGCTGTGTTATCCACCCTGCTGTAAATACTTTCTGTATATACCATCTTTATATAGTATAAAAACATTTTAAAAAGCCTCCACTGTCATGTGTTTCTGTATCTATTGCCACCTTTCTTCGTAATACCCCTCCAGTCCAAATATGAACTCTGTCACACTCATCAACGTACATTTTAGAACACCCAACGTAGACAAAAGATTATAATAGGTTGTTAATAGAGTGTAATGATAACGTAACCAGTGAAATGGAAGTGATGATTTGAAAATTCTATAAAGGGGGCTTGTACTCCATTCCCTCCCTGAGATTTTTAGCTCATTGGTCTCCGGTACCGTTTCTATCAATGAATCAATTTATACTTCAAGGTGATTGTGTCCTGACCTCTGGTTCAAATGTATCCTAAGGGAAAAAACATTCTTCATCTTGTTCTGGAAAGAAAATTGGTTTTGGAGAAAGGTTTTTTTTTCAACAGCAGAGAGATAGCTAGGTTTGTCTGCTTTAGTACATAGAATAATCTTGGGTCACCTTCAGGGCTGAAAAACACATGATTGCCTGACTTTTCATTGGGTGTGAAAATGCAGGGACATACTTCAGGGTTGTTCTCAGTAACCTTTTGACTTCCTATCCCTTTTGTTCCCTTTTATTTTAAAGTACAACTAGAACAAAAAAGAACAGAAAAAGAATAAAATAAAAAAAAAGAGTGAGAAGGAAATAGAAAAGAGGTGTAACCCTGTTGTGTAAAATAAGAATGTTTGAAGTAATTTTAGACTGGTGCTGTCTATAAAGATAATCTACCTCTATAGCACTTCCAAACTGTTACTGAAGTCAAATCAATATTGCGTAATTAACATAGCCAATATAATGATCAATCAGAATGAAGGATGAATAAGAGTTTCTATCTTATCTGAGAATTCTTGGAGTTGAAGTCCGCACAGCTTAGAGTTGCCAAGGTTGAGGAACCCTGCTTTAGACTGTCCTTATCCAGCTGACTGTAAACTATTATCAAATGCTAAGCATGTATAGGCCATGGCAATCAGAACCAACTTGGAGCAGTGTACAGCCCCCCTCCATAAGTCAGGATAAAAGCAAAAGACAATATATAGCCATGTATCATAGTCAGTAAAATTACCTATACCTATATAAAATTGGGGGAGATGGGTGGTGATAGAAATTTGAAAAATCAGTAAATAAATAAATAAAATTACCTATATATAGGAATGAAACCCAGGCGACAAAGCAGAACAATGACTTTCAGGTGCTCAGGGGACAAACACAATCATTCAGATCACATGCCCGGTTTAAGTAGCCCAGTCTAAACGACAAAAGGAAATGTCTCGAGGAATGCTGTTCTACAGGAGGAGGGCTATGACAGACAAGGCATTTTCTGAACCAGGGGATGTACTTGATCCTGTTTGACAGAAAGATCTTACTGGGAGAAGGTTCTGCAGAATTCAGGTCATCAGCCATGGAGGGCTTCAAATGTGAATACTTAATTTATTTATTTATCAATCGTATTTCTTTACTGCCCATCTCGTATGCAACAACTCTATTAGCATAATATTGGCACCCTGAATTACTCCCCAAGGCCAAGTGGTAACCAGTGTAGCTCCACAGGGGGTCAGTGGGGAGTGCCACTGAAGTCTGGACCAGCCATGGCTTCTGAATGCTCTTCAAGGGCAGTCCCGTGTAAGGTACATTGCAATGATTGAATAGAGAGGTAACAAAGCTACACGGGACTATGAGTGAAGCCTCCTGTTCCAAGAGGGGTTGTAACTGATGGACCTGATGAAGCTGGGTGAAGGCCTCTTAGCCATAACCGCCATTTACGTTTCCTGTTCTCTCCTAATTTTCCATAAAGATGATGCAAATTTAGGTTTGGGCTTTTATTTTGATTCTAATCTCTAGCTAAACACATTGTTGGAAATTGTTCCCTGTTTCCCCTCACCCTCAAAATGTAAAGTTTTATTATTACTTTCTTTCCATTGGTTACAACTAGAAATCAAAGGGAACCAAAGTCTTCAGGGTAATGATCCTTGCTACAGAAGCTTATGCTGAAATGAGAAGGTTGTTTTCACCAGTACAGAGACAGTGCTAGTGATTACTTCATTATAGGAAGAGCTTCATGAACAGGAATGAAGAGAGAGCAAGGAGAAAGGATGCAACTGTTTGCTGGGGATTGTCAGATGTAGTTGTTTCAATCAACTGGGTAGTCTTGAGGCTTTCAATGGTAGGCTTGGAGCCTTCGACCGTAGGCGTGGTGGCTTTGAGCGTAGGCGTGGTGGCTTTGAGCGTAGGCGTGGTGACTTTGAGCGTAGGCGTGGTGGCTTTGAGCGTAGGCGTGGTGTCTTTGAGCGTAGGCGTGGTGGCTTTGAGCGTAGGCGTGGTGGCTTTGAGCGTAGGCGTGGTGGCTTTGAGCGTAGGCGTGGTGGCTTTGAGCGTAGGCGTGGTGGCTTTGAGCGTAGGCGTGGTATCTTCAACTGTAGATGTGGGGGGGTTGGATCTTTTAACTTGGGATTGGATTTCAGACCTTGATATTTTCCTATTGGCCAGTGTTTCACCTCCTTCAGTTTCCATCTTTCCAACTTGTAAAGAACTACATTCAATTTTTACATTGGCTTTTACAAAAGAGTATTCTCTTCTGCTCCCAAGACACTTGGATGTCTGATAGCAGGACTTTACAATGCTAAAGCTGGTCTTTTTCCCTGGATAGGAATATTCAAGAGAAGTAGTCATGGAAATGGTGACTGTGATTAGCTGCTACCCCCCTTTCCCCAACCTATACCCCTCCAAATGATTTAAGAGTTTGGACTATTGCTGTTATCAGCCATAGATGCCAAGGAAGGATTCACCTAATTAAATTCACCCATCCTTTATCACGGAAGGTTCATAAAAACTCAAGAAGAAAGCAGGTGCTTTACCTGGGGAAAGTCTTTTGCAAGCTGGAGTGGGGAAAATTTGTTTATTGAGTAAAGCAGATTCCTGAGCTTTGGATAAAAGGGGAGGGAGGGTCCTGGCTGGCCAATAACTCACCTATTATGGTTTCAGTTACTATGGTGGCACAGGTATCTTTGTCTTCTCTGCACAGCTCTAATTTGCCAGTACAGTTTTTGTTAAACCCATTGCAACTTTCACACATTAGACAGGTTCCTAGAGGAGAAATGGGGGAAAAAAAGGTTCATAATGTATTAGGGATATTCAATAGATTAGACCAAATCCAGGGCTAAACGTGTGGTATGGGCCAAATCTGTGGGCCTTCTGAAACTTCCAAAGAAACTTTTTTGGGGGGCGGGGGGAGGAATGCTTTCGAGCCAGTTTTTGACTCCTGGCAACTGCCTGTACTAGTCCCTGCAGTTTTCTTGGCAAGGCTTTTCAGAAGTGGGTTGCCATTGCCACCTTCCTAGGGCTGGGAAAGAGTGACTGGCCCAAGGTCACCGAGCTGGCTTCATGCCCAAGGCAGGACTAGAACTCACGGCCTATGGGCTTCTAGCCTGGTACCTTTACCACTACCCAGAACTGGCTCTCTTTCCAAAGAAACTACAGATGAACTAAAAATGAATGAATCAGTGGCTTATTATGCCCCAAGGCCAGAAAAATGGCCAGCAACATCCTGAAGCCTACAAGCAGTAATATAATAGATAATAGAACAACAATATCATAAAAGCAATTAGAGAGTATATACTATAACTGAGAAAGAGCTGGTTTTGCAGATTAGCTGGCATCCCCTCTTTATCAGTTGCTACACTTGCTGTGCACCCAGATTTTGCCATATTTGAGATAGTAGCAGTTGCCAGCCTGCAGCTCAATGGGCCAGAAGGGATTCATCTTGCTGGCCCAGAGGGTTTTCTTAAAAGGGCATAATAAATTGGTGGCCCTGAGCCCTATAACATTTGCAGTGTAGCAGACCATGCCCAACATCAGTGCCAGTGTTGGAGGGTGTGTGTGTGTGGCTTTCTACTTGTAGTTCCTTGATTGGGGTATTGTTTTCTGTGTGATTGTTTGTCTGGTGTTAACCCCTGCTTATCTGGGTGTTAGCTGCTGGCGGGGATGTGTTCTGATCTTTTTGTTTCCTTCTTAGCTTTTTTATTGTCTCTTTTGAATGGTGTGTAAATGTGGTTTATCTCTATGTGTCTGTTGATGGCTGAAAACCATCACAGCAAGCTACTGTATATAAACAGGAAGCAAAACCCCACACTCACCAGCACTGATGCCATTACCTAGTCAGGTTATAAAATGTCTGCAAGCAAACAACCAAGCTCAGAGAGCGCCAAGGACTCCATAGTCCAACCCTGAGCACAGAGAGTCTCTTCTATTGGAACAATGCACTTTGCCCAGAAAACGCTACCCTACCTCTCTGAAATTTGTCTATTAGAATTCCCAACTGTCCAATCTCTTTGTCTGAAATTGGATATTTGTCACTCTTCAGAACTGTCTAGCATTTCTCTCTAGACAGACAAGTCAGCCCCGGGCTTTTTCTATGCAAGTTAAAGCGAGGAGGTGAGTATTTCATCATATTGGATCCCGTGTCAATCTGATATCCTCTGTTTCAGTCAAAATCAGTATCCATAGCAAGTATTTTTGAAAATATCAAAGCATGCCCAAAACAAACCAATCCTTACAGTGAGTGTACAAATTTACACCATTCCTCAGGAAAACAGTTTTCCTGTTTCAGATAAATTGCTACCTAGACATCAGGAAACAAAAGTCAGGTCAATTCCAGGGGTCACTTATGCTTAACCTAGCAGCTGATTAAGCAAAAATGCAGCTAACCAAGGCCCAATAAACCAGTAATATCTATCAAACAAAAACTTGGAAGGTTAGACTTTAAAGACTAAAAATCCAGTCTTTGCTGGAGCCCTACCTCAGCTATAGGTCATTAGAGAGATTGAAAAGTGCCTATTCCACCCTTTGAAACATCATCCCCCCAGAAATTAGATTGGTCTGATCCTGCTGGCCTTCCATAAGGCCTTAAAGGCATGGTTGTGTCACTGAGCTTGGGGATCCAGATGTATGGCTGAGCCCATGCAATGGTTGTGTTGATGATCTGTTGTGGGTGATTATGTTTTTTCTTTACAAATATAAAACAGTTAAAATTATGAATCTGAGATGGGCAGCCACATAAATTGAAATAAATAAATAAATATTTTATTTTATTTTATTTATCCAATTTATATGGCCGCCCATCTCACTTTTACAAGCAACTCTGGCTTACAACAAAGTTAAAACAGTAATAAATGCCTAAAAATCACTATGATTATTAACAATTAAAAACATCAAAGACTATAAAAAACCAAACTAAAACAAGAAGTAGACGAAGAAATGTTAATAATAGTGAAACCACCTCACTAGCTCACCCATCCCCTGGGGTCCCCAGGCCTGCCGACACAACCAAGTCTTGAGGGACCTTCAGAAGCTTAGAAGTGATGAGGCCAACCTCATCTCAGGGAGGAGAAGATTCTACAACATAGGCACCACCATAGAAAAGGCCCGCCACCTAGGGCCACCTAAACGTAGCTCCCAAGACGATGGAACCCATAACATGCCCTCTCTGCTGGATCTGGTGGGATGGGCAGGTGAAATCAGGGAGAGGTGGCCCCCCAAATAACCCAGCCCCATGCCATGCTGGGCTTTAAAGGTCAACACCAGCACCTTGAATTGGACCTGGAAACAATCTGGCAACCAATGCAGCTTGCAGAGCAGGGGTATAACATGTGCTGTACAAAAAACACACATAACTGCTCACGCGACAGCATTTAGCACCAGCTGATGTTTACGGATACACTTCAAGGGCAGCCCCATGTAAAGTGCATTGCAGTAGTCCAACTGGGAGGTGACCAGGGCATGAGTGATTGTATACCACCTTGAGTTGTACAACAAAGCAGGATATAAATCTAAGGAATAAAAATCCTGGGTAGGGTTTGCTTGTTGTTGTTTATTTGTTCAGTCACTTCCGACTATTTGTGACTTCATGGACCAGCCCATGCCAGAGCTTCCTGTCGGTCGTCAACATCCCCAGCTCCCCCAGGGACGAGTCCGTCACCTCTAGAATGTCATCTGTCCATCTTGGCCTTGGTCGGCCCCTCTTCCTTTTGCCCTCCACTCTCCCTAGCATCAGCATCTTCTCCAGGCTGTCCTGTCTTCTCATTATGTGGCCAAAGTATTTCAGTTTTGCCTTTAATATCGTTCCCTCAAGTGAGCAGTCTGGCTTGATTTCCTGGAGGATGGACTGGTTGGATCTTCTTGTAGTCCAAGGCACCCTCAGAATTTTCCTCCAACACCACAGTTCCAAAGCATCCATCTTCCTTCTCTCAGCCTTCCTTATGGTCCAGCTCTCGCAGCCACATGTTACTACGGGGAACACCATTGCTTTAACTATGTGGACCTTTGTTGTCAGTGTGATGTCTCTGCTCTTAACTATTTTATCGAGATTTGTCATTGCTCTTCTCCCAAGGATTAAGCGTCTTCTGATTTCCTGACTGCAGTCAGCATCTGCAGTAATCTTCGCACCTAGAAATACAAAGTCTGTCACTGCTTCTACATTTTCTCCCTCTATTTGCCAGTTATCAATCAAGCTGGTTGCCATAATCTTGGTTTTTTTGAGGTTTAGCTGCAAGCCAGCTTTTGCACTTTCGTCTTTCACCTTCATCATAAGGTTCCTCAGTTCCTCTTCGCTTTCAGCCATCAAAGTGGTATCATCTGCATATCTGAGATTGTTAATGTTTCTTCCAGAGATTTTCACTCCAGCCTTGGATTCCTCAAGCCCAGCATGTCGCATGATGTGTTCTGCGTACAAGTTGAATAGGTAGGGTGAGAGTATACAGCCCTGCCGTACTCCTTTCCCAATCTTAAACCACAGTCCGTTGTGGTCTGTTCTTACTGTTGCTACTTGGTCGTTATACAGATTCTGCAGGAGGCAGACAAGATGACTTGGTATCCCCATACCACTAAGAACTTGCCACAATTTGTTATGGTCCACACAGTCAAAGGCTTTAGAATAGTCAATAAAACAGAAATAGATGTTTTTCTGAAACTCCCTGGCCTTTTCCATTATCCAGCGGATATTGGCAATTTGGTCCCTAGTTCCTCTGCCTTTTCTAAACCCAGCTTGTACATCTGGCAATTCTTGCTCCATGAATTGCTGAAGTCTACCTTGCAGGATCTTGAGCATTACCTTACTGGCATGTGAAATGAGTGCTACTGTTTGATAGTTTGAACATTCTTTAGTATTTGCTAGTGGCTCAATATTAACTAAGAAGCCTTTTGCATCTTGAAGAGATGAAGGCAAGAATGTCTCTCCAGAGGGAGTTGGAGCCTCCTCTCACTTCTGGGTTTCAGGAAGCAACTTACTGTTTGACCACCTAGAACTTTAGAGCTTTCTGAAGGGGTTTTCCAAGTGAGAAGGCTTAGCAGAAGGATTAAATCTGTCCTGTATGATCAGGCAGAATTGGCATGCTCCAGGTCCCATCCTTTAAGCAGTGTTACTTGATGGGACCTAGGAAGCACTTAGGATATTCTCTGTTGCAGACCCTGCTCTCTGGAACACCCCCTCCTCCTGATATATACAAATAATAATAATAATAATGGCCACAGCAGCAACGATGACAATGACGATGATGGCAACGTTCAAGTAGCTCTAAAAAGCTGGCTCTTTCCCCAGGGTGGGTGGTGGGTCCTGCATGTTTGATTGTATTTCAATGGTTGTTTTCTTCTGGCATGTGGGTATGTTTTTGAAATGATACTATATTATTGTTTTTAGTGTATGCTACCCAGAATCCTTATGGAGTTGGGCGGCCTTATACATTTCTCAAGGAAATAAATAAATAAATAAATAAAATCCCATCTGAATGGCTTGGATGGTACCACCCAGCCCTTAATGCAATTTTTGGCTCAGGGGGAGCCATCTATGGAAGCCTGATGTTAATGGAGGGTAGGCAGAATAGCCCTGTTATTTCATTGATAAACGGCCAGCCTTCGATCCCTTCTAGTTCTAGCTTTCTTTCTGTGTCCACCTTGCTGATTTCACCTTGATCCAGGTTTATTGTTTCCCCAGCAAAAGGTTGGCCGTTAAAATTTGGTTTCATCCCATTGATTTCGATGGAACCACCCTTTCTACATGTGCATCTATGCGCATCTATTCTTACCTGTAGCAAGAAGCAGCGAGAAACAGAAGAGTCCCACGAGGGCCTGCATGCCGATGGGATCACCTAGTCTCAAGATTGATGCAAAGATGAACGCTCTAGCAGAAACTTCTGCAAAGAAAAATACAAATAAAATCACTGCTAAACAAATATGGGGCAGGTGGCTTTTTCATGACTGCATTTTTTAATAATGGGAGGCGGGAGGTGCTGTAGGGTCTTCTGAAAGGAACAAGGGCTAGATTGGTCTTGCCATTCCCACTATTTTGTAGAGAACCACAGAGAGAACCTTTGGAGAACGAATTCGGCAGTTAGCAAAACACAATTTCAACCTGGGGAAAGAAGAGAACATTAGAAAGAAACTCCGACTGGTTCCGCCCTAACTCAGCCTTTCAAAATTTGGTTAATACAGTCGACAACAACAGAATTCCAGTATTTCTCGGGGGGTGGGGTGTCTGTTTCCTGACCTGGCCTACCTTGAAAGGTTGACACATTCGGGGAGATTTAGGGGGCTGTTTAATGAGTAAAGTTGAAGATTTGGCACCTCTATTTTCTAACGTTGGAGGAAACAATGGTCAAAAATCATGCCTCCGATTCCATCCAGCCTCCAGATTGTGCAGCTGAGCACACCATCTTGGAGGAGAATAAAGGACAAAAAGAGAGAGAAGAATTTCAGCCCTTTTGTGGCCCAGGGGGCCAGGAATTAGGCACCCCTGAACTGAAAGGCCAAGCTGTTTATTTGTTTACTTATTTATTACAGGTTTTTTTATACTGCCCGAGTCAGATGAATAAAGGAGAAAGAAAATAGATAATAAAGTTATGAAATAAAGATAGAAAGATGGAAAATAAAATGGTAAAATAGAAAGATAATCAGAAACTAACCGGAAAAAGAAATAGTGAACCAAACCAAACCAGGAAACTGATCTGGATAACTTTTTTTCTTCTGGATATACAAAATAGCTCTGCTAAAGTTTGGAAAGGCTTTTTTAGAAGCGACAAACAAAAGGGTAAACTTTACCTCATGGACGTAAAAAGAAACGTGTTAAAGTTCTGCAGGATTTTTGCTTGGATATCCAGATGATCAGCAAAGTACCTCTGGGACTTTTCTTGAAGGGGTTAAAGAATAATTTTAAAAATTCAGGGAAGATTTATAAGGTTGGCTTGTTTGACCAGGGCTAAAAGAAGAAAATAGTCATTGCTGGTTGCCCTTACTGGACTTTTGCTGAAAAAGAATGATTGACAAAGTGTTTGGATTTTGTTTTTTAATCTAAGAGATCAGTTATGGGGAGAAGAGAGATTATGTTTTATTTAGAGATGGTGATAAGTTATTATTTTTTATTTTATTTATTTATTTCTCAGATTTATACTACCACCCTCTCCCCCCACAGAGGGACTCTGAGCAGTTTACAATAAATTAAAAATTAATTTATTATAATTTTAAAATTAAATTATAATAATTATTAATTAATATTAAAATTGTTTTTACCTGCTGGGATGAAGGGGGAAGTTGCTCTTTCTTTTCTTTCTCTTTTTCTTTCTCTTTTTTTTTCTCTTTTCTATATTCCCTCCCCCCTTTTTTGTTTGTATTTTTTGCAGTTTGTATTGACTTTTATTCTTCTCATTTATAATTCTTAATAAAATTATTTGAAAAAAAGAGAGAAAAAGATAGAAATGATAAATATGGTAGCCCACTCATCGAAACATCTCACAAGATCCGGCATCCAGCGTCCTATTTGTAAATTACTGTCTTAAGGGTCTTACAGATGACCAGTAAGGGAGATGCCAGCTGTATCATCACATATTCCACATCATTTATTTATTTGATTTCTATAGCCGCCCAGAGTCACTTGTTGAGATGGGCGGCTATAGAAATCAAATAAACAAACAAACAAACAAACAAAGGAGGTTTTCCATAGCATGGAAGTGCTCTGTAGCATGGAGGTCATTTTGTGACCTTGTCCTCTTGACTTCTTACAGGGATGGGACCCTATGTGTCCCCCCTGCATGTGTTTTGTCCATATTCTCATCCATATGTTTGGTACACACTTTTTAAATATAAATATAAATTATTTTAAAACTAAGAACATTTGTTATATGTTTCTCTTCTCCAGAATGCCAGTGTGTCATAACCCTTGCGCACAAATGAAAATAGCTTAGAGCAGGTTTTTTTAAAGCCATTTTCCATGGCATTCCATAAGAACTTAATGGCATTCCATGAAAGAATTGGGGAAAAAGAAATTTCACTCAAATGCAGCCACGGTATCCATAGCAATTTTTTAAAGTGTGCCAAAAAGAGCGAGACTTGTTTTGTCAAAAACATGACGGCTGTCATTTTGCAGATCAGGGATTCTGGGAATATATATGCAGTATATTTTTAATTAACAGGTTCCACGGTCTGAGAATGTTTGAAAATCCTTAGCATACAGCAAGTTAAGTCCTTCAAATATCCTGGAGTTATCTTTCACTCTTGCCGATTTTGGAAGCAACAAATTGCACCTGCAAAAGTTAAGGCACAAAAAAATGCTAGTTTTTTTTTCCTTCTCCTGCCCTTAGGATTTTAAAGCAAAGACAGGCAGATGCTGCATGGCTCCCATATTTATGTATATGTAAAAAAAGTCTCTTCAGTGGAAGCTGTTTAACTCAGGTTTTTGAGAACCAGACTCCAGGTCTGTAGAATCATCTCAAAGATAATTCTCCATCTTTGTAGAAGTATGAGCTCAGATATGTAGATTTAGCACCTCACTTCAACAACGTGGTTTTTCAAGGCAGATTTTGGTGGCCCTAGGATTTGATAGGGCAAACCCAGAAATTAAGTAGTGAGCTCTTGATATAGACACTCAAAACTACTGGGAAAAGCTCCAAGTTTCTATAGGTGAGGAAAATGAAAAGTTCTTCCTTCCTTTAAGGTATCTTTGGGATCTTACTTCACAGCTAGCTGAAAAAGTTTTCTACTCAGCTTGATTCAATATCTTCCTCCAGATCTTTTGGAGGAGGAGAACGGTCACTTTTCTTAACCCAAATGGAGCTGTCCTCGCAGAATTGGAGAGATTGACTCAGTGATCATGTATTGTTCTGCTGTCCCATTCTGTTTTCACATAGCTCTTATCATCCCTCTGCTAACAGATGCTCAGCTAAACCCAAGGAGCATTAATCACCACTTCTGCTTTTGGTCCAGTGCTCTTGAGGGACAAGGAAGGTTGCATGGTTCTTTTCCTGTTGCCATCTTGCTACATCACAAATTATTGAAAATGCTCTAAAGATTGTATGTTTATTATATTTTATTTATTTATATTTCAAATTTCATCACCGCCCATCTCCCTCAAAAGAGGGACTCTGGGTGGATAAAGCTAGGGTTTTTCAGGGGGGTATACTAATTACTGAAATAAATTATAACGCACTCAGATTTTTTTTCCTAATATGAACAATTTTGAGCCAGAATGGTGCAACAATTAAGGTGATGGACTAGAGAGATCTGGTTTATGTCCACTCTTATCCATAAAAGATCATTGGGTGACTTTGAGCTGGTCAGTCTCCTAAGCTAATATATCTCCCACAGGTGTTTGCATGGACAAAAATGAGGAAAGTACACCATCTTGCACTCTTGAAAGAAAGGTATGATATAAATCTAATGGACAAATCAAGAAATACATTGTACATTTTTAGCTGCAAAATTATAGATTCCAATATTTGGAAAAGGGCAGATTTCAAAGAATGCCATTTTGATATATGCAGGGGATCCCAAATTAGCTACCTTCAGATTAAAATAGAAACCAACCCAACCTCTTACCTCTACAAATTAAAAACAGCTAGCAGCCTGATCAGAAATCAACATTTGCAACTATGGCTGGAAACCGGCCTTCTATGTATGTTCCAATTTTAAGTGAACCGTCCTTGTGAGTCAATCTGCACTAAAAGCCAGAATGCGAAACTCCATTGACAGTTCTGCTTTTTATATTTAAACATGCAAATGTGAATATTTTGTGCCAAAATGTCCAGAATTGTATATCGTATAATGCGTATCAAATACATATTTGTTATAACTAAATACAGATTAATTTAAAAACAAAAGAGGACAGATTAGTGAAGAAAAGGGAGGCCAGAACTGGAGCATGCCATCCAGTCCTCTCAAAATCCAGTCCTCTCAAAATGCACCTTAATCTTAAAGGTGTAGTTGTACAAATGTTCAAGCAGAAAAGAAAAGGATGCTATAGAACTACTAATACAAACTCTGCAAGCATGATCTGGATGAGAAAGAGAAGATTTATGTTTCCTGAACGCAATGGGACCACTTACTTTGAGTTTTCCAAGATATCCTCTAGGTGTTTCTGATTCAGTAAGAGCAAATTGTCCTTCTGTATTTCATTTCAGTTACTGGAGAATTGATCTTCCTCACTCAGCCTTATAAACCTGAGAAAAACCTCTATCTTAACAGGAAATACACTTTTGTTTTTCCCCTGCTCACCTATGCCATACTTGGAATTATGACTTTGGTGTATCCTTGAGCAGCAAAGACTAGGAAACTCTTGGACTCAGATTTCATAAGGCATGACATCTGCACAGCGTAACATGGAATAGCAAATAGAACACAGTAATTCTGTACATATAGCTGTAGAATGTCTTCCAACTCAGCCAGAAATATTTTGCCCCGCTTTTCAGGGTGAACTCCCAAATTGTACACCACCTTGAATATTCCATGGAATATTGGTGAGGCCCACCAAGAGGGAAAGGAAAGATGAAGAAAAAGCGATGTGACTTGAGAAGAATATGGAAGATGCAAATGGTGCAGGCTATTTTATTTAGTTATCAGATTTATATTCTCCTTTTTGTAGGGGAATTCAGGGTGAACACCACTCCCGATGTCATGAGTAAGGATGGCGAGCAGGGGGCTCCCACCCAGACTGTCAAGCGCATGCGTAGCACTGAGGAACTGTTCAGCCATTCAAAGAGACACAGATCGGGACCGCCTTAACCTTTGGGGTTTATATGGCTGGGTTTTCCCACGCTTCCTCAGTTTGTTAGGATTCTTGTTAAGTACTACTAATAAATATTAGAGACCAAGTCATTGTCTCAGGGTGTTTCCTGGTAATCAGGACACCCTCCTCCGATTTTAACTCACAGCAACCCAGTAAAGTAGATTGGGCTGAGGGAATGACTGGCCCAAAGTCCTCTAGAGATCTTCTGGGGCTGTGTGGAGGCCAGAACCAGCATCTTCCCCACAAAACCAACCTGGTTCTTGGGCTGAGAGGGAGGGACTAGAAAGTGGCCTATGCTGATCCAACATCTTAACCACTAAACCACATTGTCTTTCCAAGGTAATTAGACTTCCTCTCTATCATATTTATATAGAAATATACTATATCACTTATTCCACAATGTTTCTCCTGTGAGGTAGGCTGGGCTGAGAGAGAATGACTGGTCCAAGGTCATTAGAATCTGGCTCTCTCTGCCCATAGTCCACTACCATGGCCACACCACCACACTGGCTTTCTACTCCAGAAGTTTTATATCAGAATTTGACAAATGATTTTGACCTGCAGTCCACCCTACGTCCTGCCCTACTTGAGGACCTCAAGCAGCATAGCTGCTAATGTTGTGATGTCCATGAAACGGGCTGGCCATTTTATATTTTCTGCTTTTGCTTTTTGCTGTCTCCCTAAACCCTGGAAAAATTACCCTGGTTTTGGGAGAAAGAGCTTCGAGGAGCAAAAGAGATGCTGTAAGTCACTGGCTTAAGGCACTGTCCTAACAGCCAGGAACAATGCTGAGACAAGGAACAGGTCTCTAGTGTTTTATTACTGCTACATAACAGAGAATCCTAACAAACTGAAGAAGTGTGGGAAAACTCAGACATATAAACCCCAAAGGCTAAGGCGGGCCTGATCTGTGTCTCTTGGAATGGCCACCTAATTCCTCAGTGCTACGCATGCGCTTTACAGCCTGGATGGGAGCCCCCTGCTCGCCATCCTCACTCATGACAGGCACCTTTCATACCTCCCAAAGGTCCAGAAATGTAAGAGCTGTGCACTCTGGAGTGAATATGTGTGGGGAAGGAGAGGATTTCACACAGCACGTAGATTGCCTACTTCTTCCTCAAAGTATACTTTCCATCTCTTTCCTACTTCAGAATGCTAGGATACCTCTTTAGCAATTTTCAGCAGTTGCCTCACCAAAATTTCATAGCTGAGGGATATTGCAAGTTGATTTTCTACCAGAAGGCACTCAAAGGCCATGAATGTCAAAGATAAGGCTGGCTACAATGCTATGGCTTCAGGTTGCCCATTTCTGCTTGATATGGACGTGGAGCCTCTTCTGTCCATAAAAAAAATTAAGAGATAGCCACATACCTGCTACTTCCACCACCCAATTTTAAACTATGGTGATTAAGACTGGCTCTCTGTGCCGGAATTATTAATCTCCTATTCAGTATAGTGAGGCTTTGCTTCTTTTTATCATTATGGTTCAACCTGAGACCTTCAAAAGCAACAAAATCACACAAAGGCCACATCTATGTTCTTTTTTATCTTTTTCATTTAATTTATATGTAAGAGGGGGAAAACCTGTCTGGATGTGAGAGGGAACATTGCAAATGAAACAAGTGATGCTTTCAAGGTGAGGTTGCTTCCCAATAGGAGACTCTTGAGAAGCAGAACCCCAGAGAGAATTGGAAGGAAGACTGCTAGACATTCACTTTTTATAACAGAAGCAGGTCTAACCTTTGTACAAGAGTACACAGTGAGGTGGTAGCACTGCCCTTCATGTTGATGGTGACTTGTTTCCTTCAGAAAATTAAAAGAAAAGTGTTCAGGGCCAAAAGATTATCTCTGGTCTCTTAGCGGAATGCAGCGTATTCTGAACATGGAGAATAGGGCTCTGTGAATGTGGCATCACTGAGCTGTTTGGAAGAACTGAAGCATCACACCGATTTCCTACAATGAACAAAACACATCTAAACTGATCTGAGTCATTTTTGCTTAGGCACTTACTTGTTTTAACAGCCCATACTGAATCATTCCAGTTTAGAAATTAATAATAATATAATAAAATAATAAAATAAAATAAAAAATAACTAACTTAATTGGCCCCATGGCCCCGCCTTTGTGGGGTGCCACAGGGATCGGGACTCTCCCCTCTCCTTTTTAATATCTACATGAAACCGCTGGGTGAGACCATCCATCTCCACGGGATGAGGTATCATCAGTATGCTGATGATACTCAGCTATACATTTCCATCCTGGGGGAAGTAAGTGATGCTGTGACTGCCCTTTCCAGGTGCCTGGAGGCTGTTGGGGTCTGGATGGGGAACAACAGGCTTCAGCTGAACCCTGGTAAGACGGAGTGGCTGTGGGTTAACAGCCCCTTGGCTCCTAGGAATTTGCCCTCTTTGGCTCTGGATGGGGTTGCACTGCTCCATACAGACCCGGTGCGTAACTTGGGGGGCCTCTTGGACTCATGACTCCTGCTCAAAGAGCAGGTGGCAGCCGTGGCCAGGAGGGCTTTTGCGCAACTTTGTGTTGTGAGCCAGTTACGCCCCTTCCTGGAGCGAGAGGCCCTTTGAATGGTCACTCACGCCCTGGTCATCTCCCATATAGACTACTGTAATGCGCTGTACATGGGGATACCCTTGAAGAGTATCCGGAAGCATTTGGAAACAGCTGGTCCAAAATGCAGCCGTGCGGAGAGTTTTTGGTGCCTCAAGATCAGCATACATTACTCCCTTGTTCCGCAAGCTGCACTGGGTGCCAGTTTGCTTCCGGGTCCAATTCAAGGTGTTGGTTATCACCTTTAAAGCCCTACATGGCATGTGACCAGGTTACCTGAGGGACTGTCTCACCCCCGTTACATCAACCCATCCCCCCTGGTCATGCAGAGAAGGCATGCTATGGACCCCGTCTGCAAGAGAATTCCATCTGGCGGGGTCAAGGAGGCGGGCCTTCTCTGCAGCAGCTCCCGCCCTTTGGAACATCCTTCCCCTGGAAGTGAGGTTGGCCTCCTCGCTTCTGGACTTCAGGAAATGGCTGAAGACCTGGTTTTGTCACCATGCCTGGAGTGGGGAGAGGAAGAGCCACTCTTGGGGCTGGTTGGTTCCCTAGTCCTGCCAGGACCGGTTTCAGTCCCCTTTGGGTGGAATTAGATCTGCCATCACTTGGATTTTATTATATTTTATATGTATATTTATTGATATTATTCTGATTTTATTGTATTTTATACTGTTTTATTGTGAACCGCCCAGGGTCCCCCAAGTGGGGGAGATGAGCAGTAATAAAAATGTGATAAATAATAAATAATGATAAATCATAGTTTAAAATTCCAAGAAATAACAAATTTAGAAAACTACTTTGACTTTCAAAATCCTATTTCCTCTGTCGGCAGAAGGCAATATTTTTAGCTGTTTTATCACCTTTATTGTTCATAGAACCCCACCCTGATGTACCAAAAATCACATGTCCCTTTAATTGCACAATGTTTATAGCTTACTTGACTCCTCTTTGGTCAATGCCAGGAACACAATATACTTGGCTTTCCTGTTTAATCTGTAAACTGTCTCCCAGCTATAAATCCACTTTATAGGCAGTTTGTTGCTTTCTACCATAAAAGCTCTCAGCTCCAATCTGAACCAAACTGGTAATCTTCCAAAGCTATCTTGGGTCCTCTACCTTCTATTCTTCTAACACTTGGATTAGCAGGGAAGCAGAGAAAGCTTGCTGAAATTCATAGATGGTGTGCTGGTTAATGGCTAAAATAAAACTTAATTTGATTTGAAGTAGTTTGAGAAGAAAGGATGACACCCATGAAAGTAGACCTGTGGGATTCTCACACTAGGAAGAAGGGAAGGGGATGGTGAACAACAGGAGGGAACATGTGAGAAGGCAAGATAGTTTTTCTTGATCCTTTTCAGGCTCATGTATTCTGCAACATTCTTTGCAGTGCAAGAATAAGTATCTTGGCCCCAAATTATTTTTGAATTCAGGAGAAAAACTCCTTGCCACTTTAATAGTGACTGTGATGAAGGCAGAAGTCTCTCTTTCTCTGCATGGCCCATGAGAAAACAACCACCAGGGCAAAGCGCTTAAGGTGACCTGGGCAACCTACTTTATCTCAGGGAATTCCATAATGTTAAACTCCTACCACAACCCTTGTAGGTTGTTTAGAATGTATTTCCTCTTTCTTGTACCAGGTCCTGCTAGGACTATGCTTTTCTGTTACACATCCTCTCCCTCTGAAGCCTCCCAAGCCACCTTCACTTTCCAATCTGAAGAAAGCTCAGTGCTTTATGCCGTCTTCTCCTGGGATGAAAGGAAAATGAGGGAACCTGCCAATTATTGGTGAAACAGTTGTACAATGGATTCTATTCATATGCACATACCCCTTGAACACCTTGTCACTTAATCAATGCTTGAATACCTCCTTCCATCCATGAGAATTTCTCGGACATCCTCTTCACCTTTGGGGGAAAAAACCACAACAACTCCAGAAGCAAATTTCCAGCAGGGCACAATTTTTACAACAGGCGGGGTATCTCAGCAGGGTTCTCTGCCACCCTTTCTAGACTGAGCTTGAGTAAACTATGTATTGCAAAGTACGGTGTTGAACAGTAACCAGACAGAGGGATGATTAAGGTGACTGAAGTGTAATTCCAAGAATGTATGCCTGAGCAGTATTTTTTCCTGCATGATTAAAAGCCCATCCAATGGAAAAATAAATGTCCTTTAAGCAGGGATAAGAAATGTATGGTCTTCCTGTTCCCACAGTGTCATCTTACCAGTGGCAATTTTGGGTGTGGCTGATGAGAATGGAAGTCCAGTAATAAATAGAGGGTCATAAGTGCTTCAGATCTGGTGTACAGCATATAGGTAGTGTCTGGACAAATATTTACTACCTTAATCTGTCTCTGATAAAGAATTCTTAGCTCTTAGATATTGATGATCTCTTTGATCGCATTCATCAACCTTATTTATGGACCTCCCCTTTTTCTGTTCTCTCAACCTTTGCTTTTTTCTAGTTCATTCTCCACTTGTGTCCCAAGACTAAAATATGTGAGTTTCTGTTTGTTGGTCTACAGTTTATGAGAGTGATAATCCTTTATTTTGTCCAGGATTGATTGACTGGTTCTTCTGGCAGTCCACGCTGTAGACTAAAAACAACTACAGTATTGGGCTTTTTTACAAATGTCCTTCACCTCAATTAAATATGGAGCTTATTCTGTTCTATTTGTTCTTTTCTACCAGACCCACCCTTTCTTTACCTCTGATCTGGTTGTTACTGTGTTTCCCAGCTGCCCTTTAAGGAAGTTTTAATTGCAAAAGAGTAAGTATTGGAAAAGGAAGTTCTTAACAACTTTGTTGGGCTTCCCTTGTAAAATCATCACTCTTGGCGTGTCATATGTTTGCTTGTGTCACAAGCATAACTTCTGTCTGTGATAGCCAGCCTGCTTTCTGTGTTTAAGAAAAAACAAAACTAAGCATTATATTGCACGCTGCAGAAGAAACCATCACCTGGCTTTGTGCAAAGTTGTGAATTGCCTGCTATTGTTTGTAACCCAAACCACTATGCAACAGGTTAAACCAAGCAACCATAATACAGTTTGGCATAATCTGTAGACTCAGCCAGTGATTTTTCTCTTAGAGCGTGCAGATATAACAGGCTGGATTAGCTGTAGCCCATGACTCGGAGTTAGATGTGCTCAGCCTTTTTGGTGGTGAATTGGAAAGGGGACATCTCAACGTTAAAAATAAATCAAAATAAAGAAAACTCTCTTTATTTACCTCCCTTTTCTTTCCTTCCTTGTTACATTATCTCCTTTATATATATAGGCTCTACTTGTTGCCTAAAAACTCAGGCACCCCGAGTTTTGCATGAAGCTGATAAGAACTTGGTCCCTGAATTTGGGAGAGAAACTAACTTTCCGAAGTGGCTTTTTTCACTCCTCCCAACAGCACAAATCACGAGTCCTTCGGGTAAAGTGAAAAGCATTTATTAAAGGGCTCAAATCTTTTTATAGGGTATAGAAACAAATGATACACACATTTGGTATGTGTGATACGTCAGAAAGCAACTAATCAAACAATAAAATACATTGATTACATGTGAGGATTAAACAATAGAAAACATTGATTCTAGATAACACGCCACAAGTGGCAAATTTATGGGCTACGTCACTCCCTTTCCCAGCCGGATTTGTATTTTTCTTAAAACCTGCAACTGCATTCAAGGACTTTCAGAATACGCTCCCTATTGTTCAGTTGCTGAACAGGCTAGTTTTTGCAGGTAAACGAAATGCTTTGGGGTGAAAGGGAAACGTGGTTTCCTGAACGTCAAAAGAAGGCATGGATGTCATGCTTAAATATTAATATCACCTTTATTAAAAAGCTAGCAACAAAGCCTAAAATTCCAGGTAACATACTCATTTAAATCTTTATTTATTTATGGTTTAACTTTTACTTACACTTTAGGAATGGATTCCAACCCCAAAGTAGTAAGAAAACACTAAATTGAGCTATGCACCCTGTCATTCTTATGAGATTAGGGGAGAGGGGTGTTTGTATAATAACTGTCTTTATACAACAGGCTCTATCCCATTCTGTTCTATTCTAAACTGCCTCTTAACTAGGGCAGTTAGAAACCTGGTGGCTGCATTGGCACAATATACTAAGCTCTGTTGGTTTTGCTGCCTTCAGAACTCTAGGTAACAGTTTGAATCCGCCTAACTTGATATTGACTTAGCATGTGATGTGAAGCCAAATCATTTGGCTAGTTTCTGGTTCAATTCGCTATGCAGTTTGAATGCGATAATTCAGTACTGTACCCATCTTAAAATATGCAAGTGTAGTCAAGGACTTTCAGAATATGCTCTCTATTGTTTAGCTGCTGAAAAGGCTAGTTTTTGCCCATAAAAGAAAGACATGGTTTGGGGTAAAAGAAAAATGTGGTTTCTTGAACTTCAAAAGAAGGCATGGATGCCCATGCTAAAATGCTAATATCACCTTTATTTAAAAGCTAATAAGGAAGGCTAAAATTCCAGGTAACAGGGTGTTATATGAATACAGTAGTAGTGTTAATCTCTTGTTGTCATAACACTGCTACTTTTAGAGGAGGAGTAGGAAAGAGATATGGGTAGACAACTAATAATGCCTCAAGAGGTCCCCTCTACCCCTACGATTTTTACTCTTATTCTCCCTTAGTCCCTACAGAAACATCAAAATGGGCTCTTCCCTTTTCCTTGTGAGGCCTTTATGGAACAATATGCTTACCCAAAATTAATTTAGCCATAGTTTAATCAATGAACCCAACTTGCTGGGTTCACATGACTCATGGAACCATCAACCAACCACAAGCGATGGCTCCACACAGCCTACCAGATTAAAATGTGACTGGTTCGTTTATGATTCACCAGGTCCTGCAGGCATACCCCTACACTGTGTGCTGGGATTGGGCCTGAGTTTCACTATATCTTATACTTTGTCATAGCAACCCAACTGGGACTGCTGCTGCTAACTTATGGAAGCAGATATGTGGATGGTCTCCTTCAAAGAGAGCATCAGAATATGAAGGGCTACATGGGGATTGCATCAAAGCAGGAGCTTATGCTGAATAAGTGGTACATTTCCATCTGAGGCTTAGAGGAGGCACATCTACTATTAGGAAGTGGAGGCTGATACCCACCTTTCAGAGGGCTTCCTCAAGTTCTTCATCCCATTACTTCCTCTCCTCATGTTCTGCGATTGTCTCATTTTAGAATGGAGGGAGGGGGTGGGTTCATTGTTTGGGATGCCTTGTTATGTAATGATATCCAGGAATGACCTTGAGAGACAGGGCAAAGAGATGCTGCCTAGGGAACAGTCAGATAAGAGACAGCTGAGCTCACAGCTAAGTAGTGGGCGGAGCAAGAGGCTCAGAAGGGACCCTCCCTAAGTTCTCAGGCTGTAAAAGTGATGGTGGGAGAATTGTACTTTCAGACTTGCAAGATTCTGTTAATGTAGCTGTACAATGAAATAGAATTAGTTTATCAGGCTTTGCTTCCTGTCTGGTCTACCTGGTAAGGCTGATATGTAACGTCTACCTTGGTGGCTACCTAAATGCTGCTCCCTTAAGTAGTACTGAGATTCTTCATCTCTAAACTGGGGAAAAGGAGAAGTGAGAAATTAAGAGAACTCAAGGCTGATAAAAAAACACCAACCAACTCCTGATGGGGAATTATCTCCTGTCCCTTTGAGGCTAAAGGAGTTAAGATAGATGAGGGGAACCTGGTTTTGTTCCCTCTCAACTGTAAGGCTTCTTGGGGGACTTTTGCACAGTTACTAACTTCATCCTGACCTACCTCTCAAGATTCCAAGGAAACAAAGTGGGAGAAAGAACTTTGCATGCCTTCTGAGATCCCAGGAGGAAGAAGCTGCTCCAGTTCCTTCACATTCTCCAGGCAGAAGAGCATTGGCAAGGGAAGGTAATGGTTGGGAAAGATCTGATTATGGAAGGAAAAGAAATAGTTTGGCCCTTGACCAATGTTGACATCATAGACAAGAAGGTTAATACCCTTCTAGCATGTTTTAAAATCACCCAGTTCATTTGAGGTTACAAAACAGAACCTTAGCCTTGTGCTTATTAGAAATATATAAAGCAGTTGTACTCTGCCCTGAGGATTTGCTGTGCACAACTAAAGCAATGCTTTGCCTTGTGCAAAACCTTCAGGTGGGGCCCATCTATGTTGCTTCTCAGCCTTGCCTAGAAGAACATGATTTATTAGGGCTGTGCTCAGTGTCCCTTCACAGCGAAAAGGCACCAAGTCTGCACTGTAGTGCAAGTTGAAGACACTGTCCTTTTTTTTCCAATTTTTTCAATTAATTTTATTAGATAAAGAATTTAAACATAAACTTACATATAAACACAATTCCACATTACACTACTAATACTTATAGAGAAAAGAAAGGAAAGGGAAAAGAGGAAAAAACAAAAAAACCCACAGGATTTCCAACTAGCTAAACGGTGGATCATTTAACACGTTGTCTTCTTTTCTTAATCCCATAATATAAGGTCTCTGGTTCTATTTAAATTATATAATTAATATAATTAATATTTACATTTTATATATCCATTAATACCTTTTGCATCAATTTGATATATTTGAAAAAGGGTTTCCAGTCATTTTTAAAATCGTCTATGTTTTTGTCGTTTAGTTGATCGGTAAGTCTTGCCCTCTGTGCTAAGTCCAAAGATTTGATTGTCCATTCTTCGACTGATGGAACATATTCTTCTTTTCATTTTGAAGCATAGATGATTCGGGCCGCAGTGATCAAATATAATAAGAGTTTTCCATGTTTTTTTTTCTAATTCTTTGTCCATAAAGGCCAATAAATATAACTCCGGCGTTTTGACAATATCTACTGCCAACATTTTGCAAATAATATTATGTATAGATATCCAGAATTTCTTGGCTTTTACACAAGTCTACCACATGTGATATAAAGTTCCTATTTCCTTTTTGCATTTCCAGCAAATATTTGATACATTTTTGAACATTTTGGATAATTTATCTGGGGTTATATACCACCTAAACATCATTTTATAAAAAATTTCTTTCAAATTATAATTAAGTGTAAATTTTAACCCCTTAATCCACATCTTTTCCCAATAATCATATTCAATATCATATCCAAAATTTTTCTCCCATTTAGTCATACAATCCTTAATTTGTATATTTGTCATTCTTATTTGTAATAATATTTTATAGGTTTTAGAGATCATATGGTCATTATTGGCATAAACTTGATTATCCCACCAAGATGGTTCTTTTGTAAATTTATAATTCTTCATATCTAATTTAAATTGTTCTTTTAATTGAATATACATAAACCAGTGACACAGATGTCCATCTTTTTCCAATTCTTCTCTAGTTTTCTTATATACTTAGTCCCCTCAAACTTTAATAAGTCTGAATATTTTAACCATTTATGATTTTCTATCTTTTCTCGCCTTGCAAAGGCTTCTTGGGGGGAAAATCCATCGTGGTAGACTCGATGTTAATATGGGCTTGTATTTTTCCCAGATTCTAAAAATAGACCATCTGATGCAATGGTTGTTAAACGCTTTATTTGCTTTAAGTTTATTATACCCTAAAAACCCATGCCATCCGAATTTTAAATCATGTCCTTCTAAGTTTAACAGCTTATAATTTTTTTTAAGTAATCCATTCCTTTAGCCATAATAAACCACATGCCTAGTAATGTAACCTAAGATCAGGTAGGTCCAAATGTCCTCTTTCTTTGGCATCTTGTAGTAAAACCAAGTTTTATTCTTGGTTTTCTTCCTTGCTAGATAAACTTTGAAAGATCTTTTTGCCATATTTTGAAGGTTTTATCTGTTAGTTATATTGGAATGGTTTGAAATGAAAATAGCATCCTAGGCAAAATATTCATTTTGACTGTGGAAATTCATCCCATAAGTGATAAACTTAAATTTTCCCATCTCGATAGATCTTGTTTAATTTTCTTCCATATTTTCACACAGTTGTTTTGAAATAAGTCACTAGTCTTTGCTGTAATTTCTATCCCTAAGTATCTAACTTTTTTAACAATATTAAATCCTGATTTATTTTCTAACATAATCTGATCGTTTTGTGACATGTTTAAATTTATCATTTTTGTTTTCTGTTTATTTTAAAACCGG
Source organism: Candoia aspera (assembly GCF_035149785.1). Taxonomy (NCBI): domain Eukaryota; kingdom Metazoa; phylum Chordata; class Lepidosauria; order Squamata; family Candoiidae; genus Candoia; species Candoia aspera. Next base: position 20,486,540 of record NC_086162.1, read on the forward strand.
CTAATTCTCCATATTCTTGTAGTTTCTTTAATAAATAATCAATTGATGTTTGCGGATTTTGCAGAATAATAACTAAGTCATCTGCAAAGGCTCTTAGTTTGTATGTTTCTTGTTTTAACTTTATTCCTTCTATTTGATGGTCTTTTCTAATATCTTCTGTTAATACTTCAAGTACTAATATGAATAATAGGGGGGATAACGGACAGCCTTGTCTCGTTCCTTTTTCTATTAAGCATTTTTGTGTTGTATCTTCATTTACTACGATTCTAGCTTTTTGGAATGTATAAATTGATTTTGCTGCATTTATAAATATATCACCAAAATCCATAATTTCTAAGGTCTTGAACATAAAGTTCCAATTTAAGTTGTCAAAAGCTTTTTCCGCGTCCAGGAATAACAACATAATCTGTTTTTCATTATGAATTTGAGCATACTCTATTATATTCAGAACAGTTCTTATATTATCTTTTATATATCTTTGAGGTAAAAAGCCATTTTGATCATGATTAATTATTTCTTGAAGTATAATTTTTAATCTCTCAGAATTGAAGTAAATATTTATAATCATTATTTAATAGAGAAATAGGTCTATAGTTTTTACATAATGTCGGATCTTGTTTTTCTTTTGGAATTTGTATAATATTTGCCTCAGTCCAGGACTTAGGCATCCTGTCAGAATCGAGTTTAATAGGTCTTTGAGTAGAATTTGGTCTTGAAAGCATTTCTAATAGCCTGCTGAAAATCCATCTGGTCCTGGTACTTTACCTGTTTTCAATTTTTTAATCGCGTCTATAATTTCTTGAGTTGTAATAGGGTTGTTGACTATTGCTTTTTGATCTTTGGATAATTTCTTTAAATTATGTTTTAATAGATAGTTTTCAATTTTATCAATTGGAACTTCTTGTTTCTTATATAAATTTTGTAAAGAAATTATGAAACGCCTTTTTAATTTTTTTGTTATTAACTAGATCTATCCCATTTTCTCAAATTTTGGTAATGATTTTTTTCCCTCTATCTTTTCTTAGTTTATATGCTAGCCATTTACCACCTTTATTGGCATATTCAAAATTTCTTTGTTTCATATATCTCAAGTTCCTTTCAATTTCATTTGTTGTGAGTGTTTTTACTTGTTGTAAAATTTTTATTTGATGGTTTATACCCTCATCTGATGGTTTTGCTTGAAGATCTTTTTCTTTTATCTTAATTTGATCTAGAACTGTTTGGAGTTTTTGTTGTGATATTCTTTTTAAGTGTCTGTTTAAATACATAAGATAACCTCACATATAGGCCTTGCTGGTATCCCATACTGTTCCAATATTTACTTCATTATTTAAGTTCTATTCAAAAAATTCATTTAGTTTCTTTTTGCAGTCCTCCAAAAATTCTTTATTTCTCAGCAAAGTTTCATTTAGTCTCCATCTATAGTTTTTTGGATGAAGTTTTATAGCTAATTGAACTGGATTATGGTCAGAAAAGGTTTTTGGGAGAATTGTTACATCTAGGATTTTGTTTGCCAAGTTTATTGATAGCCATATCATGTCGATCCTGGAGAAAGATTTAAATATATCTGAATAGAATGTATAATCTTTTGCAGTGCCATTTTTATGTCTCCAGGCATCTACGATGGCCAAATTTTCTGTAATATCAAAAAATTATTGGGGTAATTTTCCCTGGTTATTTTTGATTTGTTGTTCTGATTACCTATCAATAGTGGGTAAACTGACCCCATTCCAGTCACCCATCATAATCCAGTTATTGTATGGCAATTCAGAAAGTTCATTTAACAAATTTTTATAAAAAAATTTCTGATTATCATTGGGGGCATATACTCTGACCAATATTACTTTGTTGTTGTTTATTCGTTCAGTCGCTTCCGACTCTTCGTGACTTCATGGACCAGCCCACACCAGAGCTTCCTGTCAGTCGTCAACACCCCCAGCTCCCCCAGGGACGGATCCATCACCTCTAGAATATCATCTATCCACCTTGCCCTTGGTCGGCCCCTCTTCCTTTTGCCCTCCACTCTCCCTAGCATCAGCATCTTCTCTAGGGTGTCCTGTCTTCTCATTATGTGGCCAAAGTATTTCAGTTTTGCCTTTAATATCATTCCCTCAAGTGAGCAGTCTGGCTTTATTTCCTGGAGTATGGACTGGTTTGATCTTATTGCAGTCCAAGGCACTCTCAGAATTTTCCTCCAACACCACAGTTCAAAAGCATCGATCTTCCTTCTCTCAGCCTTCCTTATGGTCCAGCTCTCACAGCCACATGTTACTACGGGGAACACCATTGCTTTAACTATGTGGACCTTTGTTGTCAGTGTGATGTCTCTGCTCTTAACTATTTTATCGAGATTGGTCATTGCTCTTCTCCTAAGGATTAAGCGTCTTCTGATTTCCTGACTGCAGTCAGCATCTGCAGTAATCTTCGCACCTAGAAATACAAAGTCTTTCACTGCTTCTACATTTTCTCCCTCTATTTGCAAGTTATCAATCAAGCTGGTTGCCATAATCTTGGTTTTTTTGAGGTTTAGCTGCAAGCCAGCTTTTGCACTTTCCTCTTTCATCTTCATCATAAGGCTCCTCAGTTCCTCTTCACTTTCAGCCATCAAAGTGGTATCATCTGCATATCTGAGATTGTTAATGTTTCTTCCAGCGATTTTCACTCCAGCCTTGGATTCCTCAAGCCCAGCATGTCGCATGATGTGTTCTGCATACAAGTTGAATAGGTAGGGTGAGAGTATACAGCCCTGCCGTACTCCTTTCCCAATCTTAAACCAGTCCGTTGTTCTGTGGTCTGTTCTTACTGTTGCTACTTGGTTGTTATACAGGTTCTTCAGGAGGCAGACAAGATGACTTGGTATCCCCATACCACTAAGGACTTGCCACAATTTGTTATGGTCCACACTGTAGAGAGCATTGTATGCTATGCTGTTGGCTGGCAAACCACAACAGCTGTGCAAGATGCTTATTTACATTGAACCTTCCTTGAACTTCCATAGTGGATAAGGTTGTAGCAAAAACTTTCCTCACAAGGCAACACGAGCTGTAACCTGAGCTGTGCCAGGAGGCTATCGGGGGTTACATGAGGTATGCATTGCTATTTAGACCAATCAGCCTTCTGCTATGTGAATTACTGTTTTAGTGTACTTGCTTAGCTGGGGGAAAATAAAAGAGAGCTTACGGCTTGAATCAGGGCTCTCATCCCGAGGAAGTTGTGTCTGTGCATTCTTCCTACATTCTTCATGAGAGACCACAAGCTCTCATCCTGAGAAAACTTGCAGCCTCTGTATCCTTCATGAGAGACCACCACACCACACAGTCAAAGGCTTTAGAATAGTCAATAAAACAGAAATAGATGTTTTTCTGAAACTCCCTGGCCTTTTCCATTATCCATCAGATATTGGCAATTTGGTCCCTAGTTCCTCTGCCTTTTCTAAACCCAGCTTGTACATCTGGCAATTCTCGCTCCATGAATTGCTGAAGTCTACCTTGCAGGATCTTGAGCATTACCTTACTGGCATGTGAAATGAGTGCCACTGTTTGATAGTTTGAACATTCTTTAGTGTTCCCCTTTTTTGGTATGGGGATATAAGTTGATTTTTTCCAATCTGATGGCCATTCTTGTGTTTTCCAAATTTGCTGGCGTATAGCATCCATTACCTCGACCGCATCATCTTGCAAGATTTTGAACAGTTCAGCTGGGATGCCGTCGTCTCCTGTTGCCTTGTTATTAGCAATGCTTCTTAAGGCCCACTCAACCTCACTCTTCAGGATGTCTGGCTCTAGCTCACTGACCACACCATCAAAGCTATCCCCGATATTGTTATCCTTCCTATACAGGTCTTCTGTATATACTTGCCACCTTTTCTTGATCTCTTCTTCTTCTGTTAGGTCCTTGCCATCTTTGTTTTTGATCATACCCATTTTTGCCTGGAATTTACCCCCGATGTTTCTAATTTTCTGGAAGAGGTCTCTTGTCCTTCCTATTCTATTGTCTTCTTCCACTTCCATGCATTGCTTGTTTAAAAATAATTCCTTATCTCTTCTGGCTAACCTCTGGAATTTTGCATTTAATTGGGCATATCTCCCCCTTTCACTGTTGCCTTTTGCTTTCCTTCTTTCTTGGGCTACTTCTAGTGTCTCAGCAGACAGCCATTTTGCCTTCTTGGTTTTCTCTTTCTTTGGGATGTATTTTGTTGCCGCCTCCTGAACAATGTTGCGGACTTCTGTCCAGAGTTCTTCCGGGACCCTATCTACTAAGTCCAATCCCTTAAATCTATTCTTTACCTCCACTGCGTATTCCTTAGGAATATTAGTGAGTTCATATCTAGCTGATCTGTGGGTCTTCCCTAATCTCTTTAGTCTGATCCTAAATTGTGCAAGAAGAAGTTCGTGATTGGAACTACAGTCAGCTCCAGGTCTTGTTTTTACCGACTGTATAGATGTCCGCCACCTTTGGCTGCAAAGGATGTAGTCAATCTGATTTCGGTGTTGTCCATCTGGGGAAGTCCATGTATAAAGCTGTCTCTTAGGTTGCTGGAAGAGGGTGTTTGTTATGCAGAGTGAGTTGTCTTGGCAAAATTCTATCAGCCTGTGTCCTGCTTCATTTTGTTCTCCCAGGCCATTTGTTGTTTATTCGTTTAGTCGCTTCCGACTCTTCGTGACTTCATGGACCAGCCCACGCCAGAGCTTCCTGTCGGTCGTCAACACCCCCAGCTCCCCCAGGGACGAGTCCGTCACCTCTAGAATATCATCCATCCATCTTGCCCTTGGTCGGCCCCTCTTCCTTTTGCCCTCCACTCTCCCTAGCATCAGCATCTTCTCCAGGGTGTCCTGTCTTCTCATTGTGTGGCCAAAGTATTTCAGTTTTGCCTTTAATATCATTCCCTCAAGTGAGCAGTCTGGCTTTATTTCCTGGAGGATGGACTGGTTGGATCTTCTTGCAGTCCAAGGCACTCTCAGAATTTTCCTCCAACACCACAGTTCAAAAGCATCGATCTTCCTTCGCTCAGCCTTCCTTATGGTCCAGCTCTCGCAGCCATATGTTACTACAGGGAACACCATTGCTTTAACTATGTGGGCCTTTGTTGTCAGTGTGATGTCTCTGCTCTTAACTATTTTATCGAGATTTGTCATTGCTCTTCTCCCAAGGATTAAGCGTCTTCTGATTTCCTGACTGCAGTCAGCATCTGCAGTAATCTTCGCACCTAGAAATACAAAGTCTTTCACTGCTTCTACATTTTCTCCCTCTATTTGCCAGTTATCAATCAAGCTGGTTGCCATAATCTTGGTTTTTTTGAGGTTTAGCTGCAAACCAGCTTTTGCACTTTCTTCTTTCACCTTCATCATAAGGCTCCTCAGTTCCTCTTCGCTTTCAGCCATCAAAGTGGTATCATCTGCATATCTGAGATTGTTAATGTTTCTTCCAGAGATTTTAACTCCAGCCTTGGATTCCTCAAGGCCAGCTTGTCACATGATGTGTTCTGCATACAAGTTGAATAGGTAGGGTGAGAGTATACAGCCCTGCCGTACTCCTTTCCCAATCTTAAACCAGTCTGTTGTTCCGTGGTCTGTTCTTACTGTTGCTACTTGGTCGTTATACAGATTCTTCAGGAGGCAGACAAGATGACTTGGTATCCCCATACCACTAAGGACTTGCCACAATTTGTTATGGTCCACACAGTCAAAGGCTTTAGAATAGTCAATAAAACAGAAATAGATGTTTTTCTGAAACTCCCTGGCTTTTTCCATTATCCAGCGGATATTGGCAATTTGGTCTCTAGTTCCTCTGCCTTTTCTAAACCCAGCTTGTACATCTGGCAATTCTCGCTCCATGAACTGCTGAAGTCTACCTTGCAGGATCTTGAGCATTACCTTACTGGCATGTGAAATGAGTGCCACTGTTCGATAGTTTGAACATTCTTTAGTGTTTCCCTTTTTTGGTATGGGGATATAAGTTGATTTTTTCCAGTCTGATGGCCATTCTTGTGTTTTCCAAATTTGCTGGCATATAGCATGCATTACCTTGACAGCATCATCTTGCAAGATTTTGAACAGTTCAGCTGGGATGCTGTCGTCTCCTGTTGCCTTGTTATTAGCAATGCTTCTTAAGGCCCACTCAACCTCACTCTTCAGGATGTCTGGCTCTAGCTCACCGACCACACTGTCAAAGCTATCCCCGATATTGTTATCCTTCCTATACAAGTCTTCTGTATATTCTTGCCACCTTTTCTTGATCTCTTCTTCTTCTGTTAGGTCCTTGCCATCTTTGTTTTTGATCATACCCATTTTTGCCTGGAATTTACCTCCAATGTTTCTAATTTTCTGGAAGAGGTCTCTTGTCCTTCCTATTCTATTGTCTTCTTCCACTTCCATGCATTGCTTGTTTAAAAATAATTACTTATCTCTTCTGGCTAACCTCTGGAATTTTGCATTTAATTGGGCATATCTCCCCCTATCACTGTTGCCTTTTGCTTTCCTTCTTTCTTGGGCTACTTCTAGTGTCTCAGCAGACAGCCATTTTGCCTTCTTGGTTTTCTCTTTCTTTGGGATGTATTTTGTTGCCGCCTCCTGAACAATGCTGCCAACTTCTGTCCAGAGTTCTTCCGGGACCCTATCTACTAAGTCCAGTCCCTTAAAGCGATTCTTCACCTCCACTGCATATTCCTTAGGAATCTTAGTGAGCTCATATCTAGCTGATCTGTGGGTCTTCCCTAATCTCTTTAGTCTGATCCTAAATTGTGCAAGAAGAAGTTCGTGATCTGAACTACAGTCAGCTCCAGGCCTTGTTTTTACCGACTGTACAGATGTCTGCCACCTTTGGCTGCAAAGGATGTAATCAATCTGATTTCGGTGTTGTCCATCTGGTGAAGTCCATGTATAAAGCCGTCTCTTAGGTTGTTGGAAGAGAGTGTTTGTTATGCAGAGTGAGTTGTCTTGGCAAAATTCTATCAGCCTGTGTCCTGCTTCGTTTTGTTCTCCCAGGCCATACTTACCTGTAATTCGAGGTGTCATTTGACTGCCCACCTTAGCATTCCAGTCTCCTGTGATGAAAATAACATCTCTTTTAGGCGTGTTGTCCAGTAGGTGCTGCAGATCCTCATAGAACTGCTCTACTTCAGCCTCTTCAGCATTTGTGGTTGGGGCGTATATTTGGATCACTGTGATGTTAGATGGCTTGCCCTGAATTCGAATTGAGATCATTCTGTCGTTTTTTGGGTTGTATCCAAGCACTGCTTTAGCCACTTTACTATTAATTATGAAGGCTACTCCATTTCTTCTGTGGTCCTCTTGTCCACAGTAGTAGATCTGGTGGTCATTTGATGTGAAGTGGCCCATTCCAGTCCATTTCAGTTCACTGACACCCAGGATGTCTATCTTTAATCTTGACATCTCACCAATAACCACATCCAATTTGCCCTGGCTCATAGATCTTACATTCCAGGTTCCAATGGTGTGTTGATCCTTAGAACATCGGATTCGCCGTTCACCACCAGCACCGTCGGCCGCTAGCCGTCCTTTCGGCTTTGAGCTAGCTGCGTCATCACGACTGGGGCTAGTTGAGCTCATCCTCTGTTCCTCCCCAGTAGCATTTTGACCATCTTCCGACCTGGGGGTCTCATCTTCCGATGGTATACCGACATATCTCTGGTTGTACTGATCCATTTAGTTTTCACGGCAAGAATACTGGGGTGGGTTGCCATTACCTTCCCCAGGGATCGCATTTAGTCTGACCTCTCTGTCATGACCTTCCCGTCTTGGGTGGCCCTTCACGGTTTAGCTCATGGCATCATTGAGGTGCTCAAGCTCCAGCACCACGACAAGGTAACGATACTTTGCTGAATATTACTTTAGAATTTTGTAATTCTATTTCTATTATTATATATCTCCCATTCTTATCGGCAGTTATTAATTTAGGATTTAGATAGGGCTTCACATATATTACGATTCCATTTATTTTATTTTATTTTCATTTGCGGCTATATATTCATTTCCTAATTTTTTATTTTTCAGGTATTTAATATCCTTTTTCCTATTAGGAATTTCTTGAATACATATAATATCTTGTTTTAATTTATATAAATAATGAAAAAAAATTTCCTTTTGGCTGGAGTGTTAGCTCCATTTATATTCCAAGATAAACATTTTAATTCATTCATTAGAAAGAAGTGCTACAAATTCTTTGGAACTTAAGGCTATTTCCTCTATACTCCGTTCGTCTGTATTTAAAGATTTCCCTTTACTTTCTTTACTTTCCGACCTATCTCTTCTAACTTTATCTTGTTCTAAATCTTTCTTATATTTTTAAAGAAATTCTTGAGCTTTAAGGATAGTAGTAAGTTTATGTCTATGTTGCTGAAATGTAACACTAACTCCCTCTGGTGTTTCCCATCTGAAGGGAATTTTATTTCTTTTTAAAACCTCTGTAAGAAAGGAATATTCTTTTCTTTTTTTCAGAATTCTCAATGGTATTTCCTTCAGTATCATAATATCTTCCCGTTCAATATTCATTTTTTTTTCCGTAGGAAGCCTGTATTATCAATTCTTTTGTCTTTTTTCTAGAAACTTCAATTATCGTATCTCTTGGTTTCTGGTGGGTTTCAGCATATTTCGAATTGACTCTAAACATTTTGTCTATATCTTCATCCGGCCTCTCCTCCTCCCATTCAGTTAAGTTTGCAAGCATTTGTACTACTGTTTCTCGAATTTCTACCTCTTTCTTTTCAGTTACTCCTCTGAGTCTGACACAATATTCTTTTTCTTTTAACTCTAACACAGTTAACCGGTCTAATTCATTATCGTTCTCTGTTTCTAATTTCTCAACTCTTTCTCTTACATCTTGAATTTCTGCTTTCATTCTTTTATCCATCCTCTCTAGCTTTTGATCTAATCTTTTTTCAAATCCATCTGTTTTCTCCTCCAATAATTGTGTTAGGTTTTGGGTAATATTTTGAATTTTTTTTTTGTAAAATCCTCAGACATGGCTCTCAGCCATTCTCCCTCCCCAGCCTCTGACCCTCTCCGATTCTGTCTCCTTGTACTCATTTTTAATACTATATAGTTCCTTATCCGATTGGCCCCAAAACTGCCCCCAGTACAATATATATGTATAAAACAATATATAGTATATATATCAAAGTATACAATTCAGAATAATCTTATATATAACTTCGGTACAGTGCAATACAATATGGCGATAGAAAATAATTAAATAAGTTCCTTTTTCGGTGAAGACTTACAATAGAAATTTTCTCTCCAGAAGTACAGAATTTTTTCCCCCCCTCCGTTCAGAAAGTTTCTTTTTTCTTTTCTGTAATTGGAAGTTAATATTTCTTTTAATGGAAATGAAGCGGGCAGCAGAAGTGCCTAGAGCACTAGGCTACACACGCGGTCTCTACCGATTTCGCCTCCTGGCTTCTCGGCTGTTTTCTTGCTGTGGCAAAAGTGAAAACAATTAAGATAAAAGTAGAACTTTCGCCTGCCGTTCCGAAGCCGCTGGAGTTCTTCGCTGGCAGCGCTCTTTCTCAGCGTCGCCTCCGTGGTCTGCCTGTCGCTCCAACTCCGCAGGACCACCAGTCGCTCCGCGTTGTAGTTATTAAATCTCTCGAGCTCCTACAATGGCCGACCTGCCACCATTTCCCTTCACCGGAACTCTATGTCAAGACACTGTCCTTGGTTAGGTGGCATGGGGCCACCTAATTAACTAATTAACTGCTGGTAGCTGCATGGACAAACCCTCGCCAGTTCCACCTCTCTCCTGTGATGACCAATATTGTAGTTCTTCCAAGGGCAGTCTTGATTGTTTTTTTCAACCAGTCCATCCACCTGTCTTCCCCTTCCCCTACTTTCCTCAACCTTGTCAGGTGTAGCTGCATTCTCTAGTCTGGTGTTTCTTACTGGATTCCAAGTAGACATTAAGTCCAAGGGCTGTCTCATTTACATTATCTTTCCTTTCTTTTGAGGAGGAGAAAAAGCCAAATTTACCCTGTCTGGCAGCCTAGTGATTGACCGTCAAGTAACCTTCCCTGAGCAAACACCAAAGCCACTGGAATCACCCATCTCCAATGCCTTCTCTTACCTTGTGCTGCTGCATTATTGGAACATTGCTATACCTGGTATATGAAAGTAAGGAAAAGTCCTGCACTGAAGCATCCTTCTAAGCCAATGTTTCTCAACCTTAGCAACTTTAAGATGTGTGGACTTCAACTCCCAGCATTCCCCAGCCAGCCATGCTGGCTGGGGAATGCTGGGAGTTGAAGTCCACACATCTTAAAGTTGCTAAGGTTGAGAAACACTGTTCTGAGCCCTCCCATCTGAGGACCACTTTGACACATCTTTTTAAAAGGAGGATGAATTAATCCAAAAAAGGAGAAACATCCCAAGCTATGAGTGTCTCCTCTTCCTTCTGAAGAACCATCTCTTTCTATGCCTGCTATGCTATCAAACTTGCTGAATGCCCTGCTATTTGGGGCAACCATTTGTTTCTCTGCCCCAAAGGGTGACATTTGTTCTGCTTTCACAGCAAGTTGCAGGTTGTCCCAAAGTTTGCAAAGGGAAGGGGTGAAGAGGCATCGGCCAGTTCCTGTAGGACAAGTCTAGCAGTGCCTTCAGATCTTGAGGTCTAGGTGCTGCCTCTGGGCATAGGGATAGTCCATCTCTACATGCTGCACGTACGGGAGCAACAATGAGAGGAGACATTTGTCTCCTATGTGTGGGCTTCCTAGGTGCATCTCCCCTAGCCCAAGGCTTGGAGAAAGAGCCAGATCTTGTTTAAAGGAGAACAAGGCTGGCTCTATTTGAATCTAAGGGTGGGAAGGTGTTCCAGAGGGCAGGTGCTAGGACAAGGAAGCCACGCTTCCTGGATATCATCAGATGACATTGTGTAATGGATGGGACCCAGAGCAAACCGTCTCTGATCTTCAAGGATGGGCAGAAACACAGATCTGGCCTCCATTCCTGCTTTAAGCTTTGAGGTCAAATTATTCACAGCTCACAACCCTAGCTTTTTTTTTTTTTTTTTTGCTGAATAACCTTTGGCACTTAATAGCTGAATTCACAATGCTCAGTTAGGTCTGTCAAAGGCAGTGTGGCTATATTTGCACAAGGGGCCAATTAGTTTTAGCCTTGGTTAGTGCATGTGTGTGTGTGTTGCTTGGTGTGCTATGCAAATGAAGCCTGCTTGATTAGCATATTTTTCAACCGAGTACGTGAAACCAGGACATGAGTTAGTTCAGTAACAGAGCCCAGCTCCATTTCTGCAAGATGCTTAACCAGCTCTCATAAAGACCTAAGAGATGCATTTGCACAGCATGCTAAGTTAGGTTAATAGAAATGAAGCGGGCAGCAGAAGTGCCTAGAGCACTAGGCTACACACGCGGTCTCTACCGATTTCACCTCCTGGCTTCTCGGCTGTTTTCTTGCTGTGGCAAAGGTGAAAATAATAAAGATAAAAGTAAAACTTTCGCCTGCCGTTCCGAAGCCGCTGGAGTTGGCTAGGGGTGATTGGTGTAGATGTGTGGGCATGGCTTTGCATGGTGTACAGCCTGTATTGCTCAGTGGAGTTTGTGAACCCTGTAATCAAGATAAGCTTGTTGTGGGAATCTAGCCCCAAACTCTCCCATTGCAGATGTGCTTCCTTGGGAAACAGCCAAGGGTCATCACATTCCGTAGGTTGCATTCCTGGGTTTTTGAGATGAAAAATTGCAGCAACCCTAATTTTAACACGGGCCAAGAAACACAAAAAGAAAAAAATCTGATGGATGAATCACTCAACCTCTGCCCCATCTTTTGCCTTTAGGTATGTCACTGAGGTGTGAGGTTTGTAAACTTTCTGAGCCTGATTGTTCTGGGCCGATACAAACTTGTTATGCTTTCTTAGACCGGTGTGGGACTTTCCAATCATCAAACAGCAGAGGTAAGCACTCAAGACCACTATAGATGTCTCCCCCCTGCAGCATGGCTACATTAGTCTCTCCTACCAACACCTCTGCAGAACATTGTTCAACTGGAACCTCAGCCAGATTTTCATGAATGTATCTGGAGGTGGCATGAGCAGCCTATGGCATTAGGGGCCATCCTGCAATCTCCCAAGTTTTCTACCCCCACCTCACCCTTTAGCAAAAAATGACTTCAAATCTCACCAGGTTGGTAACCTTTTGAGACTGCAGCCATCTTACCTTAAGATTTCACGTATGTACATATCTTAACATTACACAGAGAGCTTTCCCCATTTGCACCTCCATCTTTTCTTCATCCCGCCTTAAAATGTCCAAGTTTTCTTCTGGGACCTTCCAATGTTTTAAGCCAAACTTTTAATTTTTAGCCTACAAATGGTACTGCTTAATGCACAGTTTTTCACATCTGTGTGAAAATATGGAAATCAAATGGTCTTTTAATATAAATTTACACATACTGTTGGATTTTTAGATATTTCTATTAGAATGTGCTTTTTTTGGTAAAGGAAATATCTAAAAATCCAACAGTATGTGTAAATTTATATTAAAAGACCATTTCTTGGTTTTGCTGTTGAATTTTCTTTTGTAAAGCAAAATTATAAACATAAGCTGCTATTATTATTATTATTATTATTATTATTATTATTATTATTATTATTATTATTATCCTTGTGAGCCTCTTTCAGATTTGCCCTTTTTACAGGTTTATCCTTTATTTTTTTCCAAGAAATATGGTCACTGTAGCTATACTCTCTCCAAAAAATGCCTTAACCATCTACCAAACTCCTGTTTTTTTTGCCACCCTAGGCCAGTGTTTCTCAACCTTGGCAACTTTAAAGAAGTGTAGACTTCAACTCCCAGAATTCCCCAGCCAGCATGCCAGCTGGGGAATTCTGGGAATTGAAGTCCACACTTCTTAAAGTTGCTAAGGTTGAGAAACACTGGCCTAGGCTAACTCAGCCCCACTCCTACATTGGCACTATGTTCCATTGACACCAAGCTTTCTGATCTGGTGTTTTATTTTGCTGTTGTGTCTTTTGGATAGGGTGGAAGGTGTCTCTAGCTACAGCTGGTCAGCCTCATGGCTACCCTATAGAATTGAAACATTTCTCTGTCCTTGATAATCACAGGAGGAAAATTTCTGACAAGAAAAGCCTGTGTCCAATCTAGTAGCTGCAATACAAACGTCACCATTCTTAACCTTGGTGCAGTAGGAACCGTCTCATCCAGGCTGACCTGTTGCCATGGTCTTAGTTGCCTGAGGAGTTTGCCCCCCTGTATGTATGCCATTCTCTAATTCCATCTTTCTTCCTGATTATCACTGCATTATTAACGTTTGAAAATCTCCATTGCAGTCTGTGGCCAGAACCATGTGCCATTCCAAAGAATAAGGGCAACAAATACACTAAAATACTTTATGCAAAAGTAAGATATAAACTATTAGGAAAAGTATTACACAGTGTTTCCCAACCGGGGTAACTTTAAGATGCGTGGACTTCACTGCTCAGAATTCCCCAGCCAGTATGGCCATTGCTAAGAATTCCTAGAGTTGAAATCCACACATCTCTAGGTTGCCCAGCTTTGTTTGTTTGTTTATAGGACTTATATGGCCGCCTAGCTCTTACAGTGACTCTAGGTGGCTCACAACAATCCAGAAAACATAGTTAAAAACATACCCTTCCTCCCAGGCACCAAACCAAACATCCTTACAACTCTGCCCCCCCCCCTCCCCGCATCCTAGTCCAATGCTCGAGGGAAGAGCCATGTCCTTGCAGCCCTCCGGAAGGCTAAAAGGGTAGGGATCCCTCTGATCTTCAGTGGGAGGCTGTTCCAAGGGGCTGGGGCAGCCCCTGAGAAGGCACACTTTTGAGGTTCCATCAGACAGCAACATATAAGGGAAGGGACCTGGAGCGCCCTCACCCTATCTAACCTAGTAGGATGGGCAGATACCCTCAGGAAGAGGCAGTCTGACAAGTAACCTGGTCCTGTGCTATTTGGGGGTTTAAAGGTGATAACCAGCACCTTGAATTGCACCCAGAAAGCAAATGGAAGCCAGTGCAGTTCACCCAGCAGAGGTGTTACTCAGGTGAACTGCGAGACACCCAAAACTATGCATGTCCCTGCATTCTGGAGCAGTTGCAGCTTCCAGATGGTCTTCAAGGGCAGCCCCATGTAGAGCACATTGCAGTAATCCAAATGGGAGGTGACTAAGGCATGGGTGACTGTGAGCAAGGTTGGGAAATACTGGTCTAAACAATGCTGATTGTCACCATTAAAGCCTTGCATGGTTCAGGATCTGGATATTTGCAGGACTGACTTTTCCCAGTAGTATTTACCCATCCAGTAAGATCTAATAGGGTGGGCTCATTCTGTATCTCATACTCAGGGGCTGCCATTTTCTTTAAAAAAACAACCACAACATGCAAGACTTATATTTACAGACATACGTACATCAATAAGGTGAAGCCACAATTCACTACAATCATCCATGCTGGATCTATATTCATCAACAATTCTGCAAGCCATTGAAGAGTTGGAGCCATATATAGTACTGGTGTTCCCAATGTTGACCATTAAGTCCTTTGTTTGGAAGTCTATTTTCTTTGTCCAGAAGTCAACTCCCATGCGATAGAGATAGAATGTAAACATCTGAATGGGACTACCGTTTTCAGGATCACGGAAGCAAATCTTTCCAACTATTGTCCCTATTCTATGGAACAGCACTTCCACAAATACTCAAATGGCCCCATCCCTCCTAGTTTTTAGGAGGATCGTTAAAACATGGCTATTTCATCAGGCCTTGGGAGATGGAACGGTGAAATCTGCTCCCTCTAGCAGTACAAGTTCTTTTGTTTGGTGGTTGTGGAATGGACTAGATTCCAAGTGTATGTGTTGCCTTCTATTTCTATCTATTACTGCATTTAGGAATTGTGGCTCTGTGATTTTATTGTATGCTTTAACCAATCTGATAAAGATTGGAACGTATGTAGGGTTACCAGATGTCCGACAAAAGGAGGACTGCCCTCCTTTTTGTTTTCATGTTCTCTATCCGTCCGGCATAGCCTAAAACTAAAACATTGCCTGGCTTTTTGAGTGTTTTTTTTTAGCCCCCCCCCCCCGACTGTTTTCACAACAGTAGTCATTCAAACTTTCCTGTATTGTGACCTTGTAAATTGTCTGCTTCTTTCTTTCCCTGGTTGTTGGTGGGCAGACTTGACAGCCTAGATTGACTTTGTTTAATTTATTTCCTGATTCTAGCAATCGGCTTCAATCCAGCCCTTCAAACCTATGAACCCTGCAGTTTGTAGATCACATAACTGATCATACATTTCTATGGTGAAGTTTGAAGAGCGTGTCATCATCAATTCTCTGTTATTGCTAACATATGTTCTTGAAAACAAAGACTTGTTGGAAAAATATTGCGATCGAAAAACCAGTCTTTCTGATGCTGTAATTTCATATACGTGTAGGCCTAAGTTGTTTTTTTTTGCAGTTTTTGCTGCAATTTTTGTCGCAGATGCCAAGACAGTGAAACAGTGTGTCCTCCTTTTCCTCTCATTTGTCCTCCTTCCCAAATGTCTGTGTCCTCCTTTTTGGATATCTGGTAACCCTAGATGTATGCCACTCAGCGTTGGCTTTAATTGGAGCAGTTTACAAGCCCAGCAAAATAAAAGAAACAGAATAATTTGCAAAGCTCCAGACCATTAAGCAAGGGCTGCAAAATAACTACGACTACTAAAATGCATGGGATTATTATTTATTTGATTTATATCCCACCTTTATTTTGTATATAATGGCAGTGTACATCATGTTCCCTCTTCCTATCTTTCCCACAATAACAGCCCTGTGAGGTGGGTTGGGCTGAGAAAGAGGGACTGCCCCAAGGTCACCAATTCAGCTTCTGTCTCTGAAGCAGGAATGGAAATCATGGTCTCCTGGTTCCTAGTTCAATCACCAAACCACTGTTGAGCCAGCCAAGAGTTTGCTATGCAAAGGTATCTTCACCAAAGCCAAGGTTGGGATCAAGAGACCTAAATGATTTTCCCCGTATTGTTCCAACTCGGGCATGATGGTGTCATTTATTTTATGCAGTTCCACCTCTCAACACAACACTGAATGGGAAGAAATGCAAAAGCTGTTCTTCTACAGGAAGTACTTTTTGCTTTTGGGAAGAGTTCATTAACTGCAGAGGAGAACAGACGTACTGCCTTGAGATAGCTGGACTTGCCGACTGGGGCGGATTTGGCACCCTGGAAACGAAAGGTAACTAATCTCTCTCCTCCTTTTCTTTCTTTTTCACACTTACTTTCTTTTTCTCTCTCTCCCACAGACCTAGCCAATGCCACAATCCGTTTTCCCCAGGATCATGCTGCAGCTGCAGGGGACGCCTGTGCGATCCCAGAGGAAGATGTGGCTGCGTGAAGGAGTTGCCAACAGGTGCTCTGGGCATGCTCCTCTACTGCTCAAAGTATACTTTGTGCTGCTGAATGCAGCCACAGCATTCCCAGGTCTTTGAGTCAAACAAGGTTAATTATTTGGGGTGATTACTCAGTGTGAATCTCACTTTATAGTGCTGGCTTTCACTCGCAAAGCTGTCTGTGGCTCTGGGCCAAGTCAGCTAAAGGCATCCCTTCACCAGAGGTGTATACAGGCAGTCCTCACTTAACAATCATTTGTTTAGTGATGGTTCGGACTTATGACGGTGCTGAAAAAACAACTTATGCCCAGTCCCCCCATTTACGACTGTCACAGCGTCCCCGCAGTCATGTGATCACAATTTGGGCATTTGGCAACAGGTTCACATTTATGACTGTTGCGGCATCCCGTGGTCACATGATCACCATTTTTGACCTTCCTGGCCAGCTTCTGGCAAGCAAAATCAATGGGAAACTGCATGCTTCATTTAAGAGCCATATGGTTTGCTTAATGCCCACAGTGATTTGATTAATGGCCACCGTAAATAAGGTCATAAAATTGGGTCAGATTCACTTAGTGACCGCTTTGCTTAGCAATCAAAATTCCAGGCCCAATTGTGTTCGTTAAGCGAGCACTACCTGAAACCCCTGTGGCATGAAAAAGGGTATGTGCACCCTAAGCCAGGCATGGAGCCCCCAGAAGCTTCTCCAAAGCTTACCTGCACATGCTGAAAGGGGCAGGCTATCAAAGACATGGGGAGTCATCCTGCCAGCTCTATAAATTAATTTCAATAATAATGTCACAGCAGGCAGGATGTGGAACGGCTGGGAATTCCAGGATGGTTGGCTAGTCTGGGGGGAAAAAATCTGAAGGCTGCCTTTTGTAATTGTCTCCACAGATGAGCCAATCTCCACGAGAGAGTTTGCCTTCAAGGGCTGCGTCAACCAAGCGTTCTGTGAGGCATTTCATGAGGGATCTGTCTACTTCGGCACGCTGTTTCTAATGGGTGCAGGAAGCTGCAAGCCAGCCCCTGAGAACGCAACAGCTGTGCAATCACATGGATCCTTCCTACTGGTGTTTGCTGGATTCTTATTTGTTGAGATCCTCGCTTGATGATTTCCCTCCAGCACCTGAATCCTGCTTGAGACACTTTCTCCTTGTCAATTTCTTTGGCCCTTAAGCCTTATGCAGATTGTAGTTTTTATAGAATATGAAGAATTCAGATGATATAAAAATATATAAATGGTCATTTCTTTTGCGCCCTTGTGGCCCTCCAGAAGGATCAAAACAAGGTGGGACTCAGTTGCTATTATAAAACAGTGATTAAGGGAAACAAATATTGACCCATGGTGGATAAAGGAAGCATTGCAGGCTGCATGGTTTAGAAGGTGATCAGTCACCGAAACCTCTTTTTCTGGTGAGGCGATTCTGGTGGACAGCAGCTCATACAATTTGGCTGTGTTTGGAGCAGATACTGTACTTAACCAGGTCAGAAAAGACTTAGCAATGGCGTTTGTGTAACATGTTCATGGCTAATCTTGGCTAGTTTTGATGTATCTCAGTGGGTTGTGAAAGCTCAGCCAGTGTGGTTAATTTAAGCTTCCATGTTCTGAACAAATGCAAAATATGAGTTAACTCAATAAGCAGGTGATCTGAAGCTTACCCATGTTCTCTGTGCATATTCAAGAGATCATCTGTTAGACAAGAAAAACAGTTAACCAATCCCATATGGATATAGAACGGTGTGATCTCTCTCTCTCTCTCTCTCTCTCTCTCTATCATCTCTGCATCCACATTCTAGCCAGCTTTACACAAGAACCTGAAGCATCACCATATCTGGTAGGAGAATATTGATTACTTTTTCCATGCCCATGAACTTAGTGTTATTGTTTCTGGACATACAAATAACTAGATTACAATAAGGTGGGCAGTTGAGATAAGCCAGTTCTCTTTTACTAAAACCTCAAGGAAGGCTGAGCTATTTGCAAGAAAGATCAGCAGTTGCCCTGGGCTGATGGTGGCTCCAACTATGTAGGCCTATATTTAGCACATGGCATGGCATGACAAAAGTCAGACACAAATTGGCAATGGTGCCAAGTAGAGACATCAAGGGGAAGGAGAAGCAGCAATGACAGGAGAGCATTTCTCCAGCTGGATAGCCTATGGTTGCATCTGCAGCAAACCCCAATGGTGTCAAAATGACAACGTGGGTGACGATGTCATCATGCAAATGCTACCATTATATACTTGTGTCTTGATTTCCAGTGCAAGTATATGAGTTGTGGCATTCCTATGTCGTCATGCTGGCATCATCATTTGACCCCCTTCCCTGGACACCCATGCCGATGGAGTGAGCTCTAGAAGCTGATGATATAAAAAGAAATGGAGTGTGTACTACCTCATATTTCCTGATTCGTTCCCCAAGTTCCTTAGGAAAGGATCCTTGTCCTCCCTAAGTCGATCTTGTATCCACGATTTTCTCCCAGAAGGACTCTGTAGAGGCCTCTAACTTGCTCAGAGGTTAGGTAGATACTGTGTTGGACTGTTCTCAGAAAATGGTGGTTGCAAAGACGGTCAGGGACTTGAACATAGTTCTATGCCAGAACCTGGGGCTCCAGGTGTGTGATGGAGCCCATTTCTGGTTACATTGAGGGATGTTTTTATGATTTTCTGGCTGCTGTGTGTTTTATTCTTTGTTTTATTTTTGTATCTTTATATATATATGTTACTTATTTTAATGTTGTGAGCTACCCAGAGTATGTCTTTGTGATGGGCAGCCATATAAATTGATTGAATAAATAAATTTAAAAAATCAAATCTTTTATGGGTAACTGGGAGCCAGTAAAACCTGTTTCATCACTGCTGGAAATAGGTTGTCTGTGCGTGAGTGCTTGGGTGATGCATGTTGATGAATGTCACTTATTGTATAAAGATTGTGTTTCCTCCAGGCGTTGCTAACCAAGTTCTTCACTGACTGGTGTGATATGGAGAGCCCTGACATCCTTTATCTTGTATTTTCTCCTCCCCTCCCAGTCTGACCTCATGTTAGATACAGCAGAGCAGTGTTTGTCAGCCTTGGCAACTTTCAGATGTGTGGACTACAGCTCCCAGAATTCCCCAGCCAGTGTCGTGTTCACTGTTTCAATGTGCATTGTACATCGTAACGTTTCACATGCCATGGTGCTGACGCGTGTTTCTGTTGGGAGGGAGCTGCTGTGAAACCTTGTGCCAAGCTCTGTGTCTAGGTTCGTTTCAATGGAATGTGTTTGGGTTAAGTTCTGTGTTCAAGGACTTTTCCCGCAGACCAGCAGAAGCCGTTGGGAGCACCAGGGATTGTGAACTTGGGAAGATTCTACGGGGGGAGGGATCTCCTTTGCACCGGAGGGGTTTTTAGTTTGCTTTTGGCGTGCTTTTTCCATTCTCAGCTTTCTCTGTGATCCTGCATACTATTCTTTAATAAATCAGATATCTTTGTGAATCTGCTCATGAGTCTGATGGTGTTTTAGCATAGGCATTCATTACAGCCAGCCAACTGGGAGTTGAAGCCCACACATCTGACAGTCGCTAAGGCTGAGAAACACTGTTCCACAGGAAAGCATGATAGAAATCTACCAAATGAATAAAAGAAATGAAATTAATGTCTTCATCCAAGACTAGCTTTCATATAACCATTCCAATCCCAAAACTTTCTTTGGGAAGGAAGCCATAGCTAAAATAAAGCAAAAAACAAAGACAAAAAACAAACAACCCAATCCTACACTTTGACTTGCTCATTTATTTATTTATTTTTAGGACTTAATCAGCAGGAAGCATCACAACTTAAAAATGTAAGTTTCCATTCAGAGTCGTTTCGATGAGGCAGGCTCTATCTCATGGAATTGCTGGCATTCAGGTTCCAAAACGATTACAGTATTAATTAGGGGATTCCAGTTTGGTTGCATCCCTACATTCAAGCTTCATCAGATAATTTGTATGTCCTTTATGGGCTGTATCATTCAAAGTCACCAAGGGACAGGAAGAAACACAGCCTCCGATATTATAAATGATGTTTTCATCTGTAGAAAAAACAGCAAGATATGTGTCAGGCAAACCTGTAGGAGTTCTTCTCTTACTCTAGTAAAGTCACTAATCAAGTTCCCCACAAGTTAGCTTCTGGGGATGTTTGCAGATTCTAAGATTCCAAGACCCCAAGGTCTTTTTACGGAAGCCAATTGAAGATGATCGCCCATCCAAGATTCCTTGGGAGGTTCTCCCTTTCCCAAACGGATGGGAATTGGGATGGCCGTGTACCAGAGACGGATCATGTTTGCCAGTGATACTTTGAGTGTCATCTTTTGCTGTGTACTGTGTACTGACTGGCTGTGTTCTCACCACGTCCTTTCCAAGTTCAGCTGCCAGCCTTGCAACTGCACTTCCATTGCATACTAAACTGGGATAGTTTTAAGCTCAGTTCATTATTCTTACTTCTTAGTGAACTAAGACCATGCACTCCCTTTACTGCTCAAGGTATGCACAGCCCCAGAGAAATGGGTTAATTCATTAACGAGCTCAGAAGCATTCAAAAGCATGGTCAAAAAAATCAAGATGGCATGCGTGATCATGCAACGGAACCCCATCCCTTTTTATGTGCACTCTACACAAGCATTCAAACCAGTGTTTGGTTTGGAGATTAGGGAAAATTGAACTGGCTAATACTGATCAAAGTAACTCAGATCAGTCTTGCTCTGCCAGAATTCAGTATTCTATTGTTGGCTTGCGCCCAACTTAATAAGCAGATTTTGAATGAAACATCTACATAAAAATCTTGGTGGATGGTCAGAACCAAAATCTTGACAGTCTTTGGTTTCCAATTGATCTCTGCCATGGCATCAATCTCTTTTGTCAGACTTTGAGGTTTGCTCTGGTTCCCAAAGGCTGGATTCAGGAAATGACACCATGACTGAAAAATTTGAGATGCTGGCCACAATAGTGAGATCAAAGCTCCGCCTCTTTTTTATGTGTGTCGCAAAAAGAGAAGAAAACCAGGTAGAGCTTCAACCGCACCTCCGTGACCACCCTCTTGACCCAGGGGAATCTTTGATCCTGCAGCACATCTGGCTGGATTGAAACTGGTGTGAAGCACTGATCATCGGATGAAGCCTACACTCACACGATATTCTGAACAGGCCAGTGGGATCCCAGCAGCCACATCCACTAGTTCTGCTAAGCCTGATCAGGTTAAAACGGGATCAGCTCTCTTATTGGCTGAGGGGCTCATGTCAGCATCGGTCCCTTGGTTCAAGGTATTACGCAACACCCCCGTGCCCAGTTGCCACATTAAACACGTTGGGTGAACACACTCTCCCACCCTGGCTTCATACTCTTTATAGCCACCTTGTCAAGAGATGTCATCATTACACAAATGAATGCCACACATAGTGGTGGAACTGTAGACTTTGGACTTAGTGGCTGTTGCCTTTGCACCTTAGAAAAGCATCTTTATTATTTCTCCTGCTACCAAATATTGCAAATGAGCTGGGCCCTTCTTGGGGTCCATTTCTATTCTGCTTTGGAGGGCTCTGAGTATTTGCCTGTAAATCTTCCACTGATGGCATCCTGCCTTGCATGATTGCTGCCACCCACAATAAATTTAAATTTAAAAACTTACAATGACTGTCTCGTTGTCCCACGAGATTAAGGCACTTATCTTCAGGTCCTCTGCAGTCAACTTCATGTTTAATGCCATTATCAGTAAAAAGACCAAAACCTCCAGAACAACGGAACCCATTTGGGGGGAGGAGGGTTGATCCTAAAAAAAAAAAAGAGGGAGGGAGTGAAAGATCAGCAGAAAATTCATCCCTGCATCCATGCCAAGGATCTGTGAGTTTGGTGGACTCTCCTGCTCCTTTTTTCAAAATGGCATGCATTTACTGTGCTTTGTAAACTTTGAAATACCCTTACCAAAACATTAACCAAATACAATTTCTCTCCTCTGACATTCCTGCTCATGGCAGGAATGGTTGGAGGTGGGGAGTGGGAAGAGCCGGATCTCCTAACTGAGCGCCATCGAGGCACAAATGACCAGGCTCAAATTATCCCACTTTGGACATATGATGTGAGGACCCACCTCTCTGGAGAAGGCTGTAATGCTGGGAAAGGTGGAAGGAACGAGAAGAAGAGGATGAACAGCAGCAAGGGGGATGGACTTAGTTACAGTGGCGGTGGGGGCACTGTTGGAAGAGCTGAAGGACCAGTTAGGGACAGATCATCATGGAGAACATCAGTGGAACCTCCCAGGATTTGCATACAAATGGGTGTAAGGAGTAGGCCTGTGTAGCAGTTGGCCCTGAAATGAACTGGAAAGGCCATTATGAAGCTCATTATGAAACTCAGTGAAGTCCTTTGTGCTGCTCCAACTCTGCTTGAGCACTTTTAGTTCTTGCAGAAGGTCCAGAAGGTCTTTAATGAAATTAAAGCCTCTCCCCTCCTTATCAGTTTCAGAGTTGGCAAGTTGCAGCAGTGGCGAGTCTGGTCAACTGATGAATGCCAGGCCTCAACCCTGGAGCAAAACCTGAGCAAAGCGTAAAGGATTTTTGGAAGGAGGGTAGGCTAAGGAGAAACGTAAGAAATGCTGCATTACAAGTAAGAAAAGATGACACTTCCAAAGCTTCTAAAAAGTTACAGAAAATTTGCATATGTCAAGAGTCAAAACACCCCCAACCAGAAAGCATGGCTGAGCTATAAACCCTCCTCATTGAAAACATATCCTCCAGGACAACCTTCTGCTTCTTTTCTGTTTCATCCTTAGGTTTGCAAATTGAGGCTTACCATGGCCTGCTGTTCTTTGATACATACATACATAAAATGATTTTTCAATGTACTGTCGTAAAATGTACAAAACAAACAAGAACAAAGATAGAAAATAAGAAATAGAGATACATGAAAGAAATTGAAGAAGGAAAGGATGGGGAAAAAAACATACAATCGAAGGAAGGTTGCCCTTCCTTCTATTGAGTAATTGTCATCTTTAACGTTTTTCCAACCTCTTTGTCTCACTTTTAATTCCCACATCATCAATTTGCTTTTCTCTCCTTTCAGCAAAAGTCCATATAAGGTTTCAGTCTTTTACAAAAGGCTTTATCATTTTTTCTCTGACCAAAGTGGTCTGCTTCACCATCTCTGCAGGTTCAGTTAATTTGCAAAATCAGTTATTTCCTTGGGCTGGTGTTCTTTTGCAATAGTAAATCTTACGTTTAAGACCAACGTGAGAAGCTGAACTCATTAAACTGATACCAACATTAGGTTTGTTTGCACAACATTGACAAATTGGATATTTTTAAAAGAAATCCATAAAAGATTGTCCTCAAGGACGTTGACAGGACAAGATCAGCGTATATTGTTAGACAGTGATGGGAGGATACTGACAGGGCAGGGAGAAAGTCAGGAATCATGTCAGGTTGCCCACCAATATTACCCTCGGAAATTTGGGCTAGAGTTATATAAATTTTATATTTTTGTTAAATGTTTTTAACTTTTTAACTTTTAATTAATACTTTCCCCCTTTCTATTTCCTGGACTTCTGACACGAAATGAGATGAGACAAGACGAGACCCTCTGAAATAGGGAGGGGGTTGGGAGATCAAGTTTCTTGACCTCCTGAACAAAACATACCAGAGAGTGTGTGTTTTTCAGGAATTCTGTTTTCTTCACACTGATCTTTTTCACAGCAATTTATTCGTGCTCTGATATACCATGTATTCCCAACATTTATGTCAATCTGGCCAAGTTCACAGATGCTGGGTGAGAAACAGTTCTTACTCACGAAAGTCAGTGAAATTGGTGCTGTGAGGACGAGAAAAAAAGGAAGAGGATGTTAATTTGGAGGACTTGTGGAATTTTGAAAATGCCCCTCCGTAAGGCTGTTATCAGATTTAGCAAGGAGTATAACAGATAAATGGGACGCGGTGGTGCTGCGGGTTAAACCGCTGAGCTTCTGAACTTGCTGATCGGAAGGTCAGCGGTTCGAATCCGCGTGACGGGGTGAGCTCCTGTTGCTAGTCCCAGCTCCTGCCAACCTAGCAGTTTGAAAACATGCAAATGTGAGTAGATCAATAGGTACCGCTTTGGCGGGCAGGTAACGGCGTTCCGTGTAGTCATGCCGGCCACATGACCACGGAAGTGTCTACGGACAAACGCCGGCTCTTCGGCTTTGAAATGGAGATGAGCACCGCCCCCTAGAGTCGGACACGACTGGACTTAATGTCACGGGAAACCTTTACCTTTACCTATAACAGATAAAAGCCCTAGGAAGGAGCATTTCAAAACATCCCAGGAATGCAAGGGATGTCCTCATGCATGTGATGTTACTCGTCTCCCCCTGCCATTCTTCAGCAGACACCTCTCATCATGTAGCAGACAAGGCCTATTTTCTTCTTATTAAGAAGTTATGAATCGGTAATGAAGGCATTCGTGCTCAGCCCAGTCACTGCACAGATTATATTCACACAACACCATTAATCGCTTTATTGAATTGTGCCGGTAAATGGCTTGAGTCTGCCAAGACGTTAAGCCACGAGAAAGCAAACTCCCACCGAGCATGTGAACAAATACAACTACAAGCCCGTGGCCAATTTAGATTACTTCATTGTGTGCACTCAAGCTATAATTAGTAAATCAGTTTCCCAGACCAAGAGGGTCAGACTCAGTGTCCTTCCTCTGTTACACAGATTTGGGGAAGTAATTGCTTCTCTGCCCAGGTTATCGTACCACAGAAGAGAATTTGTACTGCTGTACTATTTTATTGTACTCCCCCCCCCCCCATTATTTTGGTTCAGATCTGGCAGGTGCAAAGAAGGTTTCATTTCTGAGGCATTATTGTTCCTCTTCCTTGCCCCCTAAGTACATTAGAATTCATTTAATTCACACCCCAATCTGTAAAACTCGGTAGGGGAGCCCCCAATGCCTTCTTTATGCTAAAGCTACATAAATTTAGGGGATGTCAGGGAAGCTGCAGGCTATCGGAAAGAGGATTGTACAATGAAGGACATGACCCTCGTTCGTATCTCAGTCACCTTGTTCCCAAGGTCAGAACGAGAAACCAGCATACTACCCATGAGGATTTCTTCGGTATCTTCTTTGCAAATTCCAAAAGAATCTCTTTTTCACCAAATGGTGGGGAATGGTTTTCAGAGGACAGAAGATGCTCCTGGCAGATTAGTTTAAGCCAGAATGAGCCGGGAGAGCCACCAGCAGGGAGCAGCACTCAATCAACCTTGGCCACGTGGCCTGGCTAATATGGGGGACAACAGCCACCAGGAAACCCCTGGGTTCTAGGTTAGAATGGAAAAGAAAAGAGAAACATCCACAAAGGAAGCCAGAGCAAACTCTTCTGTGCTGTAGCCGAGAAAATTCTATGAACAAGTACAGGTGGTGACCAGGTCAAACTAAGCTTGAGAAAGTTATTTAGCCAAAAAATGGGAACCTAGAAAAGATTTGTGTTTATTGGAAGGAAATGAGTGGAGTGATGCCTGTGCTTTTACCTTCTGAGATTTCTAGCAGGATCTTGCCACACTGCTCTTCTGGAGATACGCATTCTGTCGGATAACCGTTACACTTCTTGCCATAGTGCAAACAAGTTTCACAGCTGAGAGAGTTTCCTAAAAAGCAGAAAAAATAAAGAACGTGCCTAATTATATATGTTCTCTGATTCTTCCCCATTACTTTGAAATGTCAAGGCTCATCAGTTTGTGCTGAATCAAATTACTGAAGAGCCACATAGAATGGTGGCAACCCAGAGAGGACAAAAGAGAGTTTAGGTCTGGTAGAAGCCATGATGACACCACTCACATCATGACTTCACTGCAGCAGTCCAATCATGAAGTCATGTCGAGTTAAGAATTCGAGTGCATAATTTGCATCATTAGCACAATGACACAATGGACATGGCATCACTTGCCCCCATTCAGGTGTACAGGAATAAGACAAATGAAGCAGTGGCATCAAATAGGCTGTAATGTTCTTCATCTCTTTCTAGGGGTTTACAAGACAATGGTAACAATTACATTGGGCTCAGAAGTGGAAGAGAAACCAGTGGAAACAGCTAACTAGAGTAAACTTACCCAGAGGATCTGGTCACAGCCCCAGGCAATGTTCTTCTACCTTAATCCTTTTCGAACCAACTCACTTGTAGCAAAATCGTACATCTAACCTCCCAGCTAATTGTGTCCAGTACAATTCAAATAAATGGGAAATATTAGGCGATAGTTATCAGTCATCATGCTGCAGCAGAGTCTTGAAAGGTAAAACTTACTTGGGTATTAAGCCTGAACTGGATGTGATAACATGAGCAGGAAGGATGGGTCCTTACACAAAATTCCTGCTCCTCAAGGTTTCCAACTTTTCAACACTGAGTGGCAGGAGCTATAGAGAATTGAGGTTTGCCTGAGTTCGGGTAGAAGCCTGCACACCATCTGCATCCCTGCTTCCAGATGATTACATAAATTTCTGCTCACATCCAAGCAAATGTCTTGATGTCTACTGTTGAGCATGGATAAGTTGAGAAGATTGAAAGCAAGGCTGACCCAAGGGTAAAAGCAAGGGCAATAGAAGACTTGGAACCTGTTTGCCTCAGGACATTCTGCAGTACCAGCTCCTTACCTCCAGCTATAAAAATGAAAAGAAGACAGATGGTCTGTAGGGATTTCATGGCTCAAGTTGCCTTCTCTGGTAAGGATCAGAGCTGGATTGGATATGTAGAATTCAGCCAAGTCCTGGATTCTGCTGTCACCAGAGAAACTACAGAATATGGAAAAAACACAAGGAGTTTAAAACTGGGAAACCCCTCCCCGTAGTTTGTGTCTAGCCTACAAATCCAAAGGCAAACACAAAGTTGACTTGACCAACATCGTTTCAACTTAGCTGACCATCTGGAAAATCTGCAGTGCTGAGGACCTAGCCTTGTGAACACTTTTATTCTTTACCGTCGTTGGCACGCCACATTGGATCTTACCTGTTTACCTCCACTAGAAGCAAAGTCCAATAACAGCCACCAAGTCAACCTGCCAAGTAGCAGTTCAGTTCAGTCCTGGGACAAATGAAAGAAACAACAGGCTGGAGGTCAGTAACCAGAGAGGCACGATGATTAGTCAAACAGTTCCAGGCTCAAAGGAACATAAGCGAGGACTCGGGGGGATGAACGGCCCAAAGGTCAGGACCGGACAAGGACAACATGGCTGATTCATCCATCCATCCATCTGGACAGATCCCACCTTTCATCCAGGAGCTTAAGGAGGCATACACAGTGCCCCCTCCTCCTGTTTTTCCCTCCACAACAACAATCCTGTAAGATTGGTGAGGCTGAAAAAGAGGGACGGGCCGAAGGTCCCCCAGGGAGCTTCTGCAGCTGAGGGTCAGCTAGAACCTGGGACTCCTGGCTTTTAGATCACCTTCTTGCCCACTACATCACAATAGTTGTCAATATTATTTCAGCAACTCCCTGTCCCTACCTAAGATTTTTCTTGGTTTGTTCTCAGGTGCTTCATCTATCACAGAGGCTGCTCATCCAGGAATCATCTGGCAAGGACCACATTGTGTTGCAGATCTCACTTCAAAGTAGAGTGAAGTACTCTTGTCTTGGTATTCGTAAATCTCTTCCCTTGCTCCCCCAGGCATACGCAGATTGCCAGTTTATTATCACGCTTAACCTTAGGACAGAGGCGAGATGCCATTTGTCTCTTTCCATAGCCCCAGATAGTTCCAAAGGATTTGAAGAACTTCCTCTAGTCATTGCAAGCCAAGCCAGAGAGTGATACTCATCCTTGGACAACAATCATTCTAGTCATATTAACCTTTTTCTAGAAGAGAATGTCTGTAGCTCAGGGTTGAACTGTGAAGTTCTTGGTGTTCTCTGAGCTGGGTTGTTTGTTCATAGATGTTTCATTACCTTACTAAGTAACATCATCAGTGCGAGTGAGTGTGGGGTTTGCTCCCTGTTTATATACAGTAGCTTGCCCCGTGTCATGAGCACCGTTGTACTGATTGCGTCAGCACAACGACACTCACAACAATGCAGGGAAATGGGGCAAAGGACACGTAAATGACTAACAAAAGAAAAGCATAAAAACTCCGGCAACGACATAACGACTTTAAGTAAAAATCCCATCAAACGATACCTGGTAACAAAGGCTGACACCGGCAACGCCCGATCCAAAGCGCACACGGGACTCTCCAAAGAATCGCCGAAGATTATCACCCAGCGATAAGCCATCTCCGGCCGGAGGAGAAAGATTACGCAGACGCCCGGAGCACCGGCAGAAGCCTCGCGACCCCTCACCCACCAGCGAACGAGACATCCGGGGTTCGGGGATTGCCTAACCAATGAGGAAGGGGCGCTGACCGGCGCGAGCTATTTAAACCCCGCACCGGCGCGCTCCCTCCACTCTCAGCTTTAACTAGGCATACACTATACTAATAATAAACTCAGAACCTGATTTCTTTAAATTAGCGTCTGTGTCTTATTCAGTAGCAGGCAGAGCCTGACACCCCGCCAGTGTTGGCATTCTCTTCTATTGATATTTCTGTATTCTCTTGTAGACATTAAAACAATTTCAATAGAAGTGAATATATATCTGTAGCCCGGGGTTGAACTGTGGAGTCCTTGGTGCTCTCTGAGCTTTGTTGCTGGCTTGCAGAGGTTCCAGCCCATGGACAGACTCAACCATAGTTTCAACTGGCAAACTGAACGTCCTAGAGCAAGCTAAATCCGAAAATGCTAGAGAATTCCTGGAAGCCTGGCATTCAGACAAATCAGCCATCAAGAGACACATAGAGATAAGCCACATTTACACACCATTCAAAAGAGACAATGAAAAAGCTAAGAAGGAAACAAAAAGGCCACAACGCATCGTCTCCAGCAACCAACACCCAGATAAGCAGGGATTGACGCCAGACAAACAATCAAGCAGGAACCACATCAGGCTCAGGTGAGAAGCTGGTCGGATAATTCCTGTCACAACCAACAGGTCAACGTTTGGTCAATCCAAAACAAGCCAATCCTGCACCTGCGGGATAAATGCTAGGAAGACAAAAAAATCAAGCAGAAAACAATGCCCTAATCAAGGCACTACCAAGGAGAAAACCACACACCGCACATCCCTGGCAGGACAAGCTACTGTATATAAACAGGGAGCAAACCTCACACTCACTCCCACTGATGATGTAACCTAGTTGGGTAATGAAGCGTCTTCAAGCCAATGACCCAGCTCAGAGAGCACCAAGGACTCCAACCTTCTTCCTCCTATCCCAGAATCTTTCACATCAACCAGAGAGCAATTTAGCAGTCTTGGAGAACCATTTGCTGATGTAGCCACCGTTTTTCCTTCAGTGCTTTGGGGGGTTTTCCCCTCTTCAATTTATTAATCCTTTATCGTTTTTTATTGCTTCCGGCTGCACCTAATGGGGCTCAGTGCAGCTACTGTGCATGTTCCAAACTAGGGAAACATTACATTAAATAAAACAGATCATTAATAAATTAAATTAAATAATAAAAATAAATTAAATACTGAAATAAAATTATACCAGGAGCATCCCCCACAGAATGCAGAGAAATACAGCTGGTTCATCATTTGTGTCTGTGGTGGGGTAAGTGACACTACATGCATCAGGATGTCATCGTGCAAAAGAGACAAGTGACACAATTCTTGTTTGTTCAGTGATGTCATGACAGGCATGACTTCACCCTGCCTTTTACTGGATTCCTATGAATCCCGTGGCAACTCCTTGGCCCTCTTGAGGGAATATACTGAAATAGGGTGGAAAACCTATTTGCACATCATGGTATGCTTAGCTGGTTTCAAAGTTGATTAGCAATTTGGTGAAAACCATTTGGTTAATTAATGCTTCCTTGTAGCGGCCAAAGTCAGAAAATGGGTGAGTTTGGTAAACAGGACCCGAGGCATCCTTACACGCCGTGATGACATCATCCACTTCCTGGTGTTATTTGTGTGATGATACCATAATGTACCTGTACCTCCCTCTTTGTTCATCTGCGCATGTGATTGAGCCCGGCCTCTGCACACTATTCCCCACAGCCTCCACTGCAACATGGTCCCTGAGTCCACTATCAGGCTTCACCAGTAATGTACACGGTGCCTCTATATTCACGGTCAGTTATCCACGTGGTGTCAGACTTCCCAGAATCATGGCGTTCTATTATGAGTGTCTCACTTGTTTTGGGGAAGTGTGGTGTGATCCCTTGGCCTGGCATCCCTGTCCCCGTCTTCCAAAGCTAACATTAGCACATCAAGAGTGCTAGCAAAGGCACTTGCCTGCTGGATCCATATTTGCCTACTGCTGAAAAAATGAAAGGGACATTGTCCTTTTAAAGGATCATTTGAGGCAACGGCCCAGAAGGGCTTGACCTGTTCTGCTTTTGGAGCCAACTATTTGTAGCCTGCTGGATCAGCTTGTGATTAGGGTGGTACCATTTCGGATTAAAAGTTCACCTGGCAGTCAACGTCAATTCTCCCCCTGGGACGGAGACATGGCTCCTACCTTCTGGAGTGATCGGAAGTGGCTACTCACCGGTTGTCCCCATGAACCACAAATGGGGACAGCAGAATCTCCCTGTGAAAGTTAGGAGATCAAGTCTTGTAAATAATGGCCGTAAACGAGCAGCAGGGAGTTGGGTCTCCTAGTCTCGATACGCACAACCTGTAAAATCTTAATCTAATGTGTGGGGCACTGAGACTCACTCATGGATGCCACTGAATGCCAGGCCCAACACAGGCCTCCTCACAAGGTAACCTGAGCCTCCCCTTGCAAATTGAAGAGAGAGGATTGTCTACTTTTTTCTTAACTGGATCTATAATCTTGAAATGTACCAAATTAGATGGAATTCTCTTTTGTAGCGCAGTGCCTTCCAAACTCCTTCCTTTTCCTCTTGGTTAAGCTCACAGCAGAGAGTGAGAGAGTCATTTGGGGCACATCCTCTTCAACAGACAAGTTTGTCCCATTGAATGCTATGATTCTGAAAGAGATTCTTGGCTTGTTCTACTACAGGGAGTCCTCGTTTAGTGACTGTTTGCAGTGATGACAGTGATGAAAAAGTAACTATGTGACCAATCCTCTCATTTATGACCTTTGCGGGTCTGTGAAGCAAAGGAAAGCAAAGTAAGATCGTTAGCACCATTGCAGTTTCACTTAGTGACCACTTTGCTTAATGACAATTTGCTGGTCCCAATTGTGGTCACTAAACAAGGACTACCTGGACTAGATTTGATCAGCCCATGCTACTGAAGCAGAATGCAAAGCAAAACGGTATTTTTCTTACTGGATCACACCAGCGGTTTCCCTTTGCTCGCATGGCTTCTTTGGCTCCTCAGTGGACTTCTGTGCAAGTGCAGAGCGTACGCAGAAGCCCTCTGTCTGAAAGCACAGAAGCCAGTTGAGGTGGACTAGGGCTAGCTTGATGCTTGGAGGGGTGAAGCCTTCTGTCTCTGAAACATCTTACACTGAGCTGGATTGCCTTGAGTTCTATGTTGAGAGCGAAGAAGGAGATCCCACCTGCTTTGCCCAAGTCTACAAAAAAACCCCAACTTTTCCTTTTCTTACCCAGAGAAATGGTCACCTGAATGAATGAATGAATGAATGAATGAATGAATAAATTGTATTTCTATGCCATTCCATTCCAACACAGCTTTATGTAGTGTGGAACAGCAGTATAATTGCAGGTGCATTCACTGTTGTTTCTTTTTCTCTTATACAAATATATATTAGGCAACATTGATGTTACTGAATGTACTCTTCTCTTTTTGCCTAGCCTAGAGGCTATTCTGTAATACCAGTGCAAATATTTTTAGACCTTTTAGGAGAGGTGGATGGCATCGTGCACTGAGGTGATTTTGTATTTATTCCTGCCCAATTTTTAAGGCCTTTGGGGACTCAGCTTGCTGGACCTTCCCGCTTTCAGAGGACAGGTGAGCAGTATGGCCAGCCTGTTATTGTGCCTTGAGTTGGTCACCCTGGGCCCTGGATGGTGGAGCAGAAGCAGGGAATGGCAGTGTAGGGAGAAGGGCTGAATACATGGGGTGGTGGACTAGGGTTCACAAGACTGCCCTGCCCCTGGGTCTTCCCATTCCAGCCCCACCTCTTGACTTGGAGTAGTGATTGGGGAGTTCCTGGGGCCACTGTTGTCTTCCAAAGAGGCATGCATCCCAGCATCCTTCCATCCTGAACCTGTAGTGCACTTGAGAAATAGTAATGTCTTGATGCCTTTCTGATGAATAAAAAGGCAAAAATGAAATCATGAAATTGTTGCTATAGCGCCCCTTCCTGGCCATATGATATCAAGGTGTGTGTCAGCCCTTCAAGGTAGTCCAGACAAGAAGCATCAACACTACCTTTACTGTAAGGTTACAGTAACAGAATCTTGCAAGTCTGAAAGTACCTCTCCCCTCCCTTTTACTCTCCTGAAAACTAGGGAGGGTCCCTTCTGAGGAGCTTTCTCCACCCCCACCCCTCCTTTGGACTCAGATTTCATTTTTCAGACTGTTGTCTAGGCTGCTGCTCTTCCTCCTGTCTCCCAAGGTCATTCCCACATACCACTAGAGTGTGTGACTAAAGATATTAACCAATCTCCCAACAGAAAAAGGAAAAGCAAGCTTTATTTTTTTTTTAACAAAAGAGTCTCTCTCTCTCTCTCTTTGCATTTTTAAAAGTCTTAAAATTGTAAACATGCAGTGTTAGAGAATCTAGAATACAGAGCTGTCCGACTGACAATACACAACAGCTACTGATCTGTTACAATTCCTCCAGGCTCCCAGTATTACAAAACCAAATAATTCCTTGCAGAAAAATTCACACAACCTGTTGTAAGCGTAACAGACTAAAGTGTATACAGTCACTGAGCTTGTAAAGAAATATAAAGAATATTGGACTGAAGCACCCAATCAAAAGAAATCAAAATGTAATGCAGCTTCTGCCGAAACAAGATAGCAAGAAGCAAGTTAGGAAGAGTATTGAGACCTTTGAAATTTGGAGTTGGAGACGATTCCTGAGAATACCATGGACAGTCAAGAAAACAAACAAAAAGATCATTGAACAAATCAACCCAGAGTTCTCACTTGAGGCAGAAATGACCAGGCTCAAATTATCCTACTTCAGACACATTATGAGCAGACCCAGCTCTCTGGCAAAGGCTCTAATGCTGGGAAAGGTGGAAGGCTAGAGAAGAAGGGGATGACCAGCAGCAAGGTGGACAGATACATTTGCAGGAGCAATGAGTGTCCCGTTGGAAGACCTGAAAGACCAGGATGGGGACAGAGCATCATGGAGGATGAGATAGATGTGGTCGCTAGGATTTAAAAATGACCTGATGGCACATAATCAATCAATCTGCCTAAACATTTACCACTTTTATAAAGATAACCTGAATCTCAAAACAAAATACCTAGCTTCTTTTATTTAGATCTCCCCTGACCTCTGGCCATTTGTCAGAGGTTTAGGGGATATAAGCCCAGCTCAGGCACATCAAACATTCTTTCTTCACTTCTTCAGAGTTCTGCCTCTAATTAAAAAACAAAACAAAAAAACATTTCCATGACACTGTCCCTCCCAAAGTTAATTCTGCTTGAGAAGAAGGAATGTGTATTCTCTGTAAAAACTGGCTGGCCTCACAATAAGAAACAACACATTGCAGAACAGTTGTGTGTGCCAGATAACCTTCAACTGCTCTGCATCCCTCAAGGACTTTACTGAAAGCATCCTACTTTCTGCTGATGCATGGGTCATTTGCCAGTTGGGTCATCTCCTAGACCATGAATGGCAAGAGATGCCATCTTGCCTTCCTCCTTAAGTAGAGCCTTTGGGGGTGCCAGTCTGCCCATAAGTGGGAACCATCCAACATGTTCCACAGTATTTGAATTGATAAGGTGAATCAATCCTTTTCATCCATGGCAGGAAAACTAATGGATTAAAATATATTAGTGTGGTTGGTTGGTTGGTTTTGGTGCCTTCAGGTCAGTCCTGACTCTTGGTGATTGCTTGGACAAGTCCCTGTAGTTTTCTTGGCAAGATTTTTGGAATCTTGTCTTCTTCCTGAAGAAACTCTCAAGGTGGTGCTTTGCTGTGACAAAGGAACAAAGGAAGCAACCCCTTGCTTCACTTGGCCTGTTCCAGTTATAACAGTGCTTCAAGAAAGTCTCTTTTGACATTTCTTTCTTCACTACTGGACCTGGTGTGGTTTCTGAGGATGCAGAACCCATGTGCGGAGTCCTTGTTTGACCAGGTAAAGCACCTGGTTGAAAGGAATGCCTCAAGGGGAGAACTTTGAAGGTTTCATCAAAGGAAAATCAAGTAACAGTGCACATGCTTATTCTTTATATCTTACAATCCTTTATTGTCCCACCTCTTCAATGGCTGAGTGGTCTACCTCATTTTATCTGATAAGCCTTGGAACTAAATATGTTCAGATGTTCAGCAAATCTTGTTACATTGCTGAGAAAATGTACTGAATGCTTCTTTTTCATCTTGATTATATGTTTATTTTACTTGCTCAGGAAATCAGAAATTTGGGCGGGATCTCAGAGGCCATCCCTGACATTGGAAGAAGTCTGCTGCCATGTAGCCTCTATCAGAAAAATCTCTAGTGGCTTAAAGTCTGTCCTTTTCCACAGCAATCTGAGAGTGACTCAGATTCTTCCTGTGTCCCAATAATGATTCAAAAAATGTTACTTATTTTTATTTTATATGCTATGTTTTGGTAGCAGTATTTTTGGTTCGAGAGCTGAGAATGAGAGTTTCGAGTCTTACTACTTTGGTCCTCACAAAAGCTTCAAAGGAGTGGTTTGCTTTGATGAAGATTAACTGCAAGGCAACACACACACTCCATGTGTGCACACATTGCTAAAAGGAAGACGAAAAGCCAGGGGACTCTGAGACAAGATACGCCTTGTTGCAGAGCTGCAGAGAGGTGCTGTGTCCACCAACTCATGTGCTCTAAAGTGTTGTTTTCAGAATCAAATGGAAAGAAAGGCCCAGCTCCACCATATTTCATTTTAATTCAGTGAATACCATTGAAACAAATTTAGTTCTATCATGCCCCCCCTCTTCTTCTTTTTTTGGAAATGGGCTCAAGCATGCCACTCAAAATCCAAAGGTGGCTCTTTTTCTGGAAAAGGTTTGTATCCCTGCTGTGTATGATCAGGAGACCGCCAGCAAGCAAGCCAGGCTTGGCTAAACTGTGGAATCTGGAATCTTGATGATATATGTATACTTCTTGGGTGGGTGAGATCACAGAAACAGAAACATCAGCAGCCACACAGTGAGGGCTTGGAAGAGGCGGCCACACTGCCCTGAAATGATCCTTGCTATCCAGGAGATGTGCATCATGGCTTTGCTTTTAGCTAGTTTGCTTTTTGCTGGTTGGCAGGTGGAAGACGTTACAATGTTCATCCCACCAAAACCAGCTGAGTGATCCCGCAATTCAGCACACAAGTGCTTGTTGGCACAGCCCTTCAAGGTTATTGTCAAAATGGTTTCTCCTGCAGAGAGAAAGAGAGGAGATCCTGTCATTTTCACAGCCCTTCACAAACATGTGTTTTCTACATCCATTGTCATAGTAGATTATTTTATTTTATTTTATTTTAATCTGTTCAGTTGTGCCTGATTCTCGGAGACTGCCTAGACGAGTCCCTGCAGTTTCCTTGGCAAGATTTTCGGAAGTGGTTTGCCATTGCCTCCTTCCTAGGGCTGAGAGAGAGCGACTGGCTCAAGGTCACCCAGCTGGTTTTATGCCCAAGGCGGGACTAGAACGCACAGTCTCCTGGTTTCTAGCCTGATGCCTTAACCACTACCCCAGCCTGGCTCTCCCATAGAGGATTGGAACTGTCCAATTTTGATGTCAAGTACAATTGCTGGATCTTTGGGGAAGTATGGAAGAATAAAGGATGGAGTTGAGGCAGTTCCTGAAAGGCTGTGGGTGACTTTTGGACAATTTGCAGATCATGGTCAAGGCAAGGAAGTCCTTTGGTGGAAGATGATACTTAAAGGTGGAAAAAAACAAGCCCAATAGGTTTCAAACTTTCAAGGGTGTTTTCAGACCCAGAGGTATTATACCAGTGGCACTGTAGATCAGTGTTTTTCGACCTTGGCAACTTTAAGATGTATGGGTTTCAACTCCCAGAATTCCCCAGCCAGCCAGGCCAAGGTTGAAAAACACTGATCTAGATGTTGCTGAACTGCAACCCCCTTGAGCTTCTTGTAACTAATGTTCAGAAGACCAAGGATTACCTTCCTTTGCAGCATCCCTTTCAAAATCCACCTACGATGATCTGTAAAGTGATATTCATTATAGAGGTAAATATACATTTGCTTCGATAGATGCCCAAAAGAATTTCATTACCTAAGTTTGTCTTCCCAGTGATAGCAAAACAATGATCCTGTTTTCCTGTACATTGGACTATTTCATTCCCACAGTCATTCCCTTGCAGAGTATAACAACCTGGGCAGGTATTCCCATTAGGCTTCATATCTATGGATGGGACTGAATGTTTGGGATGGAAAAAGAAGAGAGCTCTCAAAATGGGTTAGAAGGAAAAAGGACACACACATCCATTGCCTGATTTTCTACATCATCTTTTGAGAACAGGAAAGGGTGAACAAATTCAAAAAACTGGAAGTGGAAGGCGATTTTCCCCATGCCTTCTTCACATCAGCCAGAATTGTTGACACAAATTAAGTGGTATAATTTAACCAAGTCCGTTATGAAACCTACTGGCTGCATTTGCACAATATGCTAAGTTTCACAATTTGGTTTTGTTTGGGTGGCTGAATGCCTTGAACAAACCTGATCTTTTAGTTTCTGGTTCAGTGTATTGTACCAGATTGGAAAATGGATCAGTTCAATAACCAAGTTCCATGTGTTACACCAAAACCTATTTTCCAGTTTCCTGAAAGGTTTTTGTTTTTGTTTTTTGTAAAAGAAGCTTCTGTTTTTCTTCCTCATTTTCAGGTGCATTATGATTTACTTGGTGGGAGGGTGGGGTTAGTTAACTTCATTGTTTAAAGGCGCTACCGGAAGATATTGATGTTGCTAGGTTCCTCCCCCATTACATATTTCTCAATTTTACCCCAGCTTTCTTCAAAGCCACCTAAATAATTAATGGAAGGGTTATTGTCCTAGAGTCTTTCCTTAGGATTAAATGGAAATGTGGGAAGCCAGGGAGATTGCTGGCAGCTGGAGATATTTTTGTACACTCAGGCAAACCAATCATATGGACCTCTTGACTGGCTCATAATTAAGAAAAACGCTAGACCCTCAGATCTCCTCATGAAAATTGCACTAAATGTTTCATTCCTTTGGGGGTGGCGGGGGGAGAATCAACAGCTATTTCTTTTCCATCAGATTTAAGAAGAATGATTAAGAAATGAGAAAAGAACTTTTAGTACAACCCTCATTGCAAGAGAGTTGAGAGGACATCGTTCTTCCCAGCAAGCTATAGGGAACCAAAGAACCATCTTATAGAATTAGGGGAATTTAATGTTACTTATTTACTCATTTGGTCAATGGGTAAACCAACTCATGTATATTGGGGTGGTTTGCAAGAAGTGGTCATAAAATTAGGAACATATGGATTTCAGTTTGGATTCTGCTGGGTGTGAATTTGGAGTCTCAATCCTGCCATTATCTATGGTGGGATGAACAGTGGCTGCAACAAAAGCAATCTACAGTGTTTTTATTTCCTTCAAAGACATCCCCTTCTACCTTCTGAAATGAATGGAGTGGTCAGGCTTTTTCCATGTTCCTTTTTTCACTGAAAAAAATGCCCCACATGCTCACGACTTTGCCTTTGCAGTTCTTGAATGACCAGGTGACCTAGTGTGGTCACACGGTCATTCCGGGAAGTGCTGCAAAGGAGTAGCCATCTATTCTCAATGCAAGGGAGCATTTTCACTATGAAGATCAAAGATAAAGCCAAGAGCTCAGGCTACTTTGCAGATTTTCAAAACCCGTATTACCTTCCTCCCTTCCCCTCCACATGGACCATGGTATCGCAATCCAAATTTTAGTTTTAAAATCCAGCAATAGGACTGCTAGAGCAGAAGCCATCTCTCTAACATGGGCAGTCAAAACAGATCCACCCATCCCTACATAAAACAGGCTTTTGTTTGACAAAAATGGAAGCTACAGAGAAAGGAAAGAAAGGCACAGAAGTCACATACGAATGGGATTGATCTTCTTGCATTCATTTCCCAGACAGCAAAAAAGATGGCTGACAATCATTCCTACTTTGCCCATATTAATAACACCAGTATCTTCACTGCAGGGATCAGATGGAACACAAGTCTTCTTAATGGCCATGATCTTAATTCCTATATTGGAATTAAAGAGGAAAGAAGAAATGTGAGATTATCATATTTCTCAATTTCTTAAGAGAACATACCTCTTTATGGAGAGAGAAATCACGGAGACGTCAAGATGGTCTTCTCTACACCACCTGCTGGCATGACTATGATTGAACGAGATGTGTGTGTTTTATTTCTACCATTCTTTGCATTCTACCTACTCCACAGATTCTCAGTGGCTTACATCTCAAATGACAAAATCCTAAAAACATATCAAAGCACAAAAGATGCCCTCCATCATGCTATCAGCTAAGCCTTACCCCTTCCTGAGCAGTTGCTACTGATGAAGTGACTCTTCCACCCCAAAGTCTTGCTGGAAGAAAAGAGTTTTCACTACTCCCCAAAATGTTAGCAGGGACATCTCTGACCTTGGGGGAGAGCAGACAATTCCAAGGGGAAGAGGGTGCTACCGGGAAGGCTTGTTTCTAACCACTCTCCCCTCAATATCTTGAAGCTGGAAATTCCAGCTTACCCTTTTGCCCAGAACAAAGCAGGTAGCTAGATTCGACCTGGATCAGATGGTCCATTAATGAGGATGCAAGCCACAAAGGGCTTTACAGATGATCACCGCCATCTCGAATTGGGCCTGGAAGTCAAAGGACAGCCATTTCAGCTCCTACAATATTGGTGTTAGTCTGCTACCAATCAGAAAACTAGCACCTGCATTTTGTTGGAAGTCCTGGCAAATCCAGCATGCCTCATTAACATGCAAATTGAGTTGTCCCACAATGCAACTCTGAGGAAGCTGTTTGTTGCCACTCCCACTTCCTTTCCCTCTCTTCCTTCTTCTCCACCAGAAGAAAGCACAGGATGTGTGCTGCTCTCCTCCATTCTGGGCACCATGTGGGGGGCCTGGAATTCCCCTTTTTTCCATGCAGCCCTTGGCAGCTGTCGGGCTGAGAGGTTAGGGCAAAACTAAGTATTTAGAAAGGAAAGAAGAACAAAGGAACCTCATCTTTTCCACCAAGATGGATGTAGCAGAAGCAACATTAAAGTCAGGAAGAAATTCTTTTACTCCTTAACCTAATATGTCTAAGCGTGTGATTCTTTATGCTTGGGAGGGCTGAATGTGTAAGAGCAATAACCTGTGTTTCTCTGATGTGCTCACTGAAGCTATCTAAGATAATTTTCTTTTTCTGTGCCAGCTTCTCAGCTGTGTTAAGCTCTGCTCCATTTCAGTTGGTTCTAGCAGGCTACTAAATTGGCTTCACATTTGGTGTTAGCTGTAGCTTTCCAATCATCTTCAGGGATAACCCTACATACAGCAAACCACCAAATCATAAGGGCATGAGTAATTCTTCCCAAAAGACCTCCATGCCTGAAGGTGGAGGACCGTGAATGCCTATTCCTCATTTGGTTTTCTCACTCCCCTTCTATTTTATCTTTGCTTGCATGCTCTCTTTCTGTGAGCCAATGGGAATATGAACCTTGTGGGAGGTCTTTCCCAAAGTGGATATTCCCGCTGCTGAACAACAACAACAAAAATAATGACTGATGAAGATGGCTCTGTATTCTCCAGGAGCCAAAGCAGAAATGGCCGGTGCCATGGCTGGATGAGAAGGGGTGGTCCTGCAGGTTGCCAACCTCTCTCAGATGACCTTTCCATGAAAATCAGAATGTTGACATAGGGATGATGTGAAAAAGATGCCTTGCAGTTCCAGGGGCACCTGCAGGGGTGGGGTGAGTTAAAAATCAGCAAGATGGTAGGTAGAACGTCATGATGTGAGCTCCATTGCCCTTGTGCATATGTTGACATCATACAGACATTCAAAAGGGGCAGGGCGTAATAATAATACTAAGAGTTGCTGGGAGTCAGGCGGCATATAAATTTAATAAGTAACAACAACAAAACAACATCAGTTTGCTTATTAGGTCAATCTGAGTAGAAGCACTCAAAGAATAATTGTGTCTATGAATTTCCCTCCAGTTTGCAACAACCAATCTCTACAGTATTTCTCCCACCCAAATTGTGAAAACTAAGCCGCAATTTATCTGCACCTCTGAGAAAAATAGATCGTGTACATTCAGAGCAAGTTGCTTTGAAATGTACTATTTCATGGACATCTCTTAAGTTTAAATACTGATTTCGAGATAATGTGTTTATGGGTATTTTCCTGCCCTTTGATCACATTACTATTCACTGCAATCTAATTTAACTGAACTTAAACTCAAACTGGAGAGGATTTCCTCTGAACTCTTATTTAACTCAAATTTAAGTTGGAAACTTAACACCAATTTACTGGAAGGCTCCTTTCTCCCAAACAAGGCCTTATAAGAAGATGTGGTATTACATGACTAATAGTTTTTTTAAAATCTTGACTGACAATGCTATAAAGCTGGGTTAACAGTTATGAAGCAAACCCTGAATTCAAATCTGTACTCTGGTTTCTCTGAAGTTTTCTTCCTCTGCAAAATAGAGTTCTGTTTTTTCTACCTTCTTTTTGGAAAATTTTAAAATATATTGAAAATGTCTTTTGAAGAACTATTCTTTTGCTTTCTTTATTGCTCCAATGTGCCCATGAGACTACGGTAGATTTTTTTTTTTTAGTTTCATTTCTTTTGCAAGATGCACTGAAAGAGTTCTTTCATATCTTCCTGGAATTTCACAGAAGTATAGAAAATCAGGGAATCCGTAATACAGTAAGACACTCACAGGCAGGCCACAGGCAGGAGAATCTGACTAGTTTTTTTTCTTCTGATTTACAAACAAATAAACAAGCAAATGATAAGACTGAAAGAGAACCATAAAAAAGAAAAAATTGGAAGACACTTCCTGCATAGCCCTGGCCAAAGAATAAGCTAGTTAGGAGTCTAAATGCCACCCTGTGCTCATTAGAACTTGTTGGTGGCAAGTGGTGTTGGGTACTCACCTATTGTATTCTTCAGCAGAAAAATGCCACATTTATTCATATTAGCTGGGCAAGTCTGCAGAGTTCCATTGCAACTGTTCCCCCAGCCTTCACATGTCTCACACTGCAAAGAATTTCCTGTAAAGCAGAAAAAGGACAAGATGCATTCTGTTTCCTTTCCCTTGAAAGATCCTTCTTCTGTATCTCCCATTACTTTATCAAGACCCAGCAACCAGCAGTGGAAATGGGAAGAGTTAGAGCGGGATGTCCATGCAGTATTAATTTGGAAAGCTCAGCCTTCGATCCTTCCTTATTTGCTGTTTTTTCACACTGGTGCTGTACACAGGGTGTCCGCTGAAGGCACCCTGCTTTTCCTGCAAAGCTCTAAATTGTCCCCATCCATTTCTCTGAGCTTCTGGTTTGAGAGATCAGTGTCCAAATGCAGGGCCAGCTGGACATTCAAGCCCTCACTTCCTTTGTATGTATGCTTCCTGCAAGGGAAGTGGGGTATGGTCAATACAGCCACAACAGTACACTCAAAGCTCTGCCAGGTTGTTCAAGTGCCTTGCAAGGCAGAACTTTCTCAGAGAGGTAGAAATGGGCTCAGTGTTGGCTGAGTTGCTTTCATCTCTAGGAGGTCCTAGATGCTATAAGAGGAAATAATTTTTCTTTTCACTCTTTTTTCCCCCCTAACTTTTCACTGTTCTTGCTTGTTTCTTCCCCTGTCACTTCTCAGTAAATAGACTTCTCAAGGATGCTAGCACAATAGGGACAAGATGGGGACATATTTAGCATTTCACTGGGAAAGGTGAAAGGGAAACACCTAAGCCAGGAGCTGAACTACAACCAGTTCAGTGCTCTGGAACTCTTTTCCGAAAAGGGCAGCACCAAGTTCCAGTGCTTTAAAATCATTCAAACCAATGTGGATCGTGAAAAACATGCAGTCCAGGTGGAATCACACCTGATTCAGAGATTCAGTCCAAATAAATCTGAATATCCAAAATAAACTGCATCCATTTTTCAAATCAATTTGGAAACCAGAATGGATTTGCAGAGAACTACGAGCAGCAACTTGGTGTCCTGTTTCTAAACCAGACTTCCCCAGTTATTTATTTATTGATTAATAAATAATAATAAACCAGACTTCCCCAGTTATTTATTTATTAATAAATAATAATAAACCAGACTTCCCCAGTTATTTATTTATTTATTAATAAATAATAATAAACCAGACTTCCCCAGTTATTTATTTATTTATTAATAAATAATAATAAACCAGACTTCCCCAGTTATTTATTTATTGATTAATAAATAATAATAAACCAGACTTCCCCAGTTATTTATTTATTGATTAATACATAATAATAAACCAGACTTCCCCAGTTATTTATTTATTGATTAATACATAATAATAAACCAGACTTCCCCAGTTCCTGGACTCTAACAATGCTGCCCCAAATACCTGCATGAGATGGGGATGTTCCATCAACATAGCAAAGCCAGAGGGGCTTCTTGTCTATAAACCAAATAATCCACTACAAGAAAAACTCAGCAGTGCCCTGAATCTCAAGGAAGCGTGAAACTGACCACTAACCACAAGGAAAGACTTTTGAGATTGTGAACACAGCACCAAAGCTCAAATCTCCAGAGAAATCCATCTTGCTCTGAAAGAAGAATTTCTTGTTGGAGGGCTTATTACTAATAAATAATAATCTCTTTAATATAAATGAGTAAAATAAACTCAAGTTAGATCACATGCCTGGGATTGTCCAATATTCCACAGGGCATTGTAGTGGCCATAGGGGAGTAAAGTCAGTTTAAACAAACAAAACTGTGCCTTAACTTCTCCCTAACAATACTCTACGCAACAACTTTCTTGCCAGAACTTTTCTGCATTTCATTTGGCCTGTAGGACCAAATGCTGCTTCTGTGGAGATTATTTGTTTCTGATTCACTAACATCTCCTTCCAAATCTGTTCATGCTTCCCCTATCACAATACACAGCAGCTGCTCAAGCTGGCCCTAAAACTTAATTGCTATTCTCCTTTGAGTCTACTGCCAAACCTATGCAGTTACTCACTTCTCCTTCAGAGCAAA
Source organism: Candoia aspera (assembly GCF_035149785.1). NCBI lineage: Eukaryota > Metazoa > Chordata > Lepidosauria > Squamata > Candoiidae > Candoia > Candoia aspera. The sequence continues at coordinate 20,530,235 of NC_086162.1, forward strand.
TACCTAACTTATCCTCAAGCTGAGCTTGGCAAGGAGACTTCTGAGAAACACAGAATGATCTTCCTGAGGCAAAGAAGAGAGCCTCCAACCGCATTTGCTTCAAGAAATCTCTTGGGTTGGTCTACTTACCAGTCATTACAAGACAGGCAAAGAGGCAGATGTTGAGTAGGATTTTCATGATTCAAAACAGTGCCTGGAGCTGGGATCAGAGCTGGTTTGGAAACTTTGAATCTGGTCAAGTCCTTGGGACTGATCAAATATTTTACAAAACTGAACAAACACTTCCTGAAATTGTGAAATACAAATAATGGGAAAAAAAGAAAATCACAATACCCTTCCTTGCTTCCTTCTTTCAGTCCCTCTCTCCCTCTCTCTCTCTTTTAGTACAGAAAAAAAATTAATCATGAAGAAAAAAAAACAATTCAGATTATTCCAACCATATTCCACTGGATGCATCTATTGTAGCACCATGCAGCCTGTCCAGAAGACTTTGATATGCTTGTTTTGCTTTGCAGATCATCAGAAATTGTAGAAGGGCCTTACTTAGTAAACACCGATCACATCCAAAAAGCACTATTTGTTCTTCTTGGAAAGATTCCCAGAAGAATTAATGTCCTTGTGGCTTTCCAGTGCTGCTGCAGAGCATCTGAAGACATTCTGTTGTGAAAATGAATTTGGGGCTCTGTTTTTTTCTTTCTTCCTTTTTACGAAAATCATTCTGCTGTTCAGAAATTATCTGGCATCTGGAAGGCTTTGGGGCACACTGGCAGAGTTGCTGGGAACGTTCGCAGGGAAACGGCTCCTTCCAGCTTGTTCCTGAGGTTGGTCAAACTCACTGCTTGGGTGTATAACAGCATTAGCAACCACTGTTGGCAGATTGCTAGGAAAGCTTTTGGCCCAGGAGAGATCAGAAAAGTCACACACCAGGCATTTCTATAAAAATAATTTTATTTACAGAAAGCAAAACATATTTAAAAGCTTCTGCATTCTTACAGGCTCTCAGTGAGAGCTGCTTAACTCTCTACATGCCTATACAGAAAGGAAACTGAAACTAAAAGCAAGTCCAGGCAAGTTCTTCCCCCCAGGTGCAAAAATTAACATCCAAAAAGGGGACAATTAAATTCAACCTCTTCACCCGGCCAAAATGATTAGTTACCATAGTAACCTTAATCTGTAGTAGAAAACATTAACAACCACTACACAAGGGACACCCCTAACCAAGGGGAGAAAAGAAATCAGATGGAGAGATGCTAGAAGAAGGCCACTTCTCCTTTATAAGAACAAATACGGCTGCCGGAGAATGGACACCCCCCCCCCATAACTTCTGTTTGCAGATGGAGTTAAACTCCATCAGTAAAGGCTGCTGGCTGGACAGAAGAAGAATTAAGTCCCTGAGTAGCCTGTTAAGATATAATCAGCAGGCAATTGATCTGAGAACAATAGCCTGGCATCCCCATCCCCACCCATCTTACCTTGGGTCCACAGCCTATTCCAGTAGGGTTGTTACAAATGAAAGTTTTTTTGGCTACCTTCTGTTTTATTCCCATAACAATTTTGAAATATCAACTCTGATAGTTGCTCATTCAAGACAGCGCAGATAAGTAGAAGCACATCTCCCCCTATCGGAGAGGGTCTGGCTTGGTAGCTGAGCCTCCCTCAATATCAGTGCCTCAACCATTCCAGCAACTCTCCCATATTCTAGATGAGATACAGGGAGGGGCTGCATGCAGCAGATGCTGCTGCCCATCAAAGACTATGGAGGACCTATGGAAGGTGGCAGAACCTTTAAAAATGCTGGGTATCTCAAATATCAAAGAGGAACGTAAGGATCAAGAGCTATCAGTCCTGCCCCATGAACAGAGCTATCACCAGCAGACACAGATGGTAGCTTGGTTAATAGGACAGTGTCATTCCTGACAACACAAACTCCAGATGTCTTTCAAGAGGAAGGATGATGGTCCACAAGTGGGGATCATTCAGTTACAAACACTGCACCCTCTCCCTGCAGCTGCAAGTGCAAACTCCCTCAAGTGCCTACAGGTATGAGCATAGCCAAGGGCCAGAAGGAACAAGGAATTAACTCACTTTTCACCAAAGGTGCATTTCCAACTTCAAAGGAATCACCAAACCCTCTTGCAGAAACTGTTAACTGACTCCCAGATAAACCAGGCAAAGTGGTGTCTCTTTTATGGAATATAGCAGGATGGTTTTTCCTATTTGAAACATCATTGGCATTTCAAATGTTTGTCTAATTTTGGTCAGGTTGTATGCAGGACCACCTGTCTCCAATGATCTCTGCTTGCTCCACTAGAGCTTATAGATATTGATGTTGACGATACTGAAACCAGTCTGGTATTTCTGCCCGTTCCAAAGAAAAGGTCTCAACAGGCTTTATGGTTGTCTAATTAATAATCGAATCTTGCAGTCTATAAGTTTTGTTATCTCCCCAGTGAGATTCTTGGTGCTTTCCTACTCATGAAAATCCTTGTTTTTCTACTCATGAAAATAAATATTTAGTCATGAGATGAGATAGATCTGGATTTATTCTTTTCCTGTATTTGTCTCGGACTTTTAATACACTGCTTATATTGTATAATCTTTTATGAGCTGTTTATTTCCATTTGTATCAGTCCAAAGATGTTTGGGCAGACCATGCAGAAGTTCTATTTCCTCATTTATGAGGATGTTTTTATCTCTCTGGCATCAAATAGAAAACTATCCAAAAACAGAAGAATACATTGGTTAAAACAAGTGAAGTAATTAAAATTAAGGCACAAGTATAACCCAGTGTTGGAATTAGGACAAACAATAAAAGCAATTTGCAATCAAATAGATTTATTGGAAGTAAATGACAGCTAGAAAACAAAGACAACGAGTCAGCTAAATTGCTGACTTATCAGTTGTAAAAGGAACAACACAAAAGGCCAAAACCCCCATGAAAACTTGACAGATGTTGATTCTATACATCAGAGATCATCAAACTTTACTCTGCTGGCACTTAAAGTTTGGGGCCTTCAAAACGTTAACCAAGTACCAGTATTTGCCTGGAAGGAATACTATAAGGCCACGTATGCAGATACAGAGTATGCACTACACGGCTCTGAAATACTGCAGGCTAATGGAACTTGAAGCGTCACCCACAGACTCAGTACCAGAAATAATGGACTAGTAAGACCTCTGAAGATGAGCAAGGCTCTGGGCCAGTGTTTTTCAACCTTGGCAACTTTCAGAGGTGTGGACTTCAACTCCCAGAATTCCCCAGCCAACTTTGCTGGCTGAGGAATTCTGGGAGTTGAAGTCCACACCTCTTAAAGTTGCCAAGTTTGAGAAACACTGCTCTAGGCAGTAACCAAGTCCTACCAGAAGTGAATCCTAATTGTTGGGCATCAATACTAGTTTCTAGTTTTGTATCTATCAACCAAACTGCCCTCCTAACAATGGATGAGGATGGATAAAATCTGGCTAACTGCAGAACAATTAGTCTACTGAGTTTGATCAGTAAAGAATATACTAAGGACGTAAACACTAACCTTTAAGAGATTGGATTGATGCTGAGAAAATTATTGGAGATGAGCAAGTTAGCTTTAGGGAGGGCTGGTCAACTCTTGATCATGTTTATGTTCTCCATTATCTTATCCAGGAGAATGTCCAGAAATAGAAACCTCCCTTGTCCATAGCTTTTCTGGATTTCAAATTTGCCTTTGATTCCATTTATTTATTTATTCCTTTTATATGGCCACCCATCTCAGATTCATGACTCTGGGTGGTTCACAACAGTTAAAAACACCATAGCAAAACATATAACTGTTAAAACAAAAACAAAAACCACCACACATTTAATCTGCAGCTGAGGTAAAAAGACAAACCCACCAACAAGAAGTCAACATAACCATTGCACAGCTCTGCCATGGGTGCTGGCCCAGTGTTTAACATCTCTCAATTTGTTCCTAGCTTAGGGAAGACTTCTTTGGGGCACAGCATAATGCAGTGTTTCTCAACCATGACACCTTGAAGACATGTGGACTTCAACTCCCAGAATTCCCCAGCCAGCATGGGAGCTGAAGTCCACGTATCTTAAAATTGCCAAGGCTGAGAAACATTGAGAAACATTGGCATAATGTATTATCATTAGTGCTCCTGCCAGGCCTTCTGTCTCATTGGGTTGACTCATTTGGTTTGGGAGAGATCAAAACACTTGCCCACATACTGCAATTTCTAAACCTACATTGACCACCAGAAAGCAGTACATGACTGCTTTCATCCTAATTGGGACTCATCAGATGCACATAGCCAGATCTTTCTGACAGAGGCAATTTCTATAGGAACATGTGGATTTCTCTCACTTTTCCTCTTATGTGAGAATATCCAGAATGAGCAGACTGTCTTATATAAAGCTGCTCGTTTCTGACCCTACCAGTATTATGCTAAGTATTGTGTTGCTGTGATTAAAACACACCACCAAATATTGTATTCTTGATTATTATATATTTATATGGTGCCAGAGATTGCCCTCTGGGGAAAAAAAATAAAATAAAAATAAAGAAAGGTTTAGTGAGGTTTTCATTTGGATCATTAAAAAGAAACATAAGATAAAGGTAGAAGATTCCCCAGTCAAACAGCAGTTGGAATTTAAACAATTGTATGCCAGAAAACTACAGATTCTTCAAATTTGGGTCCCAAATAAATCTAATTCCAGTTCCCAATCTGAGATACAGGTTTGTATATGTATATTTAAATCGCTGTGGTGCATTTGAAGCTAAGCGCTCATCCGTCTGAAAGTAATATATAAGACAAATGAAAATAATTGTCAGCCCCACCAGACAGACCAGACAAAGAATCAACTCCACAGGAAGGCAAGGACTACTTTTATTAAGAGTGGCTACAGTATCAGGATTTTACAAGTCTGATTGTGCTGTGCCTCTTCCCCTTTTTATACCCATGTAAATTAGGGAGGTGCCTGTCTGAGTGGCTTACACTTTCTGCTTGTTTTGGACTTAAGCCATGTTTTCCCCTTTGTCACTTTGGTAATGGATCTGGCCTATGTCTATCAACGTCATCTTCCTTATTCTCTACAATAATCTATCTGGTGTCTGTAATTTGTTTGTTTGATTAACCAGGCTTATCTTTTCAGGAACTGACCGTATGAAAATGACTGCTGAGAAAACATTTGTGAAAATGCAAACAATTTTTGTGTTAGGGTTTTTTAAATTACAAGCAGACAGACAGGAACATGACAGAACAAGTGCAAATTGGAATCAGCCGTACAGCTGAAATGGATCAATCTGTTCATCCTGATTCTACGAACTCCACCCAACACTTAGCTTTTATCCAGGGCTGCAGGAAGAGGCCTTGAATGTGCCCTCCAGGAATTGCTAAACTGCAATTCTCATCCTTTCTCCACATCTGCCAGGCATGGGAATTACTTCTCAGACAGACTGATAAGGGGACTGATGGTTTTCAAAACTATGAGCAGATTCAGTTTTCCAGAAAGACGAAGCTTTCACCCATTTCTCTTCCTTTCCATTGGAAGAGCCCTAAAAAGTGGGGAAAGATTTTGGCAATGGAATAGACTCCATAAAGAGGACTGATGTGCAAGTCAAAACTTGCTGGAATTCTTGTGTGGTAACTATAAACTTTCTTTCTAATAAATACTACTAATCACAACCCTTGAGGTTTGTTCTCAGGATTAAGGGTTGGTTTCTAGAGCTGTGAAGAAGGAAGGCTGACATTGTTTTGGCTAGTGCTGAAGGAACTGAAGACTATGCATTATATGTAGTCCTTGCTTAACAACCATTCATTTAGTGACAGTTTGAACTTACAACAGTGCTGAAAAAAACGACTTATGACCGGTCCTCACACTTATGACCATCACAGCATCCCTGCAGCCATGTGATCACGATTTGGGCGCTTAGCAACAGTTCTCATTTATGACTGTTGCAGCATCCCATGGTCACATGTTCACCATTTTCAACCTTCCCAACCAGCTTCTGGCAAGCAAAATCAATGGGGAACTGTGTGATTCGCTTAACAACCACATGGTTCGCTTAACATCCACAGGGATTCGCTTAATGACCCCCACAAAAATGGTTGTAAAATTGGATCAGATTTGCTTAATTACCGCTTTGCTTAGCAACCAAAATTCCGGTCCCAACTGTGCTTGTTAAACGCGGACTACTTGTATACACCCATCCAATAGTGAATCTCCTGAAAACCACAACTGAACACTAATTCTCACCATAACCACTTAGTGACAACATTAAGGCACAGACTACCCCACGGCCTGTCCATCTCTTGTTGGAGGACACTGCTGGACATCAAAAAAATTAACTCAAGTGCTGTGAGCACCTGGATAATGAACTTTTCCTGATCTTCTTTTGAAATACATACGATTGGTAGAAGGTCCAGAAGCTCGAAACAAGCTGGATCACTGAATCTTTAGGTCATCTGATGATCTAAAGGATCTGATGAAGCATACATCTGATAAGGAGAGCTGCAGCTCACAAAAACGTATTGCTTTTAACAAACTTTCTTAGCCTGAAAAGGTGCTACCAGACTCCTGATTCTTGATTACCATGGACTAACATGGTTTTTCTCTTACAATGATTCTTTACACTGCATAAAAATCAGGCAAGGAGTTTCCCAAGAAGGATGCCAGAAAGAGTTGGGATGAAGAGTCCAAGCCATCTGGGGATGATACTAACTGCCCTAGAGGTAATTTGAATTAGAGTCAAGGAATCCCATTGGCTGACAGTTGAGGATTCCTGTTGGTAAATTTCTGAAGAGGCTGGTGTGCATTGGATAGAGTGATTTGTACTGTCCTCCGTAATCATGGTTTCGTATCCAAACAAATAATCACAGACGGCTTTATTTGCACATCCCTTCAGGCTGAACTCCAAAGGAAATCTCTCTGTGGAAAAAAGGAAAGGGAGTGAGTGCCAAGATTGGATGAACTGAAGCCCATTCCTCTTTTCCCTCTCTGAATAGTTTTCATGGCAGAGCTAGCCAACCTGAGACACTCCTGGTATGTTGGACTGCAATGCCCATAATCCCCAACATTGAGCCTTTCAGATTGGAGGAGTATGGCTATTATAATGTAAAATACCAGGAGGGTATTTTTGTATGCAATTATCTCAGTGGAACAGAGACAATGAAGAAATTAGATTCATCTAACGGGAGAGGGTAAGATAGAACCTGGAAGAAATTATGCTGGATTTTCTTAAGAAGGCTGTGAAGAAGATTGGAAGCCACTTCTTTCTATCTTTCTACCTTTTTTCCCCTTTTTTCTATTTTTCTCCTACTTTTTTTCTTTCTGCACTTTTAGCTTTTTCTTTTTTTCTCTCCCTTTCTCTTTCTTCTTTTTCATTTCATTTTAGTTTGTATTAGTTCTTATTATTGTCCTTAAAACTTTCAATAAAAATTATATGAAAAACCTTGCCAAGAAAACTGCAGGGACTAGTCACCAGGAGTCAAAATGGACTTGAAGGGACCAAAAACCAACCAACCAACCAACCAACCAACCAACCAACCAACCAACCAACCAACCATGGTTTTGCACAATGGATGAACTCAACCTGTAGGCATCTAAGATAGACTTCCTCACTTCCTTGGAAATCTTGAGGTACAGCTCTATCCCTTTTGATTGATGGAAGCTGTCACCAAAATCAGGCAAATGTAATTGAGGAAGGTTGCTGAAATAGCTAATTACCAATTCTTGACTCCAGAAATCCTTCAGCACAATACAGCTCATCTCCATTGCAATAAGCAACTTCTTCATAGCATCCTTTTTGCAGTGAAAAGCATGCTGGGCACTGCTTCCCATTTGGTGCAGTCTTTTCAGGCAATGCTATAGAAAAGATGGAACAGTGAGATTTGAGATTTTTTTATTTATTTATTCAATTTATATTGCCATCCATCTCAACCAGTGACTCTGGGTGGCTAACAACAATAAAAACAGTCATAATATAAAACAATAAAAACAATAACAAAAATTAAATATAAATATAGCCGAGCGATCTTAAAAGCCATGGTGTTAACATAACCATGAGACGGGGCCCTTCCCACACTCAGAGGGCAGGCGCCACGGCAGGAAAGGCACGCTTCCTGGTCCCTGCCAGCCGACATTCCTTGGCTGACGGGACCTGGAGCATGCCCATCCTGCTGGACCGGATTGGATGCGCAGAGCTGATGATTGATTGAGGACTGATGAGATGAGAAACAAATGCATCCCCAATGAGAAGGGCTTTAGGGGGAATAATCAGAGAAACTGTCTTCACCAGGACCTTTTTTTTTTTTTTACATTCTGCACCTTTATATGGCTGAGCAACCACCAGTTGGAAGTTTATGCCACACTTTCAATAAGACCTACTTACTGTCTTATTGTACTTACAGGACATGTCTTACTCTAACAGGCACGCTTCCTTAGATATGTGACCTTGGGGCACAACGATCAGAGGGAATTCACTAGTGCGTAGAAAGGAGGGGATGCCAGCAAATGGTCTGTCTGCTTTCCCTGTGTGTGAAATAGCACTTAATTTTATTTTTAATGAATTATTAAGAACATTCACGATAATGTATTTCAGGGTCTCTATGATCCCAGTGAAGAATCATCGTTTCTGAGTCTGGGGCTTAGCAGAGTGATCTTGCTTGCTTAGTGTTCTTATGAGCAGGATATACTATGCAGCCACATCCCCGCTCTGGCAGGTAATGTGAAACCTGGAGTGACCAGGGCTTGTTTTGAACAAATGCATACACATTCTAATTCCCCAGCATGTACCAAATAGGCTTTGGAAAACTTATTTTTTTGCTTTAGGTGAAGTTTTGAGCTTAATTTATCCTTGCAAAGTGCAGTAGGTGCTGATGTTCTTTGTTGCTTTCAGTCGTCTACTTACTCTTTTCTCCATTACTTTGTAGTGTCACTGCCTGATCCCATTTCTTGTTTTGAAAAAGCTCCATGGGGGAATGTGCCCTTACAGCCTCTTTCCTTGGGAAGATACCTATGTCTGAGTCCCAAGAATAAGGAAAGGATATAATTTCCTAAACTGCAGCTTCCGAATATATTGGGACTATACTGTATCTCTCCAGAATTCCCAGTTGGAGAGATGATTATGCGTTGAACCTCACAGCCACCTCTCCAACATCTGTTAACTAATGGAATGCAAGGTGTTTGCCCCTCACTTAGGAGAACTGCATCAACCTTTCCATCCAATCATGATGTGTGTTGCAGTCCCAACACATCTGAAGTGGAGAGCAAGGTTGGGAAAGCTGAGCATTGACATACCTGGAGGAACAATCTTTCTACATTCATCTCCTTCACAGCATGTCAGCTGGGCAACCACTGTTCCTGTCTGGCCCAGATTAATTACTTGAATGCCTTTGTCACAGACAATGGATGGGACACAAGTCTTTATAATCTGTGATACTCCTGTGGGAGATGAAGAGAGAGAAAATATGTTACCAACTGAACAGGCAGCGGTAGGCATTGCAGTGTTAGTGGGAGGCATTTTGCATTCAGAGGCAAGGAACATGTTGGTGCTTTTTCCCATTCTCAAAAGCCAACCAATCTGTTGGGTGAATCTAGTGTGGTCTTCTAGTTGGGGAGTTCTTAGTTCCACCACAGATTTCTCCCTTCAGAATTCAATCCAAGGAGATTGAGTGGAAAGAGGTCTTGGAAGCAGGGATGTGCCACTGAAGTCTTAATTTACCACACCTCTCTGCCCATAACAAATATTAACTATATTTAAATAGGTTAATGTTAGTTATAGTCAAGATAAAGGAAAATTTGGGTTCTAGCCTTGCCTATTTCTTGGGCACCTAGTTCCTAATATATCCAATGGGTGGTTTCCCATACCTCCATGGGGCCTGTAGGAGATGTAGTTTCTTGTACTTACCTAATGGGATGTGCAAATAAGTAATGCTGCATCTGTCTTTCCCAAGAGCACATGCACGCATGTTCCCAGAGCAATCACCTATTCCAGTGCATTCTTCACATTCCAGAGATAATCCTACCACAACAAAAAGAAGGGACAGCCAATTTCCATCTGGGTCCTTTCTTTTTCCTCTGCCTAGTGTAAGACCAAAGTCACAGCAAGATTTCACTAGTATCAACTGAGATGGTCAGGAGGAAAAGGTACCACTTGACAGACCATGCGGAAGGGATTAGAACAGTGTTTTTCAACCTCGGCAACTTTCAGATGTATGGACTTCAACTCCCAGAATTCCCCAGCCAACATGGCTGGCTGAGGAATTCTGGGAGTTGAAGTCCACACATCTGAAAGTTGCCAAGGTTGAGAAACATTGGATTAGAAGCTTCTTTTCAACTATGGCACCTCCAGATGTTTTGAATGACAGCTTCCACATTCCTTGACTATAGGCTAGCTCTATGGAGTTTGTTTATTTGTTTTATTTATTAATCAAATTTATCACCGCCCATCTCCCAAAAGGGACTCTTTATGTAAGATCTACCCTAAAATATCCAGAAGGTACAGCATTGCCTAGACTTCCAAACATTTTCAGGAGAGGTACATAAGGATGCAAATAAAAACATTTGTGAAATTGAACTCTTACAGGTGGTTCACTGAATAGGTGCGTAAGAACATTGGAATAGAGAGAAGAAGGGAAAACTTCTCTTCTCATACTTTTTAGCTAGCTCTAAAGTCCCTCCCTCCCTCCCTCCCTCTGTATGTATGTATGCATGTATCTTGCCAGCCTGTCTGGTAGCTGGCTTGGTTTCTTTTAACTCCCTCCCAGTCAGCCAAGCATTTCTGCTAGATATTGATCACAGTCACATTTTCATACTTGTTCAATTTTCACATTCCAAAAATTCAGAGGGGCTAATTTTAAAAAGAGATTAATTTCTTTGCATCCAGAGATTGCAACCAATTTACCAACATGGGATCATAAAAGCAAAATTGTATCAGTCCATTTTTTTTAAAAGTATTTTGCAGCAATATTCTGATCCTGTATTAGTCTTTGTAGAGATTGTACTACTATCTACTGATCCTGTACAGAATCTCAAATGGGGCTGGTTGGGAATTCTGGGAGTTGAAGTCCACACAACTTAAAGTCGCCAAGTTTAAAAACATTGGCCTAGAGATTTAATCAGCTCCCAAAAAGAGTTCCCTTTCAGTATGCCAAATGGAGTTATTTCTCCATTTGTCTATTCCAAAGTCTACAATCTGATCCTGTGGGTGTCACAAGTTCTCGGAAAAACATGCTGTGAATTTTCAGAGACAATAAAAGGTATGGAAGCCATTCACTTGAAGTATTTGTCACTCTTACCTACTTACCTTTGACAATAAAGATGGTAAGAAGGAAGATGGTAAGTGAAGTCTCCATGACTGTAGATGTTGACTGGTACTTTGTTCAAAGTGGACCTGGAAAACTGAACGCAGGAAACTCTCTGACTTTGCCTGAAGCTGAAGAAGCATTTTGAACAGCAAAAAAAAACACAACTTCCTGAAAAGGAGGGGGAATTAAAAAATGAAAGTGGTTTTCTGGAAGGAAAGAAAAAGGAAAGAACAGCAGGAATCCTCTATTTTTTTCCTGTTTAGTCTTCCAAATGTTAGGTTATTTGAAAAGAATCGTCACTTTTGGAGGAAGCCAAATAAAATATCAAACACTTACGATCCAATCAAAGACACTTATACATATTTTGCTCCGTATTCATTAAAAGTTTCAAATTCTTCCCTTCTGGCTACGCAGCTGGAATACCGATCCTCCCATTTTTCAGAGCAAAGTCTGCATGGCAGCATTCATTCCCTTGCAGTAAAATCAAAGCAAGGGCTTTGCAGTTCCTTAAACACTAATGAAGTCCTTTTATCAGAAGCTTTCATGGATCACAGCTCCCATCAGAAAATACCTTGCCAAAAGGGGAGCCGTGATTGTCTGTGGTATCCAGAAATCAGGAAGGGTCTGGCAGCAGCTTTTCAGACTGGCAAATTTTACTTAAAAAGTCAGAAGCATTCTTGAGCTTTGCTCCTTCTGATCCTAAAAGATGGAAGGAGAGAAATTTCACCTACTACTAGAGGGAGGGAGGACTAGAAACCAGTGGAAAAATAAAGTGCATTGCTGCAAAATATTGGCTGTGATTAGCAAACATGCTTTAACCAGGTTACTGAGCTAACCCATTTTCCTGGTTCGCCCAATGCACTGAACCATACACCAACCAAATGATCTGGGTTCACACAACATGCTAATCCCAAGTAAGGTAGGGAAAGCATGCATAACTTGCCTTTTGCAACGACTATTGAAATTCAGATTGCTCTGGGTCATGTGACCAAGGGAGAAGGAAGGGCTTAGAATGGAGCAGTTGGCAGCATTCCAAGCTGCTGTCCAATGGCCTTTCCCATAGAGATGCACTGGGGGATTTTTTTCCTGGATGATTGATTGATTGCTTGCTTGATTGCTATGCCCCCCCCCCCTTGATCTGGATCATTTTCAGATGGGACCTTTCTTTGGCCAGGAAAAGGAAAAGGGAAACTTGATCCCCTTTTGTTCTATATTTAGAGAGACAAATAGACCAAGTTTTCCCAACATTCTGTTGCACTGGAAAGATTAAAAAAAAACTCACCAAGATTAAAAACAAAACAAACTTAGCATCTTGTGCAGATGCAGCCAGCAAGTCTTTCTTTAACTGATTTTGTTAAGAGGATTGTGTGAACCCAGCACTGAGCCAGAGGCTAGTTCTCAAAACAGCCAAGAAACTGTGGTTGGTACACCCTTGACCACCACTATGGATCCTCACTTTGCTGCAGGTCAGGGCAGAAAAATTATCCTGATGTCCCTTCTCTCCTCCACCCAGTGATTCCTTTTCAATATATGATGAGAGATAATTTGTTTGAGGAATTTCTTCCAAAGGAGAAGAATTGGGAGATTTTTTTTCTTGGAGAATATGGTTTCTGGGAGTTTTAAAAATGTCTGCACAGTAAACAACCTAAAGAATTTCCTTCCTAGGGAATGTGTTTCCTTCCTTGTTTCAGCCTGTTAACCAATGATGTGTACCCTACATAGAAACTTCCCTTGCATTAAGCAGACCCTGCCCTTCCCTTTATCAGATGCATGTGTACAGCAAAAATAAATATTAACAATAAATAACTGGGTTTTCTTGACATTCATAGGCTGCAGATTAAGCTAGAGGTAGGGGCAATGGATGATTTTTGACCCCTGCTGTTTCCCATGTGGGTCCAACCTTCTGTGCTGTTCCTTAATAAATCTGCGAAGCCTTGTTTTTGTTCAGTCATGGAGAAAACTACCCCATTGTATACACATCCATATTTCTAAATCTGTTATCCCAATGAATGCATCTTTGTATTGGTTTTATTTACATTTCTTTGGGAAGCAGGCAAGCTCACAGGCTGCTCTACCAGCCTTGTTTGCTCATTTCCAGATTTATCACAACTGGCTCCCACAAGCATCTCAGCCAAAACTGCAGAGGCAGAAATAGGAAATCAGACGAAGTAAGTTTATTTTAAATCTGTTATGAGGCATGCAGCTCAGAAGGATTTTGCTGGGGGGAAAGGATGTTTGGAAAGGGCAAATCACTGGCTTACAAAATACAGCTAAAAGTGCCTTCAGCTCCTCTTAGCAATAGTACAAAGGTCACTTAGGGTTACTTTCTTCTGGCTGGGGAATTCTGGGAGTTGAAGTCCACTCATCTTCAAATGGCCAAGGTTGAGAAACACTGATCTACTATGACCTGGCTTGCAAGACTGGCCCTAAAGGAGGGAATCGTAAGTTTTTCAGCAGGAGAGCCAAAAAAGTGGGCAGGGATAGGGGCAAAAAATTAGCAGAAAGAAGAGAAAGCCTCACCCTAGAGATCACCCCTGTTTTCAAAAGATAGTATTCCTGGTCTTAAAATGGACTTAAAACCACACTCTGAGGGTCAGAGATGTGATGAGTAGCCTCAAAGACTAGACCTGCCCTTTGGGCTGTGGGTTGGTCAACTCTGGAAAGTCTAATTCATACTTCATGCAAGCTAAGCTAAAATGGGCTAGGGAAATGTGTGGTTCAGCATGCCGCACATATTGGTATGGGGACAGCATGTTATATGAACCCAGAAGCTCGATCTTGTAAACCCAACCCAGGCACTCTGGGGACCATGAGGATTTGGGGGTTGTGGTGCAAGAACTCCATGTGAAAGGTAGAAGGCATGGGTGGAAGGTACTAGCAAGTTAAACAGGGCAATTCGGCATTAAGGGAATGGCAGCAGGGCATTTCTAGCCTTCACCTTTTATCCCCAGTTTCAGTGAGAGAATCACTGTTTTTTATGGATGTATTAAAAAAGCATCTTTAGGTTCATGGTAAAGAATTTTCACGGTGTGGCATCATCCCTGGTCTGCTCACTGGAGTTTTTTTCCCACCAAAGGATCACCTACTTTCACAGGCCCAGATGGAAAAAGTGGGAAATTTATTTTGGTACTTTCTAATACTTTCTAATATTGCTGATCTTCGCATTTTGCAATCCATTTCTAGCCATTAAAAAAAAAAGTAAATGTCTTATATTTTCATAATTAGTAGGAAATTGCCTGTAATAATGGAGCGCCCCAGAGAAATTAAATGGGAGGGAGGGAGGGACGGGCAGGAAGATAATTGTGTTTTGTAATGAATGTAAACTTCTGTAAATTAAAAAAAAACAAAGCTGCAGACTGATGGAAAAATTGAATTTGACAGGCTCACTGGAGTATACGAGGAAGTGAAACAGATTGTAACAAGGGTTTTCTCCACCGCAATGAGAAATGATGATTCTAAGTGAAAAATTCAATTTCCCAAAAGGACTTGGGATCATACCTAAGCATTCTTTCTGTGGACAACTCACAACTCAGTTCCACTCTTTCCAAGATATTCATTAAGAATAAAAGGAGATTCTAAACACAGTGCTGTCAGCTAGAGCTTATGTTATTTGTCATGTAGATGGGCTCAAAAGGGCTATGGCAAAGTTTCAGGGGACATAGGATCCTACACTTTGGTAACAATATGGATCATACATCACAAACCATAGGTCATTTGGTTTGGCTTGAGCTCCAAGTAGGCGGCCAGCCAGCCATGGTGGTTTGTAAACCACAGTTTAAGTCTGAATGATAGATGAATCAGGATACTGTGGCTGGTTTCATATGTAACACTAAACCGTTGTTTGTTTTAACCATGGTTTGTGGAAAATGCCATTGTAGGTTGGCATGATGAATGTGCACAAACCATGGTTTACAACAGCACAATAACTGGGTCTGTATATGGTTTAGCATGCTATATCAACCCAGCCAACAAAGAATGCCTCTGAGGCTATGCAGATGGCTTTCCCTAAATGCTGAGGACTTGCAGCTTCTAAGAATTGAGAAGCAAGCGTTGGCCCAGCCCAACACTGGGTTTATTCACCCGGCGCGATGAGCCAATGATTCACGCAGACTTGAGGAAAGTGGATAACAACATTTTGTTTCTGCGCAGAAGCAAGGAGGTATGCTTGGGAGTGAAGTCCAAACTGAGCGCACCTGCTGAAATTCAGCACGCTCTTTTATACCATAAAACCAAACATACATGCAATAAGTTCCTGATTTTACATCACTTGTTCCTGATTTACTGAAGACATGTACAGTTTAGGCTAATATCCTGTAATAAGCACAGGGCTAATAAACATTTAGGCTAATATCCCATAATAAGCACTTAATTAGCTAAGCTCTCTGCCTCTGGGCTTGTTTTCTAGCATGTTAACGATAAACGTTGCGCCTACTTGCAAAATTCCTTAGCGGGGTTACAAGGCCACATCCTGCCAGCTAGAGTTGCGCTTGAGGCACTTGTGGTAGCCTCTTTAGCTTCTACTAGCAGATGTTAAAGCAGGTAGTTTGACAAGCAAAAGCTTAGGAGTGATTAAAATGGAATATCTCTGGCTGAAGCTAATTCACAGCTTACAAAAGCCCTAACAGTTTGTTGATAGACTAATAGGCCAATAGGCCAGGCCCTCAGTGTCTCTAAGATGGCCATGCTTCCTACTTTATATAGGCCAGTCCTTCAATTTAAGTTATCTGGTCTTTCAAGGGCTGTCCAAGCCACCTCCAACTCAAGTTTACAGCACACACCCAAGAAGGAAAAAATGAGCTAGAAACAGTCCATTAAGAATTAACAACTAGCCAGCATTCTTGTGAGATGTCCTATATTCTATTTAAATGATGCCAAGTGTTTCCAAACTGCAGTCATATAGATTAGTGCAGTGTTTCTCAACTTCAGCAACTTTAAGATGTGTGGACTTCAACTCCCAGAATTGCCTCAGCCAGCATGCATCATGGTTGGAGGTCCCCATAGCAATATTGTTTGATCTGCCTTGTAAGTCACTAATTCAGAAATTCAGTTTATTCTGATCCTGTCTTGCCTCAACCTGTTCCTTGGCTGATGATTCAGCACCCGTGAGGAACACCTGAACACCTGTCCTTTTTATTCCCAAAACGTAGAGAATAATAATAATAATAATAATAATAATAATAATAATAATAATAATAATATATCACAAAGGGATTTTCCCAGAGTCAGTCTCTTTGGTAGCCAAAGCAAGTCCATTTAGAGAGAAGAAGGAAACAGCCAAATCTCAGGGAAAGCCAAAAATTGATTTATCAGCTGAGTGAACCCCAAAGCTAGCATTGCAATCAGGTAAAATGCATCCAGACATGTCACAATAACTCAGGTCAGCCATTCACCCTTAGCAGTGGCGACCTGAACTCAGGAATCTTTTCTTCTTGTGACCGTTACATGTTCAGAGCTGCACAGACTTCGTCCCACTGCTGAGATGGATCCCCGTGTTTATAGAGCCTTGCCTGATTCACCGGTTGCACAAACCTAACTTGAAACTGGATTCCGGCAGGGTTAAAGGAAATAGCAACTACTGCATGCACCTTCTCAGGAAGGAACACCAAAAGATTAGCAGAAGACTGAGCAGAACTGGGAATAAAACAAAACAAATTCTTCTTCTCGTTTTTTTGAAGTGCTATATTTTAACCCTTCCATTCTCCAGAAAGTGAGGAAAGAGGGTCTATGTGGCTCACAGGGGGAGACAACGGGGTCATAAAAGTCTAGATGTTTTCTAATGTGTTAGATAACCATCCTGCTTTTTTGTTCATGGCCTTTGGCCACAGATGATGATGATGATGATGATGATGCCTTTCTTCCCAAAGGAAAGGCGACATAACTGGCACACATACCCCATTTTCCCCCTACACAGCTAGGTTTATTCAACGCACTAAGCCACACAAACACACACACACACACACATACACAGACAGACACACAAACCATCCAAAGTCTGCACTAGGTGGGGTGGACAAGGGAGGGCGTCTGTTGCCAAGACCCTGAAAAGGGTATGTGCCAAAGTGTTTCTCCCAGTACAGGGGCTCCATATCTGTTTTCCATTATTCTGAAGGTTGTGTAATTGTTTACAACTATTTTGAAAGAAAATGTTCTTGATGCAAGAAAGGAGGAGAGGAGAAGACAGGAGAGGACAGAAGAGTTTTCTTCTTCTTTATCTCTTCTTTTTCTTCTTTCTTCTTTTTTCTTTTCATTTTTTATATTGTTATTGTATTGTAAAATTCTACTACAGTATGTCTTTAAAAAGAGAGTATGACACTAGATTTTTTTTGGAACTGCAATGGAAAATGACGTTAGCCCTTGTCAGCTTTTTCAGTTTGAAAGGAAGATGATTCCTTCCTGTGTAAGTTCTGCTATCCCCATTTAGAACTTCTCTTAAAATTTCCCTTAAAATTTCCGTTTCCCTGGTTTAACGCTTTTCTTAAAATATCTTTTCAAAAAGAAATAGCAATGAGTTGAAAGGCTGCTGCTAAAAAAGACTGGCTGCCTCGAGGAGGCACATTCAAGCAAATCCTGGCTCCAAGTGACTAGTCTTCAGTGAGCAAATCCCTTCATCTGCTTTTTTCCTTCAGAAACCCTTTTGCTGATAGCCAACCCTAGCAGGGCCAGACCCACAGAAACAATGGGCTAAATGAAGCTATGACTGGGTGTACTGAGCCATCAATTAGGGTTTACAAAACTTAAGAGCTAGGTTCACCTGCCAGGTTAAGCACAAGCCAAGTAAACCATGGCTTGATTTAGCACCCTGGGTGATCCATAGCAAAGGTATTTGGTAGCTGGAGAGGAGAGAGAACTATGCCCACCAGATCTAGAGCGAGAAATTTGTTACCCCAAAGAGCAGAACTAGAACCAGTGGATCACAAGAAAACAGATTTTGGCTAGACGTCAGAGCTTTCTGACTGTACTGTCAGCCGGGGGAACAGGCTGCCATATGAATTGATGAGGCCTTCAGTCAGAGGCTGGATGGTCATCTGTCTGAGCTGCTAAATGAGGACGACCTGTAGTAAAACAACACATTTCTGCTGGCTAGGTTATATAAGACCACTGGGAAAAAAAATACATTCAGGTGAGTACCAGTGTTTGCAGCTCTCTCTGTGTATATATTTCCCAGAGAGGAAATATACTGTATATTTTCCAGAGGGGTATTGATTAGTGAGGGAGCAGTTAGGAATTGATGAATTCACCCATAATTTACTATGCACTTAATTTGCCTGCACTGAAACCTAATGTGGGTCAAAAGACTGACTCATATTTATGAGGGAAACGAGGAGGCAGGAAAAAGGGACCTGAGGGACCGTGTCATCCCCATCACATTGTCCCGTCCCACCCAGTCATGGAGGGAGGGCATGCTACGGACCCCGTTGGCAAGGGGATTCCACCTGGCAGGGTCCAGGAGGCAGGCCTTCTCTGCAGTGGCACCCTCCCTTTGGAACATTCTGCTCCCGGAGGTGAGGCCGGCCCCTTCGCTCCCGGCCTTCCAGAAGGGTTTGAAGATCTGGCTCTGCCACCTCGCCTGGGATGGGAAGGGCAATATTGCTTTCTGGGGGTGGGTGGCGCCGTAGCGCCCTCCCTATCGAATGAGAGATTATCGTCGCATGGATTTTATATTTATCTATTTATAATGATGGTTTGTATTGTAATTTATGTTTTACGTTTTTAATTGTTTATTTTATTGTAAACCGCCCAGAGTCCCCTTTTGGGGGGAGATGGGCGGTGATAGAAATTGGAAATATAAATAAATAAAAGAATAAACAGAATGTCTGGATTGCATCTGAGAGGGAAAAATCCAACAGGCTAAATATTTGCAGCTCTGGAATGCATGGAATTGCCAGAAGAGGAGAGGAGGCCTCTCAAAATTGCTGCCTTCTCTGGCCAGTTGAATTTAGACCAAGTCCCACCTTTCCCTTAGCAGTTAATCACACCCCTCCCTCTTCGGACACAAGAAAGCAAATGCAGCTGTGAAAACACAAGGCTGCCTCAGGTTGCTGGAAGGTGCTTAGAAAAATGGGAAAGATTCCCCCAGGAACACCGGAAGGAGCAGAGCCAAACATCCGGATGAGTATTCAGGAAATTTGGCTGTATTTCCCTCTAAGCTTCACTGCAGACATGGCTGGAAAATAAGTGTGTCTGAGACAGGGCTTCTGCTACATATAAGGACCTCTGAGCTATCCAGAGGCTACCCAGCCTTGCAAATAGGAGTGTCTACAGGGAGGGGGTCAAAAACGTCAAGATGGCAGCCACAACCAAGCCCTGCCCTTTTAATTGTGTGCATGATCAGTAGTGATAGGCAGAAAAATTCTCTCCACTGAGAGTTTCTTTCAAATATTGTTTTGCTGGAAAGACAGGATAACTACCATATAGTGGATCAAGAACACCACCCAGGAGAATTTCATACCATTTCTCCTCTCCTCTGGAAGAAGGAAGTACATTATCTTTCATCATACAGAATCTGAACTGGTAGGCAAATATGCAGGATCATTTTTCTGCATGGCACTAATGAGAATTATGTAATGGGTCCAGGCAGGGACAGGAAACATTATGCCACACATATTGTTCCTAATCTTTTTAAGTGCTGCAGGATACTCTGAGTACTTCAGAGCATTTCTTTAATTCACCCGATAGCAGCCAAAACAACCCTCTGCCAATCCTGCAGAATTTCCAACTCATATATTGGATTGGGGGTGGGGGAATACTACCCGCTCAAAAAAAGAAACAGTCTCTCAATTTTAGTTAAAAAGAACTATAAAATGAGGAAGACAATGGTACTTTTTTTGTTTCCTTTTATTGCTACTGATGACTTCCAACAGATTTTTGTTTGTTTCATTGACTAACAAATGTCTACCCATTGGGGAATGCTACTGCTTAACACATCTATAAATCAAATCATCTAAAAGCAATTGCTCACTTGCAAATGAAATTTGTTTGCCCATCTTCTCAAAATGCAGAATATATAGAAATATGGAATATTTCATCCTTTGCCCAGCAGCAATAAGATCTTCCTCAGAACTACATAACTCATGCTTCAAAGTTATATGAAACATGAAATGGACTCTACTTCATGCACAATTGGAAATTCCCTTCAGAACACTTGTGGGGATTGTGCTTCCTTGTGAAAAATGACCCAAATAGTGATGGAAATGCATCCAGCCTTGGAAACAGGAATGGTATCTTCAACCCATTCATTTTTTTTTCCAAGTTGGAAAAGATGCCTCCCATTTTTCCCAATGGTCTTCATACTTCTAGGTTTGGGAACTGGATCCTTCAACGTCTTTTCAAGTTTTGGTAGCTCCTTGAATTGGTTTCCCATTTTCAGGCTTGTTGAAAGTGCCTGTTTTAGTTTTCTCTTTCCTGTTGATCTCAAGCTGGCTCTAAATCTGCAGCGCTTGAGTTTGTCATGAGCCCTGTGAGTATTATGACCCCTTTCCCAGGCGCCTCCTCTTTTTCCACTGCATTCACTCACCCATGCTTTGCAGATTTCATAAAGAACTGTTGGTTGTATATTTTTATTCTGTGCTTCCTAGGGCTGAGGCTGTAGGAAGCTGATCAGATGCCTGTTTCCAAATCCTTCAGTAGGAGGGTCCCGGGGACTTTTTTCTCTCCCTCCCTCTTCCACTGACTAATGCTACTCATATTTTTCTTTTTATTCTTATCTTTTTAATGTTTTAAGTGCTGCTGAGGACTTAATAATTTTTTCCCATCTCCTTATAAGCTCTCATCTTATGGCTTTTAAGCCCTGGATAGTAGCCAAGACAATGGTATCCACTGGACAGCAGAAGAACAGAAAAATGGATTGGTGGAACATTCTGAAACTTTCATCAGGAAAACACAGATACAAGGTTCTGGACCCAAGGGTTGTCAAGGTAACAATAACATTCTTGACATTCTAGAGATTGGCTGAAGGACTTTCATAAGCTGAGAGGAACTTACTGAGTTTACTTCTAAATAATCACACATAAAACTGTCCTTTTAGAAAAAAGAAAAGTGTTCTCCCTGCCCTTCCCTCTGTCATCTGTAAAATGGAATTAATAATCATCATAGCATAGTTTTAAATTTGTTCTAAGGATGAATGAGACCAATGGGATACTCTTTAAACAGTTTAAAGGTAAGGATTATTTAAAAGTAGCTTAAAGTTGTTTGTATACAGGTAGTCCTTGACTTACGACCAAAATTGGGACTGGAACTTCCATCACTAAGCAATGTGGTTGTTAAGTGAGTCATGCCTGATTTTATGACCTTTTTTGCCACAGTCTTAAGTGAATCACCATAGTCATTATGCAAATCACATGGTCGTTAAGTGAATCTGGCTTCCCCCAGTGACTTTGCTTGTTGGAAGCCTCCTGGGAAGGTAGCAAATGGTGATCATGTGACCCTGGGATGCTGCAACTGTTGTAAATACATGTCAGTTGCCAAGTTCCCAAATTTTGATCATGTGGCTGCAGGGATGCTGCAACAGTTGTAAGTGCAAGGACCGGTCATAAGTCACTTTTTTCAGTACCATCGTAACTTCAAATGGTCATTAAATGAATGGTCGTAGGTTGAGGGCTACCTGTAATTAATATAAGCTACAAATTTTCATCTTAAGGAGGCATGGTACTGCCAAGGTAGACCACCCTTGCTGTGGAGAACTCAGGGTAACCAAGAGTCTAAAATAAAATGTAAATTAAAAAAAAACCTAGCAAAGAACATGACTATCATTCAGAAGACCTGGCTATGGAGAAAACTCTTAATTGCTTGTCTGAAAAGGGAAAAATAGATGTGACTCATTAAGAACTCCATTAGAGTGGTTTGAGAACACTGCTTGAGAAGGGTCCCTTCTGCCTGTCTAACAGAGAAGTCCACGTCCGAAAGGCCCAGACTCATTATGAAGGCCTCCTTTGCCAATTTTACTGCCTAGATAGATTAATTTCATAATAGGCAATTGCTCTAATAGTCAATCTATCTAGGCAGTAAAATTGGCAAAGGAGGTCTTCATGATGAGTCTGGGCCTTTTCAGATGTGGATTAATTTCATAATAGGCAATTGCTCAAATAGTCAACATATGGCTGTGAGAGCTGGACCATAAGGAAGGCTGAGCGAAGGAAGATAGATGCTTTGGAACTGTGGTGTTGGAGGAAAATTCTGAGAGTGCCTTGGACTGCAAGGAGATCAAACCAGTCCATCCTCCAGGAAATAAAGCCAGACTGCTCACTTGAGGGAATGATATTAAAGGCCAAACTGAAATACTTTGGCCACCTAATGAGAAGACAGGACACCCTGGAGAAGATGCTGATGCTAGGGAGAGTGGAGGGCAAGATGGATGGATGATATTCTAGAGGTGACGGACTCATCCTTGGGGTTGCTGGGGGTGTTGACGACCGACAGGAAGCTCTGGCGTGGGCTGGTCCATGAAGTCATGAAGAGTCGGAAGCGACTGAACGAATAAACAACAATAAACAACAAATAGTCAGTCCCTAAATCATTGTTTTTAAAAATAATACCCGGGCTTGGAAAACAACTGGAAACCAGTGAAGAACGTTTAGTGTGGAGATAATAAGATTCCAGCCTCATGAACTGCTGCATTTTACAGTGGCCATTCTTCAAGGGTGGCCCCACATACAGAGCATTGCAGTACCCTAGCCTTAACCATGATCTGGGTAACTATTGAAAGCTCTGACCAGCTCAAAATACATGACCCAAACCTGCAGGACATACGTTTTAATGTGCTTCTTTACTAATGCTATATTTATTTATTAGGTGATGGAAGCAGGAGTTGGATGCTCTCTCTGTTTATGCATACATCCATCTGATGCAAAAAAGAGCAACCACCACAACAATTTACAGTAGCCTCAAGAACATTTATTGTGCCGAAGCAATTTGTCTTTCCAGTGTACCCTTTCAGTCAGGATTACAGCACAGAAAAATCACAGAGAATTTTGCACATCCCATCAGGATCTCATGACATGTTCTTAAGAAGATGGCTTTTAAAAAGAACAGTTTTATGGAAAACATTAACAGAGAAAAGGGAGGAAGTGCTTGTAAGGGAAACAAATACTTATTATCCCCCACTTATTATCCCCCATTCAACATCAGTTTTAGCATCAGTAAAACAAGCATGTATGAATGTGTGCATTGACGGTTCTGCCAAAAGTTTAACACTGTTTCTTAAAACTTTCCTTGCAAATCTCTCTTTTCATTCTGCGTGACTGATGATTTAGTCAGCCATGAACTGATGTTATCCAAAGTGAATTACTGAACTATCACCGCATAAGATTACCTTTAAATTTAATAAATTAATACATACATAAATTAGACAGTATTTCTAAACTTCAGTTGGCCTAAAGTGCACCTGAGAAATATTGGTAGAGGGAACACAGCATTGGCATTATCAAAAATTACCCTCAAGCAGTTACACAGAGTTTCCTATTTGTTTCCAGGTTCAGTTTAAAATGCTGGTTTTGACCTTTTAAGCCCTACATTTGGGGGACCCAGTTAGCTTCCACCTAAATACAGATACAGATTCTATACAAATCCATTGTACAGAAGTTACAGTCTCAGTCTTTTTCCTTTGGCCTCCTATCAAATCCAACCAGCCTGCAAAATTCCAAAACCTGAACCTCTTCTGCCCCAGGATCCCAGTACTGGATCATTTCTCTGGAAGAAAACGAGCAAGGTCCTTTGCCTTTACACATTGAAGCCTGATTTGGAAACACTTTTATTTAGTAGAGACTCTTTATTATTTTTCACTGGCATGACTTTAAAGAACACTTAAACTCAGCACTTTTAAATATGTCTTTATACTGTGAAATGTTACTTATTATTGGTTACATGATGTTGGTCCATGAACTAGTAAATCACCTTGTACAGAAATTCCTACAGAAAAGCCAAAGGGCATAAAAAAAAACATTATGTTCTGCTACTGTTATACCTTCGCAACATTTTGGCATTCCATTTTTCATACCCAGCAATCCCAGGCCTGAGTCTGCCTCAAATATTAAGTGAACCAGGATTTCATCATCCTGATTTCCTGTGGCCAGTACCATCATGAGATGTTGCCATCAGGAATCCTGCAAATAATACCTAACATTTAAAATTTAAAATTCTAGGGTTATGCTGAAAATAGACCTCAGTGTGAATGAGTCATAACACAGAAGAGATAAATTTTGGTAGAATAAAACTATTTTAATTGGGGGAATTGAAATGGAGGCTTGCATTTGGTGGGTGAAGCACTCCAAGCTCGATGTGGCTGCTATTTAACTCCTTGTTGTATCTTCCATCTCCCAATTTCCTCCCTCCTGTACTGTAAGGGAAACATGATACCCTGATTCTTCCAATCAGGTGGTTCCAGGAAAAGCTCAAGGAACTCTGTATTTTGAAACCCCAGTACATCTGAAGAGTATATAGGCAAGGGAGGATTGAAGTAGTAAGTGCTCTAGCTTATGCAAAGTTGTCACTTTTTTTCCTAATCAAACTCTTGAGGACATTGCAATCCATGACATGAGCTCAGAAAGAACTTGGAAGAACTTCCATAAAAATACAGAATATAGGGTGTAGGGTTGAGGTAGGTAAGGGAGAGATCCTCAAATAATAGGTATGTTGGCTTGTATGAAAGAATATCCTTCCTAGTATGGAAAGAGAGGATACCTTATGATATTCTAGATGGTGCTGCACTTCAATTTCCAGAACCCATAAGCATCATAGCCAGTAATAAAGGATGCTGGAAGTTCTGGAACCCCTGGAGAACCACAGGTGTGACACACCACCATGGGATAAAACTCAGGAGTGAATATAACCAAGTGTTAGTTTATAATGTTTGTTTATTTGTTTATAATGTTCAGCCCTCAAAGGTTATATAAAACTGTCTATGTTAATCCTTCTGAATCTGGTCCCTCCACATCATAATTCCCATTGCCTCCAGCCAAGAAGGTACCAAGTAGAAAAAAATGGATTCATGCATTTCATGGGCTATACAACGAGAAGAAATGATGAGGATTGCACTGCTGTGGCATTAGGTCAGACTTTCCCCCAGGTATGCTCCACCTTTTGCAGGAACTGATTTGAACAGACCTGCAGTGGAGGAGGAGAATGATTTGGCAACTGCTGCGTGGAGGCACAGCATGAGGGAACAGTGCTGATGGGAGGCAGGAAGCAGACATACCTCAGTAGCCTATAGCTTGGTGGCCCAGCATATTGCATGCAAGTAGTCTCAGGTTCCATATCTGAAGTATCTTTGAGTTCCATCTCTGAAAATATCAGAGGAGGCAAAGATCTTGCTCAAAAATTTAAGGACCAGTTCTTCTGATTAGTAACCCCCACATGGAACATATCCCCAGACATGTGATCAGCCCTACTCTCCTCTCATTCAGGAAGGCCCTTAAAACCACCCTTTCATTAGGCCTACAGAGACTAGGGGCTTGGGGGGGCATCCATGTCTCTGGTGTGTTTAGCTTGATTATTATATTATTTTAATTGATACAGATATTCCGTTTTAGGGGTTTGTTCTCGCACACTGTCTAGAGATGGTCAGATCAGGTTGGTTTATAAATGAGAGGAGATAAAGAAACATATGGGGGTCGAGTCACATGTAGACCTTAGCCCACAGGTTGCCTGCTCTGGTCTAACTCAGCCAACACCATGAGCACAACACCAGGGTCCACAGGGAGAAGACTGGAGAGGCATGATCAAAGCCCTGGTCCTTTGTAAATGCATGATCACTTTACCATAACCACATCTTGACTTTTATTTACCTCCCACCATGGATGCCGGTGAAGGACATACAATGCTTTCCATGAAATGTGGCAATGCTGTCACAGCAAACTCTCTTCAGTGTCAAGTAACTAGCAGCACCCCTCCGCTCTGTTCTCAACCATGAGAACCTCCATCAGTGCTGGTTTGGGGATCAGGGGCAACCTTTGGCAATAGGCCCTCAGAGGGCCCATCTTCTGAATAGTCCGCCTCTTTTTTCATTCTTCTTGCTTCTTCCCATTTCCTTGACTTTCTTGGTGCCCGTTTTCATCTCTGCTGGGTGGGAGGGCAAAGCAAACAGGTCCCACTGCTTTTCTGTGCAACTTTCACAGCTCACGTGTTCAGGGTGGTCAGGTCAACTGGTAACAGAGCTAAGATGAGGAGGAGCAGTGCTGGGAAGAGCTTGAGCAGCTGGCAATCAACCCTCTTGAAAAAAAAAACGGGCTGATGTTGGCCCTATATTTTCTGCATACCAGCAGAGCGTATGGTGAGACACAAAAAAGAGAATCAATCCTTGAAGCACAGACAAGGAAAGCTCTGCATTTTCCAAAAAGCTGATGGTCTGCATGAAGCCAAAGAGGCATAAGCAATGGAAAGGGGGAGAATTCACAAGCAAGATCTGAGTTTTAATGCAGGAGACATTATCAAGAAAAGATGGTCACCAACAAGAGCCCAGCTTGGGCTGAGAGGAAGAGTCCAAATGATCCAGCCATGGTGTCAACTGCCCCAGTGGCATTCCTACAAGTGCTATTGGGGAGTAAAATAAATGTGCTATCAATGGCTGAAATCTCCTTCTTCTCACAGAAAGCCTCATTGGCACATCCCTTCATGGTGATGGTCACATTTTTTCCTTCTGCAAAGAGAATGGGAGGAGACAGCTGTCAGCACCTGGGACCCAGCTGACTTGGAGCAATGTGGGGAAGAGAAAGAGAGAAGCTAGGGCCCAGAGGAAATTTCCTTCTGCTTTCTTCATACAGGTTCATGGAAAGAGGGCACGGAGCTGTATTCACACAAAAAGGTCAGTATTCACACAACAGACTTCATCAGGTGAAGATTTAGCAGGTATAGTCACATTACAGACCAAGCTTGGTTATGGCTGAATTGCTTAGGAAATTTTTGGAGGGATGGGTTGCAGTTTTGGTGACTTGGCATATTTCATGGACCCAAACTGTTTGGCTATCTTATGGCTGAACGTGTTGTGCAAACCCAGAAAAGGGATTAATTTGATAATTAGGTTAAGCACATTTAACCTAAGAGAGTTAGCTAACCTAAGAGAGCCAGTTTGGTGTAGTGGTTAAGGCAACGGGCTAGAAACCCGGAGACGGAGAGTTCTAGTCCCGCCTTGGGCATGAAAGCCGGCTGGGTGACCTTGAGCCAATCCCTCCCTCTCAGCCCAACCCACCTCACAGGGTTGTGGTTGTGGGGAAAATAGGAGGAGGAAGGAGTATTAGGTATGTTCCCCGCCTTGAGTTATTTATAAAAGTAATAAAGGTGGGGTTGAAAATAAATAAATAAAAATAAAATAAAATAAAGCATGTTGAGTGAGCACAGCCAATGCAAAGGGGCCATCCCAGCCTCGGACAGAGATGCTGATACTGTACTGTGCTCCAGTGGTTTGGGTTCTGTACCATGGACAGTGGTCCTGTGATTGAAAGTGGAAGCAGCCACTGAAAATTTAAACAGCCTCTAAAGTTGAGGGTCAAAACTTATCCTCTACATCACCATCCCCCTACTATTATTGGACAGAGAAATGCTACATTTTTTTCCTTACCGGCTCTCATTTAACTGGATGATACAGAGCAGAGGCATCTGAGGGGAGGAGCAAAAATCTGCAAGATGGCAAGCACAACCTGCCAATTGAATCCCTGCCTCTTTTATACACATATAAAAAAGGGTGTGGCTTCTATTGCAATGCCACGCCACACCTGCCACCTTTCAGATTCTGACCTCTCTCCCCTGATATAGAAGGCCGAGGGAATGGCCTTGAAGAACAGGAGGTGTAAGACCTGGCTTTTCCCCAAAGAGTTGGGCTAGGACAGGGGTTGAGCTAGGAGGCTGTTTGGTCTGTCATCTGATGGAAGGGCAGTTTTCTTTTTATCACTTTCTATGATTATTGATATATTCTAGAGGTGACGGACTCATCCCTGGGGGAGCTGGGGGTGTTGACGACCGACAGGAAGCTCTGGCGTGGGCTGGTCCATGAAGTCACGAAGAGTCGGAAGCGACTAAACGAATAAACAACAACAATGATTATTGATTGCTGTGGGATCATTAGATCTAGGATCATTACATGAGATAGGTGGCCATATAAGTTCTGTAAAGAAAATACATAAGACTGTGGTCAGATAAGAGGGGCTTGAATAATAAAAAAAGAGCAAATATGCTTTTTATGTTGTTTTTATGTCTTTTGGTCACACGGGACTGGCCACTACTAAACAATTCAAAACAATAGAAAAAAGAAGTTCCATCCATAGAAACAAAACTCCTGCATAATTTGGAAATATCTGTGTATGTGTGTGTGTGTGGGGGGGGGCATTTCAGAGGAATCATGGGTAGACCCCCATCTCCACCACCAAACTGAGCCTTTCAGATCATGGTGGCCCTTCAAAATCTGGCCTTCCAGATCATGGCGATTTCCATTCAGAAACTGTATTTCCTAATTGGCAGCATAAAATACTGAACAGTGGGCATGAATCTGTATGCTTTACCTTCTTTCTTCTGAAGAAACAGCTCTGCACAATACATCTCATCCTCTCCAGTACAGTCAATCATCGTTTCCTTGCATCCACTCTGTTCATTCGGCTCAGTATAGCAAGCTGGGCATCTTTTCCTGTTGGTGGTCACAGTTTTTCTGGGGGGCACTGCAGGAAAGAAGAGGTAGGTTTGAGACAAAAGCGTATTAAAGTGGTTGGGATGACCACAGGGTAAGGGTGAGAAACTCAGAAAGCAATAGCTTCTTTCCTCAGCCACTTTCTCAGTTCCTGCCAACACTTTTGGGCAGCTGATCAGTTGGCCTGCTCACTGGTACAGAGCCTGATTTCTTTGCCCCATTCTCTGGGGGATCCATAGGATTCGAAAAGAAGGAATAGTGAGATTAGAGCACGAATGCAAAACTGGGGTTGTGTGGCCTTTGAATGGTGGATGGGAACCACTCTCCGTACCACGGAAAGGCAAAAAAGGGTGCAGACATGCAGATTAGGAAAAACAGTGAGAGGATTTAATGTCATGACACGGATTGTCATTAAAAGGGACTTCATTAAATATGGTTACTCTGATGGCTCCCCACCTGTTTAATTTATTTCTCTGGTGATACTTTAAAAGATTACAATTTAGCAGACATTTGTGGCGCAGGAGGTTTTTTCCTTGCTTTTCAGGAACTGTACTGACCCTGGTGCCTTAGGTGGTGTGCCTTGGGTTAAAGTAACCCCATGCTTACCCAGGGCTTTCAAAATTCTCCCTGAATAGAGCCAGTTCTCCTTCATTGAACGGAATGAGAAGTGACATGAAAATGCAGGAGGATCCTCGGCCTGGGACTCTGAAGGATTCCTAATGCCCCTATCCCTGCTGGTGTGCCTGCATGAGAACATCATGCTACACTACATCCCACCGACATGTATCCCCCCAACAAGGTGTGATCCCCTGCAGGAGATTTATCTTCAGATGGAGAGAATGGGAGAGGGAAATGAGAGGAAAGAGTCAGAGAGACAGAAAGGAAGAGAGAGCCCAAAAGTGTACAGCTAGAAGGATTGGTGCATTGATCGCCCTCGCAGCAGGAAACTTGGCCCAGGATGGTCTGATTCTTGCCCATATCTAGGACAGCCAGGCTTTTGTTACACTCCTTTGAATGGATGCAGCTCTTCATGGTCGCCTGTTTGGTTGGTCCTGTGGGGATCCAAAAGAAGAGACAGTGTCTGAAACGGTGACGCTGTTGACCCTATTGCTCAGCATCTGTGTGGGTGGCAGGTAAAACTGCTTGAGTTAAGTCAGAGAGTGCACTGCCAGCTTCCCCTGGTCCCTCTCCAGGTTCCCAAGGTTTCTACTCTAGCATTCCCCAATCTGCTGCCCTCCAGATAAGTTGGAACATGAGTTCTTTTATTCGCGTTCTAGAAACCAAATAAGCTTCAGGTTAAACGTTTGCTCTCCCACTCCACCAGCACCTTTTCCTATCTACAAAATTCCCCAGTTAACCCGTCAGTCTTGTCCAATGGAGCACATGCCCACCGCCAAAGTCTTGGGTTGTCACTTGCCCGGGTCATGCAAAAGTTGCCACCAAACGGTATATTTTAAGGTAGCAGGTAAGAGTATACAGGTAGTCCTCACTTAACAACCATTTGTTTAGTGACAGTTCGGACTTACGACGGTGCTGGAAAAACCAACTTATAACCAGTCCTCGCACTTATGACTGCCACAGCATCCCCTTGGTCCTGTGATCAGGATTTGGGTGCTTGGCAAGCAGTTCACATTTATGACTGTTGCAGTGTCCCATGGTCATGTGATTGTCATTTTCTACCTTCCCAGCCAGCTTCTGGCAAGCTATATCAATGGGGGAACTGCGTGATTGGCTTAACAACCATGTGGTTCACTTAATGCCCATGGTGATTTGCTTAATGACCACCACAAAAAAGCTCATATAATTGGGTTGGATTTGCTTAATGACTGCTTCACTTAACAACCAAAATTCCAGTCCCAATTGTGGTTGTTAAGTGAGGACCATCTGTAAATTGATAATAGAAGGCTAGCCAAATTTAAGTAGGAATGTTTCCCATATATACCACATATCACACAACAAGGCAAATTTACGAGACACATTAAAAATAGATGAAATAACTTAAAGAGATACTAGCAATAACCTTTATTCTTCAACATTCAATGTAAAGTACCAATATTTAGGTTGTGGTTTGTGGTGGGGAAACAAATGGAAGGGAAGGGGAGAATTCATCACTAAAAGTTTTTCCTTTTTAACGTAAAAGGTTTTTACTCCTGCTTCTTATATAGTTGTTTCTTCCTTACTTGGCTTTTTGTATTTTTTTCTTGTGCAACTTCCTTTTTAAAAAATTGTCAAAAGCTCAAGCAAAATGAAATAAAGCAATAAAATAAAACCTCCTTTAAAAAAAGGAAAACTAAAAAATGAGAGAATTATGAACTACATGGGGAGAAAGCATATTGATTGTGTTTCGTTAAAGGCATTACATTTCAACAAAACCCTTTCTAACTTTTACCCTGACCACACCCACTGCATTGTCTTGAGCCAAAGGCATGGGGTGGGGGTGGGAGTCAAGATTGCAGCCACAACCGGACAATAGAAGTGCATGTGAACATGCTGTTTTTCACCAAATTGTCCCCTCCTCCAGTGGTCTCCAACTTCTAAACAATTTCCCCTTCCTCTGGAACAATTTAGAGAAAGCTACTACCCAGTTTGTCTGTCTAGAACAGCCTTTCTCAACCTTTTGAGCCTGGAGGGACCCTTGAAATATTTTTCAGGCCTCGAGGAACCCCTGCACATGCAGGCTCAAAGAGAGGCCAGAAGTTGCAAAATTATTATATTTGTTTCATGGGTAGGCCTGTCTATACGCATTCACAGAGTTCTTAAACTAAGAATAAAGAATGAAACTTTCCTCTTTCATGTGAAGTTGCCCAAGTTTGAAATATTTTTTTAAATAAATCGTGATCTCCCAGAGAACCCCTAGGGACCTCTCGCGGAACCCGAGGGTGCCGTGGAATCCTGGTGGAGAAACCCTGGTCTAGAAATTGGATAGAGACTTTCAACATTCTTGATGCTCAGCAATCCTTCAGAGCTGGAGTGCTGGTTTTACAAACTCTTGATTGGGTTTGCACAGCATATTAGACAAGGTCACAGTGGTTGGGTTGTTCATGGTTCAGCTCTGTGTGGGATCCCTGTCATTGCCTGAGCCTGTGGTCTGCCCCAGGCTACCAGATGAAGCCGTAATATCATTCCTTGTGTATGACATACAACATGAATGCAACTGTTGTTCCATTAACCCAGGCACTGGGTGAATTCAGCCTACCCTGAATGGGAGAGAGCTTCGGCCTATGTTCCTGCAGGGCCAATCTGTCCCACTTTTCTTCCATCATTTCCCCTGCATATTTGCCCACTGCTGTGACTCACAGCCTGGC
Organism: Candoia aspera; assembly: GCF_035149785.1. Lineage (NCBI taxonomy): Eukaryota > Metazoa > Chordata > Lepidosauria > Squamata > Candoiidae > Candoia > Candoia aspera. The sequence continues at coordinate 20,562,431 of NC_086162.1, forward strand.
ATTGACATTGCAATAAAACTGGAGGCCGTCTCTCTCTGATTTCCTTCCCTGCTCTCCAGCTGTGATTAGCCAAGCTGGCAGTTGATGGAGGCAGCTATCACCACGATGCTCTGTGATGACCAGTGAGAGACAGGGGTGTCTCAGCTGTGCTTCACACACACACACCCCTCTCTCCCTCCCTGGCAAAAGAATAGCATGAATCTAGAAAAGCATGTACTATAAGTGTTTGAAGTACTTTTGAAGGGTCTTTACTGTTTCTAGCCATCCCAGCAAAAATCTGTTTAGGGTACTAATTGACAGGCACCCAAAAAAATATATCCCTTTCCTCAAAACTGGGAAGCCCAGGTAATGAAACCACAGGCGCTGATTCAGTACATTTCTTAGCCTGCAGGATAAAAGCGACCCGGCCCGTAGCAGAGACCATTCAGAACAATGCTGATTTGCTGCACGCTGAATCCTGCTGCTGGCTTGAGAGGTTTGCACCTACCAAAAGGCCGCTCCAGCAGAACTATTCCACATTTGTCTTCAGCAGTAGGGCAGAGTTGTTTACTCCCTTGGCAGTTCCTTCCACTTGATTGACAAATCATACATTCCCGAGACATCCCTAAAGGTGGAGAAAACAAGAGTAAAAGAATGAATCATTTTCCTTTTCTTTCCCTTTTCTCCTTCGTCCTTTCCTCTCTTTTCCTTTCTTTGCCAAAGTTAGATGATGATGATGATGATGATGATGATGATGATGGTAATATCCCGTGTCCCTGGGAAGGACTCGTTAGGTAGATAAAAATGCCAAATCCAGTCTAAACGTGCATGTGATCCAGCAATATTATTATTATTTATTTAACTTGTATGCTGCTCAATTCTCAACAACTCTGGGCGGCTCTCAACAATCAAACAAAGAAATTACAATAAAATCAATAAAACATGAAAATAAAAAGGAAAGATTAAAACGAGCATTGCCACAAGTTTGCCTCTCAAGTTGGGGTGTTTCTGCCTGGACACTTGGCAAGTATCCAGCAGCACATAGTCCTCAGCCCTCAAAGTCTCCAGAGATAGTTGTGAATGCATGTGATCCAGCATCAACAGTCTGACCGGTCCACACATACTATGAAGTCTTGTGGTGCCACTTGGGCAGCACATTTTGCCTCTATTCCATGCACACACACACTCACACATACACACATCGAAACATACCCATGGCATCGACTGAAGCAAATCCTTCCACCCTTCTTAATGGCAGAGCTAGTCCTGTGTCAACATGTTATGATCAAAGGTCACCACCTATTTCCCTCTGCAGTGGATGAGATGATGAGATGAAAGGGGGGAAAAATCCTTCAAAGCAAGTTAATGAACACTAGCCATTTCTTCTTTCCCCAGGACCATGGAAGGGTTGGAACTCATCGGCCAGAAGAAGAACCCTTCAATCATAAATCATCCCAAACAAAGATACTCACCCAAAGTAATGGATGCTGCGAGAAGGCAGATGACAAAAGACGCCTCCATGTTGCCAGATGTTTGTTGGGGGCTGAAATCAGAGCTGGTTTGGGAAGCTTGTTGAATGCATCAAAGGCTCTGCATCTGATATAGCTGGTCTGCCTTTACAGAGAAGGCAGCCAAATGTTTCTCAGAAAGAGGGAGGAGGTATCAAATCATCTCTCCACCCTCTGCCTCTCCCTCCCTCCACCTTCAAAGGACTGTGGCCAAGTTACAGGGGTGACATAGCAACTTTCCATAGGGGCAGCCATGCCTTTTGCATCAAAGCCAGCCAAGAGTCTTGTGTCATCTTAAAAACAATTACATTTATTAACCCACATCAACTTTGGCAGACCATATTCCACTTCGCCAGCTGCATAAGGCTTATTGCTTGGTGCAGACACCCTGCAGCTGTCCATTTAAGTTGGTTGCCCAATCTTGACAAGGTGAGAAGTACCGTCAGAGTTGCCAGGTATCAAACCTTTCAAGGGAGGGATCCCAAATCCAAACTGACAATTGAGTCAAACCCAGCTTGGGATTCTTTTAACTCTCTGTCAGTCCAGATGCTGCTTTTTCTTTGCTCTGAAATTCAGGAGAGAGTTTGGGAGGGTTTTGTCCCTGATGATGGTTGGGCCTTTGTCATTTGACAGAATTCTGATGCCAGTTTCAAAAGAGTTTTCCCGTGGCAGAGCTGAATGACGTCTTCTAAATGTCTTTGCTCAAATCACCCAGAATCGTTCCCAAGACAAATAGACCTGCTGGCTTTTCCTGGCAAATAATGATTTGTGCTCACGTATTTGATCATTTCCAACCTTTTAAAATATTATTTATTAAAATGAATACTGTATTCATACTGTATGAAATTCCTCCAAATTCTGGGGGTTAAATCTTCAATGCTTTTCTCTCTCCTACCCCACCCCCGCCCCTCCTCCTTCTTCTACATTTTTAGGAAATACAAGTCAAGAGTGTTGGGATATTGATCCAGCGTACCCTTACGTACTTCTGCAGAACTGGAGTTGGGAAAAACATTACATGCTACGCACAGTCTGGCTCCAATCCAATGGCTAAGTGCATTGCAGTGAGAAAGTGGATTAAAAAATAAAGTCTGACCGTTAAGAGCTCTGCAGTACTTAAATGTTTTGAAACTTTACGTTTTATGTTATTGAAGTATGGAAAAAATCTCATGCTAGCCAAATCTCTCTCGTAATATTTAATTAAATAATAAAGACAGAGTTAGTATCTGGCATGGTGGGGCAAATTTATTTGCTTGTTAGGTTTCTGTCCTGCTTTTCATTCGGAAATTCAAGGAAGCATACAGTGCCCATTCAACTCCCATTTTTGCCCACAGCAACAACCCTGTGAGGTAGGGTGGGTTGAAAATGATGGGTTGAAAGTCATCTAGTAGCAGCAGGGAGACCAGAATCTGGGTCTCCCCAGTCCATGGCACCACAGTGGCTCTCTGGGCCTGGAGGCCCCAATGGGAAGTATTATACCTGATCCCAGTTCCCCTTTTCATTTTCATTTTCAGAACCCTTTGCTTGAAGGGAAATAACTAGAAGGGAAGCCATCTTCATTTTCCAAGAATGCCTCTGGAAGACAATATAACAAACATCCACAAGCTATTGGCATGAAATTAACAAGGCAGGAGTTGCTGGACTTCCTTGATCTGATGGTTCTGTCTTGAGTAGGTCAGATTACACCGCTTCCCTTCCCTGTGGTGGGTTTCTGTAATGCTGCTGGTTCTCAGGGAGCATGGAGCACATTTCAAGGAGGAAGGCAAGAGAAAAGGAGACACAGTCTAGGATTGGAATGTGGGAAGACTAAGAGGTTCATGATAGTCCCGCCCTAGAGCCTTTCCAGGTTATTTCCCCTGAGGTTAGGTAGAGTTGCTTTCGTCTGGCAAGATTCTGTCTGTACGGTGTGAGCAAATAAAGAACTGAAGTTTGGCTGGACTGATTCTCTGAAGTTCTTGGGCTGGGCCTGACATCTCCCTAGGGCCATTCAGGGGAGGGGTGTCAAAAAAGTCAAGAGGGTGGCCACAATTGTGTGATCGGTCCACTTCTTTGTTATGTGTATGGTGTGATGTTGCATGTAAAAAGGACAGAGCTTTGATTGCATGGTCATAGCTACCATATAGATTTTATCAACCCCTCCTATGGGATCAAGATGATGCAATGGATGAGGTGAGGATAAACATTAGAATGGGCTTCATTTACCATGAAATATGGGGCTGACTACCAGCTTGACTGGCTTCAAAAAACGGGTTGGAACAATTCATGGAAGTCCTGGTGATCCATGGTTCTGAGCCTTGAGGCGACTGGGAGATTAGTGGTGCACCAGATGAGCCAGTCCAGCGGGGCACAGCTTATGTGATGTTCTTTGATGATGAAGCACAGGGGATATGCTTGCTCCCCATATATATAATAATTACCATTTTCTGCTACCTTAAAAAAGCACTTGAATGGCAACTTGTCCAAGACCTGGGCAAGTAACTCACCCAAGACTACTTTGTAGGTAGGCCTGTGCTTTCTTGGACAAGACCAAAGGGTTAACAGGAGAATTCTGTATGGGGAAAATTTGCTAGGGGAGTTTTCTTTTTATGACCTATGTGAAAGGACCAGTGTTTGAATTGCATGGATATGGCCACCATCTTTACTTTTTTGGGGGGGAAACCCCTTTGCCATCACCACTTCTGCTTTATCTTCCACACCTGGATAAGATCGTTTCTGTGGGAGGTGAGGAAGGAAGCAGCGATACTCTCTTTTTGTATATCTATTGTTAAGCTAAACAAGTATCAGCACTCATGACCATCAAAAAGATAGAGCAGCCTTTGTCAACCTTTTCACCCTGGAGGAACCCTTGAAATATTTCTCAGGCCTCGGGGAACCCCTGCACATTCAGGCTCAAAGAGAGGCCAGAAGTTACAAAATTATTATATTCGTTTCATGGGTAGGCCTGTATATACACACTAATTAAGAACATTCATGTTCTTAAATTAAAAATAAAGAATGGAATGTATCTCTTTAATGTGAAGTTGCCCAAGTCTGAAATAATTTTTTAAATAAATTGTGGTCTCCCAGGGAACCCCTAGTGACCTCTCGTGGATCCCTAGGATGCCATGGAACCCTGGTCGAGAAGCCCTGGGATAGAGGATGATGTTCTAGAGCTGAAGATTTACCTGATGCCTTGACTATCTCTTTCTCTTTAAATGCTGCCAATAGTATTAGGCCTTTTCTGCAGCAAGGACCAACTTTATATCATGTACTTTATCTGAAAAAGACTTGAGTGCTCAGTGCAAACATTTTATTCTCTGCCTAATGCCAAGTCCCTCAGAAGAACCTTCTCGCTGTAATGGTACATCCCACATTTATATATTATGCACACAGCACAACACTTTTAATAAAATATGAGATGAGACAGAATGCACAATACAATCCGTGTCCATTAAGAACTTATATCTTAATGGAAGGGTAATGAGTAATAATGGAACGATATTGTAGGGTTTCATTTTATACCATATTCTCCTATCACGTTATCTAGATGACTTGTACTTTCATAGTGATCAGTGTAACTGGAAGAAGGGGATTTCTTCTGAAGCAAACAATATCATTATCAAATGGATCAGAATATGTATTTTAGAAAATATGATTCAAATCAATTTTTTTATGAGTTCAGGTCTGATATGCACACCATGGTCCAAAAAGAGTTTGCTCACCATTTGAATTCACCTAAATGGTGTAAATTCTCAGGGGCCCAGAAGAAGGATGGGATAGCCATGTAATTATAAATTAATGCAACAGAAAACAGTCATGGCAGGAGCAACAGAAAACTGAACAATGCCAAGGATGTTTCTTCTATCTATGCTTCTAGATATATCTCTGGGATGTGAGAGATATGATGGTTCTTTGGAAAAAGAAACCTTGTGTTTATCACCCTGCCCTCTCTGCACAGAGTAAATGATAAGTTTTAGCTCTCCAGATGCTGAGCGGCAATTGCCAGCAACCCCAGTTGGCCTGCCCTCTCAGGTGGAATCCTAGAAGTTGTACTCATCATATGGAGAACAAACATCTGGAGAATCAAGTTCCAGAAAGTTAACTGAAACAGAAGACGTTTTCCAGGCTTGTGAGATGCCCAGGTTCTAAATGGCCTCCTGCATTCACCACTGGAAAATGGCCAAAAACGTGTACAGCAGTGTCTCTCAAATGTGGCACCTGTAAGGCACGTGGACCAACTCCCAGAATTCCCCAGCCAGTATGGGGAAACAAAACCAGGGGAATCTACCAATTGCTGCTTTTAAATGAACGGGCATAAAATCTGTCAGGTCAGCACTGCTCACCAACTTTGTTCCTGAGATAAATTACAGCTTGGCTGTCAGAGCAATGCAATTTATACCAGCATACTTTTTTGCTAGCTGAAGAGATGCACATTAGCATGGTCCTCTGGTAGGGCCCCCAACCACAAAAAGGAAAAGGAACACCAAAAAATGCACTACCCCTTGTCAGGCCCTGCAAATATAGCTGCTAGGACTTTAAGTGGCCTGCATAAACATGTTGTGCCAATAAAGTAAAGATTTTCCCAAGTTTAGATCAATCCATAGCTCTTCAAGTAAAAAGATGCTGAGGAAGACTCTGGAGAATCACAGGAGGTAGGGCCTTCTACTATGTTGTCTGCCCCAGACAGACCTGGTGCACAATCTGGGGGTCCTCGTAGACACACGGCTCCTGCTCGAAGAGCAGGTGGCAGCCGTGGCTAGGAGGGCCTTTGCACACCTTTGGGTTGTGCGCCAGCTGCGCCCATTCCTAGACCGAGAGGCTTTGCTCACAGTCACTCATGACCTTGTGACCTCCAGTCTGGACTACTGTAATGCGCTCTACATGGGGCTGCCCTTGAAGAGCATTCGGAAGCTTCAACTGGTGCAGAATGTAGCTGCACGGATAGTAAATGGTGTCGGGTACTCGACACATGTAACACCACTGCTACATGAGCTGCATTGGTTGCCGGTGTGCTTCCGGGTGCAATTCAAGGTGCTTGTCCTAACAGTCAGAAATCACGCTGAGACGAGGAGTAGGTCTCTAGTGTTTATTACTGCTACATAAAACAGAATCCTAACAAACTGAAGAAGCGTGGGAAAAACCCAGACAGATAAACCCCAAAAGTTAAGGCGGGTCTGATCTGTGTCTCTTTGAATGGCTGCTTAATTCCTCAATACTACGCATGCGTTTTCCCCCCTGGATAGAGGCCCCTTCCAGCTCGCCATCAGTACTCATGACATCACCCTCCCCTCCAGATTCACATTCCATTTCAGCCCCCTCCCTTCCAGAGGTTTGATAAGAGTCTATGTCTCCTTCTAAGCTCCCATGGGAACTGGGCAATGATGGAAAGTCTTCAAAGGAAAACTCCTCCAAGGACAAATCAGTGCTGCTCTCCAGGTCTGATAACTCTTCTGGCCCAGGTGGCTGCTGCTGGAAAATAGCTAGATAATTAGAAGAGTCGTCCCCCCTCCCCCCTGGGAAATGCAAACCCGAGGTGGAGGGCTGCGGTTCCCCCCCCCCTCCACCTCGGGTTACTGGTGTCAAGGCTTCAGGCAGGGGTGGAAACTGCAAACTTACGAACTCCTCTGCTTGGGATTCCTCTGCTTGCTCAGCCAAGTGAGAAATCTCTGGTAGAGTGTGAGGCTTCGGTTTGTGATGAAAAAGCTGATGGAATCAATGAACCAGTGCTGGAGCATGTACATCTCTGGCATTCACCCACGTGCGCTCTTCCTCAGGGTACCCTTTCCAGTGTATGAAATATTGGATGCCCCTTCCCCTCCTCCTAGAGTCCAAAATTTCCTCAACTTCATATTCCTCCTCCCCCTCCACAATTACTGGAGGTGGGGGGGCAGTTGCAATTGTAAGGCACTTGGGGGAGGGTCCTTGGCTAGCAAGTCTCTGTGAAAGTCTGGATGGATTTTCATGGATGCTGGCAGCTTTAAGTGATAAGATACTGGATTTATCTGCTGTACCACAGTGAAGGGGCCCACAAACTTAGAGTCCAACTTCTTGGAGGGTCTGGTAGAGGTCAAAAACTTGGTAGAGAGCCACACTTTGTCTCCTACCGCAATCGCTGGCCCTTCCTGTCTGTGAGCATCTGCAGCCCTCTTGTAAGCAGTCTTTGCCCTGTTCAGCTGCTCCTTTAACAACTCCTGTGTGGCTTGTTGCTCTTTAAGAAAATCAGCCGCAGCTGGAATAGCTCCCTGCTGGGAAGAGGTGGGCAACACCCAAGGGTTAACCCCGTAGAGTGCTTGGAAAGGAGACATCTTGGTAGAGGACTGTACAGAATTATTATATGTAAATTCTGCCATGGGGAGTAGGGCTGGCCAATTGTCTTGCTGATAAGTGGTGTAACACCTGAGATACTGCTGTAACCATTGGTTAATTTTCTCAGCTTTCCCGTTACTAGCCGGATGATGAGACGATGATAGGTGGATCTGGACCCCTAATGACTGGAAAAGCGCCCTCCAGAACCTGGAAGTGAACTGAGGGCCTCTGTCACTCACCAAGTGATTTACCATGCCTCTATACCTAAAAACATGGTCCATGAACAACTGCGCTATGGCTTGTGCAGATGGGAGGCCCTTGCATGGAATAAAATGAGCCATTTTTGTGAAAAGGTCCACCACCACTAGTATGGAAGTCAGCCCCTGGACCGGGGGTAAATCAGTGATGAAATCCATGGAGATGGTATCCCAAGGCTGACTGGGGATGGGTAGGGGTTGCAAGAGTCCTGTGGGCTTCCCTGAGAGAGGCTTGGCTCGTCTACAGGTATGACAGGAAGCCACGTAGCCCTTTATGTCTGCAGTCATCTTAGGCCACCAGTAGTCTCTCAGAGCTCTATGGAGAGTTTTGAAAACACCTCTGTGGCCTGCTGTTTGATGGTCATGACAAAGTCTTGGTACCTCTTCCCTCTATGAGGGGGAAATGTATAATCGCCCGCTATGCCAGAGGATTCCTGCCTCCACATTGAATGGTGAGGCAGTGTCTTGTGGGTCCCTCTGGAGGTCATCCATCCTGGCCCTGGCATACGGGTCTTGTTGCTGCTGAGCTCTGACTCTTGTAAATAGGTCCTCTGCTTGTCTGCCTGCTGCTAAATCTCTGTTTGGTTCCCCCTCATAGACTGATCAAAGTTGTGAGGTTGTAATATAGTAGCCTGTACCTCCTGGTGAGTGGCGGGGGTTGTCTGAATGGATCGAGACAGGGCATCTGCCAAACAGTTTTGCGCCCCGGGAACATAAGAAATAACAAAATTGAAATGGGAGAAAAACTGGCTCCATCTGATTTGGCGTGGGGTGAGAGATCTGGTGTTTTGTAGAAGCTGTAAATTCTTGTGATCGGTGCAAACTTTCACAGGAAAGGCTGCTGCCAATTGTTGGATGGCTTGCTGAATTTCCTGGTTTTCCGAAGACATTTTCCAAATGTCTCTCCTTTATTTTTCTTTGTTCCTCCCTCTTTCAATGGGAGTAAGAGTTTGTTAGGATTGATGTCCTAACAGTCAGAATTCATGCTGAGACAAGGAGTAGGTCTCTAGTGTTTATTACTGCTACATAAAACAGAATAACTGAAGAAGCGTGGGAAAAGCCCAGTCAGATAAACCCCAAAAGTTAAGGTGGGTCTGATCTGTGTCTCTTTGAATGACTGCTTAATTCCTCAGTACTACGCATGCGTTTTTCCCCCTGGATAGAGGCCCCTTCTAGCTCGCCATCACTACTCATGACAGTGCTGGTTGTCACCTTTAAAGCCCTTCATGGCTTGGGGCCAGGTTACCTAAGGGACCGCCTTCTCCCTGTCATGAGTACTCATGGCAAGCAGGAGGAGGCCCCCATCCAGGGTGGAAAACACATGCGTAGTACTGAGGAATTAAGCAGCTATTCAAAGAGACACAGATCAGACCTGCCTTAGCTTTTGGGGTTTATATGTCTGGGTTTTTCCCACGCTTCTTCAGTTTGTTAGGATTCTGTTTATGTAGCAGTAATAAACACTAGAGAACTACTCCTCATCTCAGTGTGTGTCTCACTGTTAGGACACTCCCAGTTGTTTCTGCCCGTCCAATTTGATCTAGTAGGTTGGGTATGCTGCGGGTCCCATCAGCCAGGGAGTGTTGGCTGGTGGGAACTAGAAGGCGGGCCTTCTCCTCCATAGCGCCTGCCCTCTGGAACATCTCCCTCCAGAAATTAGGATGTCCCCGACCCTGCTGGCCTTTCGTAAGGCCGTGAAGACCTGGCTTTGTGCCTGGGCCTGGGGCCTTGAGCGTGTGGATGGTCCCGTCTCTTGGCTGTATTAACATCCATGCATTGCTCACTTGGCAGCCATGTATATTTATTTTGTATTTATTTTATATTTTAACTGTTTTAATTGTAACTGTTTTAATTGTTTTATAGTTTTATTGTTGTAAGCCGCTCAGAGTCACTCGCTGAGATGGGTGGCTATAGAAATCAGATAAATAAATAAGTAAATAAATATTAGTACTTTGGGTGGGAAATAGCTGAAGCTTCTTCTGAAGATCAGCTCCATTGTGGTTGGATTCTTATTTCATGGCGATCAAAATGTTTTTTGGGGTGGGTGAGCTTAACACCCTCTGGAACATCTTGCCCCCGGAAGTGAGGTTAGCCCCATTGCTCCTAGCCTTCTGGAGGAATTTGAAGACCTGGCTCTGCCACTGGGCTTGGGGCAGGAAGGAGAATAGTCATATGTGGGGTTGGCTAGTGCCTTGAAGTGCCCCTCCTATGCAAGGACTGAATGAGATCACAGCCATCTGGCCTTTATTTATACTTAGTAGCTATGTGTAATTGTTTTATAGTGCACTTTTATACTGGAATTTTATTATATTTTATTTTATTATATATTTATTGTTTTTTTTATTATTTTGTTGTAAACTGCCCAGAGTCCCTCTGGCGGGAGGAGATGGGCAGTTACAAATTTGATCAAATAAATAAATAAATAAATAACTCATCAACGCAGCCAATTATGTTTTATTCAGCAAACCATGATTAAGCAAGCTGTGGCTTAATTTGATATGAGAACCTAGTCAATAATATCAATGTAATTATCTATATATCAACTTAGAAGTAGTTCCCAATTGAATGTCAAAACAATCCTGCATGATATTCCTAGATCAGACGTAGACACAAAAATCAGAATCCTTTATTTATTTTTGATAAAATGAATTACCATACTGACTACTTTCACACAATACTCTAAACCCAAGCCAGTCAAAAGGCATAATTGTTCAGCGCTATGTGTGAATCCTGCTGTTGGAGTTTATTCATTAGGATTGATGGCTTAATGTAATGTGTGAATCAACAAACCAGCATTAAAACAAACCATGGCTTTGGCTTGGTGCAACGTGTGAACTCTCCAGACTCTCCCAAAGGACAAGGATAAGGAAGAAAGTAAAAAAGATGAATTGGAAGTTTTATGAATAAAAAACACCACCAAGGCTGGAGGGTTAATCTCTGATTACTTTTATTTTAACATCCTGACAATTCCACTGAGAGATGCAATTTGTGAAACATGGAAAAATGCAACAGGAATTGAGGTTGTCTTTCCAGAGAAGCAAATGTCTGCAAACAGTGGTCTCATACAGACCAAAATATGTTGGTCTAGTTCAACGGTGATTGCGACATTTGAATGACAAGTTTTGACAACAATAATTAAAGCAACACGTTATATAAATATACTAGCCAAACTCTGATAGGATGTGCATGTACATAAATATAGATTGATTGGAACTCAAGTGTGAGAAGGCTCTATTTTGAGATAAATTATTTTTGGATGGATCAATTGTTTTGGAATGTGAAATGACGGCTGTGAAAACCTAGATAACGTTACTCTATTAACCAACTTTATTGTTCTGCTTTAAGCAAAATCATTGGTTTAGTGCCACCACGGTCAATGGAATATATTCATCACTACCCACCTAAATCTCCTTGACTTCAAGGGAAATACACTGGAGTTAAGCAAAGTTGCATTCAGCCTCGGGGAGAGAGAGGAAATGGGGCAAAGAAATGAACAGGGGCAGGACATAAACAACATTCCCTTTAATTCCACATTAATGGAATGAAAACTTACTTACATTAAATGCAATTAACACTTCCCATTTAGCTAATAATTTTTCCTTTTTATCCTTGAAGAGCATTAAAAAAATTACCAGTGCATGGAAACTTTGGGAAGAGTTAAGAGCTGCAACAGAGATATATGAGATTTTGCGGCGTACATTTCTTTATTTGCAACCATAATCCTATTTCTCTGCCTTCACAGTTCAAAAATGGGGTCAGAGTAAGTCATTTTCTCCTTGCTCTCTAGTTGCAAAGGATGAAGGAGAGTGGTGGGGGAAGAGTTTGGTCTGGTCTGATTCTTAAGCAAACCAACTGAATTGGCACTTCCTTGACTAAAATGCTGACTGGAACACAGTTAAGCATGCCCTCTTCTGAATTTTGTAATATAGTTCTCAGCTCAATACATATGCATCTTAGAAAAAAATATGCATGCTACAGAACACTGAATACAAAATATGCAACTTTTGTGCAGCTGTGTATGCAAATACATGGTGATTTTGGTTGGGGGAGGATTTTTAAAAAAATGATGTGGAAATTAAATAGAGTGGTTATTACTGAACATGTACAAAATTGAGACAATCAGAAGATCAACCGATCCACCCAAACGTATGCATCACAACCTCACAATCGAGATAACTACAGTTCGTTTATTCGTTTGAAGAATGCTTGCTTTTTAATAATGGTTTCTTGAAATGAGTGTGAAATGACCCCAACCCAACCCTCCTTAAAGCATTTGCCAGCTACCTTTGACTTAACTAGGAGAGAATTTTCACAGCAAAGATGCCAAGGATACATGGAAAGAAGAAAGTCATTTGCGGGCCGAGGTCCTTCCTATCCAGACTAAAAGCCAGGCGTCGCAACGATGCAAGAGCACTATTGGCTTCAGAACACTTAATACTTTTAAATGAGTATGTTAAAGCCCCGAAGAAGAAGGACTGATCTGGTTTAATCTTGCAGACCGATGCAGAGGCACAACCTTTTGCAGCAAACGGGATTTGTGTGGTGTGGCCTAAGGCAGAAGGAAACAAGGAATTATTTTGTGGGCTTGTTAAAAGTATTTCTACTTTGTTTTTTCACCCAATGAATGAGAGGTTTTTAAACTAAGGGCAGAGGCATCAACGGGGGTGGAGTAGAGAAATCAAGCTGGTGGCCACAACCACATGCGGAAATAAAGGACAGAGCTTTGATCAGGTGGTCACAGCTGCCCATCACACCTTTTTCACATTTCTGGTCAATGATCGTTATAAAGTTTTGATTTGGCTTGTCTTTTTTGGACCCTCCACCCACCCACAAAGCAGGTACATTCTTCAGCAGGTACATTCTTCACCTTTTTTTAAAGGTCTATAATGAAGTGGTTGTCTGATTCCCTGACTATCTACAATATCTTCTACTCAGATTTGAAGTACAAGTCTATAGTCTATTGCATAATGTCAAATTGATTCATATTTTTTTTTCTTTCACAGTCCAGACATCTGAAACACTGAAACCAATGTGGTATAAATAGTCTATCAATCTCACCCAAAATGTTCCTAGTGATTTATGAGTACAAACACCCTTCTTGAAATACCAAAGGTAGAATAAGAATAAGAATAAAAGAATAAGAAAAAAAGGTAGTGGTTAAGGTGCTGGGCTAGAAACCAGGAGACTGAGAGTTCCAGGCCTGCCTTGGGCATGAAAGCCGGCTGGGTGACCTTGGGCCAGTCCCTCTCTCTCAGCCCAAGAGCCAATCAAGCGTGGTATGAGAGTTCTAGTCCCGCCTTAGGCATGAAAGCCGGCTGGGTGACCTTGGGCCAGTCCCTCTCTCTCAGCCCAAGAGCCAATCAAGCGTGGTATGAGAGTTCTAGTCCCGCCTTAGGCCTGAAAGCCGGCTGGGTGGCCTTGGGCCAGTCACTCTCTCTCAGCCCAAGAGCCAATCAGGCGTGGTATGAGAGTTCTAGTCCCGCCTTAGGCATGAAAGCCGGCTGGGTGACCTTGGGCCAGTCCCTTCTCTCAGCCGAGCCCACCTCACAGGGTTGTGGTTGTGGGGAAAATAGGAGGAGGAAGGAGTATTAGGTATGTTCCCCACCTTTAGTTATTTGTAAAAATAATAAAGGTGGGATAAAAATTAAATAATTAAATAATTAAATAATACAGCTGTGGATTAACAAAACAGAAGTCATCATTTATTATTAGAAGATAAGGCTGTCTTGAACATTTTCTTCTTTCTTCCCAATAACAGCAGTACATGAAAAGTATGGCAGCAACAGTCATTAAAAACTATATGCTGTCTAGAATAACTTTGTATTTAAAAATTAAATCGAACATGGAATTTAATTTTAATTGGAAACCATTGTTCAACTACAATTTTATACATGGAATTGTGCCACATCCAAAACTGAGGTTTTAGAATTCATATCTTAACTTGATATAAAATTTATTTTACTTTATTAATTTAATGCAATACAGTATTTACTATCCCTAGTCTTTGGTTAATGACTTGAATTGATGATTCCAAATGATTCCCCTTCCAAGTATTAACCAAGACTGAGGATGCTTAACTTTCAGGCCAGGTCACCTAGCTGTCCCTGAAGTGGCCTGATTTTTCTTAGTATTTCATTATTATTGAACATTATTCAATATTAATCTTAATATTTTAAAAAATATTTTAAAATGGCATGTTGCAAAATAAAGTGCCAGCTGCCAGCCTGATTCCCCCCATCCAAAAAAATGGCTGCAAATGGGATTTGTGCTGTTTTAAAAAATAAAAATGTGGGATGTGAGCATCTTTGTCTGGAAATGTGCAAGCCTGCTCAGAAAAAAAGGCAAAGATAAGCTATGGTGGAAGGGAATACTGTGCAGGTTTGGATGGAAGGAAAGGCAGAGGAGATTCTAATAAACTGAAGTTTTGGGAATGGTTTTGACCTGGTGCTAGCTGTTTGGAGATTGGCCGTTTCCCCACTGGTAGGCCATGCTAATCTTCTCTGTATCGTTCCAATTTTAGTATATGTGCTGCCGAAGCACATATGCTAAATATATGCATTTATGTATTTATATTATATATTTATATATTTATATAATATACTAAATATAACATATACAGTTGACTGTAGGGGTGATGGTTTGATACGAATCTGTATTACAGTTTTACTTGTATCTGGGCTGGGTGACCTTGGGCCAGTCCCTCTCTCTCAGCCCAAGAGCCAATCAGGCGTGGATGAGAGTTCTAGTCCTGCCTTAGGCTTGAAAGCTGGCTGGGTGACCTTGGGCCAGTCCCTCTCTCTCAGCCCAATGCACCTCACAGGGTTGTTGTTGTGGTGGAAATAGGAGGAGGAAAGAGGATTAGGTATATTCCCCGCCTTGAGTTATTTATAAAATAACTGAGTTTTGAGTTGTTTATAAAAATAATAAAGGTGGGATATAAAATTAAGTAAATAAATGAATACTTGTATCTACTTGTTTTTACATGTATGTTTATAATGGCTTTTTATTTTATTTTATTTCATACTTGATATGGTCAAAAGACTAAAACAATAAAGTACATATCTCACTGGTAGGCACATGCCTCCATGCCTGTGGCGCATTCCCTAAGTACCTCCACCACTGAGCTGAGCAGCCTTTTCACAAATGAAGCCTCTGACAGAGGTTGGCTTAGTATAGCTAAAAGCAAAGGAGGTTTAAAAGAGGAATGATAAAGCAAGCTTACCAGAGATTACTCCATTAACTTCAGTGCAGTTCTGTAAATCACCCAGGCAAAGCACAGTTCCATCCTCCTCGCAGTTATTATATCCAGGTCTGTAACATTTCGGGCAATACTTCCCATTTTCAAAACTTCGAATGGGAGGGTCTGGAAGTCACAGAACAAGTTCATGTAGCAAAATAATCAACATAAAGTGACTGTCAAGACAAACAGTTTATTTTGCCTTTCCCAGACTTTTCACTCCTGGGGAATCTGCTAAACCATAGAATCATTGGATTTCCAACCATTTTGTCTTTCTGATATTTGGATATCCCTTGGGTTCTGCTCCCTTTCAGTTCCAGAAGGAATTCCAGGAAGTTCCCTGACCCAAAGGGAAAATCTTTGATTCTGCCTCAAAAATAAGAAAATATATTCCTATAATGCATAATCACCATTTCTAGATCTCAAAAGACTTTTTAAAAATTGTCAAATGAGAAATTTCACATTAAAAAAAAAACTCATTCTAAAGGGTATTTAGGGTATTTTGCTTGCCATATTTATGTGACATAAGTTTTTTGGTTGGTATGTTTAGTGAAGGCAGACTGAAACTGGGCCGTGCCAGCTGGGATTAATGTTGAAACATCTGGAAGTCACCACTCTGCCTAGTTTAGAAGAGAAAACTTTTGGAGACCAGTGTTGGCCTGGGCACTCTAGGTTACTCCTTCAGCCAAGATTTTACCTGTTTATTTTACCTGCTGATTTTGTAGATGAGATTTCAGTTAGAGGTGGCCAGGCCTTTTACTTCTGGTCTTTTGACAACCATACAAGGGATCTAGATCTTCTCTTCCCAATGTATCTAAGACCATCCCATTACCTCTCCTTTTGCAAATTAGGAAAGGAATAGATTTGCCCATGCATTTTGAGATGTTCTAGATGTAAGCTTCAAAGACTAAAAAGATGTCACTTCTTTCCATCGGAATTTTCCCATACATAGATTTCTTTTTTCAACCATTCCAAAAGGAAAAGTACCAGAACCAAAATCAGACTCAAAAGTTGTTTACATACCTTCATACTGAGCTGTGCATGCTGATGTTTTGCAAACTTCAGAACTAAAGCCCAAAAATCGTTCGTTTCCAAAATCAAAATAGAAGGAGCCAGTCAAATTATTTTTAGGTTCTGCACACTTTCTGGAGTTTCCTCTACTTGGTTGTTCTAGTTGGGAAAATATAATGATTAGGAAATATAATCAATTGAGCATCACATGGCTCTGTCTTACAACCAATTCTATCAATGGAATCAGCCAGATGTAATCATCTGCAGCTCCAAAGCTCCAGGTAGCTTTTAGATCCCTTGTTTGTGGCCTTGTGACCCTTAGACCCACCCACCCCCCGCTCTCCCAGCTGACCCTGACCCCTGAAAACTGATGGCCCAAATTCTGACTATTCTGAAGTTGGAGAGAGATGAAATGATTAAAACCACTACTACAGGATCCCTGACAGATGGCCATCCAATCTCTACTGAAAGATGTCTATCAAAGGAGAGCCCACCACCTACTGAAACAGTTTTTGAATTGGTGAATAGTTCCTACCTTTAGGAAATGTTTCCTGACATCCACCAAAACTCTACTTCCTAATTCAAATCCATTATTTCTTGTCCTGTTTTTTGGAACAACTCTAAAATTTCTGCCTTGTCTTCTACAAGACCGCTCTTCAGATACCTGAAAACAGTTATCATGTCTCCCCAACCTTCTCTTCTCCAGGCCTAATCACACCCATCTCCTCCAACTATTCCTCATAAATTTTTCCTTCCAGCCCCTTTGCTGTCCTCTGTCCTCCAGCTTGTCAATGTTCTTCCTAAAATGTGGTACCCAGAATTGGACACAATACTCTACATGTGATTGGACCAATCTTAAATACAAAGGAATGAAATGGACCTTGACGGTAAAAAGGATGCCTATCCCTGTCAAATGGCATGTGCTGGTATCTCCCTGTGAACATAGGCTTGGAATGATGACTAAGAGAACAGTTGGTGATACCATGGAATGTTTAAAGAGATTGTGAACACCTGTATGAAATCTGAACGTTGGAACTTGGATTATCCACCAGATTTTACACGTCTTTGAATGTTAAAATGCAAATCATGCCCAGTGAAATGTATCAAAATATGGATCTCAATTTGTAACTTAGGAGTGATTGTACACTTAAATTTCAATGTATATTAAAAAAAGAAATTTAAATATATATATTGAAGAACCTAGAGGTAGCCTACAAGGTAAGAGCTGCAAAGGAAACTATGATTCCCTTTAATAAACTGTTTTTCTACAGTGAGTTAAGGCTATTAGCCTCATCAAGGTGCAGCAGCAATGCAATTTGCTTTATCATGTTATTTAGCGTTGCTCCAACAGCCTTGTCTGGCAGTTGCAATGACTGAAAGATCCAGAACCACATATGAGTAGTCTTTGGCTGTTATTAGAAGTGTTGGATGATACTTAAGGAGTGATGCAGAGTGAAAAAGCTTTGCTATTTAGGAACAGGGATCATGAAGGACAGGCCTCATGAAGTTGCTGTGAAGCAAAGCACTCCTACTCTGCATACAGTAGTCTAAATATACACTATGCCTAGCTTGCATTCACTCAATACACTAAGTCATAACATAGCTTGAGCATATTGCCATTGCCATTGGAAATCCATGGTTTATATCTTAGCCCAACATGAAGAAAGCCAACTGTAGATGATTCAGGAAACCATATTTAAACAAATTCTACCTTTATGCTATGTGTGAATCCAGACAGGCAAAGACCACCAGTACAGCGGTCTTTGCAGTCCTTTACAGCTAGGAAAAATGAAGGGAATTAGGATTGGGAATACCTGATTTTAAATTGTATTTTGCAGCCTGCTGTTTAGTTTGGATGAAAGAGTGGCTGCTTTTGAGAAGTAAAAGGATGTTAGAATTAGAAGAACACAACCTAAGGTTTGGGTGGCATGGCTTTTTATGGTATGATGAAATTAAAGTTAATGTAGACTTTAAAAATCATTATATTAGGAATGCCATATTATGAATATGGAATAGATACAAACCCAGGCTATGCTCCAAAATACTTTTCTTGGCCTTGGCTCAAGAAGTGTTTTATAGAAAAGAAACAGCGGGCAAAATAAAATGGTTAACATATCAAGATTTGCTAGTACAGGAAAATGGAGAGCTTAAGATGAAATCGAGAGAACAATTGACTGCAGAGGGATTTAGTTTTCAATGGTTCTCATATGTACAATTAAGAGAAAGATTTAATACAGATAAAAACACCAGGAATAGAACATTATAAAATGAAATTTGAAATGTATGTACAAATATATGCACAAATGATGAACATGTGATTGCCAAAATGTATAAACTTCTGCTGAGATTTGAAATGGAAGAAGAACAAGTCAATGAATGTATGATAAAATGGGCTAAGAGCTTTGGTTATAACATTCAAATGGATCAATGGGAGAAAATGTGGTTAAAAGGTCTGAATTTCCCCACAGTGGAAAAATGGATAGTTAAATTAATGGAATTGGCTCCAATGGCGGTTAACAGCATTGATAAGAGAAAATACTGTGTCTGGATTTGTTTCTATTTTCCAACCACTTTTGGATTATTTGCTTGTGTCTGAAGAAAAGTGTTGATTTTGGGTTTTGATGATTAACTGGTTAGATTTTATAGAAATAATGTTATTATGGTTTAATTAATGATATTATATCTGTATCATATGCATTTATACCTGTATTTGAGAAAGTCGGAAGTCACTCTTTTTTTCTGTTTTCTGTCTAATTTTGCACTCTTATAATTTTTCTTTTTTCTTTAGTTCTGTATTCTATCTTATCTGTATTCTATATTTTGTATTTTAACTGTACTTTGAAACTCAGTGAAGTTCTTTATATATATATAAAAGGTTTGAATTACACATTGTCTTATAACTTAAAAGAGGTTTTTAATAAAATGATGTACTGATGTCACCAGAGAAATTGTCTAAGATGTATAAAGGTACTTCAAATTACTGTTGGAAATGTGAAAAGCACAAAGGGATGTTTTACTACGCATGGTGGACTTGCAAAAAAGTGAAAAAATACTGGATACAGATATATACGATGATGCAGAGAATTTTAAAATTTTATATTCAGTTGAAACCAGAGCTTTTTTTTTTTACTATGACTTATGGATAGCCTAACCCTAACCCTAACCCTAAAGGGATGCGGTGGCGCTGCGGGTTAAACCGCTGAGCTGCTGAGCTTGCTGATCGGAAGGTCGGTGGTTCGAATCCGCGTGACGGGGCGAGCTCCCGTTGCTAGTCCCAGCTCCTGCCAACCTAGCAGTTCGAAAACACGCCAATGTGAGTAGATTAATAGGTACCGCTTTGGCGGGCAGGTAACGGCGTTCCGTGTAGTCATGCCGGCCACATGACCACGGAAGTGTCTACGGACAAACGCCGGCTCTTCAGCTTTGAAACGGAGATGAGCACCGCCCCCTAGAGTCGGACACGACTGGACTTAATGTCACGGGAAACCTTTACCTTTACCTTATGGATAGCCAACTAGAAAAGACCCATGGATGATTAGTTTTATATATGGTGGCTGCAGTGAGGCTACTATATGCACAAAGATGGAAAAATACAGAAATACCCACAATGGAGGAATGAACTGTGAAGATGGTAGAACTTGCTGAAATGGCTAAATTGACTTGTCTGATTAGGGAAAGAACAACTACTACTTTTATAAAAGACTGGAACACTTTGTGGGCTTTTTGCTGACAATGGACAAAAATGAATTGGTGATCTCAGGATTTACTGATTAAAAAGGGTTGTTTATGAGAAGAAGGGAACCATGGTATGTAATTTGGAGGGGTGGAAATGGTAATAATCATGTTTGTAGCTGCTGCAAAGAAGACCAGAAGTTGCTTCTTTAGATATCTTTCTTTTTTTCCCCCTTAGTCTTTTAATGTTTCTCACTCTTTCTTTTATCTTTTCACATGTTATTCTTCTACTTTTTTCTTCATTTTTGTGTAGTTTTTTTAATCTTGCACAAAATTCTTTTTCAATAAAAATTACATACACACACAGAATAAGAGACAAAGATTTATTTATATTTATATATATATATATATATATATATATATATATATACACACATACATACATACATACATATATATATATATATACACACATACACTTACACTTACACACACACACACACAGTATATATCAGAACAGATTATGGTGAAAAGCGAAGACACACTGTATATCAGTGTTTCTCAAATTTGGCAACTTTAAGACCTCTGGACGGAATTCTGAGAGTTGAAATCCACGTGTTTTAAAGCTGCCAAGTTTGAGAAACACTGCTTTATTTGAAACCAAAATGGCCCAAAGATTTGTCCATATCTTCACCCAAGTACAACATCATAGAAAAGGTGAACATGAAAATCAAACCACTTACCTGTTGACAAATTGGTGAAAGATGAAACACTTAAGCACACTGACTGATTTGTCTTACAGGTGATTTCCGTACAAGAACTGAAATTTTCTGTTTCACAGCATTCTAGAGAGAGGAATAAGGATTTTTTTAAAAAGTAACCAAATTTGAGATTCCTTCAGATTTCAATTGTGTTATTATGCTATAAATACAGCTTAATACTGAAGAGGACTCTTGGACCCATAAATATGCTTCAATTAAGTTTTCCAAGGCCTCCAACAGCCAGTAGATACTTTCCTCCAGATTAAAATGGCCTGGATCTACTTTGCACGTTCACACCCAAGAAAGCTTGATTTTTAGATCAAATGACCTCTCTCTCTCTCTCTTTCTCTCTCTCTCTCTCACACACACACACACACACACAAAATTTGGATCCCTGTACATCAATGCAAACTTCTACATTTCAGAAAAACACATGCACATGAAGATGTGAAAAGTCCTGGCCATTTTGTGTTTTCCACTGTTGTAAAACGATTACCTTCTGTTCAGCTGTTAGGTTATATTGCTTTAGAGACAGTTCTTACCAGAGGGTTCTAAAGCTGACAGAGGTCACAGTGGATCAGTCTGGGAAACTGACAGCTAAATTTGTAAGGAGGCTAAAGGAAAGGATCTATTTGGTGAAAGAAGAAACTGGAGAGGGCCGAGGGAATGGCCTTGAAGGACAGGAGGCAAAGCCACTACCAAGAGAGTGGTCAGATAAGAGGCCTCTGAGCCCAGGCCACGAAAGTAATTTGAAAAACGTCTCAGACAAGCCCCTCCCAGGGAGTGGTGGCACTCTGGAAGCAGTGGGATGGGTAGCATTAAGGAGGTTCCTTCCAAACGCCCTGAGCAAAGCCAGACGAGCAGAAAACAAGGGAGTTTAAGGCAACCTTGGATCTAGGGAAGCTTTTTCTAGTCCTCTTCCATTTTTATTCTTCCCAACCCAGCAGAATGTTGGAAAGAAATTTTGTAAATGGCTCATGATAAACCCCTGAACACAGAGAGGAAGATAACCATGTTTGGTGTGGAGTGAGAAGCCATCAAAAGGAAATTCAAGTCCAAAGCTGGACCACATCAGGTGAAAGGCTGCAGAGCAAAAAAACAAACAAACCCCTAAATAAATAAATAAAATTCCCTCTGTATATCCAATGGGAGAGACAATTGGGCACCTACACAGGCACTTGTGCTTTTTAGTGTACACATACCCACAAACACATACAGACATTATCCTGGGGGTGGGGAGCAGAAACATATGCACAGATGAACACACCTGATTGAATTATATATGCATATAGCTTTCTTTAAAACAAGCCAAGTCAAACCATATACTAACCCCTAAGTAGCAATAACATAAGAAAGGATCATAACCATCTGCCTGGATTCTGACTGGGTTCAACATTTAATTTGAATTCCATTGATTTGCATTTTTCTCCATAGGAAAAGTTTCTGCCTAACCCAGTGAGGATGACTGATATTATGAAATGCTCTGGCTGCCAATGCTGTACTCTGTACAGTTCAGAGGTCTAACTCAATCCACATTTCCACACGTAGCAGTTTTGATCCCAGATACTCTGCTGCCTGAACTACCACCTAATGCTGATGGATCAGGGTATCCAATTCTACCTTCCTTTCTTCCCCATCCTTCCATAAGGCCACCTGAAGCTGGTCACCTTAGTCTGCTGCCTTGCAGAGCGTATTTGGTTGGTGCAACCTGAGATAGTTCCAAAGAGGGATAAAGAACTTCCTAATTCAAAACTTAGGATCTCTGGTAGAAAACAGCTACAACTGCATCAGAAGAAGTGAAAATTCATCCAAAGAACCCCACATACTTATTTGTCCTGAAGACCTTTCCACAGAAAGAAGGATGATGGTGAAGATGACGAGCACAAAGGGAGCCATCGAGATGCCGTTCAGGTCAGCCTGAGTTCTCTGAGATGGATATATTATCTGGGTGAGGTATTTATAAACAGGGAGTGGCTTATCACCCTATGCCTCTTGCCAATAAAGGATGGTAAGGTGCAGAATATATTTTTCCTCTTAATGGCATTTATACCATCCAAGGACGTCATAATGGGTGAAGTCAGCTTACATCCTTGACGCAATTTTGTGCAACCGTGAAGTGTTACAAGGACAGACCCATTACAAGATTTCCCTGTCAAGGGAGGGGTAGAAAATTCCCAGGGAGCTGGAGGGTGGGGGTGGTATGGGGTGGGGGTGGTGTCCCTTCCTAGGATGGTGGGCCATGGGAGACACATCTGTGAAGGATAATTTTTTTCCAGCAACTCCGGATAGCTACACCTGGCCACCATTTTAATATTCCCCAATGCTACAGTAGGTGAATTGTATAAAATTTGTTCAAGTCCTAGATCTTCCAGCCCAGAATTGCTTAGAGAAAGAAATATAAAAAGGGTAATGCAGACATTGTTGAAACTCCAGGAGCTGCGTGAAATACAAATGCTGTTTTCAGTTTGGGCTGGCATGAGCTTGAAATCTGCTCCAAGCTGTACGTACACACAGACCTCTATACACAATGGTTGGATTCACACAACACACAATCACTTTGTTGTTGTATTAACCCACCCACCCCAGAAAAATCCCTAAGCAAGGTTCAAATTAAGCAGTTGAATATGCTATGTAAATTCAACCACTAGTTTAAGTGACCTCATTATGTATGTGCATGAACCCCTGTGTTGAAACGTCAGGGCAGAATGGATGGATTCACACAATTTGCTAAGCCCTAATCCCGGATTATCAAAATTCTTTTCCAGAATGTGTGTGGCAAAAATGATTTGGGGTCAGCTTGAGGATAAACACCCATGAAGTTTGGGTTGCTCATGTATTTATGATTTATATGGCTGCCCATCTCACATAAAGTAACTCTGGGTGGCCAACACAATAAAAAATCAATGCCGTAATAATATGCAAAAAACTAACATCTACTGCAACTAAGGGAGTTTTCAGACAGAATTAAAACATTCATGACCCCAAAGTATCTGGGAATATTGCCTTTTTCCTGCTCTTGGGACAATAGACTAACACATTTTTAAAAATGGAATAGAAAGAAGCATTTTCATGTGTCATGTGGTATCTAGCCTTCTGTATTAGGACTAGTTTATTCAGAGTTCTTGCTTAGAGACAAAAAGAATGGTATTTATAGATGAATGAGACTCTTTTTCAAAACTCCATCAGTTGGGAAAAAGTGCTTCCAAGGGGCTTACAAACACCCATAAATCGTTTTTAGGGATTTCTGAGTGACCACTCCCATTGTGACAGCCATTTTAATGAGTGAACTTGCACACGATAGCCATTTTGTAAGAATATCCATTGCATTCTCTTGGAATTTCGTAAGTATGGCCTGACCCAAAAGATCTTCTGGTCTATCTAGGAAGGGAAAAGGAGATTCGTTTTGTTTGCTGCTGTCAGTTGGAAACCCTGTTTCTCTAGACCAGTGTTTCTCAGCAACTTTAAGATGTTTGGACTTCAACTCCCATGCTAGCTGGGGAATTCTGGGAGTTGATGTCCACACAACTTAAAGTTGCCAAGGTTGAGAAATATTGCCCTAGATTTTGGATGGCTTGTTAATATGTTTTCTACTACAGATTAAGGTTACTATGGTAACTAATCATTTTGGCAGGGTGAAGAGGTTGAATTTAATTGTCCCCTTTTCAATTGTTAATTTTTGCACCTGGGGGGAAGAACTTGCCTGGACTTGTTTTTGTTTCCGTTTCCCTTCTATGTAGGCATGTAGAGAGTTAAGCAGCTCTCACTGAGAGCCTGTAAATATGTTTGCTTTCTGTAAGTAAAATTATTTTTATAGAAATGCCTGGTGTGTGACTTTTCTGATCTCTCCTGGGCCAAAGGCTTTCCTAGCAATCTGCCAAAATGGCTCTCCCCTGTAAATTTTCGGATTGCTTCTTGCCAGTGAATCTATCAGTTGACTGCTCTTAGTTGCAATAAACTGCATGAATAGATCCAGTGAAAGTTGGTTGTGGGGCATATCTCAAGAAACAATGAGGGTGTCAATAGGACTTGGCTCTTGAGTTCATGATTTCTGGATCCATTTTCCCTTGTTGTAAGCCCAGGAGAGACGGAACTGAATAAATTATCTACTTCCTGATCATCCCAGCCTTTAGACTATTTCAGTCCATTTGCCCATTAATCACAAAGGGCATTTCTCACAAACTGAGGCATAGTGCTTCCACCCATCCTTGAGTCATCAGAAAAGCATCCCAGAATGAAATGTGCTGTCCTGTTGCCAGTCTTTATCCTGCCTCTGATTTCTTCAGTTCCCATCTATTATCAGTCCCTTGACTCCCCTCCAAGGTAGAGCGAAACCAACTCTGCCTGCCTTGAGCTCATGGATGGTGTTGGAATAAGGATTAAAGACTATTTTAATTGTGGTATAGCTAAGGATGACTTAAGCCTTTTTCACTCATGGCCAGGGGGTGGGTAGCGGGCAACAGGAGAAAAAAAGAGGAGACTTTGCGGATTTATTTGTCCTTGCAAGTGGAGAAGGTCCTATCTTCCAGTCATCCAACCACCAATGGACAGATAACACAATAAGGAGGATAGGTAAAGGTAAAGGTTTCCCTTGACATAAAGTCCAGTTGTGTCTGACTCTAGGGGGCGGTGCTCATCTCCGTTTCTAAGCCGAAGAGCCGGCGTTTGTCCGTAGACATTTCCTCCGTGGTCATGTGGCCGGCATGACGACACGGAACGCCGTTACCTTCCCGCCGAAGCGGTACCTATTGATCTACTCACATTTGCATGTTTTCAAACTGCTAGGTGAGCAGGAGCTGGGACTAGCAACGGGAGCTCACCCCGTTGCGTGGATTCGAACCGCTGACCTTTCGATTGGCGAGCTCAGCAGCGCAGCGGTTTAACCCGCAGCGCCACCGTGTCCCCTAATAAGGAGGATAGGGTACTCCTAAAAACCATCACACATAAAATTGTTGCCAAATGAACTGATGGACACATCCACAAAGTTCGTTTGGCAACAATTTTATGTGTGATGGTTTTTAATTTGCTTTAATAGCGCAACCCACCTTGAAATGACCTCAGTTATGGACAACTTGTTTATCTAGATAGAACAACTTCAAAGTCCACTTAGTGGACTTTCTAGGATACCAGAAACCAGATTTATCCATCTGGAGCAGCAAGTTTTAGGGTACGTAGGCCACCCAAATGGACAAATTGCAAGACTTTTTAGATTTTAGATAGGGTTTTATTTTTGTTTTTGAACAGAGAATGTAAGAGAGAGGACAGAGGAGATAAATTCACAAGTTGCCAGGAATTAAGCAGGTTGGAAACATGGGGCATTTAGCCCAACCGTAGGACAAAAGTTTACTTATCAGTGCCATTAATTTCAAGGTGTGGAACAGAATAGGGAGGGAATGGCCGAAGTCCAGAGCACGAATTCCCCACTGTCATTGCAAGCTATAATTTCTAATTATAAACCAGGAAGAACGTCCAGAGGGATGGGCTTCCAGGAACACCTGCTGTGTGCAGGTTGTCATGACTGTCAGGAACAGCCGTTCACCAAGGAGACTCAAGTGACCTTTGGATAAAGGAGCCTCAGGATTTTTGCGCCCTTTGGACTACCAAGCCCATGGAGAACAGAGCCCTTTCCTTTCCCTTTTTTTAGTTTTCATATTTTATAAAAAAATTATTTATTATCTTTATGCTTTGTAACAAAGCAATCTTTGACCTTACAAAAAAATGAAACTGAAAAATAAATTAAAAATGCAAACTAAAAATACAAACTAAGAAAGAAAAAAATTCTCTGGTATTTTATACTTATCAATAGCCACTGGTTTACCAATGAATTCAGTACTATAATGTAAGCAATGTAAGATATTATTATAATATATCACAAAATCTCTGCCATAATAAACACATATTGCTGCATCCTCTGATTCGTAGAAAATATATTGATAAATATATTTCCGAAACAGATAGATCACTCTTTTCTGACAACCATTCCTTGATCTCTGGAATAATATCACTTTTCCAATTTCTTAATAAATATAATTGTTTTTGTCTACCCCCACCCCCCTACCCCCATTCTTGATATAACCACAATTCCTGATAAGAGCCCTTTCCCATCCCAATGATTTTTCAGAGGCCTCTCCTTTATATCACAGCCTTTAAGTGAAACTTGGAAGCATGTGTCCTAGGACAACAGCTATATAAATTGGAAAAATGAATGAATGAATGAATGAATGAATGAATATAATCTAACTCTCATATGGTCCAGCCCTGTTTTCTATACCTGCAATATTATGCCATCCTTCAAGCAGACATAACATACCATCTACATTGAAGAGAAACCAAAAAAACATTTGTTTTGAGCCAGAAACCATTACACAGATTTCCTTGAACCCTATGATTAAATTTAATGTCAGGATTAGATTTAGGGTGATTTTGTCATGCACTGCCTACCGCCGAGTAATGCGCAGACACTGGTTCAGTTGAAACAGGCTCTGGTTTATTCATAGCGTAGTGCTAGTCGTAGAAAAAAGCTGAGAGTGACAGGAGTGCGCCGGTGCGGGGTTTAAATACCCCGCGCTGGTCAGCGCCCCCTCACTCAGGGTTACGTCATCCCCCCTTTGTCCAACATGTTGTCTTGCCGGTAGGTGAGGGGTTGCGAGGCCCCGCTGGCGCTCCGGGATCGCCCATCATCGGTTTCCTTATTCATCCGGTGATTGCTGTCAGCTGGGCGATCTCCGTTGCGCTAGCGTTAACAGCTTGGGTGTGCCTCGCGATCCGCTTAGCCTTTGTATCTTCTTCTTTCTTCTTTGTGAGTTGATGGCTGCTTATCTTGAGCCCCTTCCCCTGCTTCCCCGTTATTGTCATGTGTGCCATTGCGCTGATGTCTTCAGCTCAACGGCACTCATGACATACTGCCCCCTGTCCGAATAGTGCCCCCCCCCCGGCTTTCTGGTTTTTTTACCAGGAGAGCTGTCAAAATGGTTTTTTTTTTTTTTTTTGGAATTTCCCGCCGGAGTGTTTTCGCCCCTCCCTTTGTTCCGCCCTCTACCACGTGTCCATCTAGGGTGTGTTTCCAGTGCGCATGCCCATCACACCCTGGGCGTGCGCATGTTCCGGCCACACCCTGCTTGTTTGGCTCAGTTCGGCGAGGAGAGAGGCGTGGCTGGTCGGGTGCTTATCAGCTCCAGGTAGGGCCCTTATTTTTATTCTAAGTGCGTCGCCTTTGTTATGTGTGCTCCTGGGCGTTGCCCCCAGGTATGCACTGTTGACTTGATTGCCACTCCCCCGTGGGCCCGGGGCGGGGGGAGGGTGCTGGCGACCGCTTGTCACTCCCTCGTGGGCCCGGGGCGGGGGGGGGGTGAGTCCCGGGGGGGGGAGGTCCACCCAAGTCGCGGGCTTGGGGGGGCCCTTTCCCTTGGGGCACGGTAGGCGGGGGGGCCCGCGGGGGAGGGGGTATGCAGGTGCCGGTTTACTTGTCTCGCCGTAGGCTTGTCAGGGTACGCCCGGTGAAAAGCCCGGGTCAGGTCAGGCGCGTTAACGTTGTGCGCCGCCACCCATTCTGGGTGGGGGAAGTGTTTCCACCTGACCAAATAGTGTAAAGTTCCCCGTTTCCTGCGGGAGTCGAGTATGTCCCTTACTTCGAAGTGATGTTGGCTGTCGATCATCACCGGTGAGGGCGGTGGCGTGCTTGGGTGCCATCGAGAGGTAGTTGCAGGTTTCAGGAGGCTGGTGTGGAATACCGGGTGGAGTCTCCGTAGGTTGTGTGGCAGGTCCAAGCGTATTGCCACCGGGTTCACTATCTGTGTGACTCGGAACGGCCCGATGTACTTAGGCCCCAATTTTTTCGAGGGTTGGGGCGACTTTAGGAATTTGGTGGATAGGTAGACCATATCCCCAGCCTGGAACGTCGGTTGTTGGCGCCGGTGCTTGTCGGCCTGCTCTTTGTAGGCCGCCTGTGCTTCCTTCAGCGCTGCCGTGATTATCGGCCACGATTCCGCAATCTTCCGTCCCCAGTCACAAGCGTCCACCTGGGGTCCCGGGGGTTGTGGTAGCTCCGGTATGGGGACAAAGTTGCGCCCCGAGACTACCTCGAACGGAGTTTTCCCCGTGCTCGTGTGGACGGCGTTGTTGTATGCGACTTCGGCGAACGGGAGCAGTTCGGCCCAGTCGTCTTGATGGTAGTTGGTGTATGAGCGTATGAATTGTTCTAGGGTGGCATTGAGGACCTCTGTGGCTCCGTCCGTCTGGGGGTGCCAGGCAGTGGATAGGGCCTGTTGGGTCCCCGTCAGCTTTAGGAAGGCCCGCCAGAATTTAGAAGTGAATTGTGTGCCCCTGTCGGTCACGACACGTGCGGGACATCCGTGTAACCTGTACACGTGGATGAGGAAGAGTTTGGCTAGTTGTTGTGCGGACGGGACCGATGTGCAGGGGATGAAGTGGGCCTGTTTCGAAAAGTAGTCTTTCACCACCCAAATTGCCGTTTTCTTCTGGCTGGGTGGGAGGTCTACTATAAAATCCATAGAGATTTCCTCCCATGGGTGGGAGGGTTCCGCCACCTGTTGTAAAAGTCCCGAGGGCTTACCTGGTGCCCGTTTGGCTCTGGCGCACGTTGGGCAGGACGCTACGTAGGCTTTCACGTCCCGTCTTAGCGCGGGCCACCAGAATTGACGCCTTGTTAGGTGCAGGGTCTTAAGGAACCCAAAGTGTCCCGCTTGCTTGGTGTCGTGGGATCTATGCAAGATCGCTTGGCGTTGCGAGTCCGGGACATAGATTCTGCCTTCCCCCCATGCCAGGTCCTGTGCCATCGTTACCTTGTCGGGGTTTGCCAGGAACCAGGGGTCGGTTTTGAGGGCGGCGGTGAGGTCCGTGTGTATCCCCCCTGGTAGTTGCGGTTGGCGTCGTCTGGTCACTGGTTGCCCCGCCGTCGGTTGCGCCGTAGAGTCGTGCTGCCTCCGAGCGCCGCTCCGGGTGGTCACAGCCATCCCCAGTTGGGAAGCGGATAGGACCATCCCAATCGTGTCTGGGGCGGGCTCTTCGTCTTGGGGCAGTCGGGAAAGGGCGTCAGCCAGGAAGTTCTTTTTACCCGGCATGAACTTCAGCTGAAAGTTGAAGCGGCTGAAGAATTGGGCCCATCGGACCTGTTTTGGGCTGAGGCGTCTGGGCGTTCGGAGGGCCTCGAGGTTCCGGTGGTCGGTCCAGACCTCGAATGGTTGGGCGGCTCCTTCGAGTAGGTGTCTCCATGTTTCCAGCGCCGATTTTACCGCGAAGGCTTCCTTCTCCCAGACGTGCCATCGCCTTTCTGTCTCGGAGAATTTCCTCGACAGGTAGGCGCATGGTTTCAGGACTCCTGTGGGGTCCTTTTGGAGTAGGATGGCCCCCAGGGAGAAGTCTGAGGCGTCGGCTTGGACCACGAACGGCCGTTCTGGGTCTGGGTGCGCGAGGATTGGCTCTGTGGTGAACAGCGCTTTCAACTTATTGAATGCGGTCTGGCACGCGGGAGTCCAATTCAATACTGTGCCCGGGTTCTTGGCGCGTCGGGTGTCCCCCACCCCTTTGGTTTTGAGGAGGTCCATTAGGGGGAGGGCTATCTCCGCGAACCCCCGGGCGAATGACCTGTAAAAATTCGCGAAGCCGAGGAAGCTCTGGAGTTGGCGTCTGTTGCGGGGGCGTTCCCAGTTCACCACCGCCTTGACTTTTGCGGGGTCCATTTCTATGCCGTCTCTGGAGATTCGGTACCCCAGGTAGTCTAGGCGCGCTTTATGGAATTCGCACTTTGCGGGTTTGGCATAGAGCTGCGCCCTTCTTAGCTTATCGAGGACTTGTCTGACTAGGGTCACATGTTCCTCGTGCGTTTTGGTGTAGATAAGGACGTCGTCTATGTAGACGAGGACCCCTTTGAACAGGTGTTCATGCAGGACCTCATTGATGAGCTGCATAAATACCCCCGGGGCCCCCGCGAGTCCGAACGGCAGCACTTTGTACTGGAAGGCGCCTAGGGGGCAGTTGAACGCAGTTTTCCATTCGTCCCCCTCCCTGATTCGGATGCGGTAGTACGCCTCGCGAAGGTCCAGCTTGGAGAAGACCTTGCCCGTGGACAGGTGGGCGAGCATATCTTTTACCAGGGGTAAGGGGTATTTATTGGACAGGGAAGCCGCGTTTAGGCCCCGGTAGTCGGTGCAAAGCCGTAGGGTGCCGTCTTTCTTCTCCCGGAATAAGACGGGGGCTCCGACCGGTGAGCATGCTGGCTCTATGAATCCCCTCTCTAGGTTTTTATCGATGAACTCCCGGAGGGTCGCCATCTCCTTCGGGGTCATCGAGTAGATCTTCGGTCTAGGTAAGGGGACATCAGGCAGCAGGTCAATCCGACAGTCCGTCTTGCGGTGGGGGGGTAGTTGATCAGCTTCTGCTTCTCCGAAGACCTCGGAGAAGTCGGCGTATTGTTCCGGTAGGTCTGCTGTGGTAGCTGTGTTGTCCTGTGTAGCCGCCTCTGCTCGTCCCACAGTGGGGTTGGTTCTGCCCACCGGAACTGGCGCCCGGTACTCACCGTCGCCGAATAGGAAGGTGCGGGTCTCCCAGTCGATGCGCGGGTTGTTTGTCGCGAGCCATGGCATTCCCAAGACTGCAATGGGTCGTCCGATGTGGGTGACTACGAACGATGTGCGTTCGGTGTGGGTGCCCATTTGCAGGGTGACCGGCTCGGTCTGCATCGTGGCTGGTTTCCCTCCCGCTGTTGAGCCGTCCAGCTGGTGGAATGCCAGCGGCGTGGGGAGGGGGGAGCAGCGGAGGTCGAGTTTGGCGACTAAGTCGGGGTGGATCAGGTTTTTCGAGCACCCCGAGTCCACTAGTGCCGCGGCCGTGGTGACTCCGTTGCCGGCAGAGAGTTTGATTGCCGCCATTATAACGGAGCTTTCGCCGTTCGGTCGAGGTGGTCCGCGCTGCTGTCCCACCGCCTGCCTCGCAACGCGTTTCAGGGCAGGCGGGGAGCATTTCCCGCCAGCTGGCCTGGGTCTACGGCGTCCTCTCCCCCCCAGTAGGCGTCCCAGCCTTCGTCTGGTGTTGCTGTGGCTCCGGTCATTCGGCGGTGCAGGGACGGCGGCGGGTTAGGTGGTTTGAGGCTAGTTTTCGGGGCGGGTTTGGGCACACTAGCCGGCGGTCTGTTGGCGAAGCAATCTGCCGTCTTGTGCCCCAGTTTTCCACACCTCCCGCAGGGCCCGCGATTAAATTTCTTCCTTGGGTATGTGGGACCGGCCGTCCCCACGTGTGGCGTGGGTACCTTTGGGCAGGTGTTGGTCGTGTCTTCCGTCGTTGCCATGAGGAAGGTGCGGTGCGCGTGTTCTGCTTTCCCCGCGAGGTGGATCCAACCGTGTAGAGTCTCCGGGTAGTCCCGGTAGAGGGCCCATTGGAGTACGTCGCGGTTGAGCCCCCTTTTGAACATTTCCAGCAGGGTGGTCTCGGACCAGTCGTTGATCTTCCCTGCGAGGGCTTTGAACTCGAGGGCGTAGTCCGGGACAGTGCGTGTGCCCTGTTTGAGTCTTTGGAGTGCGCTTTTCGCCCTCACTTTGGCTAGTGGGTCCTCAAAGTAGCTCTTCATCTCGGTGATGAAGGCGTGGAAGTTGGCGAGGGCGGGGGAACTGGACTCGTACAGTTGGACGTACCAGTCCGCCACCCGGTCTTGTAGTTTGATCGCCACAGCTGCGATCTTGTCCGCTTCGGAGTCATAGGAGTGTCCGTGCCTCCCCATGAACTCCCTGGCATTCGTAATGAAGAACGACAGTTTCGCGGGGTTCCCATCAAAGAAGATGGGGAAGTCCTTTGGGGCCCGGGCGTTTTGTGAGCCCCCTCCTCTCACTTCCCGGCCTGTGGCGTCGTCCGCTTGGGCTGTTTGTTGACCATCATCTGGCCCGTGGGAGTGCGGCGCCTCGCTCGGGGTGTGGACCTGTGCGGGGACGTAGTTGGGCGGCGCAGGGGACATCAACGATTGAAGCATGGTCCGGAGTTCCTTCAGTTGGGTCTCCATGGCCGCGAGTCTAGCTTGTGCGTCCCCGTCCGCGATCCGCGCCGCCGCTGGGGCCGGTTCCATTGGTGTGTCGGCGGGGGTGGGTCGCCGGTGGGGTTCAGGCACTCCCATCCGTTGGCCCGCTTCCTCCGCCATCGGCTGGGTTGCTTCTTCGTCCTCCCCCATGCTTACCGCCGTTGGGCTGCCACTCCACGCCCGTGGCTGGGGTGCGATGTGGGGCGCGGGGTTCTCCGCTGGTCTCGGGAGGTATGTTGCTCCCTCCCGTGGCCGGGTTGCCTCCATCGCCATCTCCCCCTGGGGTTGGAGCTGAGGCTCGGGTTGGGCCGGGTGGGTGTCCATGGCTCCGGGAGTCCGCGGTGCCTCTGGCCTCGATCGGTCCTCCTCTGCTTCTTGCCGTGCGGCTCGCCCCCCTTGTCCGCGTCGCGCCGGCCTCATCGTTCCTGGTCTTCTCGCCGTCTACTCCTCCCGCGGCTCGTTGTCGTCCGGTGGGGCTCGGCGAGGCTGAGTTTGTGACTCTCAGCTTTATGTCATGCACTGCCTACCGCCGAGTAATGCGCAGACACTGGTTCAGTTGAAACAGGCTCTGGTGTATTCATAGCGTAGTGCTAGTCGTAGAAAAAAGCTGAGAGTGACAGGAGTGCGCCGGTGCGGGGTTTAAATACCCCGCGCCGGTCAGCGCCCCCTCACTCAGGGTTACGTCATCCCCCCTTTGTCCAACATGCTGTCTTGCCGGTAGGTGAGGGGTTGCGAGGCCCCGCTGGCGCTCCGGGATCGCCCATCATCGGTTTCCTTATTCATCCGGTGATTGCTGTCAGCTGGGCGATCTCCGTTGCGCTAGCGTTAACAGCTTGGGTGTGCCTCGCGATCCGCTTAGCCTTTGTATCTTCTTCTTTCTTCTTTGTGAGTTGATGGCTGCTTATCTTGAGCCCCTTCCCCTGCTTCCCCGTTATTGTCATGTGTGCCATTGCGCTGATGTCTTCAGCTCAACGGCACTCATGACAGATTTGTTCATGACTGGCAGCTCTTCTAGGTTTAATCTGTGTTTGGAGCATGCGCTGGTGAAGAGTGAACATCAATATTGGTGGGAGGATGAAGTTATGGTTGAGGTCTATTCTTAACTTTAAAGGTAAAGGTAAAGGTTTCCCTTGACGTTAAGTCCAGTCGAGTCTGACTCTAGGGGGCGGTGCTCATCTCCGTTTCTAAGCCTTGGAGCCGGCGTTGTCCGTAAGGACCCGTCCGTGGTCATGTGGCCGGCATGACTGCACGGAACGGCGTTACCTTCCCGCCAAAGCGGTACCAATTAATCTACTCACATTGGCATGTTTTCGAACTGCTTGGTGTGCAGGAGCTGGGACTAGCAACGGGAGCTCACCCCGCCACACGGATTTGAACCGCCAACCTTTCGATCAGCAAGCTCAGCAGCTCAGCGGTTTAACCCGCAGCGCCACCGTGTCCATTCTTAACTTTAGGCTGTGTTTTAATACTTAAAGGAGGTTTGAACCTTAGGTTAAGGAAGGTGTTGGTTATACAGCATATTTTTATATTGTTTGAATTGTTTTTATATTGTTCGTATTGTTAGCGACAAAACTCGAAACAAATTAGACTCCAACAGTCTCTGAGTTTAGAAGTCGAAAAAGACTTTATTTCGCTCTCTCTCTGAGCTTCTACGGTTTGCAAAGCGTGCTGGACTTTCCAGGAGCATGATGCAACGAGTCCAAAAGAAAAGCCACACCATACAATATTTCAAGTTTATTTTTATACATTTTCCTGTCCCGTCGCTCCTCTTTATCCGTTTCCCCATTGGCTGGGTACTCTCAGACTTACAATCTTCCGGCCGCCTTTGTTTTAAACCATTATCATATTAGGTGATGTGTTTAGCCGTTGCCCTGATGAGTTTAGCCATTACCAGATGATGAGTTTAGCCATTGCCATGATAAGTGATGAGTTTAGCCCTTATCATTGGATGAGTTTTCCCCACTATCTCCTCCTGACTTCGTGTTGGTTTAAGTATTTAACATGGCGTTGCTTTTGCTCACTAGCTTGAACTTATTGACACATTAAAATCTTTACCTCTCACAGTATGTATTTGAATAATGTTTATACTTTTCTTTATTTGAAACACTCATTTATTTGTTTTAGTGCAGTTACCAGAAAATGCTGCTTGTTAATTTTGGTTGGGAAAGAAACCATAAAATTAATGAGCAACATCTTCCATTTAACTGCACTAAAACAAATAAATGAGTTGTTTCAAACACACACGCACACATGCACATATATGCATATACATATGCATATACATTCATGCTATTTTTACTCAGCCTGGTTCTCAGGTAGAAATAGCTTTTTAGCTGTTTTAGAAAATTTTATATAATTTCATATTTCATGGAGAAGCCAATTCCTGTCCTAACAGTCAGAAATCATGCTGAGACGAGGAGTAGGTCTCTAGTGTTTATTACTGCTACATAAAACAGAATCCTAACAAACTGAAGAAGTGTGGGAAAAGCCCAGTCAGATAAACCCCAAAATTCAAGGTGGGTCTGTTCTGTGTCTCTTTGAATGACAGTTCAAAGCCTCTAAGCTACGTGTGCGTTTTCCCCCCTGGATAGAGGCCCCCTCCTGCTCACCATCAGTACTCACGACAATTCCATTTATTTACAGTTGTATTATAATCTGAGCATGCATAAAGATTCTGGATCTGTGATCCAATTACCAGCCCAGAAAGGATGGCTGAGATTGTGTAAGCAGTCTAAAAAATCTCCCATTGCCTTTGCTGTGGCAAATCTGTTTGCCACTATCCAGAGAAAAAACCAACCATGTCCCATATCTTTTTCCAAAAAAAAAAGTTGAAGGCATCCTTTGAAGTTTCCGTTTGAAAAAAAAATCTCCCTAAAGGACAAAAGGAAGTATTTGGCATGTAAGATGATCTATCAAACTGGTCTTGGATGTGTGATGCTTTCTGGAAAAATGTGTCCACTGCTGTTACTCTACAAATAAACGTGATGTCATAAATTAACTCTGTTATTGTAATAGAAATAGAAAGCTCAACCTCAGTAGACTGAGTGGGACCAGCAATGGAACTGCAGAATGCTAAATGATTATTGGAAGGGGGAGTGGAAAACCAGGAGCTGGGAAATAGAATTGCGTGGAATAGGAAGTCTGGAATCCTAACTGGAGAAATTCTGCACTGGAGCCATATTGTCTCATGCCACCCAGTGATGTTCCTGAGTCTCTTGTTAGGAATTATGTTTCTGCTCAGACTGTTCAACAATCAGATCTCCTCTCTATGTGGCTGTATTTGTTTAACATCCTTGGCTTCTTATTCTGGGTCCTGGGCTATTGGATTGTCAGGGCGTGCAAGGGTATTTAATTGAACTTATTATCTGTTTAATCAAGCTTCGCCTCCAGGATCCTTAGATGAATAATCGAAAAAAAAGTTTTGTTTTTTTTAAAGAAGAAGAGAGAGCACTTCTGTATTTAAGGAACAAAATATAGCTTAGGATTGAAACCTTCTTAAGTTCCCTCCCTCAGGGTTTTTAGAAGGCAGTTTTATTTCAACAGACTTTCACTCCCAGATAACTCTTACTGGCAGAGGAACAGGGAAAGCTGTTGTACTGATTTCTTGCAACTGCTATTTTTATAAATGATTTCTTTTATTGTCATGTTTATAACTGTAAGTCCCTGTAGCCTACCCAGACACTATGGAGTTGGGTGGATTATAAAAATCATAAAATAAAGTTAAAATAAATATTTTAACATTTTTAATTATGTTCCTTACAAGGAGCTAAGGAGGATACGTCTTCATCACCTCCAAATTCAGTTCCTTGGAACCTGTACAGACCAATGGCTACTCTGTTTTTCATGATTCCCTTGTTTTCATCATTCGAAACAACTCCAAAGCAGGGTTCAAGTTGATCTAGAATATTAAATTGCCACTAAGAATTTGGAATTTGGAATAAGGGAAAATAAATGCTACTTCTTTTAAAAGGCTGTTAGTTCTTCTGGAAGTTAATGAACCGCAAGTGTTAAGGTTTTGCTTAGCATGTCCTTGAATTCAAGAAATGTGGTATCAAGAGGTTTGCCAATAAAATTGGTGATATCAGTCTGGTTATATCAAAGCTGGGATTGAACTAGAGTTCTATCAAAAATTGCAATTAAAAAAAAAATCCCTTCTCACCCCTATGGGTGGTCTGTGTCTCCCTCAACCTCGGGTCCTTTGCCAGAGGTCTGGGAGTTTGAGGGTTCTAAGCAGGATCTTAGCTGTTCCTAGCACTGCACTCTTCTGGACAGAGAGCTCCGATGTTGCTCCTGGGATCTGTTGGAGCCACTCTCCCAGCTTGGGGGTCACAGCCCCGAGTGCTCCTGCCACCACTGGGACCACTTTGGCCTTCACTTTTCACATCCTCTCTAGTTCTTCCTTCAGGCCCTGGTATTTCTCCAGCTTCTGATACTTCTGCTTCATGCGTGTTTGCTCATATCTTTTGATAGCCTAAACAACCAGCCATCTCTCTATGGGGAAAGGGTGGGATGAAGTTGTGGGTTTTAATCAGCTCACTGTTCAAAGCAACATGTTTGTTATCCCTTAGCTTCAAATGTTAAGTGTTTCAAGGAAGCAACATTTCCTTTAATTCTTTGCTGAGGCTAAAGCAAACTTCAAATGAGGCTTCAGCCACTTAAGTTTGGGAAGGTGCCAAGGGAAGGAAATCCATGGAGGAAAAGAATCAGTAAAACTGACGAATAGAAACTGGAGCCCTTGTGAAAAGGAGTCCAACAGAGGTCAAAGTTGGAGCGCTCCATCACTGGAGCACTTTAAATATTGTTAGTAGAATTACCCCACCCCACTGCATGGTGGTCATCAGCAAAAATGACTTCAACATATTTAAGAAATTATTTTTTATTTCATTTCCCCCCCCCCTTGCATTGAATTTCACTGTGCCTAAATAAATCTCCTCTGTATGTATATATTAATAAATATAGCAAAATTTTCTAAATGTACTTTGTAAGCACCAATTCATGTTTATCTTTCACTATGCCAATACTGGAATTTATCTACCAGATATTTGTTGCTGGCTGGTATAAGCATGTCTGCTTTAACTGGACATGTTGTGGTTGTTGGTTATAAATCCCAATGGCTGCATTTGCACTAGGAGTGTTCAGCTCAGCCTTTTTTTTTTTAATGACTTAAGATGTGTAAACATTGGTCGCTAAGTAAGTGTAGTATTCATTGACTTGTGGAACCCCAGAAAAGGGTCAATTCAGAAATAGGGTTCCAGGTGTTGTGTGAATGTAGCCTCGAAGTATATGTCCAGTTTCAAATACCAAGAAGATGAAGGCATGCAAGTGTGAGACATTATTGAAATATAAAAACGAGAGCTTTTCCTTCCTTGCCAGAAAATATATTTCACAGAGAATCCTGGTAAATACCAATCGATTATTAGCAGAGAAAAGGGGGCATCTCAAGATTTAGCAGCATGCAGCAAACAAGACTTTTACATTTTTTTACTCATTTTATTAAATGTGATTTTCTTTGTTTAATAGAAGGATTTTATCCTCTTTTATATATCAGGAAAACCCGCCTACTAAGAAGGAAGATGCTTTAGCAGATCGTCCACCTTACTCTGTGTTTTCTGGAAGTCAAGGCTACTTGCCAATAATTTTGGGAGCAGGTACGCACTCAGGTTTCTTTATAATCTCCTTGTATAGTCCAGGCACCCCGAAAACACGTGGCTCATTCAGACAAGCGTTTTTGGTTCCACAGCCTCGTTCTGCATGAGTGTAGAATCTTCCATCTGCTGGAATCGAGAAGTAGGACAACAAAGTCCATTCCTGAGGTTGCATACAAAGCGAGGGATGCTGTGGAATTGGAGGGGTGGGCAGGTATTTCAAGCAGGGTTGACTGTTACTTCCTTAGAGTTTAGGAGGATTGGGGTGGGGGGTGCTTCTGTCTTTTAAAAGAACGTTAAGTGTGCTGTGGAAACTGTAACTTGCTCTTCCATACTTTATCCTCTATTAGGGTGTAAGGAAAGAATTTACACACTCACTACTTTTGACATTCACAAGAAGAACTGATTTATAGTCACTGCTGTGAGATGGGCAGCCACTTGGAAGGGAGGGAAAATTATGTACAGGTAGTCCTCACTTAACGACCACAATTGGGACTGGAATTTCAGTTGCTAAGCAAAGCGGTCATTAAGTGAATCAGACCTGATTTCATGACCTTTTTGCAGCAGTTGTTAAGCAAATCACTGCAGGCGTTAAGCGAACCACATGGTCGTTAAGCGAATCACACAATTCCCCATTGATTTTGCTTGCCAGAAGCCAGTTGGGAAGGTTGAAAATGGCAATCACGTGACCATGGGACACTGTGACAGTCATAAATGTGCACTGGTTGCCAAGTGCCCAAACCGTGATCACATGACCACAGGGATGCTGCAACGGTCATAAGTGTGAGGACCAGTTGTAAGTCATTTTTTTCAGCACCATTGTAAGTCTGAACTATCACTAAACGAATGGTTGTTAAGCAAGGACTACCTGTAACCTACTGCTCTGCAGAGATGAGCCTAGATATACTTAAAATGACAGCAAGATTTTTTAAATATATTGCTACTAAGACTAGAGCCCAGTCATTGCCAGCATGGCTGCGCTGACCGTGTGAAGCTAATTTTATTTTACAAACAATACTCAGGTTGTGGGCTTTACTATATTGGTTGATTGGCCAAAAGGCCATAATAAAACTTCATTCATTCCATTTTAAGCCTGTTTTTAGGCTTACTTGTACAGCTTGTGCACTTCCCAGGGCAAAATGGCAAGAACTGTGGGGCTGTTTTTTGCAATGGACTTTAGTCTTTGGGCATCTCATGTGTCGGAGTAGCAGGAAATCCTGCTGTTGCCGCTGTGATCAGACGCAGCTCAGGGGCCACAGGAGGAGGGCTAGACCAAAGAGGCGAGGGGCCCTGGGACCTCAAACCGCTCACCCCCGTTTTGTCATCAGATGATGGAAGTATGTGGCATCATCACACTCACCACTACTGCTGATGACAATACTGTTCCTTTGGTCTTACCTTGCTCCACTGTCACATCATAATACACACAATACTCTTCCCAGCCGTTGCAATGGATCAGCTCAGTGGGTTTGCAGGTTAGGTCCTGGGAGATGCATCCTGGACATTTCAGTCCATTTGGTCGGATCCCGAGTCGGGGCACTTGGGAAATTGGGAAAACAAGCAGAACTTATAACACTGCAATTCCATCCCCTCAGTCCTTAGGAACTTCCCCAGCCTTGCTCCTTGCTATCGCTTCTTGGAATTCCAAATGCAAATTGATTATCAGCTATCCAATTATATCTCGGGGGGATTTACTAGAGTTTGTCTCATGCTTTCCAGGGGTCACCTCTTGTAACAGGTAGTCCTTATTTAACGATGCCAACTGGGACCAGCAACTCCATCACTAAACAACGCGGTCATTAAGCGAGACATCACATGACCACAACGGACTTACAACCTCACTTCCCCCACAGTTGTTAAGCGAATCACCTGCAGTTGTTACGTGAGACATCACATGATGTGACCTGCTTTACTGCTAGCTTCTCCATTGATTCTGCTTGTTGTAAATGCCCACTGGTTGCAAAATGCCTGAATCTTGATCACATGACCGCGGGGATGCTGTGACGGTCATAAGTGTGAGGACCAGTAATAATGTTACATTTTCAGTGCAATTGTAACTTCAAACGGTCACTAAACAGGGCAGCTGTTAAGCAAGGACTACTTGTAATGAGCTGCGTGGATAACCTTGAAAGACAGGAGGAAGAGCTGCAGCCTAGACAACAGTCTGATAAGAGAAATCTGAGTCCAAAGCAGGAATGGGGGTGGAGAAAGCATCTCAGAAGGGACCCTCCCTAGATCTCTGGAAAGTAAAGGCAGGGGAGGGGGGAAGTGCTTTCAGACTTGCAAGATTCTGTTACTGTAACCTTACAATAAAGGTAGCATTAGTATTCTTGGTTTTGGTTTCCTGGTCTGGATGATCTCGAAGGGCTGACACCTCTTGAAGTTCTTCTTTTCTCCAAGGCTATTAAACTGGGAAGCCTTTCCAATATATGCTTTCCCCAGAGAAGCCCACTCCCCCCACTAGCTTCTTCATAGTGTGATGTCCTGATTTTTTCCTGACCCCCAGATTTTTCAGTCTTCAATATACTTCTGTTAGCCCTTCGAGGTAGTCCAGACAAAAAGCCCAGCAATGAATCCTAGCTCTATCTTTATTGTAAGGTTACATTAACAGAATCTTGCAGGTCTGAAAGTATTCCTCCCCTCCTTTCCTTTTACTACCCAGAAAACTAGGGAGGGTCCCTTCTGAAATGCTTCCCACATCCTTCTTCCTCCTGTGGGCTGAGATATCTTTTGCATGACAGTTCTCCAGGCTGTGTCTCTTCCTCCTGTCTCCCAAGGTCATTTCCACACACCATTACAATTTCAGCTCATATTAGTTTTACCTTGTGGCTTCCCTTCTTTTCTAGACTTCATCATCTTGACACATTTTACATTGTTGTTTGTGTGGGGTTTTTTAATGCTTTCTCTTTTTACTGGGAAAAGAGCAGGGGAAGTTTGATGATTGCCCAAGAGAGGAAGGGCGATAGCAAAGGGGGATAGTGCTTACATGTCACTGTTCCGCTGTTGCACAGATCCTTGCGACAACACTTTGCTGCGCTCCGTTTGCGTCTGGAGGGGAGAGTGAAACTCATTGGTGATGGGGCACAATACTTGATCTTGCTGCAGCCTTTGTAAGTGGCCAGCCACACTTCATTTCCTGTGCAATGGAAAGGGTTGCAGTCAATTTTTTTTTTAATCTGTTCAATTGTGTCCGATTCTCAGAGACTGCCTGGACAAGTCCCTGCAGTTTTCTTGGCAAGATTTCGAAAGTGGTTTGCCAGTGCCTGCTTGTTCTTCTTAAGGCTGAAAGAATGACTGGCCCACGGTCACCCAGCTGGCTTCGTGCCTAAGGCGGGACTAGAACTCACAGTCTCCCGGTTTCTAGCCTGGTGCCTTAACCACTACACCAAACTGGCTCTACAGTCAAGATAGGTGTTAAGTCATGCAAAATTACAAGAAAACCAGAAGGAAAACCCACTCAGAAACTGAAAGGGGCTTCATTTGGAAGTCTGTCCCCTACAGGGGAAAAAAACCAGAGTTAGCTCCAGTGGTAGAGAACATCATGAAGGGGATCAATCAAGTGGGGTGGCCTCAATTAAATTGATGTTTCATAATAGGCCATACTCACAATGGCCGCTATTTTGTGATATACTGTATATTCCCATAATAGAGAGCCAGTTTGGTATAGTGGTTAAAGGCATCAGGCTAGAAACTGGGAGACTGTGAGTTCTAGTCCTCTCTTGGGCACACAGCCAGCTGGGTGACCTTGGGCCAGTCCTTCTCTCTCAGTCCTAGGAAGGAAGCAATGGCAAACCACTTCTGAAAAACCCTGCCAAGAAAACTGCAGGGGCTTGTCTAGGCAGGAGTCAACACGGACTCGAAGGCATAATAATAATAATAATAATAATAATAATAATAATAATAATAATGCCCATAATATATTCTCAAAGCTCCAAATGCACCCACTGGCTCCAAAAAGTGGTTATTCCTAAATGGCCACTGAATTTACTTCCTCAAATTCATCTCATCTCAGAGTAAATTTGTTAGAAATATGACAATAAATAAATAAATAAATAATCATTCCAGTGCCAGATGATGATTCCTTACAATAGCTGGGTGCATGTGTTTGTATATACATACTTACAGCCACATTGTGCCAGAAAATACATATAGCTAAATTCAATTTCGGCTTGTTTTTCTAAACTTACACCATCCTAACTGGTATGTTCATCATTTCAAGGGGTAACAAAATGAACTCTGTTCAGCTACCACTCCTGCACATTAAAGCAAGCCCTCCCTCCAAGTTTCCAATCCTGGGTAGATAACTGGCCATCTCTGGAGCAAGCCAGGAAGATCATTCACCAATGGTTGTCTCCGTGGTGAGAGTGAGGCAGGTGTTTTCGAATGGTCGGCAGACATGCGGTGCACCAGTGCAGAAACCGCTGCTGCTGCTGCAGTATTCACACTTCAAACAAACCCCTGAAAGGGAGGAACCACAGTAAATATCAGAAATTGCAGCCAATTCAGAGTTGATCCATCATTGGAGTCAGGAATGACCCCAGCGTATGGTCAAAAAAGTCAAGATGGCAGCCCATTATTTTATGGACAGTGGTTTTTCTAGGGACAAGCCTAAGCTGGTGGGGGAGCTAGTGATCATGGTCGAAACTCTAGGGAATTAGTAAAGCATCCCATGTCACTGATCCCATAACTTCATCCATTGCACTCCACTCTCTCAAAACTGCACAAACTCTGCATAGCATTAAAAAGCAAAAACAAAACCCCCTTTCTACCCCAGCAGGGAGAGAGTTTGACAGCCAGGCTGCAAAAGTCAGTACAATCCCATCATTCAAAGGCCTGCACTGTTCCTTTCTGTCTTGCAGGATTCCAAGAGGTTGCCCCCATCTGCTTGAGCAAACAAGCCTTCATCTCTATGTGTGTGCCTGCATCACCAGGCACTTCCAGGTGTCAGCCTTCCCGTCTCTTTTTCCTTGTATTTCCAATATAAAGTGCATCTAGGATTGATCCAAGCTCTCTTGACTGTGAATCAATTCCGTCTTCTCTTCCCTTACAACTTTTTCTATGCGTGCAGTTGTCCAGGAATAATGTTTAGTGAGGACATAGATCAGAATTACAGTGAATTGCAAGAGACTACTTTCTTCCAAGTGGACGAAGCAGGAAAATTGGTTATTTTAAATATAACCTCTCTTACTGTGTGTGTGTGTGTGTGTGTGTGTTTTCCTTGCAAAGGTAGTTCTAGGCAGTCCCCCTTTCTTTTAACATGGAATAAGCAGGCATGCAAATTACAAGGCTGGCTGTGTGTGTATGTGTGTGATCTGTTGATTTTGAAGAATTCAAAACAGCACATCATGCACTAAAACCAGGACTGTGTCTTCTTCTGATTGGGCATCCCTGTAGTCCCCAACCTACAATGTCACACCATATCTGGCCCTCAAGAACAAAAAAGTTGCCCAACTCTGGCATTTGCACACACTTGTCCATACACATTCATGCACACACACACACACTGTAAATAGGAAAGGAATAAAATTACACTCTCCTTGACTGTGGGACTTGCAAGAAGTTTAAGAAAAGGAAACAAGGAAGCAAAATAAAAAAATGAAATGGTCGAGTAGATGGATAAATATTGGTGGATATTCTGGCCCAAAATACACTATGCTAAAACACAATAGCTAAGCGAAATGGTCAGGTGCCTCTCCACCACCTAAGACACTTTTATAGTGTGTTTGCTGCTACATATTTTTCAATCCTTCAATCAGGTGTCCAGAGGATGTACAAGTCCTACACCTATACTAGACTCCATGGTTTTGAAATCAGAGCTACAGTCTGAATCAGGCACGTTTTTAGTATTAAATGCCCTGCTTTGAAAACTTGGGTTCCCATTGGGTGATGTTCTT
This sequence comes from Candoia aspera, assembly GCF_035149785.1. Classification (NCBI taxonomy): domain Eukaryota; kingdom Metazoa; phylum Chordata; class Lepidosauria; order Squamata; family Candoiidae; genus Candoia; species Candoia aspera. The sequence goes on from NC_086162.1 coordinate 20,606,693, forward strand.
AATTAAATCCAAAGGACTTACCTGAGGAGATCAGGATGGAGAAGAAGAAGGAGATGATCAAGGACATCTGCATGGTCTTTGAACATAGAAGATCATGAGAAAAGCCCAGGGCTGAGCTGGCTCCTGGATAAGGGGTGACTCGGTTTTGTTAGCTGATGAGGACTTACAGCTTCTTGGCAGGAGAGGGTAGGAGGGACAAGGAGACAATGAGGATGGGAGACCAGCACAGTTCCTGGTCTCCCAGGCTGCAGAAAGGATCAATCACTGAGTGAAACTGACTCTTGTTCTGAGCTTAGTGACCAGAACGACATGCAGAGGATTAAGACTGCAACTTCTCAGATCAATGGGCAGAAGAAAAACAGCAAAGGACTTAAACAAGGCTTTCTCCATTCATGGTCTGAGCAAAGGTCTTCTCCCTTCTCCTAGAGCCTGATATGACTCACTGCTCTGGGAGGAACAATAAGAGGACCATCAGCTTTGGGGGTATCATCTAAGCTGTCATTACTGCCCAATATAAGAAGATAGAACATTAAGTCCAGCTGCTAAGTGTCATTATTTGCCCCATCTCAGTGTCATTATCTGCCCCGTCTCTTTTTCCTTCTGCATCATGTTTGTTAGACTCATTTGAAAGGCAGGAGCTTAATTTTTATGTAAGCAAGGGTAAATTCTGGAAAATGGGAAAGAATGGCATTAAACCTGCAGGAATGTAGAGCACTTCGGCATAAAAATGTTGGACTTTTCCAGATTGCAAAAAGTAACTGTAGGTGAGTCCCGAAAGGCAGCATATTAACCATTCCAAGGAAGCATTCAGTAACGCAGCAACATTGTCGTAAAGAAGCACAACAAGATTTTATTCAGCCATCAAGAAAAAATGAGCACATTTTTCTAGCTAATTAGAACTCTGTAGAATTTAGCTCTATTTGCCAGGGTTCTGAGGATGTAAGGGACTAGCCCCTTGCTCATTAAATCAATCACTTGGCAGCTTGAGAACATGTAATATTCTTCCAAATTTCTGCATACAGCCCAGGAATGCCAAACGTGCGTTCTTTATTCATGCAGGAATTCTTGGTTCCACAGCCACGTTTAGCATACACGTAGATCTCATCATCTGCAGGAATTAAGGGGGTAATGTCACCTCTGCAGACTCTGGACTCCATACAGTCAAGGTAGCAGGCCTGTGCCTTGAATATCTGTGGGCAATTCCCGATAGAGTCACTACGAGTCCTTTTTTCTACACCTTGTAGTTACTGGACCCAGCTCCAAGTGCGTGAAAATGTTTCCTAGCGGCCTGTCTTGGTAATTTGTCACAACCATGCGGGGCACTTGCTTTTCCACATTTCAGCACATCAAGTTTCTTGGTCTCTATTTGAAATAAGGGGCATACATCTTCTCATTTAGGGATATATCACACTAGCTAGGAAAACCAGTTGGAAAAGACAACAGAAGTAAAACTCTCTTCTTAAGAATCAGAAAACAACAAAAAGTATTTTAATTCTCTTGAGTGTGCTTCCAAAATCAAATTTCTAAACAGAGTAGTAAAAATGTATTGATAGCTTTCCTTTCAAGGTACAAAAATGTTACAAAGGTCGGCAAAGAAGAGATGACCCATTACTGAATGTTTCTCTCTTCTCTCTATCAATACAAAATATTATGTATATTATTACTAAGATATTAGATATAGTATCTGCTTTCATGATATTATGCAGATACTGTATGATCAAGCACTTTATCCCAACTTCTACTACACATGCTAGCATTAAAACAATTATCAGTGACACAAGGTTCAGAATTTCTTTTTCATTAAACCTCAAAATACTGAGATCAAAATGTCAGTGATTTTCAAATTCAGAATTTCAGAGTCAGCTCTTTGGTTCAGATTTATAATGCCTTGTTTGTTTGCTCTTTTTATTTGCTGGTTCACTGAATTTCTATCCCACCTTAGATTTGGTAGAATTTTGCAACTCCAGACATAAGTTTATTGAACCTAATAAAATCATCCAATACAATCAAATAGATCCCATAAACTGAACTGCAAATTCAGATGGAGTTCCTTGAACTCAACTAACCAGTTGAATGAAATCAAGGTAGATTTGTATAACCCTGCAATAACATAGGCAACATTTCTTGTGTCCTGGGTGAAAGGCCTAACTTTATTTATTTATTTATTTATTTATTTATTTATTCATTCATTCATTCTTCAACTTTAGTCACCGCCCATCTCACTCAAAGAACAACTCTGGGTGAACTTGTCATTCTGTCCCTATTGTGATCAATGAATGTCTCTTAAGCTCATGAAGCAGGATATGAGTCATCTCCAACTCCAGCAATTAGTATTCAGACATACATTCCATCTGAGAACTAGCCCTAGAGACTTTGTTCTCCATTCATTTTTCTAACCACTTTTTCAGGCTGTCCAAAACGGTGACCATTGATCCATCCTGTGTTTGAGAGGTTCATTAAACAGCCATGGATTAAATGAGGATGTGCTTAGGACACCGAGGGAAGGGGGGCACCAGAGTTTTCCCCCTAGCTATCATGCCCTTACCTCTTTCAATGCCATAGTCAACTTTAATTGAATGTTTTGTCATTGTCCTTATCTGCTGTGTTCAACTTCAATCTGCATTGTTAAAAAATGTTTTCTTTGGCATGGTGAGTGACTAAAGTTTAAAAGTTTGGTTTGAAGATGTCCTCAGATATCACATTTGTTTCTGTCTCATGGCGTGAGAGTTTTACTTCCGTTGAGGGGCACCACTGTTGGCCTGGGCTTAAGGCATCAGTTGGCCTTAATCTGGCTCTGCCACTCTGCAAAGAGGATCTTCTATTGCCAGCCTTAACCAGGTAGAACAGGCAGGAAACACGGCCAGATAAGCTAATTCTACTTTATTGTAAAGCTACATTAACAGAATCTTGCAAGTCTGAAAGTACAATTGTCTCCCTGTCTCCTTTACAGCCTGATAACTTAGGGAGGGTCCCTCCTGAGCCTTTTACCCCACCCACTATCCAGCTGTGGGCTATGCTCCCTTTTATCTGACTGTTCCCTTGGCAACATCTCTTCATCCCGTCTCCCAAAGTCATTCCCACATACTATTACATCTTGACCTATTCCCACAACATTTGTCCTCATGGAAGACATGAAGAGAGTGGAAACCAAATGGCTCTGTTTCTCCTTTCTTCCCATCTGAAGGACTTACCATGTTCCACAGTCACACCCATGTAGACACATTTGCGCTCCTGGCCTTGGCAGTCCACCATCTGTGTGGGTTGGCATTCCAGAGCCATTGAAAAGCATCCTGGGCATTTCAGTCCATTTCGTTTTTTCTTTACTTTTTCCACTGGGGGAAGCAATCACATGGGTTGATAAGAACAGCTTAACTGTTGGATGGTTATGTCAGCAACTTCAGGGAGGTGAGGGTTATAAGATTATTTGATGTGAATAGGCTGTTCCACACAGCACTGAATTAAACCAGACTTCCACTGATCTGCACCACCCACCATATTCAGACCCACAATCAGATACATGCAATTATATAATGGCTATGTGCAACTAAAGATCCAGTTGCATCTTGGTTCTTGATCACCCCTATAAACAATAAATGAATCAACTCAATGCCAGGAGTCCGAAACATCTTCAGCTACCATTGCACAATCCTACAACATGTCCCAGGTTTCCACTTCTGTTTAAAAAAAAAAAGTTAAATCACCTGAAATCTCATGTAATCAAGAGATCTTGCAAGGTTTTGTGGGTCTCATTGCACAAGATCTCACATTGGGATACTGAAATTTCATCAGAAGTTTGACATTCTCACATGCTATCTCACAAGCTTTTAGTAGATCTTTTGAAAGGCTGAGATCTCACAAGGTTTGGTCTTGATCTAACAAGAAATAGAAAGCCAGGGAGGCTGCAAACTTTTGGAGATGGTTGTATAATGAACGGTAGGATATTTAGACACACCTACATCTTTCCATCACTTGAAAACCTCCATGTCTGTTTATATTCCCCAGCTGGAAAGAATCCGGTGGGAAGTCGCCTTTAGATGTTTCCCCTTGCAAATCATTTAAAGAGTGGGGGGCCTGAGAAGCTGCAACTTGCTAGGGAATAGACGTTCATACACACCCTTGGATACTTCACAATTAAACATTCAAGAACATGTGAGAATTTCCCTGAAATCTTCTTCTGCTTTGAGAGTATGAGAGTCAGTAGTGGGGAAAAGTCCTAAAGAATTTCTTGGTCCAACACGAGCAGGACTCACTTGTGATTTTTTTTTATTGCAGTGTTTATTAGAAATGAGTAAAACCTACATAGATAGGGGATTAAACTCTGAGAGATCCCAGCATAGTCTAGCAGGGAAGGCTTGGTGCCAGCCCAGTGGATATATTCAGCTGGGCAATCATCACTAGTAGACCCATTTAAAATTGCCAAATTCAATTTTGTGAAAGTTCAAACAAGGCAGAGCCCTCTTTAATCACTGTATACATCCTTAGATTAGTGGCATAGAATAGGGGATGTTATTACAGAGGGTAGAGGTGACAATGAAATCTGGCAAAAAGTTATGTGTCATTTGCTCCAATTCTTGCATTGAAATCACCAGCCAATATTAAATACACCACAGGGAATGCAACCATTAGCTCTTCCACATAGGTATCTATTTTATCCTATGCGTGGTTACTCTGGTTTCTCTTCAGATCGTCTAAATCTTATTAGAAATGAATAGCATTCATCAATAAGAAGAATTCAGAGGGGAAGTTTTGAAAAAAGATACTTGCTTACATTTCACACCTCCCTTATTGCAGAAATCATGGTGGCAACACTTGGCTGACCTTCGCTTATGTTGAGAAGGAAACGTGAAGCTCATGGAAAGAGAAGGACAGTTCTTGGTTTGTGTGCAGCCTTTGTATGTGGAGAACCAGTGGTCATTCTCTGGGGTTGCACAGAGGAAAACAACAGAACAAGTGTGAGAGCTAGATAAGGCAATATCAGAAGGAGAGGGTCTGAGATCAGCCCCCTGGGGCATCCACAAGGGAGGGGAGCGGTCAAAAAAGCCTGGATGGCAATGCATGTAAAAAAGGAATGGGGCTTCCATCACATGGTCGCAGCCATCATCTAGACATTTTCTGATCCCCCCTGCAGATGCCTGTGGCTAGGTATACGATTCACATCTTACCTTGTTTTGTAACACCGATTGCATTCTAGTGATATAGAAACTTATCTAAATCTATAGGTCAGTGGTAAAGATCATGATTTGTATACCTATGGTCCTCAATATATCCAATTATAAGAATCTGAGAGCTGGATTTCTTTATTAATGTTTTTTTAATAACCCTGCGGTAAACCTAGCTTGTCTACAGCTATGTGCTTGAATTGCTACCTGCGATACTCCTACTTCTTGTATCAGTTGGGAAGAAGCTTGATTCCTAAAGTGTCATGGTCTCTTGATATTACAAGTATTCTAAAAAGTCCAAGAGACCCAACTCACAGGGAACAATCAAGGTGTAGAGAGTAAAGGAAGATGACCATGACAGAGACATGCAAACTCGATTCCCAAGGTCATCTTCCTTACTCTCTACACAAGGTTAAAGGGACTTTCAGAGGGATTGGAGACTGTCCTGGGATCTAGGATGATGGGAGGAACAGTTAAGGTTTATTGAAGACCCACAGCTGTCCACCAACTCTGCTGTTCAATATGAGCAACTATAAGTTATCAACTTATTTTTCATATTTGGGTTGCAGTGGAACCCCCATGCAAGACAGGAGGCATTGAATTCAAACAGGCTGTTACTGGTTTGCATATGTTCAGTTGCATGCCACTGCTTCCAGATGTGTCTGGGCATGTTGGCTAGAGATTAAGGATCTTGTAATCCAACAGATTTGGAGGACACAGGCTTGGAAAAATATATATATGGCCCTCTTCCCCACCATAATATCTTAATGACCAAGCAACCGTAATCCTGGATGGGAAGACACCCACCAACAACACTCTCTGTGGTAAGAATCAGGCAGGCCTTTTCAGATTCTGGACAATGATATGGGGCCCCAGTGCAGGAACTGGTTTTGCTGCTGCATCGTTCACACTGCAAGCCAAGCCCTAGAAGAGAAGAACAGCAAAGCAACGTGAAACCTCAGCCCATCCTGTTTTCTCTGTTCTCACTTGATACCACAAGGGTTACCTAACTGCTTCTTTATCATAGATCGCTCTTCACATGAAACAACAGTGAAGTGTGCATGTTTGTCAAGAGCAAAAAGGAAGGAGAAAACTTGATCCCTCTCCTCCTTGCATGGTAAAGGATTGGAAACAGTATTCCTGAAAAAGAATACCCCACCTCTGCCTAAAATAATTGATCCAGAAATTTGTTGGAGAAGAAGGAGAAGAAATACCCTGTTTTGTAACTTCGAGTGCCTTCTGGTGATAGGTTTTTATAAGACAGAATCTATAGGGTCAGTGGTAAAGATTATAATTTGTGTACAGATGGTCCTCAATATCTCCAATTATAAGAACCTAAAGTGGCAGGTGAGGGAGAATGCTGAAGATATTTGAAAACAACAGATCGTCAAAATAGACACTGATGAAATAGATGGCAAAACAGTATAGAGCAATGTAAAGTAAGTGCATAATGTCCCTAAACAATGTTTAAAAGTGCCTTCCAGTACCTTTACAGTACAGTCTTTCCATCTTGTGGTGCCTACAAGTACGTCTTCATAACATATAGCTTAAGAGAAGGACTTATTGCTCCAGTGTTTGGGCTGTACTATGATGTGTATGATCAATAGAGTAGCTGGTCAATCAACCAACCAGGCTAATTACACTAAACTATGGTACTAGAATATTAAACCTATGCCAATGAAATCATATCACTAAGAAATATCTGAAGTCCCAGGTGAATGTCTGTGTCCCAACATCTCCCCTTTAGGATCTCTGAGAAGAGATAAAAGAGAAGATACAGAGAAAACTCCAGGTAAGAACTTGAGAAGCTAAGGACTATTGAAGAGACAAAATTGAATTGGGTGGCTTAATAACCCAACCAGCTTTAAGTACCCCCTATTCCTAAATTAGTCCCTAGTAACTTACCAATAGCAAACAGAAAATCAAAGAGGTAGTAGATCAGCAATATATCCATGCTCTTCAGAACCACAGAGAAAGGAAGGTTGGAATTGAGGCGGCAACTGCATCAGCATCTGGATTCTTCTAGCAGAGGGAGCTTCCTGGGTTGGAAAGCATACAAGGGTAGGCCAGGGAAAAGGCAGATTCCAAGTCCCACTTGCAAAATCCATCACTTGCTAAAACTAAACCTGAACTTGCTGACCATTATCATACTGAAGGATATGCTGAAGAAGGTCACTCATGCACTTGTCATCTCTTGCATGGACTACTATAATATGCTTTGTGTGGGACAGTGCTTGAAGATCATCTGGAAACTTCAGCTGGTACAAAATGCAGTCACCCATATGCTTGTGGGCAGTCATGATGCTGCTATGCCACACAGCTGCTGGGGGAGCTGTGTTGATTGCGATCTTGTTTCAAGTTCAGCGCCAGGTTCTGGTTGCTACCATAAAGCCCTCTATGACTCAGGGCCTGCACATGTAGACTTGTCTTACCATACAGATTCCGTTGCACAATCATAGCAATCAGGGAATCCATGCTGAATGTCTCCTATTATTAGGAGGGGGGACATGAATGGCACGGCAACAGGCACTCTCCCTGGGGGCTCCCCTTCTATGGAACAGCTTCCTCCCCAAAGAGAGGATGGCTCCCATTCTCATGACCTTCTAGAAGCTGGTAGAAACTCAGCAGTTCTGAAAGACCTTTAGCAAGGTCTTTAGGGTTATAGAACTAATCTTAAATTTAAGCTTGTGGAATGATGTTGATTTTCTTTTATTACTATGTAAACTTTTTATAATTTAATATCTGCACACCATCTAAAGTTCACTAGAATTAAGGCAGCAGATAAAACCAATAAATGAATTAATAAGGACACTTCTGCAGTCCTCTGGTGCTAAATGAGAGGAGGGGGTAGGAGCCAGAAAACATTGTTTTTCCATCATGGCTCCCGTACGGTAGAACAGCCTCCCTCCAACAGCCAGGCTGGGTTCCTTAGTGAAAGCCTTCAGAAGACTGTGAAGACCATATTCTTCTAGAGGGCCTTCAGGATTCAATCGAGTTCCACCTCAAATCAGACATTATTTGTCAATTTATGAATTTGTTTATTGGGATCATGTTTTATTTGTGACTCTTGATTCTGATCTGTTGATACTGGCATGGTTTTATTTATTTTCTTGTAAGCTTGCTTGAGTCAAAGGGGTCAAAGGACAGTTGATCCAGTGATTCACTGTCTCCATACAGTATAGGGTTAGGACTATGGACAGCAAGATGCCCTCTCAGAAATGCTCCATGCTGGGCCACCAGCCAGAGCTTAGTTCTGCTCCATGCCCATATTCTCTTACAGTACATTTTATATTTAAAGAAAAGAAGAGATAAGTAATTTGGAAGTCTCTAGTTTGCAGAGCCCAATATCTCTATCTGGTAGTCCATTCTCAGTAATGCTCCTGGAAGCATATCCAAAAGCTTCTCCCTCCGCCCCCGCCCCCCAAAGTAATACAGCTTAGCTGATCATATTTGCTTCAGCTGCCTTTTAGGTGTGGCTGTTTTGGGAATTCAAATCAAGAACTCTGAGCTGGACAGTTCTCCCGCCCCCGCAAAAATAAATCATGAGGTTTTTGACCAGAGAAACCCAAATGGTTGAATCAGAAGGAAATCTTCCTGGGTTTAGTGTGACACAACTACTATTCATGGTGTTTAAGATTAAGCCTGCTTACCTGAAAGTAAGACCAATTGAATTCTGTGGGACTTACTTCTAAGCCAACACAGTCAGGTCGGGGTTGTCAGTTACACAGGCCTCTTTCACTAGTTTGGGCATCAGACATGGAATCATACAAGCCATAACTGATTCAAAGCTATATACCCGTTGCATGCCATCTATTAAATGTTCCTTAGGAGCTAGTTTACATTTGTGTGCTGAAAGGTATTTCTCCTAATTCTCATATCACTGTCTTTCTTATGCTAATGTAAATAACACACTCTGTTAGAGAAGCAAAAGACATTATTGGCTGACACAATTGTGACATCAGTGGCCTGTTTCACCAACCGCAGCCTATCAGCGTACATGAGAGTTCTGTGCCCACTCTTTGTTGACGGTTACTTCTCTGGTCATAAAGCAAGTTCCAGAATCACGTTGTACCCATTTGACTCCAATCTGGGATTTCTGTGTCATTCATCCTTGTTCCTTGACTCCTGCTTCTCAGAGTTTAACCTGAGATACCTTGAACGTAGGGGCAGTTGATTGGTTCCAGAGAGTTAGATTTCTGGTTCCTCAATGCCACCAGAAACAGCCATCCCACCTTGTGCCATAGCCAACTTGACTCTGATGCATCTATGCCAATATGGAACTAATTGTGCAATTTGTGTCAGTAAGCTGTCATTTGGGAGGAGTTAGGGTATGAGATTAGTAGCATATGGCTGCGAGAGCTGGACCATAAGGAAGGCTGAGAGAAGGAAGATAGATGCTTTTGAACTGTGGTGTTGGAGGAAAATTCTGAGAGTGCCTTGGACTGCCAGAAGATCAAACCAGTCCATCCTCCAGGAAATAAAGCCAGACTGCTCACTTGAGGGAATGATATTCAAGGCAAAACTGAAATACTTTGGCCACACAATGAGAAGACAGGACACCCTGGAGAAGATGCTGATGCTAGGAAGAGTGGAGGACAAAAGGAAGAGGGGCCAACCAAGGGCAAGGTGGATGGATGATATTCTAGAGGTGACGGACTCGTCCCTGGGGGACCTGGGGGTGTTGACAACCGACAGGAAGCTCTGGCGTGGGCTGGTCCATGAAGTCATGAAGAGTCAGAAGTGACTAAATGAATAAACAACAACAAGGGTATGAGATAACATCTTGTTAATTCCATTAGAAATGTTTAATATTATTAAAGGGATGATGATGATGATGATGATGATGATGATGATGATGATGATGATGATGATGTGCAGGGCATGCAGATGATGGCAGAAATTGTGTCTGAAGGTTGATCAAGATCTTTTCTAAAGAAAACATTTGTACTTGTAACTTGAGATTGAGATTGGGGTTCTACTGTAGGCAAGTCTTGAACTCTGCTCTAGGCTGACACAGAAGGTGCCTTGGAGGAGTCTTCCTGGGCTAATGGGAATGCAAATTTATTTATTTCCCAAGCCACATATGACCCGACTAAAGATCTGTTGCAAATCCCAGCTTTGAAGGACGAGCTCTCACTGTTTCTGTTCAGCTCATAAAGGCAGCTGGTTTGCACAGGAACCTTCAACTTGCAGCTGAAGATAAAGCAGGGAACAATTTGAAATATTGCCTGGAGATCAAACTGACAAATAAACTATCCCAGGGCTACCTGGCAGATCCTAGGAGGACCATAGCAACTACAGAGTTGACTTGAGAACTAACAATAGGTGCCAGCAGAGGCTTATACCCCAGCAAAAGGCTGGAGGATACCCATCCTGAGCCTATTTCCATGTACAAAAGTTGGGTCACACATTGGCCCTAGCAAGAGGACAGCATCTGCTCAGTGGCAGACAAAGCTTTTTCTTCTACATCCTCAGCAACTGCCACCTGTTGCCTGACTAACGGTACTGTTAACTTTTCCTTTGTCCTGGTTGTTCTTCCTTGGAATGGCCAATTATTAATTTGCATATGAACTTGGGTCTAGAAATCAGGTGATTGGGCTGTGTGGCATAAAGCAAACTGAGTATACATTTTTCAAGATAATTAAATAACGCTAATGTTGTCAGGACATGACTTAAAACAACCATTTCACAGTTCTCCACTAGGGCAATCCAAATCAGAAACAAAACACCGCCAAACATTCAGCATTATTTCCTTATGCACAGTTGAACATTTGCGAAGACAAATTTGTACTTTGTTCCCCTCTGAAACATAAGGAGCAAGTAAGCGTTACTGGGAAACAATGTTTTGACTTTTGGTACCAGATGGTATGGGGCAAAGCTTTCTCAAAAATGTGAGATTAAAGCTGTCTCAGATGACATTTTCCTCAGATTTTTCTTTCCCTTCCCTTTAGAAAAAAGGGTACTTTGTAGAATTTGGTTTGAATATTCTCCATAGGATTGGAGTAGATGATCCTTCTGGGCCCTCCCAATTTAATCATCCTATGATTCTACTGAAGCTCAAGAGGATGCTTGTTGTTTATTCGTTTAGTCGCTTCCGACTCTTCGTGACTTCATGGACCAGCCCACGCCAGAGCTTCCTGTCAGTTGTCAACACCCCCAGCTCCCCCAGGGACGAGTCCGTCACCTCTAGAATATCATCCATCCACCTTGCCCTTGGTCGGCCCCTCTTCCTTTTGCCCTCCACTCTCCCTAGCATCAGCATCTTCTCCAGGGTGTCCTGTCTTCTCATTATGTGGCCAAAGTATTTCAGTTTTGCCTTTAATATCATTCCCTCAAGTAAGCAGTCTGGCTTTATTTCCTGGAGGATGGACTGGTTTGATCTTCTGGCAGTCCAAGGCACTCTCAGAATTTTCCTCCAACACCACAGTTCAAAAGCATCTATCTTCCTTCTCTCAGCCTTCCTTATGGTCCAGCTCTCGCAGCCATATGTTACTATGGGGAACACCATTGCTTTAACTATGTGGACCTTTGTTGTCAGTGTGATGTCTCTGCTCTTAACTATTTGATCGAGATTGGTCATTGCTCTTCTCCCAAGAATTAAGCGTCTTCTGATTTCCTGACTGCAGTCAGCATCTGCAGTAATCTTCGCACCTAGAAATACAAAGTCTTTCACTGCTTCTACATTTTCTCCCTCTATTTGCCAGTTATCAATCAAGCTGGTTGCCATAATCTTGGTTTTTTTCAGGTTTAGCTGCAAGCCAGCTTTTGCACTTTCCTCTTTCACCTTCATCATAAGGCTCCTCAGTTCCTCTTCGCTTTCAGCCATCAAAGTGGTATCATCTGCATATCTGAGATTGTTAATGTTTCTTCCAGCGATTTTAACTCCAGCCTTGGATTCCTCAAGCCCAGCATGTCACATGATGTGTTCTGCGTACAAGTTGAATAGGTAGGGTGAGAGTATACAGCCCTGCCATATTCCTTTCCCAATCTTAAACCAGTCCGTTGTTCCGTGGTCTGTTCTTACTGTTGCTACTTGGTCGTTATACAGATTCTTCAGGAGGCAGACAAGATGACTTGGTATCCCCATACCACTAAGAGCTTGCCACAATTTGTTATGGTCCACACAGTCAAAGGCTTTAGAATAGTCAATAAAACAGAAATAGACGTTTTTCTGAAACTCCCTGGCTTTTTCCATTATCCAGCGGATATTGGCAATTTGGTCCCTAGTTCCTCTGCCTTTTCTAAACCCAGCTTGTACATCTGGCAATTCTCGCTCCATGAATTGCTGAAGTCTACCTTGCAGGATCTTGAGCATTACCTTACTGGCATGTGAAATGAGTGCCACTGTTCGATAGTTTGAACATTCTTTAGTGTTTCCCTTTTTTTGGTATGGGGATATAAGTTGATTTTTTCCAGTCTGATGGCCATTCTTGTGTTTTCCAAATTTGCTGGCATATAGCATGCATTACCTTGACAGCATCATCTTGCAAGATTTTGAACAGTTCAGCTGGGATGCCGTCGTCTCCTGCTGCCTTGTTATTAGCAATGCTTCTTAAGGCCCATTCAACCTCACTCTTCAGGATGTCTGGCTCTAGCTCACTGACCACACCGTCAAAGCTATCCCCGATATTGTTATCCTTCCTATACAAGTCTTCTGTATATTCTTGCCACCTTTTCTTGATCTCTTCTTCTTCTGTTAGGTCCTTGCCATCTTTGTTTTTGATCATACCCATTTTTGCCTGGAATTTACCTCCAATGTTTCTAATTTTCTGGAAGAGGTCTCTTGTCCTTCCTATTCTATTGTCTTCTTCCACTTCCGCGCATTGCTTGTTTAAAAATAATTCCTTATCTCTTCTGGCTAACCTCTGGAATTTTGCATTTAATTGGGCATATCTCCCCCTATCACTGTTGCCTTTTGCTTTCCTTCTTTCTTGGGCTACTTCTAGTGTCTCAGCAGACAGCCATTTTGCCTTCTTGGTTTTCTCTTTCTTTGGGATGTATTTTTTTGCAGCCTCCTGAACAATGTTGCGGACTTCTGTCCAGAGTTCTTCCGGGACCCTATCTACTAAGTCCAATCCCTTAAATCTATTCTTTACCTCCACTGCATATTCCTTAGGAATATTAGTGAGTTCATATCTAGCTGATCTGTGGGTCTTCCCTAATCACTTTAGTCTGATCCTAAATTGTGCAAGAAGAAGTTCGTGATTGGAACTACAGTCAGCTCCAGGTCTTGTTTTTACCGACTATATAGATGTCCGCCACCTTTGGCTGCAAAGGATGTAGTCAATCTGATTTCGGTGTTGTCCATCTGGGGAAGTCCATGTATAAAGCCGTCTCTTAGGTTGTTGGAAGAGAGTGTTTGTTATGCAGAGTGAGTTGTCTTGGCAAAATTCTATCAGCCTATGTCCTGCTTCGTTTTGTTCTCCCAGGCCAAGCTTACCTGTAATTCCAGGTGTCATTTGACTGCCCGCCTTAGCATTCCAGTCTCCCGTGATGAAAATAACATTTCTTTTAGGCGTGTTGTCCAGCAGGTGCTGCAGATCCTCATAGAACTGCTCTACTTCAGCTTCTTCAGCATCTGTGGTTGGGGCGTATATTTGGATCACTGTGATGTTAGATGGCTTGCCCTGAATTCGAATTGAGATCATTCTATTGTTTTGGGGATTGTATCCAAGCACTGCTTTAGCCACTTTACTATTAATTATGAAGGCTACTCCATTTCTTCGGTGGTCCTCTTGTCCACAGTAGTAGATCTGGTGGTCATTTGATGTGAAGTGGCCTATTTCAGTCCATTTCAGTTCACTGACGCCCAGAATGTCTATCTTTAATCTTGACATCTCACCAATAACCACATCCAATTTGCCCTGGCTCATAGATCTTACATTCCAGGTTCCAATGGTGTGTTGATCCTTAGAACATCGGATTCGCCGTTCACCACCAGCACCGTCGGCCGCTAGCCGTCCTTTCGGCTTTGAGCTAGCTGCGTCATCACATCTGGGGCTAGTTGAACTCATCCTCTGTTCCTCCCCAGTAGCATTTTGACCACCTTCCGACCTGGGGGTCTCATCTTCCGATGGTATACCGACATATCTCTGGTTGTACTGATCCATTGAGTTTTCATGGCAAGAATCCTGGTGTGGGTTGCCATTACCTTCCCCAGGGATCGCATTTAGTCTGACCTCTCTGTCATGACTTTCCCATCTTGGGTGGCCCTTCACGGTTTAGTTCATGGCATCATTGAGGTGCTCAAGCTCCAGCACCACAACAAGGTAATGATCCTTTGCTGAAGCAAGAGGATGCTAGGCCCCTGGAAACCAAGGATAGTCTCTCAAAGATCTCCAGAAGTTTTTACCAAATTATGAATTTTAATGGGACAGAAAGAGAAAACGATTAACTACATGACTGGAGAATAATCATATTAGAATGATTTGAGAGCCATGCCTGAAATCCTGTGTATTTTTCCCGAAGTTGTGTAGAATATAGAAAATTCCAAAAGTCAAGATGACACTCTTTTAAACCAACAAAGGATGGGGAGAATTAGAAAATGTCTGTGCGTGCGTGCGTGCGAGAGAGAGAGAGAGAGAGAGAGAGAGAGAGAGAGAGAGAGAGAGAATGAAAGAGAAGTGGTGAGAGAGAGGCTGGGGAATTACAGAGACCAGAAAGTACTACTGTAAATTAGTGCCTCATTCCTTATCCCACTTTGTTTGAAAAATTACTAGTCTTCATGATGGAAAAGAACTTGAAATTTTTATTTGCAATTTTGGAGACCACCCAGATGGTGGCCTTTTTATCAAGCACAGAGGAGGAACCAGATGTCTTCAGGAGAGGTTCTGGACTAAGAGGACTCCAGCAAGGGAAGAAAAAATGATGCCTGAGGAGGAAATCACACCCAACACTCCCCTGTCAGTGCAAGCTGCTTTCATGGTCAGCTTATACATCTTCCCTCCAAATGGCACCAGCTCATTCTGTAGCAAGCTGCAAGCATTCTTAGTCGCACAGCCTTTGATGGAGAATGATTGATTTGTAGAACCTGCAGAGAGAGAAATAAGCAGAGCTACATTTGTGCAAACATGGGAACCACCTTCCATGGGAACTGTGGGATCAGGGGGGCTGGTTCACACATGCAAGTTTAACTCTTGAGTGTTGACTTGCATATGTGAATCAAGCAACACTGAACTGTGGAGTCCTTGGTGCTCTCTGAGCTTGGTTGTTTGCACCATGAGCACTGATGACGTTACCTAGTCAGATTATGAAGTGTCTGCAAGCCAACAACCAAGCTCAGAGAGCACCAAGGACTCCACAGTTCAACCCTGAACTACCAATATTCTCTTCTATTGGAACACTGACCTTCCTAAGTAGATTCCATTATTTCACCCTACAACAATCAATAGCA